>NC_090448.1:143758965-144383965 GCF_031143425.1 Pleurodeles waltl
TGTAAAATGGAATGCAGTTAAATGGAAGTGTGCTTCAGGTTTAAAAAATGTCCTATTGCATGCTGTGAATGTGTTAGAGAATAAACTTATGTACTGTCTTGAAAGGAATAATAAGTTGATCTATGAATGGCTCTTGTAAAAAGAAAAAATTGTAATACAGTCCTAGACATACCTTTCCATCAGTACAGTAAACCACACCTGCTGCAGCTAATTTTGTGACTACTATGGCCCTTCTAGAATGTTCTGTGAACTTGTGACCTACTGATTTTAGTGGGTCCCCAATACACTCTTAGCACATTCTCCATAGCAACCCCCGCCATTCACAGTTTTTTCATCAAACATGTTACTGCAAATATTACATTGATATTATCAATGATGTTATGAAAAATGTCATGAGTGCCGTAATTTATCCCCTTGGCTGCCAGGCCTTTTCCCCATCCTCTGCCAAGCCTTTTTTTGGCTATTTGGGGCAGTTCGCGCTTAGGCCCTCAAAACGTTTTGTTCACATAAGCTACCCACGCCAAATTTGCGTCCTTTTTTTCCAACATCCTAGGAATTCTAGAAGTACCCAGACTTTGAGGGTTCCCCAGAAGGAGGCCAAGAAGTTAGCCAAAATACAGTGAAAATGTTGTTTAAAAAAAAAAAAAAAATGGGAAAAAGGGGCTGCAGAAGAAGGCTTGTGGTTTTTTCCCTGAAAATGGCATCAACAAAGGATTTGCGGTGCTAAAATCTCCAGCTTCCCAGCTTTCAGGAACAGGCAGACTTGAATCAGAAAAAACAATTTTTCAACACAATTTTGGCATTTTACTGGGACATACCCCATTTTTAAGATCTTTTGTGCTTTCAGCCTTCTTCCAGTTAGTGACAGAAATGGGCATGAAACCAATGCTGGATGCCAGAAACCTAAACATTTCTGAAAAGTAGACAAAATCCTGAATTCAGCAAGGGGTAAATTGTGTAAATCCTAAAAGGGTTTCCTACAGAAAATAACAACTGAAAAAAAATATATATATTGAAATTGAGGTGAAAAAAAATGCAATTTTTCTCTACGTTTTACTCTGTAACTTTTTCCTGCAATGTCAGATTTTTAAAAGCAATATACCGTTACATCTGCTGGACTCTTCTGGTTGCGGGGATATATAGGGCTTGTAGGTTCATCAAGAACTCTAGGTACCCAGAGCCAATAAATGAGCTGCACCCTGCAGTGGGTTTTCATTCTATACCGGGAATACAGCAATGAATTTGGTGAAATATAAAGAGTGAAAAATAGCTATCAAGAAAACCTTTGTATTTCCAAAATGGGCACAAGATAAGGTGTTGAGGAGCAGTGGTTATTTGCACATCTCTGAATTCCGGGGTGCCTGTACTAGCATGTGAATTACTTGGCATTTCTCAAATAGACGTCTTTTTTACACACTCTCTTATATTTGGAAGGAAAAAATGTAGAGAAAGACAAGGGGCAATAACACTTATTTTGCTATTATATGTTCCCCCAAGTCTCCTGATAAAAATTATACCTCACTTCTGTGGGTAGGCCTGGCGCCCGCAACAGGAAATGCCCCAAAACACAACGTGGACACATCCCATTTTTGGACAGAAAACAGAGGTGTTTTTTGCAAAGTGCCTACCTGTAGATTTTGGCCTCTAGCTCAGCCGGCACTAAGGGAAACCTACCAAACCTGTGCATGTTTTTAAACTAGAGACCTAGGGGAATCCAAGATGGGGTTGACTTGTGGGGCTCTGACCAGGTTCTGTTACCCAGAATCCGTTGCAGACCTCAAAATTGGGCTAAAAACACATTTTCCTCACATTTCGGTGACAGAAAGTTCTGGAATCTGAGAGGAGCCACAAATTTCCTTCCACCCAGTGCTCCCCCAAGTCTCCCGATAAAAATGATACCTCACTTGTGTGGGTGGGCCAGGTGCCTGCAACAGAATAAGGCCAAAAACTTGTAGAGATAGAGGGGATAGCACAGGAAGTTGATAAGGACATATTCTTCTTTTATACATCTTTAGGCTGACTCTGCTTTGGGGACCCAAACAAATGAGGTGTCATTTTACTAGGGAGACTGAGGGGAATGCTGGGGAGTAGGAATTTTGTGTTGGAGCGGTGATCGTACAAACGAAAGTCAGGAAAATATGCTTTTTTAAGCAAATTTTGAGGTTTGCAGAGGAGTCTGAGCAAGAAAATGTTGGGGGATCCACGCAAGCCACACCTCCCTGGACTCCTTGGGGTGTCTAGTTTAAAAAAAATTCTGGGTTTGGTAGGTTTCCCTAGATGAAGGCCGCACCCAGGACCAAAAACATAGGTGCCCCAACACGCCAAACACAGGTAGTTTTGTAATATATCATTTTGATGTGTCCACATACGTCTGTGATGTGCCAAAAACTAAAATTGTGAAAAGAAACACACTTAGGTTATGTGAAAAAGACCCCTCACCCACCAACCAAGTTGGTGGCATGCTTCATCATCGGGTCCCACCCGAGGCACCTAGCGTGTCACAGGTGTGCTGTGACGCTTGATTATAGCGGAGCAGGTTTTGTCATTTTTAACACACATACTGGTTGGATTTGGCATGAGGGTGAGTGATGGTTCAGTGGATCAAATTTTATTAACAAGAGATTTCACAAAATTAAAATCCACTGTTAATAACTGAAAGGCCAAAAAACTGAACCAATGAGTCACACCTCATGAGCTGTAAAGCCACGGCAAGGCACTAACCGCTTTACAGTCCATTCACACACCTTTCATACATGACATGCACAAGACCATTCACGCCGCCAGCTACGGGCCCAGCCCATTACAACACTCACATCGACAGACAGCGCCATTCAAGGGCCCATCACTTACATATGCCCACATGCCTGATAAAACAATCACACCAGCTGATGGGAGTGTGTGGACTGGTGTTTGGCTGGCAGTGTGTTGCAGTAGCCAACAGCAAGTCAATATGTATTCCCTCAGCCAAGCCCCACTCCACACACAATGCATCACTTTTTTTTTTTATACAAAGAAACCCCTAACTAATTAGAAATAATTACAAAACTACAAACACAAAAGCTCTAACTACGTACATGACAGAAATGCTAACCATGACACTAAGCACATGAAAATACAAAACAGACATGAGTTTACACTCATGGTTGTTCCCAGTAATTCTTCTGGGTGTGGTAATTCTTAAAACAACCACCCACACACAGCCCAGGCTTTGAAGGACAATCTGGACAGTACATTCGAGTCTCCCTCCGGATACCTCTTCGAAAACACACTCTACATTTCTTAGCTGGAAAGTCGTTTTTGGGTGTGGGAGGAATGTGCTCAGCAAAGTGGCGATCTTTCAATCTAGCCACATCCTCCACCACTGCTTCTCTAGGAACCCTGGTCTGTTCCACCACAATAAGGCTCTCTATCACTGACTCCTAAAATTTTACTGGAGACCTATCCTTAAACACAATAAAAGCATTAAAAGTTGCAAAGTGGAAGAGATGAATTGCTAACTTCTTATACCAAACGTAAGACTTACGAATAGCAGTATAAGGTTCCAACCTTTGATCAACTCTATCTACACCTCCCATGTGCTTATTATAATCTAAAATGCACACAGGTTAGCGCACTTCAGGAACCTGGCCCCAAACAGTCACAGGTAAGTACTCTCATCATGGATGGTACTTAGCATGTAGACATCCCTCCTGTCTGAAAACTTCAAAGCTAGCAGCTCATCATTCCGCAAGGCACTGCACTGTCACCTCTGAAGTTTTTTACAGACAAGCTCCCTTGGATAGCCTTTCCGGTTACAACGAATTGTGCCACAAGCAACAGTGTCCACTCTACACAATTCCTTGAACAACTGCACTCCAGTGTAAAAGTTATCTACATGCAAATGGTGACCTTTGTTGAACAGTCGTCTACCAAGTTCCCACACAATTTTCTCAGTAACTCCAAAAGTGGGAGGACAACCAGGGGGGTCAATACTGGAATCCCTACCAGTGCAGACACGGACATTATACACATATCCTGTACTGCTTTCAGACAGCATATACAATTTAATTCCACATCGTGCCCTCTTGCTAGGAATGTACTGCCTAAAAACCAAACGACCCTTGAAGAGGACCAAAGACACGTCCACAGCTATTTCTTTGCCTGGAACATAGACCTCTGAAAACTGATCTACAAAATGATCAAGGACAGGCCTAATCTTAAAAAGATGGTCAGAATCAGGGTGATCTCGTGGCAAGGCTAATGCATTGTCAACAAAATGCAGCATCCTAAGAAGAAGCAATTACCGATTACGACTCATTGTTGCAGGAAATATAGCTGTTGCCATCAAGGGACTAGTAGACCAATAAGAAGCCAGTGATGGCTTCCTTATCAACCCCATCAAAAGAGTCAAACCTAAAAACCTTTTCATCCCTTCAAATTTGTGGGATTCCACTGGGCAGCTATAGAGTGCGGCCTAAGTCTAGCAGCGTTGTCCCTCAAATACTGCTCCGCATACAAATTAGTCTGCTCAACAATCTCTTCCAAAAACACATCATACACAAATAACTCAAAGAAACTGACAGGCAAAAAGTTCTCAGTATTGACTCCACACCCCGGTAGACCAGTAAAGGCAGGCAACTCTGGCTGCTCCATGTTTGGGGCAACCCATAGTTCAGGTCTTCTAATTGGAAACCTTTCAGCCCCAGGTTGCTGCACTAATGGCACATCAGTGTCCTCCTCTGAAACAGGCCCTTCATCTGCACTGAGTGTGGCTTCCTCATCAGAGGATTCCTCTCCGACAGAAACTTCACTGCCAGAATCTCTCACTTCATCCTCTGCCTCAGATGCAGAGTCCGTCTCATAATCATGATCAGACAATGACTCAAAAAGCATACCAACCACCTGCTGAGCAGTCATCCTGCGGCTAGCCATGATCTTTCCTACGAAAATTAACTGGACAAATGCACCACCAACAACCAGCACTGTGTAAGATAAGTAATAAAGTGTAGCTTTAGTAGTAAGAGTTATAAACTCAAAAACTATACCGCTCACTTGCCTGAAAAAGCTTGAATCACCAGCAACTACTCTGCACAGACACAGCAATCACCAATGATATCCCACTAAAAAGAAAGAAAGAAAAGCACATTAAAAATAAGACAACACAAATATCATTGTGCACAAATCTAAGGACAATTTCACACAAACCTGCATTTAATACACCACCTACAAACATGTCATTCATGCATGGCAACAATACTCCTTTGGAGTAAATAGTTTTTACTTACCTAAAACATGCAACTATGCAAACCGCAGGTCAACCACCGCCAAAACTGCAAGGAGCCA
This sequence comes from Pleurodeles waltl, assembly GCF_031143425.1. Classification (NCBI taxonomy): domain Eukaryota; kingdom Metazoa; phylum Chordata; class Amphibia; order Caudata; family Salamandridae; genus Pleurodeles; species Pleurodeles waltl. The sequence goes on from NC_090448.1 coordinate 143,764,288, forward strand.
CAGCAAAGAAAGCAAAAGCTTTGAACTAGAACAAAAAGGAGGGAAAGGATTATCACAAATGCAAATACTTTATCAGTTGACAAACATCCTACCATCAAGCATTTAGAAATTGGGGCCTAAGTGGATTTTGCCATAGGGGCAGATGGGCCTACTAAAAAATAGGCCTATCTGCCCCAAGGAGGGCAGAAAATACCTTTAGTAGTGTGTCCCCAGGGGGAGCGACCCTTGCCGATGGGCCCACCCCCAAACAAAAAACAAACACACACACACTATCCCTGGTGCCTACGTTACTTCTGCCCCCCTTTGGGGGCAGATGGGCCTAAACAAATAGGCCCATCTGCCCCCAACGGGGGCAGAAATGGCTAACAGTTCAATGCCCCCCACATAAATAAACATATAAAAAAAAATCCCTGGCGTTCTAGTGGTTTATGCCCCCCTTGGGGGCAGATCAGCCTAAAAATAATAGGCTGATCTGTCCCCAAGGGGGGCAGAAATGGCCACAACAAACATGCCCCCAAATGAGAACGACCCTTGCCCAAGGGGGCGCCCCCCTCCACTAACACACACACACACACACACTATCCCTGGTGTCTAAATGGCTTCTGCCCACCTTGGGGGCAGATGGGCCTAAAACAAGGGGGGCAGAAATGGCCAACAGTTCAATGCACCCCTTGGGGTGGCACCCCTTGCCCAAGCCCCCCCCCAACAAAAATAAACATATAAAAAAATCCCTGGCGTTCTTGGGGGGGCAGAAATGGCCACAACAAACATGCACCCAAATGGGAGCAACCCTTGCCCAAGGGGCCGCTCCCCAACGCTAAACATAGAAAACATCAACAACAAAAGAATCCCTGGTGTCTAGTGGATCAGCCTAAAAATAATAGGCCAATCTGCCCCCAAGGGGGGCAGAAATGGCCACAAGAAACATGCCCCCAAATGGGAGCGACCCTTGCCCAAGGGGCCGCTCCTCAACGCTAAACATTGAAAACATAAAAAAATAAAATCCTGGCATTTAGTGGCTTCTGCCCCCCTTGGGGGCAGATCGGCCTAAAAATATTAGGCCGATCTGCTCCAAGGGGGGCAGAAATGGCCACACAAACATGCCCCCAAATGGGAGCGACCCTTGCCCAAGGGGCCGCTCCCCAACGCTAAAAATTGAAAACATTAACAACAACAAAAAATCCCTGGCATCTAGTGGATTCTGCCCCCCTTGGGGGCGGATCAGCCTAAAAATAATAGGCCGGTCTGCCCCCAAGGGGGGCAGAAATGGCCACACAAACATGCCCCCAAATGGGAGCGACCCTTGCCCAAGGGGCCACTCCCAAAAGTGTACATTTTAAAACATAAAAAAAAATCCCTGGCGTTTAGTGGGCATTCCTGCTGCCCGATCGCAATGCGATCAGGCAGCAGGAATGCTCAAAGAGACACCGGGGGAAAGGAAAAGCCTTTCCTTTCCCCCGGTGCGTCTTTGTCCCAAACCCCCCACCCTCCGGAGGAGAAACTCACCTGTTTCTCCTGTGATCGCACTGGAAGCAAATGGCTTTCAGTGCGACCGCCAGTGGGTAATGATGTCAGTGCGCGATCTCGCGCTGATGTCATTATGGGTGGTGGGGGGAGGCGGGTGGCGGGGTTGAAAGGGGAAGGTCTTCCCCTTCCATCCCAGCCTTTTAACCCCATGGAGGGAGCGCTCCCTCCGGGCTCCGTGCCGAGGACGTAATGGTTACGTCCTCGGCACAGGAGCACTGTGCCGTGGGATGTAACCACTACGTCCGCGGCACAGAAGGGGTTAAGGGGTCATTAGCATCGTATGTTGATGGCAGTCATTAGCAGTGTATGGTAATGGCGGAAGTTATAGTTACCTTAGAGCCTGAGATATAATTATTTGATGTAACTTTATCTATTACTGGTGAATTTCTATGGTTTTATACATTTAAAATGTGAGCCTAACTATAATGTCCCGGTAACCTTTGGTTTTTAAAGTGAATGTCTAGGTTTTATTGAACTTCATTTCCCAACTATAACATCCCCTTAACCTTTGTTTTCTCAGTCAATTTCAAAAGTATTTTTAACATATAGGAATTTTTATCACTATATGTTAATCCAACCACCGTCGTGCACGGCCTCTGGCCAGGCCCTGAAGCCAACCCCTGATAGGCACCCAACCTTGCAACATGCGTGGCCTTCACTCATGAGCTGCAAAAGTTGCCTGCACGAGCTGGCCTGCAGCCAGACCCTCTGGCCAAACCCCCTAACAACCCAACCCCATGTTGTGCACTGCCCTGTGGGTGTGGGTGGCAGGAGTTGGCCACAGCCTCTCTGGGGGTGAGAATAGATGTGAGAGGGTGTTTGTGGGGTGAGAGTTGCTGTGAGAGTGTCTGGGTATGAGAGTGTATACATCAGTGTTTTAGTGGGTGTGCCAATGTGTGCATGGGTCTGTAAGTGGGTTCATCAGGCTGTCAGTGGGCCTGTGAGTGGGTGTGTAAGAGTCTGGGTGGTTCTGTGAGTGGGTGCAGAACTGTCTGAGTTGATCTGTGAGTGGGTGTGTGAGGGTTTGACTGGGGCTCTCAGTGGGTGCACGAGGGTCTGAGTGGGTCTGTGAGTGGGTGCATGATTGTCTGAGTGGGTCTGTGAGTATGTATGTAAGTGTCTGAGTGGGTGTGCAAGTGGTAGAAATTGAAAGAGAGACAGAGAGAGAGAGAGAGAGAGAGAGAGAGAGAGAGAGAGAGAGAGAAAGAAAGTGAGAGGGAGAGAGAGAGTTTTTTAGGCTTTGATGTATGATATACTTTGAATGAGATATTTCTGTACACTGTAAAATAAAAAATGTATCTGTCTTTTTTAAATGTTAGAAATCCTGTGACCTTCACTCTGAGCTATTGCTTTTTTTTCCTCTGTTTATTTTGTTAGCCCTTTATGGGCTTTCAGGCACTGCTGTGGAGTCTTCAAGGGCTCTCCGCGGTCCCTACATGTTTATTTTTCTATTCTTTTTTTTTCAATTTTCCAAAATGCTGTTTACGGGCTATCTGGCACTGGTACCATTGCTTCAGCAAGCACGGAGATGCCTTAATAGCATCTCCCTGCGTGCTGAAGCTTTTAATCTCTGTTCCCTGCACATGTGCAGGGGACAGAGCTGAAAGCTTCAGTTTTTGACAGCCGGACCTGTTTAACAGAATTGCTTGCTGTGACTTGGCTGCAGCTTCAGAGAAGCAGCCAAGCCACAGCAAACAGCTATGTCCCGAGGATGGGAACCCTGGGACGTAGCAGGAGCCAGCCCTGGGGGGTGGCGATCCCCAGGGCCATCTGTGGCTCCATGAGAGAGGCTTTGTGGCTCCCCCTCCAACAATCAGAGCCCCGGGTGGTGATCCCAAGCGGCTAAGGGGATCTGAAATGGACTCCCTTCACTATTTTCCTATCTATGCCCTTTGAGGTGGCACTCCCTGCAAAGGTGGTGCCCCTGAAGCAGGGGAAAGGGATGGGGCTCCCCTATTTATTTTATATAGCCCTGAGGAGGTGGTGAACCCAGGGGTGCAGGGAGGCACACCCCCCCCCCCCTGCTTATTAAGTAATTGAAGCCCCGGGGAGGTGGCAGTCCCCCAGGCTGAAGGGGAGGCGGACGGGCCTCACCCACCCAATAAGCAATTTTGTCCGGTGAGGTTGTGATCTCCTGGGCATGGGAGGCCATACAGCCCCCTCTTTTGGCAGGACCACCGCAGTTGTGGGCACCAAAAGACCGCCAGTGTTGGCAGTATCCGGCCCTCCTAAGACTGCCAAAATACAGCCACAAATCTGACACCGCCGGGACAACTGTGGGTGGGAAAGAGGCAGCCCTACCACCAGCACTACCACGCCGACCACCTCCTGCCCTCCATATTACGACCCACAAATCAGCACAGCAGTAGTTTCACAGCAGTAAACTATTGGCGGTCCGACCACTTCGTTCAAAAACTCACCTCAGCCAGAACACAACACTACATTGGACAGTACAGATATCCAACACCTTAGACACATACACACCATGCACACGCCTGCTCAATGTACCATATAACACCCCCCCACACACCCACAAACCTTTGCAACCAGAGAAACTCACACTGACAGAGAGGGGCGCACACACGGAAGACACAATACTCAAATACTTTAGCCACCATCACACTACACACGTATCACACACCACACCACTGCTCTAGCCACACAATACACACATTGCCACTGCAAAAAAACACCACACAACAGCGCACATAACCAAACAACCCCAAAACACCAACCACCACAACTGCACCCTTGCACACAACACACACCACCACCCACAACACAACCACCATGTCAAAAGAACCCACACTTCACAGACGATGAGCTGAGGATCATTGCCGATGAAATTGTCAGGGGAAAGACACAACTTTTCGCAGCACAGGTACAGCAAACCTCCATAGCCAGGAAAATTGAGTTATGGCAGGGAATTGTCGACAGGGTTAACTCGGTGGGCAACCATCCACGCACAAGGGAGGACAATAGGAAGAGGTAGAACTACCTATGGGGGAAGGTGCGTTCCATGGCATCACAACACCAGATCACCATTCACAAAACTTGTAGTGTACTCTTACCTCCTCCCCCAGAGTTTGTATTGTGGTTGGAGAAGGTCTTGGCAATACTGCGCCCTGAGGGCCTGACTGGAATACCCAGAGGACTGGAGTCTGGTAAGTCACTAACACTCACCTAGCACCAACTACTCCTGTCCAGCATGTTTCCTCACCACTCTATCACTCCCCAAATCACCCTAGCAACCACTCCATCTCATACCCAATCATACAATATCCCTCCCCTGCATTGAACAACACCACCCAGCCATAATGCCTACATAGTCTCTCCCAAGAGAATGGCTAGCAATGCCAATAACAAACATTACAACTCCCACAATACACCTGTTCATCCACTGCAATACCTGTTAACCGGACTGCACAATTCAACACCTGCATGTACATCCCTTGCACCCCCAAACCAACTGGATGCATAGAATGAGGAAAACTCATGGCAATGGCAGCTATGCAATTCCCATGCCCTATTTCACAATGTAACAAATCATCTCCCTCACAATCCTCAACCAATGCCTGCAGTGCTGCATCTGTCATTCCCATAAGTGGGAATCAAGTGAAGCCACTGTATGCATCAGACAAACAGAAAACCAATCACACCTTCACCAGGTAACACTCTTACACTCCTTTCACAAGTACCCCAGGCGGTTGCACAATGGAGACAGCCAGCCTCCCCAGGATTAAGTCCCCAGTGATGACTACACGTCAGGATGCATGGTCAGTGACAACTTACCTGGCCCATCGGGGTCATCTGGTCAGTCCTCCACTCCCAGTCTCACCCTGCCCACAACCACACCCACCTACTGGCAACAACATCTCTGCCAGTACAGGGACCAGAGTCAAACACTCAAACCCAAAAGAATGAAGGTCCTAGTGACAGTGGGAGTGGGCACACTGTACCTGTGCCACAGGCACGGGTGGCAGGGGGCATGGGAGGGCACTTGTGGGTCAGAGGATGGAGCAGCCAAGGCAGCCAACTGACCAGGAGTCCATTTCAAAAGTCCTTGGTGCATACCAGCAATACCAGGAAAAGATGGGCCAAATAATCGCCAACGTGGAGGAAAACCAAAGGCTGCAGAGGGAATACCACCAAGAGGCCATGCAGCAGTGGTAGACTCTCAATGTCTTCATTGCCATCATGGCAGGGGTGCTCAGGGATCTCCCCAACATCCTGCATCCCACCTCCCCCCACCTGCAGGACCCTTCTACTGCCCCCCCATAGGAGCCATCTACATCAGTGGCAGACAGTAGACTGGAGGCCCTGCCAGGGGACCCACAGGCCACTGACATCCCTCCCTCTGTAGCTGAGGAACCCTCACTGAAATCGTGGTCATCCGTTCAGGCATTCTTCAGGATCAGATGCCAAGACAAAAAACACCTCCAGGAAATGAACTTCCCCTGAACATTCTCCCTTGTGTGCCACTGATACACCCTGTTGATTGTTCAATGCCATAACTCAAAGACCTTTACCTATGGCCCTTGGACACTGGACCTGTTGTCCCTACAGCTAGACCGTCTACTATGAGGATTTCATCCAGCATGAACCTACTCATCTACTGTTGAACCCAATATGCACTATACAGACTGTAGAGCAAAGAAAGTACGTGTCATCATTATATGATGTGTAAATGTTAACAAACTTAAATGACATGTCACTTACCACCCCACATCCAGTGCAAATCACAGTAGAGTTATGCATCCTCAGCAGGGAACTTAGGACACCACAGATGGCTTATTAGTGGTTTCAAAGGAGAGTCAGTAGCCTAGGCACACACCAGGGTAGACCAAGTAGTCACATTTGTAAAACATACAACAAAGGGACAGAACTCAGGATTTGAGTCAAGGTGCCACCCTATGCACATATGCAGGAACTTGCTGTGATTACCATTTTCATATGCCTAGGAAACAGGACACATCACATTGCACGTCTGCATCACAAAATACATTAATTTCATAACCAAAAACATGTAGCTGGCATCTGGAATGGGCTGTAACCAACACCTCAAAATGTATACAGACACAACTTGCCATCAATGTCTCAGCCAGCAGATAGAATATGTAATGATACTCTTCATACAGACCGTAGTCTGTCTCATTTCTGGACAGGAGATGACATGACACATTGCACATAACATGATTGTTGCAAGTGGATGTAAACCTGGCAACCGCTAGATGGTCAATATGTCAGTGGGTTGACCACTTACATTGCTCCAGACATACAATCAGTCATCCTTCATCAGCCACATACAGGAAGGCTAAATGTGGCATCCCCGCTGAGAAACCTGGCTAGGATGGATATTTCATTGTATCCACGTGCTAAGATGTAATTTGCAAAATCACACAGACAACATACCTGTAGCTCATTGGAAGTACGGATTCATCAACTCCATCCTGGACTCAGCAGCACCATCCTCATCTTCCTCCTCATCACTTTCATGGTGTCCATCAACACCCACAGGTCCAGCAAACCACCTCCTCATCTGCCAGTAATGGGATGTGATGTCTGATGACCACATTGTGGAGCATGCAGAAGGTAACAATTATCTTACATACCTTTTGGGAACTGTAGAGGAGGGCACCTCCTGAGACGTGGAGACTTCTAAATCTTACCTTGAGTAGGCCAATTGTACTTTCAATCACATGCCTCGTCCTAACGTGGGCCCTGTTGTTATATGTCTCTGCATTGGAGGCAGGGTAGCTCACTGGTGTCAAGAGTCAGGGAAGTTTCTGATATCCAGAGTCTCCTGTTTGATTAGAGGCAGGACCTGTTAGAACACATGGAAGATAGTAGAAGTTTTTCCTGTTCCAATAGACCTGTTCGTTGACACTTGGAGGAACCAAAGCAACATGTGTCCCATCAATATCCCCTATTACGTGAGGGATGTGTCCCAGTTCATAGAAGTCAACCCTCACAGTGGCCAAATCTGCAGGTTGGGGAAACTGGATGTAACTGTCCAGGTGCTTCAGGAAAGCAGACAGGACATTTCACAACACAATGCTAAACATGGGCTGTGACATCTTTGCAGCCACGTCCACTGTAAAATGAAAGGACTGTGTGCCAAGGAGGTGCAGCACCAACAACACTTGGACCATAGGAGAGATGGCATTGGGATTGCAGATGGCAGGCAGTAGATCAGCCTCCAACTGGGTACAGAGGTCCATGATGGTGAGATGATTCAATCTGTAGGTCTGCACGATCTGTCTTTCCTCCAGGGTGGAGAGGTCGACTACCTGACGGTACAATGGTTCATTCCTCATTCTCCTCATTACATGGTATCTAGGATGGAGAGGGAAATATCATTTCATGTGATGTGCAGGTCAAACATGTTATCAGTCCAATATATTGTGATACAAAATGCAGACATGACTGAACGGGTGACAGTAACTACATAGGGTATGTAGGACAGTCATTAATGGCATGCGTGCTGGCAGTAGCTGGTCCTGTACATGGTATGTGTCAACCAATACATGTGTGATGGTGCTGGTCGTGTGCACATAGGTGTCCCTATGACAGTGATATAGGTAGCAAAACAACACACACGCCAGCATGTAGGGGCATTTACCTCATGTTATATACTGTATGTGTTGTATCCCACATGTATTTGGCCGTGTATGATGTACATACATGGGCCTGTGCACTAATCGGTACATTTCACTGTCATGACACACTTACATTTCTTAGATAAACCCATTAACCGTACATAAAATGGCAGCCACCTGTCCAGCAGCACAGGACAGTTGGAAGTGATGCAATTCTGCCGGCATGCACCATCCTGGCATTAGGCAGTTGTAACAGCTGTGTAACTTCTCATTGGTTGCCATTGCTGTCTATGGGGGACTGGGGCCAATGATGATCACCGTTGGTGGTGACGGTTCTGTATGCTGCGGCTGTGACCGCCATTTTCTGCAAACTGTCTCACTTGCCTCCTGACACTCCTGCAAGCAAGACCTTCACTACATGAGCTGCTGTGTACTGTATCTGGGAGCCATTATGCCATGTGCTGCAGGTGATAGGGCCCCGGTATTTACCCAGGAAGAACTGGAGAAACAGGTGGAAGGGGTCCTACCCCTGTATGAACAGCTGTATGGGGCACCAGAGGAACAGGTGAGCCCCGTGCCATTGGAGTGTGTGATAGGGGTGTGTCACTGTGAGTGGTGGTGTCATACCGGCCCTGGTGTGCATGCATGCTGGGGGCATGGATAGATGGAGTGTGATCCGTTTGGATAGATGTGAATGGAGATATGTGTGGTGTATGTAGGCCACTGCTGTCAATGTAGTGCCACTCCTAATCACAATATCCTCCTTTCTGTGTCACCTATACAGGTCAGCCCCCATCAGAAGAAGAGGCTTTGGAGGACCATCGCCAAGCAAGTGCGGACCCTGGGGGTCCATAGCCAACGGAGCACCCATTGCAGAAAGCGGTAGGAGGACCTGAGATGCTGGCCCCGTAATATTGCGGAGGCCTAGCAGGTGATGTCATCCCAGCAAGGGAGGGGTGACCGTTGGACCCTGACCCCCCTAATGGTTTGCGTTTTGGTGGTGGCTTACCCTGACGTGGATTGGTGCTGGAGGGCAGGACAGCAGCCACATGGGGCTAAATACTGACTGTAAACTGCCACCTGACAGGCCTTGAATGGGATTGGGTGGCTGCATAGTGATATACTGTGAATGTGTACGCTGTAAGGTGCACATCGACAATGTGTATCAGTGACACTGCTGGAAAAATAAATGGGGAAAATGAATTTTGGGATCATCCCTTTCTTCGGCCCCCACTTGACAGATCACCCCAAAACTTTTGAGACAGCAGCCGAACTGACCAAAGTATACGTTTTGACAATTTCTGGAACATTCATTAAGCAGCGCCAAAGTTGTCGGCACAACAAAGTACGCTCTTCCTACGGAAACTTGTTCTTAACTATAACTACCTACTGGTGAGTTTTTTATATATATATACTGATTTACTAGTACGTCCCTAGTAAAGTACACTAGAGGTGCTCAGGGCCAGTAAATCAAATGGTACTAGTGGGCCTGCAGCACTGATTGTCCCACCCACGTGAGTAGCCCTGTAAACATGTCTTGGACCCTCAGACCTGCCACTATATATATATATATATATATATATATATATATATATATCACTGAAGAGCAGTCCTGTGTTTCTTCCAGCGCTTGCCTGACGAGGTTGGTGCTCAGTAAATGGGCACAGGACCCATTTTGTATCCACTCCAAAAGAAAATCAAACTTAGGCACTCCATGCAAGTCACTGGCCTTGGTTTATTTCAGAAATTCCATTAAACAAAACATAAGGCAATATGGAACGCTTCACGAATTTGCGTGTCATCCTTGCGCAGGGGCCATGCTAATCTTCTCTGTATCGTTCCAATTTTAGTATATGTGTGTTACATGTAAGGCACCCCTAAGGTAGGCCCTAGGTAGCCCCAAGGGCAGGGTGCAGGGTATGGTTAAGGTAGGACCGCCAGGGCCAACGACCGCGGAAGCACCGCCAACAGGCTGGCGGTGCTTCCTGGGCCATTCTGACCGCGGCGGTAAAGCCGCGGTCAGAAAAGGGGAACCGGCGGTTTCCCGACGGTTTTCCCCTGGCCCAGGGAATCCTCCATGGCGGCGCTGCTTGCAGCGCCGCCATGGGGATTCCGACCCCCAACAGGATGGCGGGAACAGGTGTCGTGGGGCCCCCTAACAGGGCCCCATAATGATTTTCAGTGTCTGCTTTGCAGACACTGAAAATCGCGACGGGTGCCACTGCACCCGTCGCTCCCCAGCAACTCCGCTGGCTCCATTCGGAGCCGGCTTCATCGTTGCTGGGTCTTTCCCGCTGGGCCGGCGGGCGGCCTTTTGGCGGTCGCCCGCCGGCCCAGCGGGAAAGCCAGAATGGCCGCCGCCCGCCGCGGTTGGAATGACCGCCATAGTAATGTGTTTTATATGTCCTGACAGTGAAATATTGCTAAATTCGCTGTTGCAAGGCCTGTCCCTCTCATAGGTTAACATGGGGGCTACCTTTCAATCTGATTAATGTGTAGATTCCCTTTAGGAGTGGATGGACATGTGAAGTTTGGGGTCTCTGAGCTCACAATTTAAAAATACATCTTTTAGTAAAGTTGATTTTAAGATTGTGTGTTTGAAAATGCCACTTTTAGTAAGTGAGCATTTTCTTGCTTTTACCATTTCTGTGACTATGCCTGTTTGTGGATTCCCTGTCTGGGTCAGTTTGACAGTTGGGCTGGTTGCACCTCACACAAGACAGTGACACAAAAGGAGCTGGGGTGTAGTCTGCATTTCCTGATGAGCTATCTATGCTAGGAGGGAGGGGAGAGGTGGTCACATACACCTGAAAGGGCTGTGCCTGTCCTCACACAATGCAGTCTCCGACCCCCTGGTGAGTGTCTGGGGCCTGGCCTGGGCAAGACAGGATTTCACATTCAAAAGAGACTTTACTTTGAAGTAGGCCTACTTCAAAGGAGAAATTGGGTATAAGAAGGGCTCCCAAAACCACAGACTTTAGATCATTTCTGGACATTAAGAGTAACCTCTAACTGGAGAAGAGCTGAAGAGCTGAGAAGTGCTGCCATGCCTGTGACTCTGCTTTGTGGAGCTATCCTGCAGTTACAGCTTCTGCCAGAGTAAGAGGGCAAAGACTGGACTTTGTGTTCCTTCCACCTTGTGAAGAAATCTCCAAGGGCTTGATTTAGAGATTGCCTCCTGTTGTTTGAAGTCTCAGGGACAGCAAAGACTTCTCTCGGCCAGCACCTGGAGTCTCTGGAGAGACTCCTGCTCTGACAAGTGGTGCCCTATCCTGTCCCTGGGCCCTTGAAAGGAAAGCTGGTGGAAATCCAAGGAAATCGACTTCGGATGACTTCGGACCAACGCCGCTGCTGATTCTGGTGACGCCGCCTGCAACCGACTCCGTGATCTTTGCTGGCCCGATGCCGCTGCAGCCCCGCTGCAGCCCCACTGAAGACCACGACCCCATGGAAGTCGCCGCACCTCATTGTGACCGTCGCCGCTCGAAATGCGCAGATTCAACGTTTCGCACAGACGCTGCGATCCCCGACTTCGCGCATCGACTTGTTTTCACTCTTCACCAAAGGTACTGTACTTGGAGGTCTACGCGACTTTGTGTCTGCACCGCTGGTTTCGGCTTGTTGGGAACGACTTCCTCACGATGCCGTGTTAACACCTCATCGAAGCATTTTGTGTTTCTAAGCATCAATTTTGAGTTTAATCTTTAAAACTTCATAACTTGACTTGTGTTTGTCGGATTTTTGACATTTTGGTCTTGTTTTATTTAGATAAATATTTCCTATATTTCTAAAATGGTGTTGTGTCATTTTAGTTTTTTCATTAAGGTACTGTGTGTGTTGGTACAAATACTTTACACCTAGCACTCTGAAGTTAAGCCTACTGCTCTGCCAAGCTACCAAGGGGGTAAGCAGGGGTTAGCTGAGGGTGATTCTCTTTTACCCTGACTAGAGCGAGGGTCCTTGCTTGAACAGGGGGTAACCTGACTGTCAACCAAAGACCCCCTTTCTAACAGTATGCATAAGCACAAGGAGGTGGTGGTCCTTGGGGCTTGGGGTCCCAAAAAGACCGCCTTTCTTTTTTAAATAATTGCTCTGGGCAGCGGTGGGCACACTCCCCGCATATTTAATCAAAGACCTGGGGAGGTGGTGGCCTCCATGGCAGTGAGGGGGGGGCATGCCATCCTCACTCATATTATTACAGTAATGCCCCAGGAAGTTGGTGGTTCCCAGGGCAGCGGGTGGCATGCGCCCCTGGAGGGAGCTGAGTACCCCCCACATATTATAACATAGCCCTGGGGATGTGGTGGTACTCAGGGCAGCGGGGAGGGGCACACAATCCCTTTGCATATAAATCATTAGCCCTGGGAAGGTGGTGGTCTCTAGGTCAGTAGGAGGGGGCCAAGAGGCCCTCCATTTGTAAAGAAATAACCGAGGACTTGTCCCATCCGGAGCGTAGTAAAAAATGGCTCCATGGCAAATTTGCTGCAAAAAGTTTTTAAAAAGCTTTTTAGCCCTGGTGGGGTCGCTTTGGGACCCTAGCACCAGAGCTAAGGGGTCATGGTGATCCTTACCCTGGCCTCTTTTGTATTTGTAGAAGTTACCATCACACACAATACACAACAGTCACCCACTCACATCACAGCACCTATACCTCATCACTAATTTTTCCCTCCACCTTTTTTTTACACTACCTCACCGTATTTACAACCACTACCATATCCCCACAAAACACCCAAGTTTCACAGGTGATGAGTTGAGGGTGATGGTAGACGACATTGTCACGGTAGAGCCGCATCTTTTCGGAGCACAGGTCCAGAAAACATCAATAGCCAGGAAAATGGAGTTGTGGCAAGGAATAGTCATCAGGGTCAATTCTGTAGGCAGCTATCCACGCACAAGGGATGACATCAGGAAGAGGTAGAACAACCTCAGTGGGAAGGTACATTCCATGGCATCCAAGCACCAGCTGGCAGTACTCAAAACCTGCGGTCGACCCCCACCTCCTTCCCCTACTTTCACATCTTGGGAGGAGAAGGTCTTGGACATCCTGCATCAGGAGGACCTGACACGAATACCTGGGCGAGTGGAGTCAGGAAAGTACCTATAACATTCATGTCACCTAAACATTTTGTCTTGCATGCTCCCTCACCACCTTTCCCCTCCTCTGTTACCAAGTCATCCACCACCCCTCTGTGCCAAAAGTACAAGTACCCCTGTCTGGTATGCCACATGTCCACTAAGCTCACCTAGCTCCACAGCCCTTGGGAATGGCATGTTAAGTCTTGGGAACTGATAGCACTACAACTCCCAGAAGGTAATATTCCACCATAAAGAAAACCAAAACAGTGCATCAAATTTGAGATGTCCTGCATGTGACCCACTGTAACCCATCATGAATGTTCCACTGTGAAACAGTTTATGGCAATGACAGCAATGCAATGACCCACTCCCACTACCATTACAAGCAAAAAACAGCTACAACTGAGTGACTAATCAAACTGCCCTTAGAAAGAAGATTCCAACGATTGAAATTTACTCACCTGGGGTGGAAATCTAGATGCCACAGTGGATGCACATGCAGTACATCCAGATAGAGGTCAATGACCATTGCATACTCCTATACAGTGCCCCTACTCTGACCTTTTGTGCAATGGTCAGCTTTTAGTGCCATGTATCATGCCATTGCCATGCACTTCACTAGGCAAAAGAGGTTATCACCCATGTCATTAGTCAGACAACATAAGAGGGTATCAGCAGTCATATAACTGCCAACATAGTTTAACATCTTTGAGCATGGTGTATGGTATTGAAATACCTAAGTCCCATTTTGTTCTAACTGAGAATTGTTAGCAGCTGTCATTGTCATTTCTGGGGATCATGTTAAGGCATTATGTGCATCTCACACAACATTACTACTACTCAAACTTCAACATAACTTGTTGTATCACTTACAGCAACTGTCTGTTCCACTTCTCACATAGGTAACTTTGCCATTGTCACCATGGAGAGGATACCAGAGACTGACACAACCCCTCTGGATGAAGGCCCCAGTGAGGACAATACTCCAGGATGTTTGGACACAGACGCCGAAGCTGGCCCATTGGGCACACCTGGTCAGTCAACAACGGTCGGCCTCACCCTGCCCACATTAAACCATTTGCCCCCACACCTGGGTCCCAAGGACTGTTTTTTCCATTGTGTGTCCCCCAGCCCAGGTACCTGAGTCTCCTCTTGTCACCCCTAACAATGATGGACCTGCCACCACTGGGAGTGGGTACACTGTGCCAGGGGCACAGGCACATGGGGGTAGGGTATGTGGGAGAGATGGTGTGGGCCATAGGATGGAGACTCAATGGGACAATATTGACCAGGAAGACATCTCCCAGGTCTTGGGTGCGTACGAAAATTCCCAAGGCATGATGGGCCAGATACTCACCATGATGGGGGAAACCCAACAGATGCAGACAGGCAACCACCGGGAAGCCATGCAGCAGTGGCAGGCACAAAATGCCATCCAGACTTCCATTGCTGGGGTGCTGAGGGACATCATCACTACCCTGAGAAGGTCTGCCACACAACATCAGGCCTCTGACACTAGTAATGAGTCATCTGCCTCTTCAACATCTGTGGCTGCTAGTGGAATGGAGGCCCTACCAGGGGAAGGACATGCCTCTTACACCACACCCTCTGTAGCAGAGGAATTCCCCAGAAAATGTGGACATCCACCCAGAAATCCCAGAGGAGCAGATGCCAAGACCAAACCCACTGCCAGGAAGTGAACGTCTCCTGATTGTTTCCCCTTGTGTGCCACAGATACACCCTGTTGACTGTTATGAAACCTAACTGAATTTTACTATGGTGCAATGACACTGGACTTGTATTTCCAAATGGTGTAGCAGCTACCCTGATGATTTCCTCCACCATGACTGAATCATTTATTGTTTACTTCCTGTTATTTCAGTTCACACATATAGCTTTGCACTCCCCAATAAATACAACTAACACACAGGTACTGTGTAAGTGTCATGTATCAACCATGTACAACTGTCATGTTTGACACCTCTTGTGCCAATATGTCCCTCTGTATTGTACAACCTTTGTTAAAGACATCACACATGTACTCTATAACCAGGAGACTCATTACATTGGGATTGCAACTTAGACATAACCCAAATCAGCTGTATTGTACATTTCCACACATTTATTAGTTGATTTGCAATCAGTAGATAGAGTAGTACTGCTGGTGACTTCAGAATGTCAGCTTAGGAGTCATACACTAATGATCCACAGGATAAAGAAGTTAGGGACATGTCAGTCTTTCTACAAGCCAGGCGGCAAACAGATTGGTCATTTGTATTACCAGGTAAAGCCTTATCACATACCTTAGCTTCCTATTAATCATACCCCATGTTTCAGATAGAGATCAATACTAATGTTGGCAATCCTGTAACCATTCACTTATCATGGTCAGGTACCTGTAGGCTTGCCACTCACCTATGTCAGGCATCAGAGACATGTACTTTGATCTGCAGAGTAGTAACACACTGATAGCTAAGTGCAAAGTAGGTCACATACAACAGAAACCATCATGATGGTGGAGGCTCTGATTCAACATGTTCACATGTGTCAGACACAGATGGACCCACAGATGGCACAATTTGACCACCTCTAGTATCAAACAGGCATTCTCGTAGGCAAAACATTCTCCATCCCAGTGTCCTGACAGTCTGGCCATATAAGTGACACTCCGCATACTCATGCTATTCAGTAGCTGGTTTTATCCACGCCCACTTCTCATGTCTGCCTGCAATCCTATCTGTCTCTGACACTGCCTGTGAGTTGACATTGAGGATGAGCCAGACAGAAACTCAGCAAATCTGTGATTGTCAAAGATAAGGGATAGGACATAATTGTAAACATACATCTATTCTGAAAAGTCATTTGGACGAGTGTGACTTTGCTTGTGCAGTAACAAATTGTGACACTGTATACCACACTGTTCTGTACACAATACCAACTAACAATCTCAATGCATACCTGAGTCATTGGCAAAATTTGACATACCTTGGGTGAGTAGAGGAGGGCTCTTCCAGATTTGTCCAGGCTGCAAAATCTTTCCTTTGGGAGCCCAAAAGTTGCTCCAAGACACGCCTTGTCCTTCTGTGGGCCTCATTGAAACAGACTTCCCCTGGCGTGATTGGGTACCACGCCAGGGGAAGTTCAGTGGAATAACCAAGGATGGTTTGTATAGCCAGAGTCACCTGTAAGGAACAGGTATAACAACACAGAAATATATCTTGCACATGCACATTTATGATAGCAGGTGAAAAATTTTGCAGACACATTTGTCATACGTGACTTACCAACCAGCCTGGCCCACTTTGTATAGAGTCATGTCATCAGCAGTGGGACATTGTGTACTGCATGATGAAAGAATCATGGACTGATCCTGGATACTTTGCACATACTTGTGAAATATAGTGGTCTGCCATTCACAGCACTTGGACATTGATGGAGTGGTAGTTTTTCCTGTTCCTATATAACTGTTCATTGGCATTGGGGGGAACCAAGGCTACGTGGGTGGCCTCTATGGCTCCAACCACATGTGGAAGTGTCCCAAAGCATAATACTCTGCCTTCACATAGGCCAAATCTGCACGTTTGGAAAACCTGATGTAGCTGTCCAGGTGTTTTAACACTGCAGACTGTACAGCCTTCAAAACCAGACTGAACATAGGCTGAGACATCCCTGCAGTCAGGGCCACTGTATTCTGAAAGGACCTAGTGACCAGGACGTGTAGTATTAGCATGACTTGAATGATGGGAGGTATGCTATTGGGATTGCGAATGGCAGACATCAGAACTGGCTCCAACTGATGACATAGATCCATGATTATATGCCTATTCAGGTGATGTATTTGTATAATGTGTCTCTCCTGCATGGTGTGCAGGTCTACTAGTGGGAGGTGCACTGGAGGTTGTCTTTCTTTCCTCATGCCATGGTAACTTTGTGGGACAGAAACAAATAGTAGGTGAATTTCACAATGTACAGATAATAAATATGTTCATATACAAGTCACACATATCTCCCTATGATGCCAATTGAAACATAGGGCATTTGATGTACAGCATATTGCTATGCATTCTATGTCAGTTCCCTTGATGCAGATTCCCTAAACCCTCAGATGTACTTTACATGTATAAACATGTGACTGGCAGTGTTTGATAGTCCAACCTAGTTTACATGTGAAACATCTTTGCTGCACCTATACTGCATTTATGCTGCAAATGGGATGTTGAGAGCAGAATTTTATTTCCCTAACCAGCCATACTTATTTTACACAGCTTTTACTACTCACATGCACATTGAGACTACTAAACATGGAAGCAACACTCAAATCATGTTCACACAATATAGTTAATAGTAAATGACACACCTCCCATTACTTTTCTATACATATAATTGCCTCAAAATGGCAGCTGCCTGACCTACTGTAATGGACATAAGGAGGTGACCTAACTGAGCCGGCGGATGTCGTCATGGTGGTAGGCGGTGACAGCCGTGGTGGACATTGCCATTGGAACACATTGCTGCCTTTTGTGGACTTGGGCCAAAGGCAACGTCTCCCAGCAGTGACGGTCATGTACTTGGCAGACGTGACCACCATCTTCTGCAGAATCCCTCACTTCACTTCTGACACTGCTGCCAGCAAGACGTCCAGTTCCTGAGCTGCTGTGGGAGCTAGCATACAACATCCTGCAGGTGATAGGGCACCAGCCTTCACTCTAGAAGAGCTGGGCAAGCTTATGGATGAGCTCCTACCCTTGTATGAACAGCTATATGGTGCACCAGAGGAGCAGGTGAGTCCAACAGTATACCACTGTGTGAAAGGTGGAGTGTATGATGGTGTTCGTGAAATGTGCAGTAGTTAAGGATTGGGCAATTATGTGTGGGTGTATGGACATGTGTACATGTGCATAAACAGACATACAATACTGATACATGGTAGATAGTGTGTAATCTAACTTCCTCTGCACACAACAGAAATTGCAGCATTGCCAACAATAACGGTGTGAGAAATGTTAATAGAGACATACCATGCTATGGAAAAGCATATGGCCTTGTCATATGTGTCTAGTCAAAACCTGGTAATGATCATGCATGCTGTATGGGTGACTCCATTTCACATATGGGCTGGCTGCAGATGGAAAATTGAGGAGTTTGAGCTGAGAGGAAGGCAATGTTTGCTGATTTGCTCTGACTGAAGTGTTCTGACCTCTATTGATGGTATGGTGCATTTGGACATAACTTTCTCCTTTTGTCTGTGTCATCCAACGCCCATCAAAAAAAGGGAATCTGGCATGCCATCGCCAAGCAAGTAGGGGCCCTCGTGGTCCACAGCCCGCGGAGCACCCACTGTAGGAAGCGGTGGGAGGACCTGAGATACTGAACCCGGAAGACTGGAGAGGCCCAGCTGGAGATGTCCTCCAATGAGGGGGGTTGCCAGTGAGACTGTGACCCCCCCCTTGTGGACCACGTTTTGGCGATGGCCTACCCTGAGTTGGATGGGCATTTGAGGGCAGTAAAGCAGCCACAAGGGGGTGAGTACTGACAATAAACATGTACATCCCTCTGCCAGTTCAGTGTATAATGCGTCAGTATTTAAGCTGTGACAATGTGATAAGTGCTAAAGGCAAAGGGTCCCCTAGGAAAACCTAGGTGTACAGTTTATAACATTGATATATGGGTGAGGACATTCTATTGTGTATAGGGACTTGAAACTCACTTATGTTAACCATATTGTATTAAAGCATGTCTTGATACACGTGACTGTGTCATATCTGTACTGCTATACTGCTCTATGTGTAATCTGATGAGTCATCCTTTCCACCTACTGATCCATACTCCAGATATCCTGTTGGTAAATTGTCCAGGTCTTTGGTCTCTGTCCATTCCTATTCCACTGGATCTAGCACTATGTGCAACATACGGTCTGATAGGAGAGACAGGCCAATTATCCAAGAGTTGTGAACGAGATGCAAAGTTTTTGTGAAGGTGTGCCTCAATCTGAAATTTTACATGGCATACTTGCTGCACTTACTTAGAGGTATTACAAGGTGTCCACATTGTTAAGTGTGGACTGTACATTGGCAAGTGTGATATTTAATAAGGGTGGACATCCCACATGATAAAAAGCATGTGGTAATTCTACTTTCCTAGTGCAAGACTTATCATTGACATGTGAGTTCAGACTGTTTGTACCATGTACATGGTATTGTGAAGGTAAGTGGCTAGGCGGATATTCCCTTAGCCAATATATTGTGGGCATGCTACATAGGGCAGGGCATCTCCTATATAGCTACAATATATATTGCTTTTGCCAACATCATGTGTACATTGGTAAATACTGCCATTTTTAAGATTTGTGATCGAAGTTTGGCAAACTTAGTTTTGCTACTCGGATTCTGTTTTGAAGGATTTTAGCATGGCTAAACTCAATTTACACTGATTTCATTGTGTTGCAGGGTTTGTAGTTGACATTTATATGTTGGTAGAATGGTATATGTTACCTGTCAATTTGCTGGACTTTAGATGTATGTCTCAATCATGGTTACTTAAGAAGTTGTTTATGTCAGTGTAACTTTACTCCAAAGATGTGAGGTTACTCATGTCTGAAGTGTTGATGGTGATGTTTATATTTTGATAGTGTTAATTTGAGGTTGATACTCATCATGATTAGTAGAATTGTATGTGGCCTTCATGCACATGACAGGTGTCCATTGTATTGCAAATGTTGGTATGCTCCTTGGGGTTGTCTGTGTGTAAATCCTGTGTGCTAAGTAGGCCCCTATTGCTGTATATGACTTTGTTTTCTATGTGAATATGACTAAGATGAGTATGTCCACAAAGTATGTATAAACCTTTGCAAAACCACAATTGATACATGTGTTGTTGAAATGGACTTGAAGTGAAGTATACTCCAATTTTGGATATGCCATATAGAGTAAGTGCATCTGTGGTTTTTGCCATTGTGAATGTTATAGACACAGTAACATGTTATGAATGTGATTACTACGCAACATGTTGTGTTGTAATTGGAATGTGATGAGGAAACTTTCATAGAACATGGCATCTGGCAATAGACTGAGCAAGTATTGGTGTTGGAGTATGTTTGAATTTGAAATAAAAGTTAATACTAATTCCCATTGATGGGTTGTTGTTTCACAGTGATGCTCTGTATACGGACACACTTTTTATGTTGACAAATCATCTTGTGCAGTAATAGTTTGTGTTGTTGCTGTACTGATAGGATGGTGATGTAGTGGTTGGATAGTTGGCTTATGTTGTTTGTGATATTGTTGTCATGTAGGGTTGTGTAAAGTATGTTGTTGTGACATGACGTTGGCTCAAAAGGGTTCCTACCAGGGGGTGTTTTACACACAGATTAGAATTTACTGTTGTGTATAGTGTAATGTATGTGTATGTAAAGAATGTGTTGACCCTACCTCTCTCTCTGTTTCTCAGCATCAGTAGGCGAAGGAGACAGGGCACAGCCGAGTGAGGAATTTTCTGGCCATGGGTCCCAAAGTCATGACACCACCGACACAGAGGGAACCAGTGGCCTGGACGGTGAGGGTAGTGCCACAAGGGAGACATGATCCAGCTCTTCATCTTTGGAATCCTCCTCTAGTGGACACACCCTTGTGGTGGCAGACCCATCTGAGACTACGTCAGAACCATCTAAGTCCGCCACCCCCGTTACTACCACCGCCCTCACTGTAGCTCCCTACCCGGTTGGCTGTGCCCGCTCACCCAAGACAAGAGGGTTGGCATCTCCTTTACTGCAGGCACCTCTGCCCTTGTCAGCCCTTGTGCCCTCAGTGAGGAGGCTATTGACCTTGTGAGGTCCATCTCTGTGGGTCAGTCGACCATTGTTAATGCCTTCCAGGGACTTGCAACTGAGACCCAACAAAGTAATGCATTTCTGGAGGGCATTCATGGTGCACTGGCTGGCCTTTCAGGCTCTGGCCTCCACACTGACGGCAGCCAGCCACCCTTTGTCTCCCGTCCCCCTCCACCTTCCTCTTCCCAATCCCAAAACCCTCTTCCCCGCCCCAGCCAAAACACACAGACACACAACCGGCATGCACAAAAGCAACATTCAGATGCATACACAGCAACAGTCACATCCTGCCCTGATACCCCCACCACCCCCAGCATCACTGACAACACACCTGACACAGCTGCAAACACCACACTAACATTCACACATCCAGCCACTACACCAATCCTACTCACATACAGAACCACAGTATACCCTCAGACATCCACTTTAGTCACCACACCCGCATACACCACAACCACTGACACACCTACATGCAGCACATACACCATACCTGCAGTCACCACCACAACAGACACTCACCCACCCATCATGGCATCCCCCTGCACCACCACTCCCCCTCATCCCAAGACACAAAAGTGCCCTCACTCACCCACCCAGCATGCACTCACCACACACACATACCTCGCACAAACATGCACCCAAGACAGCCACACCAACACCTCAGACAACCATTCCTTCTCCCTCCACACTCAAACCCTTTTGGTATGACCATCTCTGTGTGTCTAAAAAAGCTTTCCTTTCTGAGTTTGCCCTTTTCCCTACTGCTCTCCCATTCCATGATACCCCTAGAAGTACAGTGTCCCTCCCCAAGTGCGGCCCTTCCACCTCCAAGATCTCACCTGCCCCCTTACAAGTACCCATGCCCTCCCCCTGCCAAGAAGTCTATCTCTCTGCAAAAACACAACCCTTCAGTAAACCTAAAACAAAGCCAAACCCCCATCCCAAGCCAGATCACAAAACCTAAAACTCCAAAACCTAAATGCAAACCCCCACCTCTGCCACTTCCCCAAATAACCCTTGAGGTGCCTGCCTGTCCTCTTGATGCCCTTACCTGTGGAGGTTACATGGCAGTCAGGAGTCAAGTTTGGGGCACACATCCGTGCACTGGGTGCATAAAGACTGTTATTTTTTGGACTTGCCTATGGCCCTTGAGTTGCACATTTCTTGTGAGTTTTAATATTTGAACCAACCTGTTGTTGGTTTACTGGGTACATCTTTGTCATGTATTTCTTTCCCTAGTACGGAGTTGTTCCTGGGTGACATTAGTTGTGTGTTTGTACGTGTGTGTGTGTGTGGTGCTTGTGCTACCTGTGTTGTTTAGCCAGTATGTAAGGTTGTGTGCAGTACATTAGTCTGTCAATGTTAGGGTGTGTGTTGTGTTATGGACATCTGTGTTTTCACCACATTCTGTTGTGTTAGTATAGATTGGTGTTTGTGTTGACATGTGTTTCTGGGTGTGTTGAGTGGCTTTGTGTGCTTTGAATGTGTGTGTGTGTTTTGTGCATGTTATGTTAGATACAATGTTCTGTGTAAGCAATCAGTAAGTAGTATGGTTGTATAAATGTGGGTGTTTGTTCTTTGTTGGTGGTACATTGTGATGAATGTGTAATGTGTCCCTTTGGCAGTGTCCAATATGGGTCCCTGCCAGGAGATTGGAGATGGTGTGGTTGTGTTGTAGTTGTGACGTGTTGTGGTGTTGTGTGGTTCTGTGGGTAGGTGGGCCTTTGCAGGGTTTCCATGCGTACCTGTGTGTGTGTGTGTGTGGTGACCATAGCGTGGTTGTTGTATATGTGCGGTTGTATGTGTGACTGTATGTGAGTGTGATGTTACGTGTGAGTGTTGCCCTCATACCCCCTTCCCGAATGTATGTT
Source organism: Pleurodeles waltl (assembly GCF_031143425.1). NCBI lineage: Eukaryota > Metazoa > Chordata > Amphibia > Caudata > Salamandridae > Pleurodeles > Pleurodeles waltl. Next base: position 143,787,192 of record NC_090448.1, read on the forward strand.
GAGTAAGTATAGAAAGATTGACAATATGCAACAGTGACAGAAAAGTGTGTGTACTTATGGTCCCTGTCATCATCGTCGCAGATTCAGCCGTCTTTAGGCAAGCAGGAGCAGCGGGATGACGTGTAGTTCTGGTTCCATGGCGGCTTTCTCGAGTATGGCTTCCTGAAGGTGAGTGTCTCATTTTATGCAATTAGTTTCCGCTTTGGTTTCTGCAGTGGCGTGACCGTGGCGGAACCCTTAGCAGTGTGCAACCTCGTAATCTGTCTGGCGTAAACATGGTCTCAGCTGGCCTGCAGGTGGCTACCGACTTCTGTGGCGGCCAGACCGCAGTGGCGGTGCTGGTGTTGCTTTGGCTGCATTCTGTTGTGAATACCGCCATGGTCATAATGTGGTGATCTTCTCCGCCAGCCTGTTGGCGGTACAACTGCCACCACCAACATGGGGGTCCTAAAACCACCAAAGTTGTAACGAGGCTCAAAATATGGTTTCAAAAATATATATATTTACATTTTGTTGAAATGTATTGGATTAAAATTCATTTTAAACATTTAAAAGTTGCAATACATTTTTAAAAAAATTATTTTAATTTATTAAAGCACGTCTTCTAATTTATCTTTAAAAAGGATATACTTTGGTTCATAAATAATTAAAAAATGGTTTAACTTTTAGAAAAAAATAAATTGCAATGCATAAATCAATTCTTTTTTGTAAACATAATTTTATATACAAATTAGTTTAAAATGAAATGACACAAATGTTTACTTATGAATATTAAAATTGTAAAATCATCAAACATAAATCTACAAACATTTAAAACAGATATTTAACATATTTAAATGTTGAAATATTAACATATATTTGTTGGGGAGTCATATTCACCACATTCACTCATAACTAAACAACATTGAGGAAGAGGTTGGAGTCTTGAGGGGTCAGATTTACTATTTCCACTCCAAAGTAAGCAACTTTGGTGAAAGCATTGGACTTTGGGGGTGTTAGCAGATTTTCTATTTCCACTCCAAACTAGCCAACATTGATGAAAGCTTTAGACATTTGAGGGTGGAGGGGGCAGATTTACTATTTCCACTCAAAATGAAGCAGATGTGGGGAAACATTGACTCTGGAGGGATTAGATTTGCTGTTCCTACTCGAAACTAAACAAAATTGGTTAAACATTGGACCCTGTGGGTAGTCAGATTTACTACTCCCATTCCAAACTAAGAGCCTCATTATGAGGCTGGCCGTTTTAAGACAGTTAGCCTCACGGTGGCATGGCAGTACAGGGGCCCCACTGTGGCTCCCTGCACTTGTTCTCCACCAGATTTTTCATGGCGGTCAGACTGCCATGAAAAGGCTGGCAAAGAACAAGGTTGAAATCAGCACAGCGGTGCTGACTTCAGCACTGCTATGGCTGATTGCAATCCCTTCTGGATCACTGATTCTGGCGGAGACAAAGGTCTATTGGCGGACTGACGGCCAAACTCTTAATTTGATGGTTGGACTGTTAAAGCCACGGCAGTCTGGCCACCAGACTCATAATTAGGCCCGCAGTAAAATTGATGAAAGTGTTAGACACAGAGGGTTTGGTTAAGTACTTCCACTCAAACTTAACAACATTGAGGAAAGCTACGGATTCTTGGTGAGGAGGTCAGATTTACTATTCTCTCTACTGACAATGCAGAACTGCACAAAATGTCTGACTCTGAAGGGGTCAAATTTACTATTCCTAATCCAAACTAGGCAACATTGGAGAAATCCTTGGGCTATGTGTGGGAGGGGGGATATTTACTGTTCCCACTCCACACTAAGCAACATTGAAGAAAGCGTTAGTTGCTAGGGGATGGAGGGAGATGAGATTTACTATTTGTGTTCCAAATTACATATAAATGGGGAAAGATTGACTCTGGAGGGGTTACAATTACTACTCCCATTGCATACCAAACAAAATTGGGTAAAAGGTTGGGCTCTTTGGGGGGAGGGGGGTCAGATTAACTATTCCCACTCTAAACTAAGCAACATTTGGAAAGCATTGAACTTAGAAGTGGGGGCAGAGTTACTTTTGCCACTCCAAAATAAACATAAATGAGGAAAGGATTTGCCCCAGGGACATTAGAATTACTTTTCCCATTCCAAACTAAACAGAATTGGGTAAAGCGTTGAATTCTGTTGGGTTTCAGATTTACTATTCTGACTATAAACTAAGCAACATCAGGGAAAACATTGGTTTCTTGGGATTCAGGTTTACTATATTTACTCCTAATTAAGAAACACAAAGGCAGACATTAACTCTGGGGGTTTCAGATTTACCATTCCACTCCAAGCTAAGCACTGTTGGAGAAAGCTTTGAACTTGGGGATGGGGACAGATTCACTATTCCTACTCCAAACCAAGCAATATTGAGGAAAGCGTTAGCTGCTAGGGGGTGAGGCAGACAGATTTACTATTCCAACTCCAACCAAAACAAAACTGGGGAAAGCATTGATTCTGGAGGGGTTAGAATTACTATTTCCACTTCAAATAAATCAAAATTGAGAAAAACGTTTGCCTCTGTGGGGGTCAGAGTTACTATTCCTACCCCTAACTAAGCAGTATTGGAGAAAGTGATGCAGTCTGAAAGAGTTACATATATGTTACATATATTATTTCCTCTCCAAACCAAGCAACATTGGCGCAAATCTTAGCCAGTGGGGTGCCAAATTTACTATTACCACTCAAAACAAAATAACACTGAGGAAAGCATTAACTCTTGAGGGGTTTGATTTACTATTCCTACTCCAAACTAAGCAATATTAAGCAAAAGGTTAGTTTCTGGAAAGGGGCCAGATGTACTATTCACACTCCAAACTAAGCAATATCAGGGAAAGCATTGGACTCTGCAGGTGGCTGAGAGGAACTAGTCCCTTTCCAAACGAAGCAACATTTGGGAAAGAATTAGACTCTTGGGTTAGGGTCGGGTTTACTATTCCAACTCCAAACTAAACAACGTAGGTGAAAGTGTTGTACTTTGGATGTGGGTCAGCAGATCATGTTTGCTATTCCCATTTTGAACTAAGCAACACTGGGGAAGTGTTGGACTCTAAGGGGTCAGATTTACTATTCCCAATTCAATCTAAGCAATATTACAAAAATGTTTTGCTCAAGGGATGGAGGTTCTTTTACTATTTTCACTCCAAACTAAACAATACTGGGAAAACGTTAGCATGAGGGAGGGTCAGATTTACTATTCTTACTGCAAACTAATCTGCATTAAAGAAAAAAAAGGAAACAAAGGACATAAGTATAATTAAAAAATAACAATTGAAATGTACTACCTACTAAATTAAAAAGTATAAAAAATAATATTATTTAAAAATAAAGCTTTCAAAAGTAACATGTACTTTAAAAGGTCACTACCTGGCATATAAATGTAAACTAGCACAATCATTTAACTCACAAAATATAATGTTTAATTTGAAACCATGAATAAAAATTGCTTAAATGAAATCACTGAAGATACTTTTTATAATTTATTTTAACATACATGCCTGTAGCAAGCAGGGAGTCCCTTCTTGAAGCAGTTGAATACAGGCAAAGTCCTTTCAATGGTGAAGCCCAAGTGTGCAGCTATTGCAGTCCTTCAGAGTGCAGTGTCCACATGCAGGTCAGGGATCCAGCAGGGCAGTCCTTCTTCTTCTTTGTCTTGTTCCTTGTAGAGATCTGAGGGGTGGGTGCAGCTCTGTCAATTTTATCCTTGTTCCTGGGCCGGAAGTGGCGAGGCTCTGTCCAATCACATGCAGGCCACCACCCCTTGAGTGACCACTTCCTGTGAAGTATGGCAAAGATCAATCCCCGGGAGCAACATTCCTCCAAAATTCAAGATGGCAAAAAATCAGTCATAAAGTTTAGGTCTGGCTTAGCCCACCCACTGGTGTGGCTAAGTTTATTTTAACACACCCCTTCCTTAATCTAAGCAAGGGACACCTGGCTGTCTGGGTTTGCAAGGGGTGCTCCTGACCAATGGGGTGCGGGCCAATCTCCTTTGGGGTGACCACTTCCTGTTAACTGTGGCAAAAATAAATCCCAGAAAACAACATTCTTTAAAAATCCAATATTGAGGAAATCTCTCCTTGAAGGTTACATTTGGCTGAGCCCACCCACTGGTGTGGTAAAGTTTCCATACCATACCTCCTCCAGCCCCACTCCTAATCTAATCAGTGGAGCTTTGAGCTGTCTGGAGGTGCAGGAAATGGGGGAAGTCTAATTTCTGTCCCAAGTGGCGTTCCCTCGTTTGAAGACCAGTTTGCCTACTCTTCCCAGAACCTGCTCTGCCATCTGCTGTATCAGTTCTCCGCCACCACCAGATGCTTCCTTTGTGTCAGCCCAGGCCACTTCACACCTCATTAAGGCGGCCTGGCTCAGACAGCCAGAGGCTGACCCATCAGGAAAAGGGTACTACAGGGCTGAATTTGGTAACTTTCAGAAAGAGTTCTAAATCTCTTTACCTGTGCTAGTTTTATTACATTCAACATTGGCAAGTTATTTGATTTATTATAACATTTAATTTGGTATCAAACTCGCTATATGTAGCTCGTCCCTATTGAAAAGAAGACATTATTGTTTTAAAATAAAGTCTCCTTTGTTAGCCTATTGGGGCTATTGACTACAATGAGGAAAAACTAATTTGGCTGCTTTTCCCTCACCAGGTCTTTTAAAACATAATTTATAAAGTCCCTGCTTATATTTACACTGCACCCAACCCTGGGGGCACTTAGGGCAGACCTTAGGGTGGTATGTGCAAAAATAAGGTAGTTTGCGACTTTAGAAGTACTTTTAATTCCAAAGTCAAATTTGGTGTTAATTTTAATTTAAATACAGCCAGCAAGACAGGCCTGGAAAATGACACTGGACACCAAAGCAGTGGACCTATGGGTGCACTAACTATTCTGGGGTCCCTAAACATATATGCCCTATCATATACTAAGGACATCTAGGTACTTGTCAGAGCCAATTATAATTACGCCTAATTTGCATTTGTTTATTTTACACAGATGACTGGCCCTGGGACTGGTTAGCAGTGCCCAGGGCACAGTCAGAGTCAGAAAACACCAGTATGAGCTCAAAATGGGGGCAAACAGTGAGGGGGCCTCTGCAATCAGCCAGGTTTTCCCACACTAAGCATAAACCTTATGGTGTGGTTTAAAAATTGCAAAACCGTTGTTTTAGATTGAGAAATCTGTATGGCGAAGTTCTCCTCTTGGCTAAATTAAATCAACTTGAGGCAATTAAGAATCCATTTCCAGGTTAAGGCAGGATTTGAATAAGCTTGTATTGCAGAGGAAAATGTTGAAGAAGGAAAGAACGCCTGAAGTCGTAAAACTTGCAGTGTTCACTAAGAACCATAAGTCATTTTGTAAAGTAGTTGTATGGGGTTGTTATACAGCAAGCAAAGCAATTCAAGTTCATATTTCTGAACGTTTGGTGGTTCTAACGCTTCTCTAAAACGACATTTGATAAAAATGTTCTGAAAATGCCTTTGGCCCCGCTCTCTCTGTGTGAATTTTCTCCTAGTATGTCAGAATGTACTATGTTGCCATTTATACTTGACATGGCTTTGGGTGCACTTGTGTGAAATCAGGAAAGGCTCGGCGCGGCTTATATGCTTAATGACATTTCTAGAATAGAATGTAAGCTATGGGGTCTTTAAAGCATATGGATATTACGTTCAGTAACACAAAATGTCAGAATAATCAGAATTTATTTGAGGGTGTCAGTAATCTAATAAGGGAGCTTTTGGAATTTTTTTTTAATGATCTTTAGATTTAATTAATCAATGCCGTTTCTATAATGCCATGAGAGTGTGTGCAGCAAGATAAAAATAGCCAGATGTTCTAAAGCAGGTTCTGTACAAGAACTGACAGATACAATTCATTTAGTGAAAGAATAGTTGAAAAACTTCCTCAATTTTCATCTGAATGGGAAAAAATTATAATTATATTTCCTCGACGTGTATCAAAATTCATACATTAAACCATGGGCTGAATTTCAGGTCTGCGTAATTTTCAACATCAATTTCATTTTCTGAAAATATCTTTAAATGGAATTCATATTTTAATAGAAGTGACTTAGGTTTTGTACGTTAATACACGTATTCACTTCAAAAAGGGCTTTTTTGGTGTTAATGTAATTCAACATTTCTAAGAATACATTTTGGCGAATATATTCAAGAGGCTTATTACAGTGAATCAAGTGCGTTCCGAGAGCTTTTTATTGAGATTAATTATTGAGTGTTAATGCGTTTACCCACTTGACTCCAAGGACTTATTCAGAAAACATTTTCCTATTGCATTTATATCTGATATTTTGTAGCTATACTTACCTAGTAGAATTACTTGCATTGCTTTGGCGTGAAAAATAACCACAGTATTTCCATTCACAGGAGCAGAATTACAAAATGTTGTGCCAGGTGTGCATCACGCATCACAAGTGACGCGAACTGACGCAAAATGTATATTTCGGATTTACTCTCTCGCGCAAAGTTTTATTTGCGCTGGAAAGTACGCCAACTCAAAGTAACGCTAGAACTGCATAGGTTTGCTTTGCCTCAAGGTGGCCTACCATGCTTGGCACCTAGGCGTTGCCATGCAATCACCTATGTTTTTTTACATAAAACCCTACCTACAAGCATTTGTAGACAGGTCTTTGCCAAAAAACATAACACCTTTTTGCGGTTGGTGTTAAAAATGAGAAATGATTTTATTTCTCGAAAGTGTTCCGGCTTTGCACGTGCTCTGCACTGTACACCACACATCCAAAATGAGAAATGTTTTCAACTTTGTGTAGGCATAGTACTTTGTACTTGAAGCGTCCCCTCCCAGCTAGATATCACAGACACTAATGTGTTTGTGACTTTAGGCAGTCTGATTCTTCTCCAGCACTAAGGATGAAAGCAGGAGCAACATTGTCTTAGTAGGTACGGCCCTGTCCTACTTTCTTCTACCCCATGCAGTTCAGTACATCGACTTTAGTTCATGTGATGCGCTGCATAACAACTCTGCAAATTTGCCTCATAATGTTTTTTTATAGAGCTCTGAGGATTATGTTACCCCAAGATAATAACATGTATTCATTTAGTACATGGATTGCCTACTGTAATTTGCTTGTTTAGGAAGAGTAGTCGATCATCAGGTATGCGATTTAAAGTACAACTAAATTACCCTGATCATACCTTTGAGTGCTTAACCTGTAGGCATGTTTTGAATGTCCAGGCTTTATATCTCCTTAAAGATGAGCGCCCATTGTAGGTTTGCCACCATTTAGCTTTTATCAGATCAAGCAAAATAAATATTCACAGCTTAGGCTATTTCAAATGAACAAAAAATATCAGATGTCATGAAATATGTTTCTCCAAGACAAAAAACATTTTGTAGCACTCAGAAAACATGGGCCTTATTTAGTAAGCCGCAATGATGCCTCTGAGAATATTCAGATACCATCCATATGAACTTCGACAAATAGCAACATAGTTTCAAAAGGTGACGAGGTGACATGTGTAAATCATTCAAATACAAAACAACATAGTGCCCAAAAATTACAGCTGCATTTCACTTTTGGAAATAAACAATACCTTTTAGCAAGTATGCCTTACCATGTCATACAATGTACAGTGTGCATTTAGGACCATCAACCTTAAAACTGTTCTATGAATTGTTTCACAATAGGTTTTAATGCAGTCACCTACCTGTTCATCACCATACTGAGGCAAGAACTGTGATACACCACCTTTACAATCACCTAAAATCCCCTCTCAGTTCCCATGCATTAGAAAACTCTTGTCCAATGGGGGTTTGGACTATGCACCACCAGGCTCATAAGAGGCGACATGAACCCAACCCTGACATTACTCCAGAAAACTACTGATTCAAGTAATGCAGGAAACATACAGCAGAACCTATAATAAGAGTACGTGCCTGATGGCGAAGACATTATTAGATTCAAAATAACAAGTGCCAAGGCGAGTCAAGGGAAGAAAGTAGAGAAAACAAACAGCATTCAAAAGATGCAAAGTTCTATGGACCCTACCATGAACTATTATTTCACATGGTATCGACAGAAAGCATTATTAATTTTTTATCAACCACACACAGGAATTGCAGAGGTGTTAATAATGGCACAAATGTCACAGTCAATGGAAACAATGGGAGCAAGGGGAGCGACCTTGTAGTCAAGGGTCGCTCCCGGGGGGGGGGGGGTGGGTGGGTAGGGACGGTGGGGGGGCCAAATTATTTTAGGCCATCTCTGCCCCCCCTGGGGGCAGATCGGCATATTGGTATTAGGCCGATCTACCCCCAGGGGGGGCAGAAACCTCTAGGCACCAGGGCAAATTTTTTTTGTGTGTTTTTTTTTTTGTATGTTTGTTTTTTTAGAGATGGGGAGCGACCCATCAGGCAAGGGTCGCTCCCCTGGGGGGCAAATTGTATTTAGACCATTTCTGCCCCCCTTGGGGGCAGATTGGTCGATGTTAGGTCAATCTGCCCCAAGGGGGCAGAAACCACTAGGCACCAGGGATTTGTTTTTTGGCGCCAATGTCACGCAGGGGGAGCGACCCCGTAGGCAAGGGTCGCTCCTGGTGGGTGGGGGTTGGGGATGCAAATTTATTTTAGGCCATTTCTGCCCCTCCTGGGGGCAGATCGGCCTATTATTAGGCCGATCTGCCCCCAGGGGAGGCAGAAACCTCTAGGCGCCAGGGCAATTTTTTTTGTTTGTTTGTTTGTTTTTTTAGAGATGGGGAGCGACCCATCAGACAAGGGTCGCTCCCCTGGGGGGCAAACTGTATTTAGAGCATTTCTGCCCCCTTTGGGGGCAGATTGGTCGATTTTAGGTCAATCTGCCCCCAAGGGGGCAGAAACCACTAGGCACCGGGGATTTGTTTTTTGGCGCCAATGTCACGCAGGGGGCGCGACCCCGTAGGCAAGGGTCGCTTCTGGTGGGGGGGTGGGGGTTGGGGATGCAAATTTATTTTAGGCCATTTCTGCCCCCCTTGGGGGCAGATCGGCCTATTAATAGGCCAATCTGCCACCGGGGGGGGGGGCAGAAACCTCTAGGCGCCAGGGCAATTTTTTTTTGTGTGTTTTTTTTTTGTATGTTTGTTTTTTTAGATATGGGGAGCGACCCATCAGGCAAGGGTTGCTCCCCTGGGGGGCAAACTGTATTTAGACCATTTCTGCCCCCCTTGGGGGCAGATTGGAAGATGTTAGGTCAATCTGCCCCAAGGGGGCAGAAACCACTAGGCACCGGGGATTTGTTTTTTGGCGCCAATGTCACGGAGGGGGAGCGACCCCGTAGGCAAGGGTCGCTCCTGGTGGGGGGGTGGGGGTTGGGGATGCAAATTTATTTTAGGCCATTTCTGCCCCCCCTTGGGGGCAGATCGGCCTATTATTAGGCCAATCTGCCACCGGGGGGGCAGAAACCTCTAGGCGCCAGGGCAAATTTTTTTTTTGTGTTTTTTTTTTGTTTGTTTGTTTTTTTAGAGATGGGGAGCGACCCATCAGACAAGGGTCGCTCCCCTGGGGGGCAAACTGTATTTAGACCATTTCTGCCCCCCTTGGGGGCAGATTGGTCGATTTTAGGTCAATCTGCCCCCAAGGGGGCAGAAACCACTAGGCACCGGGGATTTGTTTTTTGGCGCCAATGTCAAGCAGAGGGAGCGACCCCGTAGGCAAGGGTCGCTCCTGGGCAGGGGGGGTTTGGGAGGGTCAAATTTATTTTAGGGCATTTTTCCCCCCCCCCGGGGCCGGCTGAGCTAGAGGCCAAAATCCACAGGTAGGCACTTTGCAAAAAACACCTCTGTTTTCTGTGAAAAAATATGTTGTGTCCACGTTGTGTTTTGGGCCATTTCCTTTCGTGGGCGCTAGGCCTACCCACACAAGTGAGGTACCATTTTTATGGAGAGACTTAGGGGAACGCTGGGTGGAAGGAAATTTGTGGCTCCTCTCAGATTCCAGAACTTTCTGTCACCGAAATGAGAGGAAAAAGTGTTTTTGGCCAGATTTTGATGTTTGCAAAGGATTCTGGGTAACAGAACCTGGTCAGAGCCCCGCAAATCACCCCATCTTGGATTCTCCTAGGTCTCTAGTTTTAAAAAATGCGCTGGTTTGCTAGGTTTCCCAAGGGGCCGGCTGAGCTAGAGGCCAAAATCCACACGTAGGCACTGTTTTCTATGAAAACATGTGATGTGTCCACGTTGTGTTTTGGGCCGTTTCCTGTCGCGGGCGCTAGGCCTACCCACACAAGTGAGGTATCATTTTTATCGGGAGATGTGGGGGAACGCTGGGTGGAAGGAAATTTGTGGCTCCTCTCAGATTCCAGAACTTTCTGCCACAGAAATGTGAGGAACATGTGTTTTTTTAGCCAAATTTTGAGGTTTGCAAAGGATTCTGGGTAACAGAACCTGGTCCGAGCCACAGAAGTCACCCCATCTTGGATTCCCCTAGGTCTCTAGTTTTCAGAAATGCACAGGTTTGGTAGGTTTCCCTAGGTGGCGGCTGAGCTACAGGCCAAAATCTACAGGTAGGCACTTTGCAAAAAACACCTCTGTTTTCCTTCCAAAATTTGGCTGTGTCCAAGTTGAGCTTTGGGGCGTTTCTTGTCGCGGGCGCTAGGCCTATCCACACAAGTGAGGTATCATTTTTATCGGGAGACGTGGGGGAACGCTGCGTGGCAGGAAATTTGTGGCTCCTCTCAGATTCCAGAACTTTCTGCCACAGAAATGTGAGGAACATGTGTTTTTTTAGCCAAATTTTGAGGTTTGCAAAGGATTCTGGGTAACAGAACCTGGTCCGAGCCACACAAGTCACCCCATCTTGGATTCCCCTAGGTCTCTAGTTTTCAGGAATGCACAGGTTTGGTAGGTTTCCCTAGGTGGCGGCTGAGCTACAGGCCAAAATCTACAGGTAGGCACTTTGCAAAAAACAGCTCTGTTTTCTGTGATGTGTCCAAGTTGTGTTTTGGGGCATATCCTATCGCGGGCGCTAGGCCTACCCACACAAGTGAGGTATCATTTTTATCGGGAGACTTGTGGGAACATAGAATAGCAAAACAAGTGTTATTGCCCCTTGTTTTTCTCTACATTTTTCCCTTCCAAATGTAAGACAGTGTGTAAAAAAGACGTCTATTTGAGAAATGCCCTGTAATTCACATGCTAGTATGGGCACCCCGGAATTCAGAGATGTGCAAATAACCACTGCTTCTCAACACCTTATCTTGTGCCCATTTTGGAAATACAAAGGTTTTCTTGATAGCTATTTTTTACTCTTTATATTTCAGCAAATGAATTGTTGTATACCCGACATAGAATGAAAACCCACTGCAGGGTGCAGGTCATTTATTGGCTCTGGGTACCTAGAGTTCTTGATGAACCTACAAGCCCTATATATCCCCGCAACCAGAAGAGTCCAGCAGACGTAACGGTATATTGCTTTTGAGAATCTGACATTGCAGGAAAAAGTAAAACGTAGAGAAAAATTGATGTTTTTTTCATCTCAATTTCAATATTTTTCTTTTTCAGTTGTTATTTTCTGTAGGAAACCCTTGTAGGATCTACACAAATTACCCCTTGCTGAATTCAGAATTTTGTCTAAAATGTTGTGGTTTCTGGGATCCAGCGTTGGTTTCATGCCCATTTCTGTCACTGACTGGAAGGAGGCTGAAAGCACAAAAAATCGTAAAAATGGGGTATGTCCCAGTAAAATGCCAAAATTGTGTTGAAAAATTGGGTTTTCTGATTCAAGTCTGCCTGTTCCTGAAAGCTGGGAAGCTGGTGATTTTAGCACCGCAAACCCTTTGTTGATGCCCTTTTCAGGGGAAAAACCAGAAGCCTTCTTCTGCAGCCCATTTTTCCAATTTTTTTGAAAAAAACGAAATTTTCACTGTTTTTTGTCTAATTTCTTGGCCTCCTTCTGGGGAACCCACAAAGTCTGGGTACCTCTAGAATCCCTAGGATGTTGGAAAAAAAGGACGCAAATTTGGTGTGGGTAGCTTATGTGAACAAAAAGTTATGAGGGCCTAAGCGCGAACTGCTCCAAATAGCCGAAAAAAGGCTTGGCACAGGAGGGGGAAAAGGCCTGGCAGCGAAGGGGTTAAAGTAATTTTTGAGGCGGGAACGCCTACCGTGCATATCATTAACGCAAGGCAGTTTCCCGCCTCCAAAAAATGATGCACACGGTGGAATTTTGATGTTCTCGGGGTTGGGCGTCAGAGTTTAAATATGGGGCAAGGTTTGCGCCGATTGTGACGCACATTCAGTGCAAACAGAGTATAAATATGCTCCTAAGAACATAACAAAGGTAGGACAGACTTTTATTTTTATGTGTGGAGTTTTCCGCCATGACTCCAGGCCTGATTCACAAAGGTGAACTTACACATTCGTGTGAGCTTACTTTTTTTCAGTATTCACAAACTACATTTAATGGTAACTTTATGAGTGCAGAGACTCAGCAGTAGGGTCAGAGAACTCCACACATAGTAAGATAAAAAAGATAGGCCTGTCCTATTTGTATTAGATGAAATATATACGGGATAAAGTGCATCCTGTGGTACATGAAAAGGATATTGGTTGTCATTGAGAATTTCTGTGATGATATAGAAAAATGATGCCAAATGCTTAGTTAATTTTAAAGTAATGGTACTCCGAGGTGACTTGCAATGTTCTTTGAATGTATAGCAGAGGTTTTTTTTATTCCTTAAAATACATGGTCACCGTTCTAATACAAATCTTAAATCCTTAGCGTTTTGCTTTTTCGCGTTCATTACAGACCAGAAGAATAAATCCCGAATGTGTACTGAGAAATTAAAGGAATCAAAAAGCAGTAAGTAATTTTTGCAAAAAGATATTTGAATCAGTTTCGTGTAAATCAGGTAAAAAGAAATGTGACTTTCCTTGTGCACAAACAGGCAGAGATTCTATCTTTCGTTGGGCAGCCTTGACATTTCCTTATTACGGTCCACTAGGGATGTTACAGTAAGTGTGTAAAAATGTCATGTGATTACTCAACACGTGTGTGAAATTGTGCGTAATCATGCAAAAATGTTAATCCAGTATTGTGTGCCATATTTTAACATGAAATGGGTCGGTGTAAGGATGCTTTTAAACAAAAGCACCACAAACAACAGCAGCTGCCATTCTGTGGTTCCCATTTACTTGAATTAATTTTTTAGTCCAACTGGTGCAATTCCCAGTAATTTTTTACGGAGTATGGTGCGTGATTACGCAAAGCTGAATAATGGCATACTTTGGGGAATTGCATGTGACAAGCGAAATGTGAAATTACCAAAATTATATAAATTACATTGGTTTAATATAATTTTTGGCCACGCCTAGTCACTTTTAAGACTGCTTTTATACTGGGATTTCAGACTCCCATGTATTATAATATTCAAAGCAGTAGCATTGTAGTCATCAGATAGATTTTCTTACCAGATAGTGTTTCATATTTAATTAACAATGCCTTGAACGAGGGCCTAATTATGAGTGTAGTGCATATGCACATATTCACATTTATTTCACAGCTAATATCTAATGTTTGTTTCTTGTTCCTATTCTTGAATTCCATGGTCCAGGTTTACAAAGGCTTTGCTCCCTCTCGAAGTGAAACAAACCGATTGCAAGTAAAAAGTGTATTGCGCTTTTCTTCAAGGTGATGTTACTTATGAATTAATTTGATGCATCAACGCAAACACACATAAATTGTGACCCAAATCCCGACCTACTAATACACCCTGGCGGGGCTTGCATCACAATATAATGCCTCCTTGAAGGAGGTATTTAACAACTATTTCTAAAAAATGCTACAGTGCACAGTGCACACTCGGTGTTTGGGATCCTTCTGAAATATGTTTGAGAATTAACATTTGTAATTTGGTTCCAGTACAAAACATCTGCCAAGACAGCACACTCTCACCTCTGCACCTTAGTGTGAGGTTGTGCATTGCATTCTTTTTCAGCGCCAGCTAAGTGAATAAAAGCACCAGCAAGCCAATCTTAGCAGGTATGGCTCTGCACAGTGTTTTTCCCTTTGCACAATGCAGTAGAGTCAATTTGGTTGTAACACTGCATGAAAAACTAGTAAATCTGCATGTATGTCACACAATCTCTCTGATTTCTCTCCCTCTAAATATATCTGATGGTTTGGCCTCTCACATTGGCATGCTTTGTGTACAAAATGTGGTCGCTTTTTATTATAATGTAGGATTTCTTTGAGTGACAAACAATCTGCCATTGAGAGTCAGAAAAATGAGAAAGAAATTGCCCGCTTGACTAGTAGCGGAGACTATTTAAATAAGAAACATGCTCCTCAAATAAATATGGCACTCTGGCTGAGTTAATCTTTTAGGCTCCTCACAGAGTTCTTGGTAGTATATTATATGCCTGTTGATTCTTCATCTTCTCTGTCTATCTGATTACTACTGACAATGTACAAATATGATACTTTGTCAATTGATGACAGGCACTATCAAAAGCAATTGCTTTTTTAATTGAAACTTGAGTATGAAACAGTTGTTTTTGAAAGGAGGAATAAATGCATAAGTTTGAAGCCTTGGAAAGTGCATTACTGAACCGAAATTAATTGAAGGAAAGAGGTACACTTGCGAGCGGCTCTTGAAAGTCGCCAACCAAAGTTTGGTACAGCAAATGATGCTGGTTTGAATTATTTATTGACGGTCTCCTGTTTTTTCACCCTAAATCATAGGGTAAATGGGTAACTATAAAGACAGCGACAGAGCTCAAAATGATGAGGCATCCTAGCAGAACGTGATGAAGGATTTCTGGGTCTTACATATCTCACAGACACTTCATGAACTTAGGCTGAATAGCACCCTCTTGGAGGGTTGAAGCCCCCTTAAATGCCTGGAGGACCCCACTTACCACAGGGGCTGTAGGTGCCTGTGTTACACCCCTGAGTGAAGTGGGCAAACAAAAGGCATTGCCTTTTTAGTCTATCACTCGCAAAACTCGCACGATAGCAGCTGCAGTAATACCGCAACTGGCCGTGCCGATACCATGGGGTGTTTTAATTTATGAGTACTGTATTCCCCTGTGATTATGACTTTTTCACTGGGAAATGGGGAAATAACTAAAAGTACTTCCCTCATTCTGAGATTATATCCACTGCACCCTGTACACAGTCTTGCCCTCTGAAATGTCAGTTTTAGCAGATGAATTACCAAGATGCTTGTAATTACGCAACCCAAGCGTAACTAGTGCTTGGTTGGCTGATAACAGTAAATTCAGCTTGAGTACTTTTAGATTTAACTTGGGCTTGGTGTGAAGGTTTTCTGGCAGATTTTGCTGGTCCCAGTTGGACATACATAGGTGCATATTTATGAGAGACTTGCCCTGAAGTTGTGTCAAAATGTTTCATGCATTGGTGGCACAAGCACTACTTCAAATCTATGAGATTACATATTTGTCCAAACGCATTGTTTTTTTTAGATTTGCATCATCTAAAAGCTGCACCTGAACCTGCTGCGCCATGCAGAAATTAATAAATGGAAAGTAGGTGTTTCCCCACAAAAAGTCATGAAAAACGAACAGAATTATATTTATGGCTTTGACAATGTGTACTGCATCATATGGATGAGGCACGCAAAGCCCAAATGTACCAAATATTCTGTGCATCAGTAACCCAGGCATATGAAAAGGTACATTGACTGTGCTATATAATCCTGAACATCCAAAACCACTTTGGAAAGCTCACCTATGCCATGGAGGTAGTCATTCTGCAACTAGTAGTAGCAAAGAGAACACAGCCCCCACTATTGACCATCAAGTAGGCAGCAAAGGAGGAGGGAGCATGTGTACTGCCAGTGAATCTCCCTCATCAACCTCAGAGAGGATGAGATGATCAAATTCTATGGGATAAGGAGAGAGTCCATTATAGAATTCCTGCAGAAGATTGGGCCAGGTCTGCTGCCAGGTCCACCCAGGTTCCTCCCCAGGTGACCTTTATGGCTGGGATACACATGGTGACCTCTGGGTAATTCCAGGTCACAAGAGCAAGAATGGCAGTCATATCACAGGCATCTTTTTCTGCCTTCTTGTCCACTGTCCTGGATGCTATCATTCACCTGACACTACAGTACCTCCTCTTCTCCAAGACACAAAAACAACAGCTGGAGGCCAAGAAAGGCTTCTAGGCCATTGCAGGGTTTTCACGTCTCGGGGGCTATGGACTGAACACATGTACAATTCATTCCCCTGGCAGAAACAGCACACCTGTTCCTCAATAGGAACACATGCTATCATTGTGAAGGCCATTGTAGATCATCTGAGGAGGTTCATCAATGTGCTGGCAAAATAACTGGGGATTGCACATGATGCATACAGCTTCAGGCACAGCAACATAAATGAGCACTTCAAGAATGGGCGATATGGGATTGGCTCCACTTGTCGGTAAGTAAAGCTGAGCTATAAAATACACCACAGAAAATGAAGAAATATATGACACAATAGCCATATCTGTGCCTGTTGATGGAGCTAGAGCCATATGTATGAGGAGTGTGCCTCAAACATGCACCATGCTTCATGGTACATGTGTAATGCAAATCCATTACTCTGACATGTCAAGACATACAAAGCATCTTTGTTTTTTTTTTATCTCAAAGCATATAGGACAAATGCAATACTGCGCAAAATGCTGTGTTGCATCTCTGTGTGCAAAGGAGAGGTCCCATGTGCTTTATGTGAGTGTTTCCATTAAACTGTTATGGTTAATGATATACGCCATCTATACCAAACAAGGGAAACCTGGGAATGTGTCAAAAAAACAGTGTCCCCCAGGTGATGTGTAAGAAGGACACATAACTGTAGTCACTGCTGCATTCTGTGGCACACATACATTGTTGACTATGCATTAAAGGGTCATGAATGTTCAGGAATGTGCCTTTTCCTGTACAAAGAATAATCTGCATGCAACACAGGCACCCTTGATACATGGTGAAAGGGTGCCTATGTTGTGCTAGGCAAGCCATTGTGTAACAGTGCATTGTAAAAGATCAGGAAAGTGCACTTTGGCCAAAATACTGTGCATCATTGCCATTTGCCAGTGACACAGTGTACCTAATGTCATGTGCACATAGTGGGAACAATGTAGTGCAACATGTAGCTAATGATTTCACATATTGACATTCCTACTCTAATCTGTCAATGTCAGTAAGCAGTAATGTGTCACTCAACTCTGTGTGAATGAACTGAACCACATCATCTGCACTCGTTAAGAAATCATATAAAAACATGTGTATGCCACACAAGTCCATATGAGTACTGTTGGAAAGTGGATTATTGGTAAGGACAGGTAAGTACCTACACTTAGCAAAAGGTCACAAACCCCCACTAGGTCAAGTCACGGTGTCAATAAATTAACCCCCGCCTTAACCCTTGGCAATGAACAGTTAGGCTTAACGTAGGAGACAGGTGTGTAAAGCATTTGAAGATCACAAAACAATAAATAAGTAAAACACAAAACACAATAAAAATGGATTAGATTTATATCTTTAAAATTACACAAAAATGGCAAAATCCAATGAAGGGAAAAAGAGGTATGAATTTTTAAAGAATAAATGATTTCTAGCTCATAGAAAACAAAAGTGCCAATCTTGACATCTAGTCGCACTCGACTGGGACAAAGTCAAAACTTGAGGCTGACTGGGATGTAGCCCTGCTCAGCTACAGTGAGCAGGAGGCCTCAGTTAAAGTTTTACCTTCAGACTTATGGCCACATGTACCAAACTATTTTACATTCGCAAATTATGCATATCGCAAAATTCCACCGTTTGCGAGAGCAAAAAAGCCTTCTACGATGTCTGAAAGGAATTCACAGTGCATTTTTAAGGAATTGCTAAAATAGTGATCCCTTAAAAATGTGACTAGGTTTAGCGAATCGCAAATTGCGATTCGCAAATAAGGAATTGCAAATCCAATGTATGAAGCAGTCGCAAACAGCGGGTAGTCGTAAAATGGGGGTTTTGCATGTGCAATTTACCACCAAATGAAATCAGGTGGTAAGCAGGTGCAACCTACAAAAAGAGGCCCAGAATGCATCAGCCTTTTTCCACAATGGCTGCACTCTACATCATGGCGAGGAGGATGAGGATCCTGGCAGGTTTGAGGAGAGTGAGGAGGAGACAGGAGCACATTTTCAGAGTGTGCATTCCTCTATTTGATTAAACAAAGG
The DNA here is from genome assembly GCF_031143425.1 of Pleurodeles waltl. Classification (NCBI taxonomy): domain Eukaryota; kingdom Metazoa; phylum Chordata; class Amphibia; order Caudata; family Salamandridae; genus Pleurodeles; species Pleurodeles waltl. The sequence goes on from NC_090448.1 coordinate 143,805,398, forward strand.
AGGAAATATAAGGCAATTACAGGTTGAACTCTGCCATGATACTGGATTTAATAGCAGATTTACAACCCCTACTGCAGCGGAACACACAGAGAACCAATTCCATTCCCACTCATGTACAGGTATTATGCACCCTGCACCTCTTAGCCTCAGGAAGCTATCAGGGGGTCATAGCAGCAGCTGGAGCTGTATCTTAAAGTGCGCTTTCACGCTTATTTAATGCATTCCTACATGCTATGTTAACAAAATTGAATCTGCACATAAAAATTCCCCAACACCCCACAGGATTTGCAGCTAACTAAATTCAATTTCTGCCAGGTATTCCAATTTCCACATTGTATGAAATGGGGTCTTTGGTTCGCAGTCAGGTTATCCCCTGTCCAAGCAAGGGCCCTCACTGTAGTCAGGGTAAATCAGACACAATCCAAATTATCCTGTGCCCGCCCTCTGGTAGCTTGGCACTGAGCAGTCAGGCTTAACTTACAAGGTAATGTGTAAAGTATTTGTGCAATAAATCATAGTCTAACACAATATAGCACCACAAAAATACACCACACAGTGTTTAGAAACATATATAATATTTATCTGATAGGATGCAGGTCAAAATGCTTAAAATGCAATAAGTAGATGTTGAGATATCTCTGTAAAAGTGATATAAAGTGTTGTAAGTTTTTGCAAAAGAAGTAAATGCCTCTTAAAAAAACATAAAGGTCTCTTGCAAGCACAAAGTATCTTGTTTGTATTCAAAATCTCCACAAGCGACCGCAGAGGAGGCGATGCGAGAAAGATGGGTGTGTGTGTGTTGGTTTCGCCCCTTCGCACTCTGACTTGCGTCGTTATTTTCCACGCAGGGGAAGGCTTTGCATTAATTTCCGGCGTGTGGACTTGGTTCCTCTTCGGGTTGTGTGGGTTTCTGGTGCCCCGGGGACTGTGCGTGGAATCCTGGGGTTGCGGAGCGAAGTCGCAAGCTCTGCGCCGATCCAGTGGGCGTTGCATGGAAATTTCTCCCGCATGGCAGGCTCTGGGTCGAACCCTCTCTGGAAGTCGGGCTGAGTCATCCCAGGTCGGCTGTGTGTCGAAGTTCCAGTCGCAATGCAGGCACTGTGTCGATCTTCTCCTTGCGAAGTTGCACTGCGTCGGCCCGGGTGGGCGTGCAGTGAATTTCTCACTGCGGGACATACTGTGCGTTGTTTTTTCGCCACACAAGAAATCCAGTTGCAGGAGTAAAGTCTTTTTGGTCCTGAGACTTCAGGGAACAGGAGGCAATCTCTATCCCAGCCCTTGAAGAGCACTTCTCAGGACAGCCAGGGAGCAGCAAGGCAGCAGGGCAACAGCAAGGCAGCATTCCTTGTCAGAAAAGCAGCCCTAGTGAGTCCTTTGGGCAGCCAGGCAGTTCCTCCTGGCATGTCTGGTTCAGGGATTCTTCACCAATAGGTTTCTTGTCCAGAGGTGTCTGTGAGGTAGAGTGTCTACCCCAAGAAGAGTCTAAAGTCTGTGGTTTGGGGTCCTCTTCTCATACCCATTTTGGCCTTTGAAGTAGGCTTGCTTCAAAGGAAAGTTTCACTTGTTTGTGAAATCCTGCCTTGCCCAGGCAAGGCCTCAGGCACACACCAGGGGGTTGGAGTCTGCATTGTGTGAGGGCAGGCACAGCCCATTCAGGTGCAAGTGACCACTCCTCCCATCCCTCCTAGCACAGATGGCTCATTGGAATATGCAGGCTAGACCCTAGCCCCCTTTGTGTCACTGTCAGGAGAGAGGTGCAAACAGCCAAACTGTCAAACTAACCCTGTCAGGGAATCCACAAACAGGCAGAGTCACCGAAATGGTTCAAGCAAGAAAATACCCACTTTCTGAAAGTGGCATTTTCAAACACACAATCTCAAAACCAACTTTACTAAAAGATGTATTTTTAAATTGTGAGTTCTGAGGTCCCAAACTCCACATGTCTATCTGCTCCCAAAGGGAAGCTATGCTTTAAACATGTCTAAAGGCAGCCCCCAGGTTAACCTATGAGAGAGATAGGCCTTACAACAGTGAAAACCGAATTTGTCAGTATTTCACTGTCAGGACATATAAAACACAATAGTATATGTCCTACCTTAACCATACACAGCACCCCGCCCATGGGGCTACCTAGAGCCTACCTTAGTGGTGTCTTACATGTAGGAAAAGGGAAGGGCTAGGCCTGACCAGTGGGTACACTTGCCAAGTCGAATTTACAGTTCAAAACTGCACACACAGACACTGCAGTGGCAGGTCTGAGACATGATTACAGTGCTACATATGTGGGTGGCACAATCAGTGCTGCAGGCCCACTAGTAGCATTTATTTACAGGCCCTGGGCACGCCAGTGCACTTTACTAGGGACTTACTAGTAAATCAAATATGCCAATCATGGATAAACCAATTAACAGTACAATTTCCACAGAGAGCATATGCACTTTAGCACCGGTTAGCAGTGGTAAAGTGCTCAGAGTTCAAAAGCCAACAAAAACAGGTCAGGAAAAATAGGAGGAAGGAGGCAAACAGTTTGGGGATGACCCTGCAAAAAGGGCCAGGTCCAACACACATGTTATTGGCTGCATTGATGGGGCACATGTGACAATCTGTCCATCATCTGCAACAGCGTATATGTACAGGAATCGTAAAAATACCCATTCGATTAACATCCAGGTAATTTGCAATGCTTCCCACATCATAACTGATCTAGTGGCCAGATACCCTGGTAGCACACAGGATTCCTACATCTTTAGGCACTCTGGAATGTACACAAGACTTATTGCTCGGGAGTTTGGTGAAGGATACCTAATTGGTAATGTAACAGAAAACAAAGGTGCATATTGTATAAGTGATGTACCAGATAACAGTAACTAATATGACACTCCTGTCATTATAGGAGACAGTGCATATGTAGTGTGGTCCTTCATCCTGACACTGTATCTCAATCCTGCCACGCCAAGTGAGCGGCAATACAATATGGCAAATAGGAGGACACGCAGTGTGATAGAGAGGACCTTTACACTGCTGAAGAGTCACTTTCAGTGCCTGCACAAAAGTGGGGGTGCACTCCAATACATTCCAGAAACCACTAGCAAGATTGTGGCCACATGTTCAATGTTGCACAACTTTGCTACAACACAAGGTGTACCAGTGGAACCGACAGAGATTGATTCCGATGAGGATGTCGACCCTTTGCAGCCCCTTCACCCAGCAGGGTAGCAGACGGCAGGCAAAGGTGTGCTGAGATTACACACAACTATTTCTAATGTAAGTAAAGACAACTCCACATCTTGTTTCTTTTTTGCTACAGGTATCACATTTATTGACTTAATTTCTGGTCAATTATTTGGGCATAGGACATGGGTATTTCAAAATAGCACTATCAGTACCCAATAACAATGTCACACTATTGGGATCATAGTACCAATGCATTGTGACAAAATATGCAAGGCCCAGAAGATGTCCATATCACTTTTTACGTCCACACACTGCTAGAACGCTCAGTGGGTGCAGCTGCACATCTTGTTGAAGGTACTGAGACAGTACTGTGTCTGGAACTGCAATGCCTAGGATCCATTACAGGGGCTGTGACACTACTGAGGCTAGAGAGCTCCTTACTGTCCCCAACAACCAGATTTCTGTTTGCAGCACTCCAAACTGTCTGCTTTGTCTCTGATGCATTAGTGACTTGCACCAATCCTTGTGCCACGTCCCGACTGCAATGTGCCATTTCCACTTGCATACCCACAGCACGTTGTGAGAGCAAAGCAATTGTATTAATGTGCCGATTTACAGATCTGCTGAACTCTTCCAACCTACCCATCAATTAGTGATGGCGCCTACGGTGGGTGAAATTCTCCTGCTGCAGCACAGTGCAGAGTCTATTAATTGCAGTTGTCATCTCCGTTAGGTGTTCTATTGTAGCTTTTTGTCCCTCATGCAGCTTGTGCATGTTGTGATTGTGAAACACCAGCTGCCTGTGGATTGATCTCATGTGCTTACATTGCAGGAGCTGTACCTTGAACATGGATGCCTCAAGACCACCAAACAGAGAAGGCCCCTCACCTTCCACTGTGCTTTGTCTGCCTTCTTCACAATACCTGCTGAGGGCAGCATACTGGCACCAAAACATTGACTGCTGTCTGTGGGTGAGTCTACCAGCTGACGGTGGTGTCTGCACATCTTCTTGTAACTCATCAGAGTCCTGAGTGAAATCTTGGAGGGGATCCACCTTTGCCCTGTGTCTGGGTGGTGCTGGTACGATGGACTCAGTGTTGTTGGTATCAGACTGTGGCTGACGTTCCTCATTCCCCCAGTTTCAGTCTCTGCTGCATAAGGTGCAGGAACATCTGCAGCAATAATGTGCAGCATGTCATTCTATATGTTCTTTTTGTATGTGTCATGAAACAATTACTTTTATATTAAACATTTTCCCTGAAATTGTATCTCTATATGTCTGTTGTACTGTATCTCTGTTTGATTTTACACAATATTGCTACTTTGGCAGTAGATGCACTTTTGGGGACTACCACTCCCATAAGACATTGTTGTGTTGAATGGACAATGTGGCATGGACTATTTCTCACACTGTATGGTGACATTGAAAATTTCTAAGGGATATTTGTTATGCACATATGGTGATTCAAATAATTACTGCCCTTTCCTTTGCTGATGCCAGGTGTGCTTGTTGTGTATGTGTCAGTGACACCATCTACTGCTTCAGGCAGCAGTGTTGACTCCACCATGTCTTCTAAGGGGGTGGACGGAGTCTGTGTGGATGGTCCTCCTTCAGTGTTCCTTGCTTCCTTCAGCCTGCTTGTTTCCCTCTCCTTGGCCGTAAGTCATACCAGCGCTTGCACATCTCTTCGATTGTTCACTGCGCAATACCCACTGCATTGATTTTGGTCTGGATGTCAGGCCACAATTTCCTTTTCTCACTTTCTGGGACATGTAGTGAGTTCCTCCCAAATAACTGGTCATGGTTCCTGAGCACCTCTTCCGTGAGCACCTCCAGTTTCTGGTCACTGAATTTCAGTTTCCTTTTTCTCCCTCCTGTGTCCTTGCCATTTCCATCAGTGGCCATTGTGTTTACCTGGTCCTGGCTGACTCTCCTGAGTGCCTAGCTGGTGCTGTGCTGCGTCTCTCTGCCTGCTCCTGTGGCGTAGGCTTCTGGGTACAGCATGCACTGGCTCACTTCCTGGTTCTGATGTCATCATGCTGCTCCAGAATACAAAAATCGCAAATTGCGATTTCCAAATAGCGATTCGCTATTTTACCGAATCGCTATTTGGTACTCGCTATTTTTTTGGTGATGGCAAAAAATTCTGTGATTGCCTTGTTACATTGCATTTTGTGAATCCCAAATAGCGATTCAGTAAAAATCGTTATTTCAGAATCGCAAATAAGGACCTTCATACATCTGGCCCTTGGTGTTTTTCTTGAAGATTTTCTGGACCAGGACAAAGTCACAAGTTGAATATGACCTCCCTGGACCCCTCTTCGGATAGGTGTCGCAGGAGACCACATTCAAGGATTCTACATTCCGACTTAGATGATTTTTCGTGATGGAAATCTTCATCCAGGACCAACTTGAAATTGAAGCCGACCTCCCTGAAGCCCTTCTCAGATCCACTGCGTGGGCAGTTTTTAGTTTGGACTTAGAACCTTTATGGGAGCTTTTTCTCTCCAGCGTCAGAGGACCCTCCAAAGCAAGCCGATTTCAAGTCAATGTCTTTGGATTGACTTTCCACAAGCCCCTGGTGAAATACTGGAAGTCTGGGGCTCCAGAGCTTTCCAGCAGGACGAACCTGCAAGTCAAGCCTGGTCGCGTCGACGTAAGCCAGCTTGACTCATGGCGTCAGATCGATCCACTTATGGAGCTTTTTTCCAAAGTTACTCCAAACATCTGGATCTTCTTCCAGGCATTTCTCTAAGGTTCTTCAGGAGTTCACAATTCACCCCTAGGTTCCAGAAGCTCTGAGTTGCTCCTTGAGGGTTAGGAATCCAACTCTCAGAATGCACCTACCTTTAATCCAAAAATGACCACTGGTCACAGGTCAGCTGGTCAGTTTCTTCAGTGCTTGATGTAAGGAACTCTGGTCCACTATTTTCCACCTGTAGCAAACAGAGAGTCCCTTCTTGAAGCAGTAGAAGCCGGGCAAAGTCCTTTTTATGCTGAAGCCCAAGTGAGCAGATGGTGCAGTCCCTCTGAGTGCAGTGTCCAGGTGGAGGCCAGGGGTCCAGCAGAGCTTGGCTTGTTCCTGTAGGGATCGGAGTTGGGGTCAGCTCTGCCAATTTTGTCCTTGATCCTTGGGTGGAAAGCAGTGGGCTCTGTTCAATCATGTGAAGGCCACCACCCCCTTGAGTGACTATTTCCTGGGAAGGGTGGCAACAATCAATCTCAGGGAGCAGCATTCTCCAAAAATCCAAGATGGCAAAATTTCAATCTCAGAGGTTAGGTCTGGCTGAGTCCACACACTGGTGTGGCTAAGTTTCCCTTAACACAGCCCATCCTTAATCTAATCAGGGGGCATCTGGCTGGCTGGGTTTGCAGGAAATGGGGGAGGAACAGTGGCTGTCCCAAATGTCCTTCCCTCCAGTTGGCTTCCCTCACACTATCCTGTTCTACCATCTGCTGAGGCAGGTCTCCTCCCACCAGATGCTTCCTTTGTGTCAGTCCAGGCCTCTTCATACCTCATCAAGGCAGCCTGGCTCAGGTTGCTAGAGGCTGACCAATCGGAGCAGGGTACTGCAGGGCTTAAACTGGTAACTTTTAGGAAAAGCTCTAAAACTATTTCTAGGTATAAGTTATAAATAATTCAACAGTGCCAAGTTGTTGGATTTAGTACAACTTTTAATTTGATACCAAACATGCCATATTTAGCTCCCTCCTATGGAAAATAAGACTTTATTATTTTGAAACAAAGTCTCTCCATGTTAGCCTATGGAGCCCATTAACTACAATGGGGAAAAATGAATTTAGCTATTTTTCACTAGGGCTTATAAAGCATCTTTTAGAAAGTTGCTGCTTATAATTACACTGCACCCAACCCTGGGGACACTTAGTGCATATCTTAGGGGTGACTTATATGTTAAAATAACATAGCTTAGGACTTTGAAAGTACTTTTGATTCCTAGGTTGAATTGGGGTTAACTTTAACTTAAAAGCAGCCAGCAAGGCAGGCCTGCCTTTAAAATGACTGAGCACCACAGCAGTGGACCTATGGGTGTACCACCTATGCTAAGGCCCCTAAACCTACATGCCCTACCATATACAAAGGACCTATAGGTAGGTTGGTACAGCCGATTATAACTAGCCTAATTTGCATATCCATTTTAATCAGAGCGCAGACCCTGGGACTGTTTAGCAGTGCCCAGGGCACCATCAGGGTCAGAAAAACACCAGCATAAGTAAAAACTATGGGCAAAAACGTAGGGGTCTTCCACGATCAGCCCAGCTTTACCACATGTACAAAAGCTACACAATAGAAAATTGTGAGAATAGTAACTCCTCCATGTGTACCTACTATTGGTATCAGTCAAATGTTCACATTTTGAATGGCGTGACAACAAATACTGTGATAATGAAGGATGTCACACATGCAAGTATACTTGTATGTTGTCCATAGTGACAGGACCAGCACTGAAAGAAGTATATGCAAAGTCCATGTGTGGCATGCAATGTATGTGTAGGCCCCAGAAATGCTTAAATATGAATATTATGTAACTTTGTGACTCAGACAGCACAAAACAGACATATGTCTTACCCATACTGGCAATGCAGGTAGTCACACATACACAGGAATTAAGCCACATTGACATATGTAAACAACATGACAGTTCACCAGTTGTGTGGTGTAAGTCTCCCAGATTAAATGCATTTCAGTACAGCAATGTGAAACTCACACAATAGAAGTAGTTAGTTAAAAACCAGAGTAGTTTGTTAAAAAAGAAAGTATTGTGTCTAGGTTTGTATTAGACAGGTACTTGTTGCAACATCACAGTGTTCCACATAAAGATGGCCCACATTGCAAGAAATATGTGGCAATCAATGTGCACCATGACAACTTCTCAGTCAAAAACAACAGCTGAAGGCTGACAATAAATAACATAACAATACATGTAACATGTTCGAACTGCACCACATGTATACACCAAAATCACATGTTAAAGTAAGTGAACTATTAAACGGCTTTGTCAATGTCATGTGGGTAACCTACAACATCAGTAGTTTTACATGTACATATGGATGCATGTGTGTTTAACATGCTGGACATGTCACTACCTACCTAGGGTGGACCAATTGTCAAAAAACTCTGGTCAATAATCTGTCACTTAATACGTGTAGTGAGTGCACATAACATGCAGTGAGCAGGAACTTCTCTAACTACTCTTCACAGTAAACTACTAGAGAAACATGAAAGTGAGGATGTAGAAGTGTCCATAGTAACAGGGCATGGTCAACATTTGCTATTACACAGAGAACTGGAATATGCGTATGTAAACCTAGGTCCAACTGCATGCGTAATATGTAATGGGAAATACTGTCAAAACACATGTATGATTTAGTCAGTACACATAACACACATGGACAGGAATGTTGCTGAACCAAAGAACAAAATAATTTACATATGTCATTTGTCTAAACTTTCAGCTGGCCAAGGATATGTTCCTCAGCCTGGGTCATAACTCCAATAGCACAACCCCATAGACACTGCAACCAGGCACTGGTGAAGATCCGCAAAATTGTGGAGCTCACTTTTGGTGTTCTAAGGCCCCGGTTCAGATGCCTGGACATTCAGAGGGCAGATTACGATACTCACCCCCTATGGTCTTCAAGATGATATTAGTTTGTGCCATCTTTCACAACATCTGTATAAGGACAAATGTCCTGTAGGATATCAAACCAGTAGAGTAGGACCCAATGGGGCAGGATGAGGATGATGGAGGGGAGATACAACAGACAGTGGCTGGTAGTCGGCGATGCAACCACATAGTGCAAAATGTTTTTTTCCCTAAAAAACTTGAACTTTGATGGACAAAGAAATATGAAAATAAGATAAATCTTCAACATAAAAAAAAAATAATTCAATCCAATATTTGTGTATGCTTTTATGACATAAACATCAAGGCACCCACATCTCGTCAACTATTACTAGGGCTCAACAGATTACAATCATGTCATCAGACCTGTTGAGTGACATGGGGCCATGTCTTGCATTAATAAATTCCATCCAAACAGAAATGCAATGTGATGCAGTGTGGTTTATTAAAGGAACAGGTCAGGCAAGCACAGCCGGTTAGACTATGGCAACACACTCAATGCTGGTACCACCACCAAATTTATGAAAAGACTCCAGATGAACCAGAACGCAGCTACCAGACTGTCCTCAGCCTTCCCAGAGGACCCACATCACCTTGCACCTGAAGAACCTCCATTGTGTCCTGGTCTAGAAGTGATGTCAAGTCAAGCTTATAATCCACAAGCTCCTCCACTACTAAAGACCTGCTTACATGAACCACCACCTACAGTTCCACTGACCTCCCAGGAACCTCTGCTCTGCGCACCTCACCCTCACAGAAATACTACACAGCTGCTCAGGAGCACTATCCTTTTCCCATCTCGCTGCCAAATCCTTTAATGCCCTCCCCCTCCACCTTCCGCACCTCACCCTCGTTGATCCACTTCAAGAAGGGACTCAGGACCTGGCTCTTCGATTGAAACCTTCTGCACAGCACCTGGATACCCCCTCGGGTGATAAACTGTGCTATACAAGTACTACTTGATTGATTGAAAGTTTAGTTCAAGAATATGAGAAAATTGCATTCACCAGTGACCTACTAGCCACAGAAATATGAAATTGAAGATATTTTATTCTAACATCTGAACTCTTCAAGAATACTGAGATGTCAAGAATGTGATTTCACTTGGATCAAAAGTTAGATAAAACTGTATGTGCATACACACTAATATTGTGCACGTGGGCAAGTGGAGTGATTTGCATATGAACTTACTTTTGCATGGAAAGAGTTGTTTACCTCTGACCTAAGTGTACAAGTGCCTAGTTGAGGGGATCACAATTCTTTTATCATCTGAATGGGGAAATGTAAGTTGAGTGTGTGTCTGCCAGCATCACCATTAGGTACGGAGGCACATTAAACATGACATACTTTTGGAATCAGTAGTGAGAGATCCATTTTTTTGGCATAGCTGGAGGGATCAAATCTCCTCTGGACCAAGAAGAGAAGCCAATGGTTAAGTTGGTGTATGGGGGCCAGGGAACTCATCTCTTGGTTTCAAGTTACCCAAATCCCTATTTGGAAGATCTGCCCTTCTCTTCCACTCCCCTCTCTCCAGGCTATCCTCCCAAAAACACAATCACACGCACTGGTTGTTTCTGGAATAAATATGGTGAAGCTATGGTTTAAGGACTGGGTATAAAAGTGTATTTAGAAGGCAAGCAGCAGAACTGAGCACACATCCCAGGCAGTCCTGTGAAACCCAACAAGTGTGGTATATCTTAGATAGGGAAACAATTAGTAGGCATCGTGGTGACTAATACCGAATTATATAATGTATTGCAATTACAAAAAGGTGCAGTGCATAACAGTGTTCAGCCTTCAGCAACAGCGACCAGACAGAAGCATGGGCGACCAAAACAGAGGTAGCTAGACTTAAACATAAAGGTAGTGGTAAAAAAAATGGCAATTGAATTTAAAAAAAAATCTAACCGGCCATGGAAAACAATAGAAAATAAATAAAATTGTTTTATATTTGTTTTTCTTTCATGAAGAAGTAAGATTTTTTTTTTAAATAATGCAAAATATACAAAAGTATACACTTAAATATGTGAAAATAGATTTTAAAAAGTGCTGAAATTATTAAAGTTAATAATTTACAGGTAATTATTAATGTATAAAACTAACCATGTTTCTAAAACGTATCACAAATGTGCTTGTGAAAAATTTATCTTTTTTAGTACAAAAATATTGTACAAACATATTATAAAATGAGTACAATATGTAAAAATGTCAAACGTGTGAATATTTTTGTTTAAAGAGTAAGCGTATAAAGATGTCAACAAATTTGAAAATGTTGATATAGACCAACAAATGTAAATATGCTGTAAAGAATATATAAAAATAACATTAAAAATATAAGGAAAAAGTATTAAAAACCTAATACTGCCTTTAAACAAAATTGCTGCTGCTGCACAAACAAAACTGATGTTACACACCAATGTGTCACAATTCTTTTTAAAAAAACGTAAAAACAAAAAAGCTACTTTGGAGAAAGTGTTTCAATTTGAGGGGGATACATTTACTATTTCCAGTCCATTCTAGGGAGCACTGCAGAAAGAGTTGGACTTAAAGGGGGTTCCATTTTCTATTCCCACACCAATATAAGTAGTGGTGGGCGGAGCTCACGGAGTTCTACTCTGCAGAATTCCACAGAGTTGGTTTAAAACTCTGTGGAATTTTGCAGAATTCCGCAACAGGGGGAGTGTCACCTGCCCTAGTGTCACCCTGGCCTGAATACACCCAATGTCAGAAGAGCTAAGCATGATCAAACATGCTTAGCAATACAGAGATTGGGCACATTCATGCCAGGGCAGTAGGTAGCAAAAACTGCTGTTTCAGGCCTCTTGTGCACCAGTGTGCACTGATTGAAAACAACAAGGAGTTACCTGGGTCCTCCCAGTGTCCTCATTGCCAGCAGCCTGGATCTCTGCCTCCCTCTGCCCCCTGCTCTTGGGCTGCTGGCAAAGGAAGGCTTGGATCCTGAGCTGGCGCCGGTAGCAGCTCCATGCAGCTGAATTTGAGCCGAGTGCACACTGCAGCCCAGTTATGGGCCACATAGTGGAAGTGCAGACTGTCTGCGCTTGCGCAGTGTGGCCCATAACTGGGCTGCAGTGTGCACTTGGTGAGCTCTGCTCTGCTGCCGGGGCTAGCTGAGTGTTTGATCGAACTCTGCACTCTAAGCTGAGTGCCAAAATCTCCATTAGTTTCACCAGCAGAACAGAGTGCACCGCCCACCCCTGAATATAAGCTACAATGGGGTACACTTTAGACTTAAAATGAGGTTCATTTACTATTCCAACTCCAATCTAAGCCAATATGGAGAAGGCATTGGACATTGCGAGAGTTAGATTCACAATTGCCACTCCAATCTAAGCTACATTCGGGAAGGGTTTTGACACTGAGGTGGTTAGATTTACTATTCTCACTCCAGACCTAGCAATGTTAGGAAATTGTTGGATGTTGAGGGGAACAGACTTACTACTTCCACACCAATCTAAACTACAGTGGGGAAGTGTTTAGACATTGAGGAAGTTAGAGTTGTGGTTTCTACTCCAATTACTCCAATCTAAGATACATTGGAATGCCTGTTGGGCATTAAGAACGGTATATTTACTACTCCAATCTAAGCTACATTGTGAAAGTGTTAGATTTACTATTCCCACTCCAATGTCAGTTACACTGGGGAAAGCATTGTAATTTAACTTGATGAAATTTACTATTCCCACTGTAAAAGAAAGCATAAGTACATAACACAATAAAAAAGTAAAAATACATAAAATATAAACATAAATGAGAAATAATGCTAACATGAAAACATAAACTTTATTAAAAGTATTTAATTTTATTACAAATTTGTTGACAAATTCATATTTTTATGTATTTTCGAGGTTTGAAATCATAAATTTGAATAGTTGAAAAAATTAAGTCTTCAAATATAACTTCACCGCTACAACAAAATATAATTGACCCCCAACAAATAAAAAAATAAAATAAACTATAAATGATATTAAATATTGTTTAACTTTACAGATAATTACAAAATCACGATATAAACATAACAACCATAATAAAAATGAATTATATTTTCATAAAAATAAATGCAATAAACTAATTTTATTTTTTGTTTAAAATATTTCTAACATTTAAAAAAAGAAGAAAAGAATGAAATAAAATGTAAAATCATTACATTTACAAAGTTATAAACGCCATAAAATTAATGTATAATATTATAAGAATTAAATATAAAGCAAATAATATGATATTCAAAACATATTTTTATAAACATGTAAGCAAATAAAAAGGATATTATAAAACCACCATTTATCCTAATGAACTCTACATGCTGCCTTCAAAAACTAATTAAACACCAAACAAAAAACTGCATTCATACAAAAAACTCAAAAGGAAAGTACTACAAACATTTTTAAAAGATAAGTCAAAAATAGTTTACATTTAAAAATAAAAAAATGAAAACAGTCATTTAAACATTTTTTTAAAACTATTTAACCCTTACCCCTTTTAACAAACACTCTGCTTCTGAAATCTGTGTACATTCTAAAACAAAAAAATACATATAGCATTTGAAATATAAAATAATACAGAAAAATATTACAGATATCTATATTATTTGCAACAATATTTTAACACTGATATTAAATCTAACAGTCTAAAACAATATTCCTTAAGTTACCTCTGTACCTTTATTAGTTTAATGAAACTATCCGAGTTCCTGTGACCAGGAAAGATTCAGCAAACGTGGGTTCTCCACCTATAAGACATATCCAATCTTTCAGGATAAGAAATTGTGAATTGTATGACACAACAACGCATGCCAGAACCACGCGTGGCTTAACAACGCGGACAGAACCATAACTCTGTCTTTTTCAAGCATGCCTTTACAACGCATGCCTTTACAATTAATTTAATTGTAAAAGCATGCTTACTAAAGGCATACGTGGAAACGGCATGCGTGGTTGTGTCACACAACCACCACTCTTAACCTAAAAAAGTACCCCAACATGATGCCCCACCTGCCTTGATGCCCAAAACTTCCCCTACCCCTATCAAGTAAACTATCTAGATATCCTTCACCCACCCTGAGCCCTAAAACCTTCTCCCACCCCTAACAACTAAATTACACCCACACTCACTCTAAGCCCTAAAACAACTACCCCAACCCTCCACCGCTGTCCCTAAAAACTAAACTACCCCAACACCCCCACCCGCCACGAGCTCCAAAACCTTCTTCCACCCCTAATAACTAAACTACCTGACCCCCCACCCACCCTAAGCCCTAAAAGAAAAATACCCCAACACTCCCACCCCAAAAAAATAAACTACCTTGACATCCCCCACCCTGAGCCCTAAAATCTTCCCCCACCCCTAATAAGAAAGCAACTCCAACCCCCATCCACTCTAAGCTCTAAAAAAGACACTACCCCAATCCCCTCGGCCCCCGCTCCTAACACAGAAACTATCTCATCCCACCTTAAGCCCCAAGTCCAACCCCACCGCAAAAAATTACCCTCCAACTCTGCCCCAGCCCCACTTAACTCACCGCATCCTCTCCCCATCCTTCCTCTCCTCTCCTCCTGCCCTTCATTAAACCTTCCCCACTCCTAAAGAATAAACTACCTCAACCCCCCACCCCGCCCCTAAAAAATAAACTAGCAGACCCCACACCCACCCAAAGCCCTAAAAAATAAACTTCCCCAACCCCTCCACTCCGCCCGTAACTAATAAAATACCACTACCCCTCTACCCACCCTAAGCACTAAATCCACCCCACCCCTAAAAAACTACCTCCCCAAACCCTGCCCGAACCCTACTTACCTTACTGCGTCCTATCACGATTCTTCCTTCTCTCCTCCTGCCCTTCCTTAAACCTTCACCACCCCTAAAAAATAAAATACCCCACCCCTACAAAATAAACTATCCCGCCTCCCCACCTTGCCCCTAAAAATTAACTACCCCGACCCCCAACCTCCCAAAGCTCTAAAAAAATCAACTTCTCCAAACCCCCCACCTCGCCCCTAAAAAAAAAACTACCCGAAGCCATTAATCCACCTCTCACCCCTAAAAACTTTGCCCCAGCCCCACTTATCTCACTGCATCCTTCCCCGATGCATTAAACTGCTCTCTGTCTTTTTCTCTGCCTTAACCATGCATATGCCTAGTTTGGCACATGCTTGGTTAAGGCGAAGGAAAAAGGCATTCGTTGTTCAGGCAAGCATTGTTCCGCTTGCATGGGGAACATCTGTGTTCCTGAGGACCTGTTGTTTTGGAAGTTTCCAGAAGATGAGCCTTGTATCTACTGGTGCCCACTGTGTGAGTAGGTTACCTACTTGGTAAGGGCTATTAGTTTTTTGCGTTGGTGTGATCTTTGATAGTCCAAAAATCTTGATTTGCATTTTAAGTGATTTCAGGTAGGGAATGTACTTTCTGTGACTTTATCAGGAAGTGGTCGTTTTGATATGGGGACAACGTTTCCAATGATGTAGGATCTATGCAAACTTTTTAGGTTGGGGAAGAACAGATATTGTTTTAGTTTATTTTGTGGGGAGTTTATGCGTAGTGTTTTTTTAGTATTGCACTGTTTACCAAGTAAGTGTGAAAAAGCAATGACAAGAGACACGTCTGAATTAATTTAAAACTCTAGAATGACATATTTCGTAAACAATTGTTGGAGTTGTTGGACGTCGATTCATTTTTATCAACTAATGTACTGTTTGTTTATCCTCACAGCATTGTTATGTAGAATAACATGCCTTATGTGAACATTTGAGTTTAAACACAAGAAGTAACATAATTAAGGACACAAACATGATTTGCATTTTGTTTCACTTTGGTGAAGAGTTTTCGGCGCCTGAAGAACATCAAGCACTATATGAGTGTACGCATTCTCCCAGGCTGTGGGTGCGCCGACCTGCAATCGGCTTTTTTTAAATCAAACCGCTGCGGGCTATGCTAGTAATCTACTGAGTGGTCGTATTAGGCTATGTAATGGAACAGGCAGCCTTTCTGGCGACATTCGTATCACTGTAGTGTATAACTAGTACTCGAGGACTTGACATACCTCCTCACTTGCTTATTTTATACTGTAGCTCCTGTATTTGGACATGTGCTTAATTAATCTGCTTTTCCTAACCATAAAATCTGAATCTGGGTGAAACTTCGCAATAAGAAAAATATACAGGGGAAAGTGAAAGACCATGAGGGTCCCTTCATTTGTACTTTTACTCGCTTACTTGACTTTTGTTTTATTTTGTATTCCCCAAATATTGTCATGTCCTCTTAATATTCTCCACGGCCCAATTTTCACTGACATTCTTAAAATATCTCTGCCTGAAAAGTAGCCTTGGATAAATAGTGCAATTCATGACTCTTGTGTGAGTTAATGCCTCTATGACTCACATGAGATTTAAGGTTGCATTTCCTTTATTGATTAGCCGAGCGCAGTTACAATTAATTCTTAACAACTGATTACAGTGGATTAAAGCAAAGTAAATAATGTACAGCAGTTTGCGTCACCCATCATTAAGTCGGACCTAGATCTGTTCTGGTTTTAAACGATGGCAGATCGCGCCCAACTTTACATTTTCATTTTGTCAATATACACATTACAAGAGTACTGCCCAGTTCGGTTGGGAAATGGCCTGCAAAAAAATGCCCTAATTTTGGCATGCATAGCAGTTTAATCCCAAACCTTTCTTGCAAAACCTTTTCTCAAATCCTTTAGAAAAATCATGTGCTAAAATATAATCAGCTGAAATTAACCTTCACAAAAATATAACTATTTGGATTTTCATCAAATAACAGAAGCAATGGCAGCTATATGTAACTGCCCTTGCCGAACACGTCATTTAAAGTTATTTCATGCACACAAGGTAATCCCTCTTTTTGCATGACCAGCCCCAATGTTTTACAAGCAGGCGGTAGTGGAGGATTGTGATGTATAGTGAAGCTGGTAGGCTGCGAGGCAAGGTGGAGGAGGGGAGCGCGCCCGAGCGGGGCGCAGGTGAGTTGGAGGGAGCAGCGGAGGAACGACTTGCTGCGAGCAATGGAGGAAGAGGCACTGGCTGGTAAGCCAAAAGGAGAAACACGGCACTGCACGGCCAAGCCTCAGTAAGCTGCTGTATACCGTTGTATACTGCTGCATACCGCAGCAAGCCACAGCAGCCGCAGTGACCCCTCAGTTTATCGCTCACTCGCTGGATCTCGCACCACCTCCTTGTTCCGCTACCCTGCCTGCCACGACTAAGGATGTGATTTGTCTCTCTGCCCCAGTTTGCCACAGATTGTCTCTGTGCTGTGTCTCCGTGTCGCTGCCCCGCTCGATCGCACTGCACTGTACTGTGCTTTGTGACTGAGGAAGGCTAGTGGAGGTTGTGTGTGCACCTGGCATGCATCAAGACAAGAGGCTAGAGTCTAGAGGCACAGTCCACTCGCTAAAGAGACATGCGTTATACCCTCTGATAAAAGGCATGTAGAAACATTGAAAATACTCGAAAGACACCGAACTATCGAAAGATATAAAAGGACACAGGAAGCATAGAGGAATATTGAGGAGCCACAGGTGCCATGGGTTGCACTGTCTGACTGGAGTGACTCAACAGATCTCCAGGCCAGCTAGTGGAAACAACTCAGCGGCTCTATCCACTTAGGGCACACTTATGCAATTTTAAGTAACCCAAGTAAATGTAAGTGAGTTTGCCCAGTTTAAGCCACTGAGTCTGGCTAGGAACTGTTAGTTTTTCCAGTTGGATCCTTGGTAGGTGAGGGTGAGCACAGTGGCTATAGTCAAAATCATTGCAGAGAGTGCCCTAGGGACCTGCAGAAGTGGTCCAGCTAGGGCTGGATTCGGCTTGTGTGATCCCGGTGAGCCTCACTCCTCCTGAACTGTCCTTTCATCAGTCTCTGCCAGCTTTTGCCCACCCCGGCCCCTACTCATACAACTGTCGCAAATTAGTAAACTGTAAGTTCCATCCTACAAGCCTCAAAACCACAAGCCCCAAACTCCAAGCGTTAAACTTCAAGTGGAAGGATGAGGTCAAGGATATGGACAAGGACAAGTATAGCCTTGGTTACCCAGTACACAGTAACTGGGAACACAGCAACAGTAACAGGCCTTGCGTACTAGTATATGCAACACTGAGGCAGGTCCTTTAGTACTGCACTGATCACCTACTGACCTACTATTCTGCTTCAATCTCACACCATTGCATTCACCACTCACTTCACTAGTATAAGCAGGAATCTAATTCACAAATCACCAGGGGAATCCATTTGCTTCACTAGTATATTCAGGAGTTCAACTCATACAAGCAGGTCAGGTCATTCCAGGGGGCTGTTGGAGCACACGGGCTGTGTTGATTGCTTTGTAGTGAGGTCTGGGAGATAGAGAAATATCGGACTTATACCAGCGAATAAAAGTAAAAGGACCTGAAAAAGGGCAGTGGAGGGGAGTAAAAAGAGACCCTCACTTACTGGAAGTGCCCTCGCTCTTCCCACCTCAAGTGAACTGGTAACCATAGAGCCCAGCGCAAACAGTACCTCAGTGGGAGGATATCATACAAAGAACTACACAAAGTTTTAATTTCTGAAGGATGCAGGGCTGGTGTTATGTTCTAGCAACGAGGGACTCAATGTCCCCACTGCACCCAATGGTCATAGACTGGGACTGTGCCCAAAGCAACACACCAGAAACAAAAACCAAAGGAAAGGAAGGCATTGATACTGAGACAACAAATAAACATGACGAAGGTGGTGGTCAACCAAGGGCAAATTTGCCATCAGATCACACAACTACAATGAATGGGAAGAAGATCTCGGAAAAAGAAAGTGATACCACACTGAACTTTGCTGCAGTGGAATAGTCAATAGGTATGCAAGAAGTACAGAGCAATGACCGCACTATCATTACTCCTCTAGAAAGAGAGAAGCCTCAAATTACCCCACTTGAACCAATAATTACATCATTGCCAAACATTAATTCTATCAGTCAATTACCATCAATTTCTCACTGATCCTGGACATCACCAGTAAAATTAGAAAGGCACATTAAGTGCAGAACAATCTAACATGGGGACTTCAAAAGCCCCTCAGAACAAATCATCATTAGCTGCAGTAAGAGCTATCCCACAACTACCAGAAGACAAAGAAAGGCAAGAAGGAAAAGAATGCCCAGGCGGGTATAACTTGAACATTATGGGAATATTACATTGTTGATCATCAAACCAATCTCATCAAGGTGCTTATAAAATGGGTAGATTAATGACAAGTTTAGCCATGTACTTCTACAAAGTGAACAATTTCTGATCAAATGCTTATCGCTCAGGACAGATCTTGAGGGACATCATGATATTCCCTCCCCCCAAAAGACACCAGAGAGATTAAACAAGAGTCTAAATACAGAGGTGTGAGAAACTGGGGCTGATTGCAGAGGCCCCCTAACTTTTTGCCCAATTTTCCACTTTATGCTGGTGTTTTCCTGACTCTGATGGTGCCCTGGGTACTGCTAACCAGTCCCAGGGCCTGTGCTCTGTGTAAAATGGATATGCAAATTAGGCTAATTATAATTGGCTAAGTTAACCTACCTATAAGTCCCTAGTATATGGTAGGGCATGTAGGTTTAGGGACCACAGCATAGGTGGTGCACACCTAGGTGCATTGCTGAGGTGCCCAGTGTCATTTTAAAAGCAAGCCTGCCTTGCTGGCTGCTTTTAAATTAAAGTTATATGCAAATTCGACTTTGGAATTAAAGGTACTTCCAAAGTCTTAAACTACCTTATTTTTACATATAAGTCACCCCTAAGGTGTGCCCTATGTGCCCCTAGGGCTGGGTGCCATGTAACTATAAGCAGGGACTTTATAAAAATAGATTTATAAGCCCTGGTGAGGTAAAAACAGCCAAATTCGTTTTTCCCTCATTGAAGTAAATGGCCTTCATAGGCTAGAATGGGCAGACTTTATTTAAAATTTTAAAGTCTCCTTAAATGTTACATACCAAGAATTTGGTATCAAATTGATTGTTATAATAAATCCCACAACTTCCAGTTGTTGGATTTAATATAACTAGTGCAGGTAAAAAGTTTAGACTTTACCTAAAAAGTTGCCAATTTCAGCTCTGCATTGTTTTTGCTGCTGTGCTCTGATTGGCCAGCCTGCAGCAGCTTCTGCCAGGCTACTTTAATGAGGTGTGAAGTGGCCTGACTTCACACAAAGGAATGTGCTTGGGGGAGAGAATCTCCCCTCAGCAGATGGGGAAGCAGGAAGGGGGAGGGCTGCCAAACTGGTCTTCAAAGGCAGAGAAGGACATCTGGAGCACCCAGCAACACCCCCACATCCTGCAACCCCAGACAGCTAGGTGCCCCCTTGATTAGATTAGGAGAGGGCAGGAGAGGGGTGTGTTTATGATTTTTAGCCACACCAGTGGGTGGGCTCAGCCAGATCTCTCCTCTAAAAATCAGATTCATCCATTTTGGATTTTTAGAGACTGTTGCCTTCTGGGATGGATTTTTGCCACACTTCCCAGGAAGTGGTCATCACAGGGGGACGACCCTGTCCCTGATTGGAGGACCAGGGCCCCCCTGCTTTTCACCCAGGAGCAAGGATAAAACTGGCAGACCTGCACCCACGCCTCAGATCCCCTCCAGAATTCAAGAAGAAGGAACTACAAGGAGAAGAAGGACTGCCCTGCTGGACCCCTGGCCTGCACCTGGACCCTGCACTCAGAAAGACTGCACCAGCTGCACACTTGGGCTTCACCACAAGAAGGACTTTGCCTGGCTTCCACTGGTTCAAGGAGGGACTCCCTGTTTGCTACAGGTGAAAAATTGCTAACCAGAGTCCCCTGCACCAACTCCTGAAAAAGTGACCAGCTGACCACTGTCCAGTGGCCAAAAAGGAGTTTGCGCCAGGTGCATTCTGGGAGTTGAAGTCCGCACTTCCCAAGGACCATCACAGAACTTCTGGACCCTTGGGGTGAGCTGTGGACCCCAAAAGAACCTTAAAAGAACATCTGGGTGAAGCCCCAGAAGTTTGGAAAAGATTGGAGAATTTTTGGAAAAAAGCTCCATAAAGTGACCGACCCGACGCGGAAATTCTAGCCGGCTTGCCTCAACCGCGACCCGGCCTGACTTCGTGGTTCGTCCCGGTAAAGAAAAACATCCAAAAAAGAGACTAAGTCCGAACGTAAAAAGTTGACCGGGACCTTCCAGCCATCGTATCCGAGAAGGGCTCCACGGACGTCGGATCAAGATCCAGGTTTACCCCGGTCGAAGGATTTTCATCTCGAAAAAACGACTAAGTCCGAAGGTAAAAATCACCACCGAGGAAACCGACTTCGCGTATCCGGACAAGGGCTCCAGGAGGTCGGATCCAACTGGCAGGTTCGTCCCGGTGAAGAAAAACTTCAAAATAAAGACTAAGTCAGAAGGTAACTTTTTAACCGAGGCCTCCCGCGACTTGTAGCCGAGCAGGGCTCCATCGCGGTCGGCCTGAAAGTTTGACTTTGCCCCGGTCCTGGTGCAACCAGATGACCCGATTGGCGCTTTTCGTTTCTGAGCGCTAGAAAATAATAATACTTTAAAAATTCATATCTCCGGTTCCCCTGAACCGATTTTAATCGTTTTTGTGTCATTTTAAAGATAAAAATATAAGCTATTTTTATAAATTGGTTTTGGATTTTTAAACTGTTTCCTGTGTTTTATTTAATTACTGTTTTGTGATATTTGAATGCTTTACACTTTGTCTCCTAAGTTAAGCCTTGACGCTCGATGCTAAGCTACCAAGGGTAGAGCTGGGATTAATTTACTGAGACCTAACTGTACTTTTGTGGAGGTTTGTGGCTTGTTGCTAGGTGTAGGTACCTACCTGCCCTATCAGTAACCCATTTTCCAACATAATTGGAAGCAGCGACGGGATCCTGTACTTGTGTTCAATATCACGTTACAGTTTTAGATAAAACAAATTAAAAATCCTTTAAATTGTCCTAGTGCAAAAATTGTTTTTAATTTTTAATTTTTTTTTTTTTTTTAAATTAATTTGGATTAATTTCAATTATTGAATTTTTGTAATTTTTCTAAATTCTTGTTTCCAATTTTTGCAAAAAGTTTTTGTTGACACAAAACTAGGGAACCATGGAGCTTGATCTGGCTAGCCTACCCACACTGACAGTAGTCCAGTTTAGGGGGTTGTGTATTGAGAGGGGGTTGCCTGCAACCACTAATCTCAGGAAGGAAATCCTGATTAAATCCCTGACAGCATGGGCTGAGGCCCAAGAGGTAGAGACAGAGGAAGCTCCAGAGGAGGAACCAAAAGAGGATGATGCTAACTCTAACCACTCAGGGGAGGAAAGGCATCAGACCCCAAGTGAGGAAGAGGAGGAACGGTCCTCACTGGACACAGTCACTAGGGGCAGACCCAAAGCTAGTGGTAGGAAGAGGGTCCTTTCAGGAGGAGAGAACCCATCCATCAGGGAGAGAGAGCTGGAAGCCCAGCTAGCCTACATAGCTTTGGAGGCAGATAAGCTTGCCCTAGAAAAAAAGAAGTGGGCAAGCAAAGAAAAAAAAGATGGAAGCAGCGATAAAGAAGCTGAGGTGTCCATGGGTGGGGGAGTTTGCCCCAGATTACCCAAGGGGGTGGTTCCTGCTTATGTAGAGGGGGATGACATAGATAAGTGGCTAGGGGCCTTTGAGAGGGCACTCCAAATGAGAAGGGTTAGGCCTCAATACTGGGGTTCCCTTTTGTGGGAGTTGGTCCCCAACTCAGGGAGGGATAGGCTTCTGACCTTAAGGGGGGAGGAGGCAGATTCATACCCTAGTATGAAGAGGTGCTTAGTCAAGAAGTTTGGTCTGACCCCAGAGCAATATAGAATGAAGTTCAGGGACACCCAGAAGGTCAGTACCCAGTCTTGGGTTGACTTTGTGGACACCTCACTAAAGGCACTAGAGGGCTGGATTATTGGCAACAAAGTAAATACTTATGAGGGGTTATACAATCTGATCATGAGAGAGCACATCTTGACCAATTGTATCCAAGAAAGGTTACGCCAGCATCTAGTGGACTCTAAGCTGACCAACCCTAGAGAGCTAGGGGAGGCAGCTGATGAGTGGTTGAGAACCAGGGTGGTTGTCAAGTCCCAGGGGGGAGACTCCAAGAAGGGGGGGACAGGTCCCCAAAAACCTAAGGAGGGAGGTGGTAAGCCCACCACAGAGACTCCCTCTGTACCCCAGAACCCTAAGAAGGAGGAGAGTAAATCCCACTCCCAATCTGACATGCAGAGACAGGGAGACCCAGGGTTAAAAAAGCTCTTGGACAGTAGGGCTTGCTTTGACTGTCAGCAGACAGGTCACTTCAGAGGAGATGCAGCCTGTCCAAAGAAAGTGGTTAGCACTGGGCTGTCCAGTGTAGCCATAGAGGAGGATTCCTCAGATGATGAAGTCCTCCTAGCATTGTGCTGGGAGACAGGACCAGATGGTAAGCTGGTGATCCCTGAGGGTGGGAGTAGGCACTTCCACCACATTCAAGTGAATGGGATCCCTACCACTGGCCTGAGAGACACCTGTGCCAGTCACACTGTAGTGAGTGACCGGTTAGTGACCCCAGACATGTATGTCCCAGGAAAGACAAAGAAAGTCAGGATAGCCACAGGGGAGGTCACCTCCAAACCTGTAGCCATAGTGCCCTTAGAGAGGGAGGGTATCCTTGACTGGATTAGGGTGGTAGTCAGTGCTGACCTCCCCCTAGATTGTATCCTGGGCAATGACCTCCCAGAGGTGAGTCTGGTCACAGATGGGGTGGTCGCCCAAGGCGCCCCCCCAACCCAAAGTCCTGGGGAGTCAGTCCCTACAGTTAGGAGACAGGGGTCCCCAAGAAAAGGAAAGAAGAAAAGGAAGGGTAGGCCACTCTTAAAGAGAGTTCCAGGGAGCCAAAGGCCTTCTGCCCCAGTAGGGGGGGAGCCCAGAGTTGGCACTGGTGAGGCCTCACCTGACCCCAAGGAAGTCCTGAGTAGTCAGGCAGCTGTCCAGATGCAAGGTGTTGCCCCTGCACTGACAGAAGGGAGAGTGGAAGGAGGGTGTCTGCCACAGGAGGTGGTAGCCCCCCACTCTAGACAGCAAGAGGGGTGCCAGGACCCTAAAGATGCCCCTAAAGCAGCTCAGCCACCTGTCAGTGGAGAGCTTAGGGTGTGGTTCTGGGTACTGACAGCTGTCAGTAGCCTCTGCTGGGTGCTAGCCTTTCTGGCAGCACTGTACTTGGCCTGGGAGGCAGACCCCAGGGCCAATAGCAAAGTAGGCCCCCTGACCCTATTGGTCATGGTGGGGTTGCTCAAGTGTTGGGTGACTTCTTTGGGTAAGCTAGGTGTTGCCCTAGCAAAGTTAGGAGTAGGGGAGGTGGGCACCTCACTACCCAAGTTGGCAGAGAGAGAGGAGGAAGACCCCCCTAGAGGGAAGTTTCAGTTTGGGTTGGGTCCTTTTACTGTTGGGATGGCTTCACTACCCAGAGGGAGTGACCCTGACAGGAGGATATAAGGCAGAGTAGGCCCTGCAAAGGGACAGCCAGTTTTCTTCACTGTCTTCCTCGCCTAACAAGCCAGGAAGACTCTCCCAGGGTTGGGCTGAGTCTCCTGGGCGTGTGGGCTGGGGGGGGGGTTGTGTGAGAAACTGGGGCTGATTGCAGAGGCCCCCTAACTTTTTGACCCCATTTTCCACTTTATGCTGGTGTTTTCCTGACTCTGATGGTGCCCTGGGTACTGCTAACCAGTCCCAGGGCCTGTGCTCTGTGTAAAATGGATATGCAAATTAGGCTAATTATAATTGGCTAAGTTAACCTACCTATAAGTCCCTAGTATATGGTAGGGCATGTAGGTTTAGGGACCACAGCATAGGTGGTGCACACCTAGGTGCATTGCTGAGGTGCCCAGTGTCATTTTAAAAGCAAGCCTGCCTTGCTGGCTGCTTTTAAATTAAAGTTATATGCAAATTCGACTTTGGAATTAAAGGTACTTCCAAAGTCTTAAACTACCTTATTTTTACATATAAGTCACCCCTAAGGTGTGCCCTATGTGCCCCTAGGGCTGGGTGCCATGTAACTATAAGCAGGGACTTTATAAAAATAGATTTATAAGCCCTGGTGAGGTAAAAACAGCCACATTCGTTTTTCCCTCATTGAAGTAAATGGCCTTCATAGGCTAGAATGGGCAGACTTTATTTAAAATTTTAAATTCTCCTTAAATGTTACATACCAAGAATTTGGTATCAAATTGATTGTTATAATAAATCCCACAACTTCCAGTTGTTGGATTTAATATAACTAGTGCAGGTAAAAAGTTTAGACTTTACCTAAAAAGTTGCCAATTTCAGCTCTGCATTGTTTTTGCTGCTGTGCTCTGATTGGCCAGCCTGCAGCAGCTTCTGCCAGGCTACTTTAATGAGGTGTGAAGTGGCCTGACTTCACACAAAGGAATGTGCTTGGGGGAGAGAATCTCCCCTCAGCAGATGGGGAAGCAGGAAGGGGGAGGGCTGCCAAACTGGTCTTCAAAGGCAGAGAAGGACATCTGGAGCACCCAGCAACACCCCCACATCCTGCAACCCCAGACAGCTAGGTGCCCCCTTGATTAGATTAGGAGAGGGCAGGAGAGGGGTGTGTTTATGATTTTTAGCCACACCAGTGGGTGGGCTCAGCCAGATCTCTCCTCTAAAAATCAGATTCATCCATTTTGGATTTTTAGAGACTGTTGCCTTCTGGGATGGATTTTTGCCACACTTCCCAGGAAGTGGTCATCACAGGGGGACGACCCTGTCCCTGATTGGAGGACCAGGGCCCCCCTGCTTTTCACCCAGGAGCAAGGATAAAACTGGCAGACCTGCACCCACGCCTCAGATCCCCTCCAGAATTCAAGAAGAAGGAACTACAAGGAGAAGAAGGACTGCCCTGCTGGACCCCTGGCCTGCACCTGGACCCTGCACTCAGAAAGACTGCACCAGCTGCACACTTGGGCTTCACCACAAGAAGGACTTTGCCTGGCTTCCACTGGTTCAAGGAGGGACTCCCTGTTTGCTACAGGTGAAAAATTGCTAACCAGAGTCCCCTGCACCAACTCCTGAAAAAGTGACCAGCTGACCACTGTCCAGTGGCCAAAAAGGAGTTTGCGCCAGGTGCATTCTGGGAGTTGAAGTCCGCACTTCCCAAGGACCATCACAGAACTTCTGGACCCTTGGGGTGAGCTGTGGACCCCAAAAGAACCTTAAAAGAACATCTGGGTGAAGCCCCAGAAGTTTGGAAAAGATTGGAGAATTTTTGGAAAAAAGCTCCATAAAGTGACCGACCCGACGCGGAAATTCTAGCCGGCTTGCCTCAACCGCGACCCGGCCTGACTTCGTGGTTCGTCCCGGTAAAGAAAAACATCCAAAAAAGAGACTAAGTCCGAACGTAAAAAGTTGACCGGGACCTTCCAGCCATCGTATCCGAGAAGGGCTCCACGGACGTCGGATCAAGATCCAGGTTTACCCCGGTCGAAGGATTTTCATCTCGAAAAAACGACTAAGTCCGAAGGTAAAAATCACCACCGAGGAAACCGACTTCGCGTATCCAGACAAGGGCTCCAGGAGGTCGGATCCAACTGGCAGGTTCGTCCCGGTGAAGAAAAACTTCAAAATAAAGACTAAGTCAGAAGGTAACTTTTTAACCGAGGCCTCCCGCGACTTGTAGCCGAGCAGGGCTCCATCGCGGTCGGCCTGAAAGTTTGACTTTGCCCCGGTCCTGGTGCAACCAGATGACCCGATTGGCGCTTTTCGTTTCTGAGCGCTAGAAAATAATAATACTTTAAAAATTCATATCTCCGGTTCCCCTGAACCGATTTTAATTGTTTTTGTGTCATTTTAAAGATAAAAATATAAGCTATTTTTATAAATTGGTTTTGGATTTTTAAACTGTTTCCTGTGTTTTATTTAATTACTGTTTTGTGATATTTGAATGCTTTACACTTTGTCTCCTAAGTTAAGCCTTGACGCTCGATGCTAAGCTACCAAGGGTAGAGCTGGGATTAATTTACTGAGACCTAACTGTACTTTTGTGGAGGTTTGTGGCTTGTTGCTAGGTGTAGGTACCTACCTGCCCTATCAGTAACCCATTTTCCAACAAGAGGTAACTGGGAAAACTGATGCTGAATCACCCAATACATCTTACCTTTCAACGCAAGAGTGTGAGGAATCGGTTGCAACTTACATGCCTGACTTACTGCAAGAAAATAGTAGCATACCGTCTTAAAGGAAGGGCACTGAGCAGAAGCAGTGGGGGATAGACAATTTATGGCCATCTTTATTAAACACCATGCAGCTTTCAATTAACGCAATGTATTATCGGTCTGACAAAATGGAAATATAACTATCTCTTGTAAGTGTACTGGCCAAATATGTCTCAAACATTGATAAAAAACGATCAGATATGAAAAATCTGATTGGAAGGGCCCAGGATGGGACAGACTTAGTTCAATCAAGTTGCAACTACTTAACAATTGTTGATAAACTGGCAACGCTGCCAGCCATAATGGGGGAACTACTGTCAGATATAAAGGAGACAACTCAAACTACAAGGTCGACATTACAGACTGTTGCTTCTGTGGAAGGTAAAATAACATCGGAACAAAATGCTGAGACTGGTCAGAAGGAAGAATTTAGCAAGGAATACAAGCATAGCAATAATTACAGCAACTACTTACAAACGGCTGCAGTTATCAGAGACAAATGGATAGGCAATCATATAGGCACATGGAGGACTGGGTTACCAAGAAATCCCCTAGGGGTGCAGACAGCGGATGGTGAGGCCAAGAAACAACATTGCTGGACAAAAGGCAAGGAAGAGTAGAAAAAGGAAAATTGATATTATGGGTTACTTTAAAACTGGCTCTGCTATTCCTGCTGCAAGAACTCCTATATTGGAGGAAAACTGCACGCCAGGAGCAACAAACTAACAAACTAACTTGCCACAGTCTGGCATGAGTATTTGGAAAAAAGCACTATGCTGATAATAATCAACTTACAAATCAATCTGCGACAGTCTGGCATGAGTATGAGTGCGCTAGAAGAAACCGAGAGAGGAAGGGGTAGCACCAATCACAAAAGAGTGGTAGTCAGTGCAGTGGAAGGTGTGACAGCAGTTTTAAATAAGGACCCTCCAATACAACCAACAGTAACTGAAGGCCCTCTGGAATTAAAACAGAAGGTAGTGATAAACTCCTCTGAGCCGGGAAAGCCAGTTGAACAAGTTAGCGTTCCAAAAATTGTTCCACCACGGCAGGAAACATGTACAATCCTGTCTAACCCAGAATATAAGACCAGAGACCGGGAAGACATCCTCAGCAGAAGGAAAACACTTAGGCGGTCATTCTGACCCTGGCGGTCATGGACCGCCAGGGCCGGGGACCGCGGGAGCACCGCCAACAGGCTGGCGTTGCTCCCAAGGGCATTCTGACCGCGGCGGTATGGCCGCGGTCAGAGACGGAAAACCGGCGGTCTCCCGCCGGTTTTCCGCTGCCCTGTGGAATCCTCCATGGCGGCGCAGCTTGCTGCGCCGCCATGGGGATTCTGACCCCCTCACCGCCATCCTGTTCCTGGCGGTTTTGACTGCCAGGAACAGGATGGCGGTGAGGGCTGTCGTGGGGCCCCTGGGGGCCCCTGCAGTGCCCATGCCAATGGCATGGGCACTGCAGGGGC
Source organism: Pleurodeles waltl (assembly GCF_031143425.1). NCBI lineage: Eukaryota > Metazoa > Chordata > Amphibia > Caudata > Salamandridae > Pleurodeles > Pleurodeles waltl. Next base: position 143,833,909 of record NC_090448.1, read on the forward strand.
CCCCCTAAGAGGGCCCCACGAAGATTTTCAGTGTCTGCCATGCAGACACTGAAAATCGCGATGGGTGCTACTGCACCCGTCGCACCCTTCCCACTCCGCCGGCTCCATTCGGAGCCGGCTTCCTCGTGGGAAGGGGTTTCCCGCTGGGCTGGCGGGCGGCCTTCTGGCGGTCGCCCGCCAGCCCAGCGGGAAACACAGAATAACCGCGGCGGTCTTCTGACCGCGCAGCGGTATTCTGGCGGCTCCTGCCGGCACCGCGGTTACCGCGGCCGGCGGGAGTCAGAATGACCCCCTTAGACTCCTAACAGCTATTAGAAGACTGGAGGACCTAAGATCATGCGACCTTAAATCCATTAAATTCAAAGAGTATAAGATCATATGGGTGCATGATATGACAAAAGATACCTTTACTACATCAGAAATAGCAAAGAGGGTCATGGACGAGCAATCACAATTGGAAATCTGCAGATTAAGCTGATGTTCTATAAAAAAATAGGCTATCCGGAACCCTTGTTACCAAAGAAAAATGAGCATTTAGAACATCAACCGCCCTGCAAAAAGGAGAAGCCTCAGTCTGTCCTAAAAGGAGCTTGGAGTTCATACTCAGAGCATAAGGAGAATATTGAAGAGTGGTGGGTTAGGCATGATACCACAGCTGCTTTATTTCCAGATGATTGGAAGGATAAACAGTACAATAAACAACCGACACACTAATGCTTGACTTGGTCCAAAACCATCAATAGTGACCAGCACTCACCTTTGAATCTGTTCCTGAATATAAACAGCTTGAAAAACAAACTAACGGGCACACAGCTATTGTTATATTTCCAAACTTACGACCTTATTGTAAGCCTCCAGTTATGAAACCTGACTGGAGCATCTACAACATTAGTAAGGATTTAAGCGCATCATCTCCTGCGGCGATAAGTGCCAAATATGGGCACTCAAAAGGTGGGTTGGCAATCTAAACCTCTATAAAGACCATCAGTGCTTCAAAGGTGTTGGAGACTAAATCCATGTGTACAAATGCCATGCAAGGACTCAGATTGGATACAAGAAGCGATAATAATGGTGGGCAGTTGGTAACCGTGAATGTGTATCTGCACCCTCAAGAAAAGGTCGATGGAGCAAAATTACTCAGAGAAGAATTAACAAGGCTAATAACGGTGGAGCCTGCACCCAAATTGGTGTTAACAGGGATTTTAACATGTACCTGTTAAGCCCGCCTGAAGAGGACTATTACCTGGAACAACACAGGTCGGCATGGAACATCCCGGTGCAAGAATGTAACAAGTGTGGAAGACAAGCTGCAACAAGAAAGAACCTATTAGAACATCTAAGATTCTGTGCACTCCGTCCGCTTTCCGGGGATCAACCTCCGCAGCATCCTTCTACAATGCAACAGTCAGCACCTTAATAGATTATACATTTGTCACATTACCAATGATCGAGAAAATAGTAGATTATTGTTTGGGTGCAAAGGTTTTCAGTGATCACCTCTGAGAAGAAACCTTAATGGGAATTCAGGGTGCAACTCTAAACCAGCTATTGGAAGAGCCTACATCCATCTATACGGTAAACAACAAAAGGATTAACTGCCTGACTGATCATCCTGAGCAATTGTTGTCAATGGCAAAGAATCTTTGGGATAAAAAGTGAGCAGGTGAATCAGATATTGGAACCAGCATGGAAAGCTTCATAAAAGAATTAGGGGACTCTCACTCGGGTAAAGCAAGACCCAGACTGAAGACAGGCGAAATGTTTTATCGCAATAAATCTTTCATTCTGCAAGACCGGTCAAGCAAGGCATCTACTGCTCTACAAGATCATCAAATCCGCCACTTTAAGACGGCATTATATAGATCTTTCCAGAAGCTTTGTACAGTAAGCCAAGGCATGAACATCCTAAAAGAGTTGTGACAGTTAAAAGCTACTAAAAAAGAGCTACTATGGCCGCTGAAGAGCAGTTTGTAAGAGTTGCTTTGGCCCAAACTGGTTTACGATATGAAAAACAACAACAATGCCAGATTCTGGCATACAGTATACAGATTAGAAAATACACAGACCATGGGGTCATCTCTCATTTGACAGAGGATGATGGAGCAAGCTATCTTATGAAGCATTTCAACACAGAAAGGAGGTGAGGAGACAGCCGGTAGCACAGAGGTTGGGAAAACTGAGGATAAAAAAAATGATCAACCAGCCCCCATAACGACCATCTCAAGCAAACAGTCAAAATCATGACTGCAAAAGGCAGGAGGGAGGAAGTGCCAGGTCCAAATGGGATCCTTCAGTTCCTGTTCAAATTGGACTCTGATTATTGGGCAGACTCTCTTAAACCAGTCTTTGAGCATACCCTTTACACAGAAACAATCCTTACATCCTGGAGGGGGTCTATAATCCCCCCAATTTTCAAGATAGGCAAAACACTACAGGTTGGTTGCCTTAATAGATACCGATGCCAAATATTTTGCTGGGCTTATTCTAGAAGAACTGATGGGCTGGGCGACAGATAACGCAGTTATCCCTATTAACCAAACTTGCTTTAGTAGGCATGTGGGTACAAACACAAATATCCTTACTCGCTCCCTTTTGATAGATGCTGAAAAATCTTCCAACTTCCCATCATATGTGTGCTTTATTGATCACTCTTCAGCTTTTGACCACATTGAAAGGAAAATAGCTTGGGGTAAGCTTTTCAAAAGAAACACACACTGAGGGGCCTCTTAAACCTACACATTCTTTTGCACACTGATACTTTGGTTCAAGTTAAATTGGGGCAGGGGATAATCTGTCGAGAAGGATCCCGACTTCGAAGGGGCTTAAACAACGCTGTGTATTGGCTCCAATCTTATTCAATCTTTATATGTCAGACCTGCCATCTGAATTGGATAATTGCAACTCCCATAGCCCCATGATGGGTGGATATGCGCTCTCAAACTTACTATACGCGGATGACCTCCTGTTAATCAACCAAATGCCAGTTGGCCTTCAGTGTCTACTAGATGCCATTCAAAAATACTCTCTTGAAAACAGCCTGAGCATGAATATAGATAAATCCAAGGTCATGCTAGTAAATTAAACAAGGGTCCAGCAAAGATACCACTGGTACTTAGGAGTACTATGGCTAGAGACAGTAAACTATTATAAATACATTGGCGTTATAATCAACACTAAGAGCACGTACATTCCACAGAAAGAGACTCTGAAAAGAAGAGGAATAGCAGCAGCAGTTCCTTTAAAAATCTTAAGACCAAAACAGTTGGTGCAAGCTTAGCTCCACTGATCCAGGTAATACAAGCAAAACTTATCCCTACGAGTGACTGTATGAAGGGAGAAGATGCTAACATTTTGGAAAGTATAATTGCAGAAGCACTGAGGTTGATTTTCAATCTACAAATTCACATCTACGGCACAAATACGACTGGAAGTCGGAATACAGACGCAACACTTTGCTCATAAAGGAGCAAACATTAGAAGCTGGTTCAAGATCATGAAAGTGGTACCTGGCACTTTAAATGCATACTTGTGGAATAAACTGCAGTCAAACAAATTCAAATGTATTTTCCATTTAGTTTTCAAAATCAGTTGTAAAAATGAAATACGATTTCTGATAAAATGTAATGGAAAAATAACTTTACAAAAACATATAGGGGGTCATTCTAACCCTGGCGGTCCAAGACCGCCAGGGCTAAAATGACGGGGGCACCGCCAACAGGCTGGCGGTGCCCCGCTGGGCATTCTGACCGCGGCAGTTCGGCCGCGGTCAGAAGTGGAAAACCGGCGGTCTCCCGCCGGTTTTCCGCTGCCCAAATGAACACCCCATACCGCCATCCTGTTCCTGGCGGTTCTCCCGCCAGGAACAGGATGGCGGTATGGGGTGTCGCGGGGCCCCTGTGGGCCCCTGCAGTGCCCATGCCAATGGCATGGGCACTGCAGGGGCCCCCGTAAGAGGGCCCCAAAAAGAATTTCAGTGTCTGCTTTGCAGTCACTGAAATTCGCGACGGGTGCAACTGCACCAGTCGCACCTTCCCACTCCGCCGGCTCAATTCTGAGCCGGCGTCCTCGTGGGAAGGGTGTTTTACACTGGGCTGGCGGGCGGCCTTTTGGCGGTCGCCCGCCAGCCCAGTGCAAAACCCATAATACCCTCAGCGGTCTTTCGACCGCGGAGCGGTATTTTGGAGGGGGAACTCTGGCGGGCGGCCTCCGCCGCCCGCCAGGGTGAGAATCACCCCCATAGTTTGGCCTCTCATCTCACCTCCAGAGACTGATAAAGCATTCCTGTCTAAAGTTAATGACCATGCTCTCCAAAGGACAATACCTTGGCCTCTGGATCCAGGAAGACAAATGCATAGTCAACAGCTCAGTGGATGGCTAATCAAATTATCAGGGATTAACCATCTTGGTTGGGGGCAGGGATCAGTTTGCAGAATAAAGGGCAATCCTAAAGCTTTCTCTTTTGATTTAGCAATGTCAAATGATTCTGCTTCCTTTCATTTCCAGAGCCTTGTTAGACCCTGTAGCGTCAATCCCAGCAGGAGAGAGAAGCAGTTTAGGCCCTGGCAAAGGAGAGTACACCTCATCTCAATAGGGGATTTGGTTTAGAGGGAACCAGAGACACTTCTGGGGAAGATGCGTTCCGTCATGTTAGATTTGGGGCTTCACTAATATTTACTGTAAAGCAATGAGAAAGTGCTGATCAAGAACAAAGTGGACATCGGACAACAAAGTGTGCGGGATTGAGTAGGGAAAGTTCTCCAATCACTGACTATTATACAGAATAAGACTAGCACCTCACCACTATTCGTCAAAACTAGTCCATACCTGTGATGACTACATTTGAAGAAGAAAATCCTGCAGGAAGGAAAAAAGGCATCTGATTTCTGCTTCCTGCCTGACTGAACAGGGATGAATAATAAGCTGGCTGACCACCTGATTGCCTGTCCAGGGGCAAAAAAGGCAGATGGACTACAGTGTCTCATAAAGTCCCGCTGACCACAGAGTACAAGTGGGAGAGAGACCCAGTGTCTAGAAGCCTGAGGACTTTATTAGCAACCGGACATTGCTGTCCCAACCAAGGCAGAAAAAGATTGACTTTAGTTATTTTCCAGAGGCCTGGGACAAGTTACTAAGGCTTGCCCCAGGAAGTTTGCATTCTAAGCGGTAAGAAATCCAGGTTTCTTGAGGAGAGACATTTGTACTACACAAAAAATGGTTTCAGCCTGACTACATGGAAAATGTGTCTAACCTTGTGGACCCTGGCCCAGCTACAGTTTCCAGTCTTGCCCTACTGGAGGATTTTGAAAACCAAAAAAGTGACTTAGGGCTTGATTATTATGTTTGCTGAAAGGGTATCCTGTAGCAATGGTGCAAGGGTATCCTTTCCACCAACATAATGGCCCACCCTCCCAATTTAAATTTGGGTGCACTTTTGGTGTAACCACGTTAGAGACTACTTCATCTCTACTGTGGTTACAGTACTCCGATGGCTCAACAGAGTAAGGGCCATCGAAGGTTAACCTGTATGTCCGCCTACCTAATAAGGACAGCCAGACATACAGGTCAGTTTTTAATGCCTGTCACCACCAGGAAAACGTAAGCAGAAAGGGTCAGTAAAAACTGAAAAATGCCCCAATGCCATGGTACATAACTCCCATGGCGATGGGATCATTGTATTTTATTTTCAAAAACAGACTCCTACTGTGGTTTTGTTTTTCAAAATAAAAAAGAATTGTATCTTTGCTGTCCAGCGTAGTCATGTTTGGCAGAGCTGTACCACAAAGTTACAATAGATTGGCAGGAACCACCTTGGCATCGGTTCCTGTCACTGGTTGAAATGCCCTCCAGCCTGGTTAGGGAGTGGCCAGGAGATTTCTCCACCCACAGGCTGGCACTGGCCATAAATGTGGCACCCTCTCCAGAACACCTGTGGACCTATTGAAGACAGAAGGACTGCACCTGCTGTTTATCCTAGGAACAGAAACCCCAAAGACTAGAGCTGCTCCCCACTTGTACCCAGGAGAGAAGAATAGACTCCCCCTGTCAATTGGCTAGGCTCCTGAAGGCTCCAGGAGCACAAAAGCTACAGGAAGCCAAAATATCTGCTGGATTCACCCTGGACTTTAGTGCTGGCTTCTGAATGATTCAGTTCTAACCCAAATGGTCATGGACCCTTAGCTGGTCTTAGAGTGTACTCTTTTCCCCTTTGGAATTGCAAGACTGGACACTTGGAAGCTTTTTCCATAACTTTAACAAAAAGAATCAAAGTCTACCACCAGACAACAACCAAGGTCCTGCGCTTCACCTGGCTGCCATTGATGAGTCCATTTTCAGATCCAGCCGGCATTCAGACCTGCTGACAACTGTGTTAGAGAAGGACTTCTCTACAGAAAATTGACTAAGGGCCTAAATTGTAGATTAGCAGATGAGCTATTCCATCACAAACATAATGGATATCCTGTCTGCCATATTACAGGTGCCATAAGACATAATGCACCTGCAATATGGCAGATGGGATATCCCCCACGTTTGTGATTGAGTATCCCATCTGCCAAACTGTTAATGAGGCCCAAATTCAGAAGATATACTTTCCACTGGGACAACCTGGTCCCTGTATCCGACCCAAGCGCCATCGCAGTCAGTCTTAACTTTTGTGTTTGGCCTGGTCTACCGGGTTAGCCACAGTTGGTGCAAAAGTGGTGGTGCGTCTGTTCTGAGGAGTTGCGAAGCTGCGATGTAAGGCCCTGTGTCATCATTGATGATCTCGTCACCAAGGGCTTGAAATGCAAAGTCCAATATCAGGGATGCGTTGCGCAGTTGAGGAGATGCATCGGTTGCAAGGATCTGCGAGGCTGTTACCTGCATTGTTGTTCAGGCTGCCATCGACCAGGGATTTGTGATGCAAGGGCATGTACAGGGGAAGCTACACAGAACGGTGGTTCCAATGGGGGCTGCGAGGTTGATGTGAAGTCCTTGCGTTGACAGAGACCTCAGAGCAGAGGCAATACATTGGTTCTACTTGAATTTTGCAGCGCAGCAGAGGAGTTGCATCAGTTCTGCTGGGTTCCCAGATGGGCTGGCAGAGCACATTTAGGCATACATTTAAGGGTCCAGGACTAAGGTGGCACCATTTTACATGGTAGGACTCACAGGTGGTGGAGTCCAGGTGCTGGGTTCAAGGTTGTTGGCACCTTCTGTCCCTGAAGCTCTAGTCAGGAGGCCAGTCGACTAGCCGTAGGAATCACTCTAGGGCCATGGGTTCAACAGATGCAAATCCAGTCCTTCTCATCCAGGCAAGAGGGCAGTATTCCTTCATAGCAGCAGTCAGCAGAGTGACAGTCCTTTCAGCAGCATAGCATTGGTTCTTCTTGGCAGACAATCCACAAGTGCAGAAGTGAAGGGTTGGTGCCTGAGGTCTAATATTAATACCTGGGCCTTCCCTTGAAGTGTGAGAAATGTCTAGATATTTCCCTTTGAAGACCACATGCTTCCTTCCTTCCCTGGCTGCAGTCTAGCTACAAGGGGTATGCAGGCCTTTGTGTGGAGGCAGGACACAGCCTATTTAAGTGTAAGTAGGGCTTTGCCTAGCTCTGTCCTCCCATCCTGCCAGTAGTGGCTCATCCAGACACATCTAAGCTCCCCATTTTGTAGCTGTCTATGAGAAAAACACAAAGCCCAACTGTCAGCTAAACCCAGTCATGAGATCCAGGGACAGGCTGCAGGTGCTAATTGGCTGAGGCAGGAAAATTACAACTTTCTAAATGTAACATATTCAAAATTGAAATTTAAAATCCAACTTTACAGTAAGAGAGACTTTTTCAGTACATTTGCAAAGAAACAAAGCACAAACTGATTACCTCTTCCCATTTGGAAGTTACAGCTTATTAAATGTGACGAGGTAACTCCAATGTTTTCCGATAGGAGAGGAGGGCCTTGCAGTAGTTAAAAACACATTTATGAGTTTTTCACTACCAGGACATGTAAAACGTAAAATTACATGTACAACTCTTAAAATACTTTCCATCCAGGTTTATTTTGCCATGGCGAAATAGCAGTTTTAAACTGCACACACACAGGCAGTGACAGGCTTGAGACATGTTTAAAGGGCTACTTAAGTGGGTGGGGCAATCAGTGCTGAAGGCCCAGTAGTAGTGTTTAATGTACAGGCCCTGGTCACAGGTGGCTCACTTTACTAGGGACTTACAACTAAATTACATTTATTAATTGGGAATAAGCCAATCTAACGTATTTAAAAGAACACACAAGCACTTTAGCACTGGTTAGCAGTGGTAAAGTGTGCAGAGTCCTAAGGCCAGCAAAAATGAAATCAGCAAAGGCAGGAGGTTTGAAGGCAAAAAGGTAGGGGAAATCATGTCAAGGATGCCAGGTCCAACACTGCCCAAGGCCCTTTGTCTCATATGACCACTGTCCTCCTGCAGCACTTTTACTCTTCTATATCCATAGATTCTCCAATAACTCCCCACTCCCCCTTGACTACTGTGCCCGTAAGCCTCCTTCCTGGGCTCTGCCTCTATTCTTAGGAAACTCATCGGGTCCCTCATACCTCTTCCTGATTCACCGATTCAACTGTGCTCCCTAACTTCCCACCTGCATTCATACCCTGCTGCCCTTTGCACCTTCGGAATGGAGGTTGTCTGATGCCAGAAAGGGCATTTGTTTCAGATGTAAATCTGCCCTCCCTGACCTCAGATACCCTTCTGTACTGAGGCGTAGGATGTGACTGGGCAGGTTCTCTAAAAGTGAGAGAACAAGCTAGGAGCTGCATTTTTTCTGTCAGGCAAATTTTCTGCCTACCACAAAAGTACCACAAACTTTGGTGTTTGGGATCACAAATGTTGCTATTTTTGTTCAGCAATATTTGCCATCCCTCCCCAAACAATTCTGGGGGGGAGAGTGTTTAGTGGCTCAATAGTAATGGTGGGAAACTGAGAATCCACTAGGTGGAGCTGCTGGGTTCTCTATTCCTGTATATTTTTGGGTCAGGCACCTTTCGTATGAGGTAATACCCTACCTACCAAAGTAAGGATAATCAATTCTACCTTGGCTGGCTGTGAGGGTCCACGCCCCATACTTCATCTGTGGAGTGAAAGGGGCAGAGGAGGAGGAGGAGTGCTCCGAATGTCGACAGCGCTATCAATGGCATCCACTAACCCCACTGCACAGGACGTTACCTTGGCTAGCTGTGGAGACACCAGGTCCCACAACTCATCTGTTGATTGGAGAGGGTAGAAGAGGAGGAAGTCCCCAAATGACAAAAGCGCACCCCCCAAACCTGATGCATGGAACATGAACAGACCAACTGTTGGCCCGTCTTCCTCCTTCATCTCCCGGAGGAGGTTGGGCCATGCCCTCCTCATGGCCCCCAGGTTTACCAGTCTCCAAGCTCTCAACTTTATCATCATTTACTACATAAGTGTGATTGTGATTCAATGTCAACACCTGACCTGCAGATTTTTGACACTTGAGACCTCTTTTGAACAAAAGGCCATATTTACAAGAAGCCTGAGCTACCAGTACATAACTTTTTGTCATGCATCGGCAGCTCAGACTGCAGGGTGATATCTGCAAGGCCACGCAAAGCCACACTGCGTGGCTTTACATGGCCTTGTAGATATAGAGTAAGGCAACTTAGCGCAAGTCGCTGCGTTGCCTTACTTTGCGTTTTAATTTTGACACATTTACAAGGTTTCGTAAACCTGGGAATGCGTCAAAATCCTAGGCCTCCTCAGGGGAGATGTATGGGAAGTGAAACGAGGCGTGATATCATTATTTATCCTCGTTTTTTCCTTTTTTAGTGAGTGCTGGATTCTGCAGCACACACAGAAAGAGGATCATGCCTATTGTGATTGCTTTTGTGCAGGTATGTGTTCCTTTCTGCACAATCATCCCTGCAAAGCAGACACCCTTGCACAATGGTGCAAGGGTGCCTGTGTTGATGCATGGCAGCCCATTGTGAGCCTGTGCAGGGGACAAGGACAGTAATGCACTGTATCTTGCACATACAGTGCATTCCTGCCCTTTTTATTAGAAGAAGGCTTGTGGCACTGTCCTGTGTCAAAAGTGAGTAAATGTGGGCCAAGGTGCAGTCTCTTTTGGTCTTAGCCCCACACATCTAGCAACCCTGTATCTAAGGCTAAAATGTGGAAGTGCAAACTAGGGGGGTACCAAGTCCAAGTCTGCCAACAATTCCAGTGTAGTGGCGCAGTGGTAGCGATGAGAAGGTAATAATCCACTAGAAGGCGCTGGTGGATTCTGATTTCATGGGTGACTTTTGGTCAGGCACCTTTTGGATGTGTGAATCTCTTGTTGCCCCTACCTGTCAAAGTAAGCTTAAGGATAATCAAGGCTACTTGGCTGGCTGTGGGAACTCCTGGTTCCATAATTCATCTGTGGAGTGGAGAGGGAGGAGGAGGGCCCCAAATGCCACCAGTGCTGTAAATGACATACACTAAACTTGCTGCACGGGACACTACTTTGGCTGGTTGTGGGGACTCATGGTCCCATAATTCATCTGTAGATTGGAGGGTGTGACGGAGGGCATCCACCAAACCCGCTGCACAGGGAGTGCTTGGGCCAAGTACGGGCCTGAGGTTGGGCTGGGCTCTCCTCTCAGGCCTTCGAGCTACCAGTCTTCAAACTCTCAACTTTATCAGCACTTGGTGCGGAAGTGTGATTGTCATTTAAAATCAACATCTGACCTGTGGATTTTTATTGTTAGCACTTGAGAGCTCTTTCAAACAAGGTGCAGTCTCATTTGGCTTTAGCCCCACATGTCTAGCAATCCTGTATCTAAAGCTACTGTTGGGAAGTGCAAACTAGGGGTTACCAACTCCAACACTGGCAACATTTCCACCCTGAACTGATCACTCACTGTGGAATTGCTTGAGTTGATATTAATACCTTTATGGCAGCATCCTCCCTTGGGGTTGATTGGAGGAGGTGGTCTGGCTCCTACTGAGGACACTGACTACAGTGATCATATTGGGTCTGGTATAGTTGTGCATATGTCCCCCACATCTGGTTTAGCACCTGCAGCTAAACAATCAAGTAAGGCAAACTAGACAATACTAAGGGCCTGGATGTTTCTGGGACCCCTTCTTCCTCCCCTTTGATAGCTGACGAGGATGCTCAAGCTGATTTATGACAAAATGAATAGCATTTTGAATGATTGCTTATCTTCCCATTCAATCTGTTGGACTTGGCAATAAACAGTTCCTATTTAAGCCTGGAGGGTTACCTTGAACTCATGTAGTACCCCAAAATGTGTTACCTCTTTATCCTTACAGAGTTCTCCACTGGCAGACAAGGGTTTGGGGAAAGGCCCTGTGAATGACCAGCCATTGGTTAATATGCTAATGGAGGTTGAAAACCCACTTAGTTGTAAAGGTTCGAATTTGTGATTCGATTATGGTATGAAGTTGATACTCTGAGTAAAAATGATGTATCCAGGTATATTTATTAATACACTTTTGGGCCTTGGATATCGAAGGCACTTGTTGTTGTCCTTTATAAGTACAATCTTGTAAATCACTGACTGGATAGCCAACACATGTGTCACCCCCAAGTAGTGAGTTCATCTGGGGCTTTTTCAAGGCTGTAAATAATAAATTATAATAAGGACAAGGTTCGAGAAGGACATAAGATAGTTGTTAGTAATGTGAATTTTACGTGTATTGTGAGTAAAAACTAGACCTAAATGTATCCCGTGATTGGTGTGCCATGGTGAAGTGGGGAGAAAAAAATGCATCACTTGGTCTAGGAAGGATATTGGTTTGAACTCCGTCAGATATCTGTTATCCAAGTTGTTAACTGATTTAAATAGTGAGTTTTATCATTCTAGGGTGAAAGACGGTTAGTCTTTTACTGGGCTGGGTGTTGAAGGTTCATGCACACATGTACCCTTCACATATGTGAAGGGTACCTCTTATCCTGGATGGTGCTGGCAAACAATAATTGATAGTATTATATAATCGGTGTGAGTGCACTAATGTGAGACTAGAGTATAATCAAGTTAAAGCATGAAGAATAGAAAGGTATTCATACCTACTGGTAATCATCAACAAGAATCCATGGTTAGAATTAAATAAAGGTAATCTGAATAAAAATGACATGTTTTTAGCCAAATATTCTTCAGAACTTGGCAACTAATATCACAGTGTAACAGTTGGGCTATAGTGGTGTAGAATTTGTAATTGATACAAAATTTCAAAAAGAACAAAAGAAACGGGTGCTGCTAAGCTGTTATATCCAAAATTTTCAGAAAACAATGGTGAAGTTATAAGAGAGAATCAGTCTAGGCATGATAATTCTTCAGAATTTGCCAAATAACTTGCTTCTGTGGTTTATGCAAGAGATTAAGGGGAAAGTTCAATCATTTCAAAACAATTGTCTATTTAGAAGCTTTAGCAATCCATTATTGTTATAGCCTTAATGTTGAGACGTGAAGCTAGAGATAAACCGCCAGTAACTAGAGGGCAAGGAGACCATACTTTTAGCTCTGGATATGAAAGTGGGGGCATAAGAATAAACCGTATACGGTGGCTAGTAAAGCCTACTTGAGCAAAGGGCACTTAGTTATAATGGTATGGGTGAGCAAAGAGAATAACATAAAGTTTGCCCAGGATCGGGTCACTTACCAAGCTGGATGTTAGCAATTGTAATGGGCTTAATGCTGTGTGTGCTTGACGAAATTCTAGTCCCGCATCATATTGGATGCATACCAATCTGTAAGTCCCTCTACTGTCTTTAATGCAGAATTGGACAAGAAGTCCTACTTCTATTTTGTGTGTCCTAGAAGAGTATTCAAGTGTAAAGGAATAAGGGGTAAAAACAGCAGCCATTTTGAAAGTAAAGAAAGTCAGATAGTTAAAATGTGAACCGAGTATATATTGTATAAGACATTCTGTGTAGCACTTATTGTTTATTTTCTTTTTATTATTTTTTATTATTTTTACAAAGTGGTAGAATGTCGCTTCCATTTATATTTAGGGAGCTGGTGATGGCGATGGCTGGTAATTTGTGGATATATCGAGTATATGTTGGGTGAATCATTCTACCTATTAGTTATTTATCCTTTGATGGTTGCAGAGAAAGGGGAGTTGTTTTGATTTTTATATGTATATTGGTGACAGGAGCCCTTCCGAAAATGGGATCGCAGTGAGAAACTGTTTGTAGGATAAAAGTTAGTTAAGAGGTCTGTTAGAAATGGAGTCTTTGGTTGACAGTCAGGTTACCACCTGTTCAAGCAAGGACCCTCACTCTAGTCAGGGTAAAAGAGAATCACCCTCAGCTAACCCCTGCTTACCCCCTTGGAAGCTTGGCAGAGCAGTAGGCTTAACTTGAGAGTGCTAGGTGTAAAGTATTTGTACCAACACACACAGTAACTTAATGAAAACACTACAAAATGACACAACACCAGTTTAGAAAAATACGAAATATTATTCTAAACAAAACAAGACCAAGCCGACAAAAATCCACAATACACAATTCAAGTTATCAATTAAAAATAAAAAAAAGAGTCTTTAAGTAGTTTAAAACACACACTACCGCTGTCGGCGTGAAAAAGTACCTTGGGCGCATAAAAAATAACCCCGCACGGGCGAGTGCGTGTCAAAAAGGGCTTGCGATGCTTTGATTCCACCCACAAGCGGGTCCGTGCATCGTTTCTCCTTTTGCCGGATCGGGCGCATCGTTTCTTTTCTCCGCAGGAGAGCGATGCATCAATCCGGTCTGCACTCTCTGTCCAGGCAGGCCTTGCGTTGTTTTTCCACACCCAGCAGTACTTGAGTCAGAAATCCCACTGCACGATGATCCGAAAACCCCGCAGGGTGGGTTGTGATCTCCAGCCTCCGTCAGCGATGCTGTGCGCCATTTCTCCTGCTCCGTGCGTCGATTCCTTGGTCGCGTTTCCTGCGAGCATCGTTTCTCAGCTGCAGAGCCAGAGCTGTAAATCTTAGTTCACAATTGCCTGCATGTGTGGAAAGAACAAAAAGTAATGAGGTATGCCATCCAGCCCCAGAGGATTGTTTTTATGTATTTCTTTTGGCTAATGTCCCCAGGTTAGCTCACCAGGCCCTAGAAGCCACTAAGCAGCTCATTTTAACATTGAGTGTAAGATGTAGTTGTTAGGTTAAATTTTGTTTGCCTGTGGAGTGGGGTGAGTGGGTCCAATGGAGAAGGAATTTCAGGGTGAATGCATCATTGTAAAATTTTGATAACTCATATATTGTAAACGATTTGCTATTTTCTGCACATTGGGGATCTGTTAGATTTAGAGCTGTAAAGGGTCTCTCATTGGGTTTCTTTTACAGACATTGTAACTTGACTCCTTTGGCACCACCCTGTATTCAACCATCCATGCCCTTCCTCTCTTTCCGTAGTCAAGTTCCTAAAAATATATATTTTTTTCTCCTTAATTAATTTACCCGTCAATGTTTGACGTCCAGAGCCACTTATGCCAACCAATCTATGAAGACGGACGCCATAAGGTCAAAAAAATCCTTATATTTTTTATTGTATTCTATTAAAAACACGTTGGTCCCATACAGAAGCGATGTCCCCCTCCTCACGTCCCGCTGTCGTCCTCCCAACTGTCACCCTTCCGAACTTTCACCTCCCCACATTCTTCTCTGAGGTTGATCGAATGTAGATTTACATTCGATCCACACGCCACACATCTTCCCCCTTATCAAAACAAAAAAACTAATTATCCTATTGCTATTATCATTTTCACATATGAAAAACTATACATAAATACATTTTTCCAACAAAAAATACCATAATAACCACTTATTTACCTCCCATCACAAACTTATTGAAATGTCTAGGTAACTTCCGTTCTCTTTGACTTATCCAAATAGGTAGTGTATTATTCTCATGACACCTAGACTCATCCTCATCAATACCACCTGAATGCAATTCATCCGATTGCAACATGGAATCGTCACTCCACAACCATCCATTAGCTTCATCCAGAAATTCACACTCTCTCCCTTCTGGAATACCACTTGCTTTGAATAAACTCAGGTGCCTCAAGTTACGTATTCTCCCTTCTTCAAGTTGAATAGCTCCATCCAAAACCTTAACAACCTTCACAGGCCATGACCACCTAGCATCCCCTTTATGTATCAATCCATGATGCTTTACATGAACATACTATCCAGCCACGAATTGCGGCATAGTTTTTCCATTGTGAACTCTCCTCAGAACTTTACCTTGATATTCTTGCACTCTTTCTCTCACAATACTAAAAACATTACCATCCAAATCCCTTTGTTTCCTATTCTTTAACCACCAAGGAATCAATTTAGAAGATGGTTTCGACCCCTCAATAGTTCAAAAGGTGTTTTCCCAGTAACTGAATGTGGTGTAATCCTGTAGGATAATTATATAATTTGAATTGCCTCTTTACAGGATGATTTAGATGCTAAAGCCAATTGTATAGCTTCCTTAATCACTTTGTTAAATCTTTCTACCTGACCATTTCCTTCAGGATGATTCGATACCCTCACAAGAGTTACACCACAACACTTCAAGAAGGATTGCATTTTCACAAAAGTGAGTTGCATCCCAATGCCTTCCCTTGCAAGCACATCTTTTAAGAATTCAAGAACTGTGTCAGTAGTTATATTACCTACCATACGAACTTCCGGCCATTTAGGAAAATAATCAACCAGAACAATAGCATATGCTTCCTTGGTAGGTAAGGTAACAAACGGGCCCATGAAATCTATTGCAGCTTTACGCCACGGACCATCTGGCAGTTTTACCATTTGCAATGGCACCACTAATGGTTTCACCGATTTATCATTCAACATACATTTATCACATTCTCTTACCCAATGGTCCACCATGCCATCTAGATCCAGCCACCAAAAGATTTCCTTAATCTTCCTCCTAGTACTTGCCATTCCACCTTGTCCCTCATGCCCCACTTTGACTATAACATCAAGCATACCGTAGGGTGGTACAATTTTATCACCTCTCAATATAATGTCATTCAACACAGACAGCTCTTCTTTAACCTTCCAATATGTACTGCATTCACCTTGCAAACTACGTTCTGATGGCCACCCCTTCAAAATAAATCATTCACTTTCAACAAAATTTCATGGTTCTGCATTTTCTTCATCCACACACATTCAGATATCTCACTATCCATTTCTCTCTTTTGCAGGAGCATCAGATCCTCATAAGTGTATGCAGCTTCACACTCACCATCGTCAACCTCCTCAACAGTTCATGGTGACAATGGTAGCCGAGACAACCCATCTGCCACACAATTGCTCTTCCCTGGCAAATGTACAATTTAAAAATGATACATTTGTAGTTTCGAGGCCAATCTCGCCAACCTTGGAGTAAGATTTCTTCCACCTCCTGAACTCAATATGTTAACCAGAGGCTTGTGATCAGTACATATTTTAAACTTACGTCCCCATATGTACATTCTAAATTGTTGCACAGCCCAAGTAGAAGCCAACAACTCTTTTTCAATCACTGAATAGTTTCTTTCTGCATGTGATAAAGTATGAGATGCATATACAACTACCCATGAGTTCTTTTTCTTTTGTTGAGACAATACTGCTCCGATTCCGTATCCACCAGCATCCACTGATATGGTACAGTCAGCAGTATCATCAAATGATTTTAGACAGGATGCATTCACAATGTCTTCTTTTATAGTTGCAAACTCCTTGGCATGTGTTTGCTTCCAGCAAAATGTCATATTTTTCCTGAGCAAAGCATGAAGATTCTCCACCTTGAATGCAAAACCTTCCACCAAGCGAGAATAAAATTCAGCTATCCTAAAAATGAGAAAAGTTGTTCCTTACTCGTAGGTTCCAGAGCATCACGGATAGCCTTCACATGACTAATTTTAGCCCGAATACCATCCTTAAAAATAATGTGGCCTAAATATTCCACACAACTCTCACCAAATTTGCATTTTTGTTCTTTAACAGTTAATCCAAAAGTTTTTAGTGCCTGCAAAACTGCCTGCAAGTTACTGTCATGCTCAATTTTAGCCTTCCCACATACTACTATATCGTCTTGGAACACCTTCGCACCCTTTACATCTGAAAGTATTTTGGATAACACCCTTTGACAAAATGCGGATGCACTAGCTAAACCAAATGGCATTCTTTTATTCTGGAACATTCCTTCTGGTGTAATAAATGCTGTGCAGTGCTTAGACTCACGATTCAAATGTAGTTGATGGTAAGCACTAGCCAAATCAATTGATGAAAAAACTGTAGCATCACCAGTTGAGGACATCAATTCCTGCAAATTAGGCAATGGAAAAGCATCTACCCAAATCTCATCATTGAGTGCCCACAGGTCCACACACAGCCTAAGATCTCCATTAGACTTCACAGAAATTACAATTGGAGAAACCCAATCAGAGCACTCTATGGGTTCAATAATATCCTTGTTGCTCAAATCCCATAGCACTTCATTTAACTTCCCTCTATAATTAAAGGGAACATTCCTCAACCCTTGCCTCACTGGAACAGCATTCTGTTTTAATACAATAGTATGTTGGAAATATCTCATGCTTCCAAATTGATTGCTGAAGACTGTTGGGAACATCTTCTTTATGTCAGAGTACAAACCATTCTGCAACCATTCCACACCCACCATGTACACTGGTGGATTAGTACCAGGGTCCACTTTTAACCCTAATTCACATGTATATGGGCAACCTAAAATTGTTGTACCTCTTTCAGCCATAAGAATCTCTCCTGAACACCTCTTGCCTGCAAATTCAATCACTGCTTGCATTTTTAGCACAATCGCAATTTTATGTACAGAATAGCTACACAGGCTTATCCTAGTATTTTGTAATTCTCATGCAGGCCATAACTGATTAAATGATGGTTTCCCCATTATAGTGTACCATGCACACGAGTCTACCATGACGTCCACCTGAACACCATCAATACTTAAGCAACACTTAGGAAATTGATAAAATGTTTCCTAACATTACTACTCTGAATGGTTATATGTCGGAAACACGGGTGCTTAAACCACCTGTGGCTCAACAACGAGGTCGGAACAACGACCTTGTTCGAAGCACTATTGCCTTTAATACGAATGTTTTTACAACAATATTACTGTTGTAAATGCATTTCTGGTAAAGGCATTTCCAATCAGCATGCACGACCCAGCATTCTTCCACCCCAGCCCACACCCCACCCCTTAAGCATAAACCCTGACCCCCAAACACTAATCACCCCCAGCCCCCACCCCACCCCAAAAACTAAAAATACCCTGAGTCCCCACCCCGCCCCTAAAACCTAAACCCTGCCCCCCAAACCCTAATCGCCCCCAGCCCCCCCCCCCCACCCCTGCCACCCAAAACAGCCCCAGTCCCAGCCCAACTTACGTCCCCCTTCACCGCGTCCACGCCGACTCCCTTCTGTACCTTAACCATGCATGTACGTTGTTCAGACATGCTTGGTTAAGGTACCGAAACCAGGGAGTTGTGGAAAACAAAAGTGTTGTTTTGCTTTCGTTTTTCACAACCTCGTGGTTCCGGACTCTTTCTTCCGGGTGTTTCCCCCTCTGAATACTTAACACCATATTCTGCATATTTTCCTCAATCCAATCATCCACTCTCTTCACAACCCAACTCACTGTCCTCCCAAAACTCTTACACACACAAGCAAAATGTCCCTTTTTTTGCAAGTGCTGCAAATTTTTCCAACAGCAGGACATCCACTAAAATTTGCAAAATGCGAGCTGGCACCACATCTGAAACACGCTTTCACATTGTTATTCGGCCTAGTTTTGTTAGTCCCACCAACAAACCGTGTAACAACCTTTTTTTTGTATCCTTGTCATCCTTATCACCACTCACATCACATACAGTCCCATTATCCTTGGCTTCATTTCTCATAATTTGTATGCAGCTCTCTGTTATCTCAATACTTCTTGCCACTTCAATAGCCATTCTCAAAGATATTTCTCCTGAGGACCATAGTTTCTCTTGTATTGTTTTTAGATTTAGTTTTCATTAATAATTGATCTCTTAAAACGTGGTCAAATGTCATATGATCAAAAGCACAAGTAACTGCAAGACCACTTTATACTGCCATATACTGGTCAATCGATTCGTCCACTTTCTGTTCCCTGGAATAAAACGTATATATCTTTCCATGACCACATTGATCTTCCTACCATACCTCTCCTGTAACTGTTTTAATGCACATTTGTACACATCTTCTCCATTCACATTCTCCAATGGTGGCAGATTTTTAAAACCCCTCAACCCAACAACTCCCAACCGATGTTTAAGCAAAGACAAATGTCTTTCGGGTGAACATTCACCGTCTTCCAATACATCTACGTATGCTTGAAATAAGTCCAACCACAATTCCCACTGAATAGGAGGATCTTCAGGTCATTTAAAAAAAATGGTGGGGGTTGGATACTAGACATTTTATACAATAGTTCAGTATGTACACATATGTAAAAATACCAAAAACAAATTCCAACACTCAGAACAAAATTTTGCAAATATCAATTGTCTCTTAATGTTCATATGAATAACTACTATTTTTTAAATTTTTTAATTTATTTTTTATATTGTCCTCATAAATATGCTTAAAATAATGTGCATTCAGCAGGCGTCAGGGTGTGTCTATCACCGATGCTTCAGTAAATGCACAATGGTGTGCTTGTCACCGCACGACAGATACCTACAATCAGTTGTTCCAAAAATAAGCTAAATCTTGAAAAGGCAGAAAGGTGTGCCTATCACCGGTGGTTCCAGTAATTACCTGAATGGTAAATACAGTGGTGTGCCCATCACCATAGTTAAATTGCATTTGAGAGGCACAATGGTGTGCCTATCATCGTGTAACCAATGAAGAAAATGGTAGGTTTAACAATCCTCCAAAACAGCTGTCGCATCCCAATCCTCCAAAATGGCCGCCGTACACCTCCTGCTTTCAATTGGAATTCGGGCACACTGTTGCCCAGAATTCCATGCTTAGTAGACTCCCCAATCCTCAAATATGGCCGCCGTACAGCTTGTAGTGCTTTCAATAGGAATTTGGGCACACCGTTACCCAGAATTCCATGCTCCTTCAACTGTAATAGGATGTGGCTGGAAATACCTCTGTAGAAGTGCTGATGTCTCCATAAAGAATAAGCATGAACTTGCATCTCTCCATGCACGAAGAACCAGGAACAGTTTCAGCCGAACCGCGTACAGCACTGAAATTCGGAAGGTGCACGGTACCTACATTAACATCGCTCCTATCCCGTGCTCGTGGCCATTATGAAGACGGACACCATAAGGTCAAACACATCCCTATATTTTTTATTGTATTCTAATAAAAACATGTTGGTTCCATACAGAAACGATGTCCAACTCCTCATGTCCCGCTGTTGTCCTCCCAACTGTCACCCTTCTGAACCTTCACCTCCCCGCATTCCTCTCTGAGGTGGATCGAATGTAGATTTACATTTGATCCACGTGCCACACAATCCTTATGGCTTAGCCAAGCATGTTTTGTTGCTGGATTTCGACCTAAATGGGTCTCAGAAGTGTGGGGAGTTGAGAGGTAAGTTTTTGTCTTTTTTCTGAGGAAACCATTAAAACCTTAGAACCATCTGTCACTGTTTCACAATGATCTCATCTAATTAGCTCACTGAGCTGGAACATTGACATGAAATTTTCAAAAATGGTTCTACTTAACTCGAGGAAGTTATTACTTCTGATGATATTGTTTTGTTACAGGAACCCCGGGCACTTAATGGGATTTTTTGCGATGGTTTTATCTGTTATTCTGTTCCTGCTATTCCTTCAAATGCAGGACGAGCACAGGCTGGTCTTACCACACAGTTAAAGATGACTCGGGATTGTTCCATAGCACCTATCGCAACCAACAGTGGTTTGACCCAGGCTTTTCATGTGAGGTGAGTGGGACTAGAAAATTTAGGAATTATGTTATTCATTTTTAAATTGACAATTGTTCTCTTAAGAATAATCCAAGTTATGGATTACTTTTTGAATTAATTGGCAAGATGATTGTTGTAAATAAGCTAGTAAGGGAAAAGGGTAAATTTGATTTTGGCAGGGAACTTAACGCCAGGCTTGGGTTTACATCTGTGGCCTTGGAGGTCAATGTTTATGAACCTAGATTTGCCAGTAGCTTTATGCAGACTAGGGATCAAAGTGGTGATGAGCTGTATTTTCATTTGGTGTATTCTGACCTATGCAATGCCTCACAGCATGTCTCACTCTGCAGTTCTACAGTAGCTACCTATACCAAGGGAGGTGCCTCCTGTGTGATTGATTGAATCTTTGCTAGTAAATATCTGTTGAATTGGATTGTGGAGAGGACCATCAGCCTGCCATTTTAAGTAACCACAACTTGGACCTGGCTTTTTGACAGGGTCATCCCCAAACTTTTTGCCTCCTTCCTCCTATTTTTTTCTGACCTGTTGTTGTTGGCTTTTGACCTCTGGGCACTTTACCACTGCTAAGCAGTGCTAAAGTGCATATGCTCTCTGTGTAAATTGTACTATTGATTGGTTTATCCACGATTGGCTATTTAATTTACTTATAAGTCCCTAGTAGAGTGCACTATATGTGCCTAGGGCCTGTAGATTAAATACTACTAGTGGGCCTGCAGCACTGGCTGTGCCACCCACTTCAGTAGCCCCTTAAGCTTGTCTCAGGCCTGCCATTGCAAGGCCTTCGAGTTGGCATTTAAAAGTACTTGACAAGCCTAGAACTCCCCTTTTTCTACATATAAGCCACCCCTAATGTGTGCCCTAGGTAACCCCTAGAGCAGGGTGCTGTGTGGGTAAAAGGCAGGACATGTACCTGTGTAGTTATACGTCCTGGTAGTGTAAAACTCCTAAATTCGTTTTTACACTACTGTGAGGCCTGCTCCCTTCATAGGCTAACATTGGGGCTGCCCTCATACACTGTTGAAGTGGCAGCTGCTGATCTGAAAGGAGCAAGAAGGTTATATTTAGTATGGCCAGAATGGTAATAAAAAATCCTGCTGACTGGTGAAGTCGGATTTAATATTACTATTCTAGAAATGCCACTTTTAGAAAGTGAGCATTTCTTTGCACTTAAATCATTCTGTGCCCTTCAATCCACGTCTGGCTAGGTTTAGTTGACTACTCCTTGTGCATTCACTCAGACACACCCCAAACACAGGTTACTCAGCCTCACTTGCATACATCTGCATTTTGAATGGGTCTTCCTGGGCTGGGAGGGTGGAGGGCCTGCCCTCACACAAAGGACTGCCACACCCCCTACTGGGACTCTGGCAGACAGGATTGAACTGAAAGGGGGCTTGGTGCATTTCTTAGACACTCTTTGAAGTCACCCCCACTTCAAAGGCACAACTTAGTATAAAACAGGGCCTCTGCCCTACCTCATCAGACATTTGCTGGAGAAGAAACCTGAACTAGAAACTACATCCTGCCAAGAAGAACTGCCTGGCTGCTCAAAGGACTCACCGGTCTGCTTTTCTACAAAGGACTGCTGCCTTGCTGTTGGCCTGCTGCCTTGCTGAACTTTTGTCTGGCTGTAAAAGTGCTCTCCAAGGGCCTGGATAGAGCTTGCCTCCTGTTCCCTGAAGTCTCAGGACCAAAAAGACTTCTCTCTTTCACTTGGACGCTTCGTGCGCCGAAATTTTCAACGCACAGCTTGTTCCGTGGTGAGAAAAACACCGCACACCGACGCTGATCGACGCGGCGCCTTCGGGACGACCGGAAGTTCGACGCACGGCCTCGCAAGGACAACGCCGCCCGAATTCCAGAGGAGAAATCGACGCGACGCCTGCCGTGAGAGCGAAATTTCGACGCACAGCCCAGCGGAACGACGCTCGGCCGGAAAACAAGCAGGAGAATCCACGCACAGACCCGGGACATCTGGTAATCCCCGCGACCCATAGAAAGAGACTGTCCGCGCGCCGGAAAAACGACACACGACTTCCCCACGTGAAAAATAACGACGCAAGTCCATGTGTGCTGGGGAGAAATCGACGCACACACTATTTTTCCATGTATCTCTTCTTCTGCGGCCCATCAAAAACCAGGTACTTTGTGCTTGAAAGAGACTTTGTTTGCTTTTTAAAGACTTCAGACACTATGGCGGTCATTCTGACTTTGGCGGGCGGCGGAGGCCGCCCGCCAAGGTCCCGCCGTCAGAATACCGCTGCGCGGTCAAAAACCGCTGCGGTAATTCTGAGTTTCCCGCTGGGCTGGCGGGCGACCACCAGAAGGCCGCCCGCCAGCCCAGCGGGAAACCCCCTTCCATGAGGATGCCGGCTCCGAATGGAGCCGGCGGAGTGGAAGGGGTGCGACGGGTGCTTGGCAGACACTGAAAATCTTGGTGGGGCCCTGTTAGGGGGCCCCACGACACCCGTTACCGCCAGCCAGGTTCTGGCTGTCAAAACCGCCAGAACCAGGCTGGCGGTAAGGGGGTCGGAATCCCCATGGCGGCGCTGCCTGCAGCGCCGCCAATGAGGATTCCCAAGGGCAGCGGGAAACCGGCGGGACACCAACGGTTTCCCGTTTCTGACCGCGGCTGTACCGCCGCGGTCAGAATGCCCATGGATGCACCGCCAGCCTGTTGGCGGTGCATCCGCGGTCCCCGGCCCTGGCGGCAGTCAACCGCCAGGGTCAGAATGACCGCCTATGTATCACTTTTCATTGATATCTTTACAAATTCATATTGCATCTTTGATCGTTTTGACCTGCAAATACCCAGATAAATAAACTGTGTGGTCTATTTTTGTGGTGTTATATTTTGGTATTGTATGATTTATTGCACAAATGCTTTACACATTGCCTTCTAAGTTAAACCTGACTGCTCGTGCCAAGCTACCAGAGGGTGGGCACAGGCTGATTTTGGATTGTGTGTGACTTACCCTGACTAGAGTGGGGGTTCTTGCTTGGACAGAGGGCAACCTGACTGCCAACCAAAAACCCAATTTTTAACAGTAGTTATTAGTATGTAGCGATCTTTTAAGCGCCCCAAGGAAATTGTGGTGTGTAGGAGGGACATCACAACTCAAGATCTTAGGAATAGTTTAGTCCGGAGAGAGGTAAATTTGGCTAACTTATTTCGAAAGCTTTGTGTTAGCCACTTGACTTAGATTAATATTTGGCTTCTTCCTGAGGGGGATCCGTTTATGGGACAAAGCCCTATGTTCACCTGGGCCATGCAATTAGGGCCTTTCTGATCAAGCCTTTGATGCCCGTGGAGGGAAATCAGACATTGTGGTTTGACAATATGTGTAGCACTGTAGGCTCAGAAATACCTCTACATTTTCACATATTGTCAACCAAGGCAAATTAACTACTCATTGCATTAGGAGTGTGAACTTGAATGTTGCCCCAGATTTGTGGGTGGACCCTTTTTCATAAGATTTATGATGTGCAAAACCGAGGCAACTGAGCATCTGTTAGTAGTAAACTTTCTGAATGATGTTGAGTTTTCCTTTGATGAGGTGACTGATGCATTAAACATTAGCCCTGCAATAAAGGCCCCTGGCCCTGAATCTAAATATACTTAAATTAAAATATATACTGACCTATGGGCACCATTGTACAACAACTATATTATTCTGGTTGCAGAAATGGTGTTCCCCCACAGTCTTGGCGATGTGCCAGAATAGTTCTCAAGTTAAAGACAGGAGATCAGTCGAGTCCTAGTTGCTATTGAGCAATTTCCATTTAGATTCCCTAGTGAAAGTTATTAGCAGGCTTGTCCCTGAAAGACTGACCCTGTAGATATTGGACAGGTATGTGTTACCTAAGGTACGGTATGGTTTCAGGGCTGGGCTTTGCACGATGGAGCAGTCCCCTAATTTATACATTATGATAGGCAAATATACTGTTACAAAGCGAAGTTGAATCCACCTGGCCTTCATGGACCTGTCTTGTGCCTTTGATACTGTGGTCAAGTCTAAACTTTGGGGAATTCTGGCTCTTCTGGGGATAGACAAAGGCCTTGCAACTTTTATAAGAGCACTTCATAATGTCCTTCAAGCCACAGTTAAATAAGGTGCGAATGTAGAGCGCACTGACTTCATCATTCTTGCTTAACAGGTTCGCTACCAATGCATGCTCACCCCAATATAATTTTTATTGCACGTTAATGGTCGTGAGGCAGCCTTGACTGAGAAGGGTATGGACATGTCAGCGGTCAAGCATTGGGCTGTCCCCGTGTTATTATATGCCGACAATGCTGTACTTTTCTCAAGATCCCCGAATGGGATTAACATTTCGTTAGACGCCTTTTTTGATTTTATGGGTCCTTTTGTTTGGAAATTAATTTTATGAAAAGTTTTGTGAAGAATCTTAAATCTCGGTTCCTGAACTGGAAAAAACGATCACTGAAATGTATACATTTCCCTATCTAGGAGTCACCTTTGATTTGCAGAGCATTTGAGACCCCTGTTTAACTATGAGAGGCTGATATGTACTAATTCTCTTTGGTTCCTCCTCAACCCTAGACTCTCATGCAATTAACAAAGCAGTAAAGCCTGGAATGAAGACTATTGCATTTGTACAGCATGCCACAGATTGTGTATAACGTATTGTTTTAATGTATCTTTCTTTTCTGTTTTGGAAATATGTCATACTAATTAAATCTCAGCCACAGAAATCGCTTATTTTTATACTTCGTGGGCTGTTTAATACCAAAGGTCACTTCTTAGTGTTTGCGCTACTCATCACTTTGAAGTAAATTATATTTTTCACGTTTGATATACTGTGTAATAGAGACCATAGAACAGCCTTGCAGGGTTTTTGAAAGTTGTCTCTCCTTAATATTGTTATTTTAATTACCTATAGTTGATAATATTGAAAGCATCTAATTTTTACATAGAGATTAGTTTTTTCAAACATGCTGAATTCAAGAAAATGTTTGCCAGAAGCAGTTAATAGTAGCCTCGAGGTGAAAAGATAATTCACCTGTTTGGTAAAAACGTAATTTTCTAACTCACTGTTCACTGCAGAGAATTGTAGACCATGACTGAGAATAAATTGGCATAAATGAATGTGATATCAAATGGGATCCACTGTGCACAGCCACAATTAAATCCTTCATTTATGCTGAGTGCATTTTCAGGACTGGCTAGAGACAGCTTTAGCTTTATCACAAAGGTTCATACTGCTAAACCTAGAGAGGGGCGGTTTGTTCGACCGGGAACCCTTCAGCCCTTCCTTATTGTAAGTACCAGTCAAATGTTGTTCTCTCCACGTTATAGCAATCAGTTGTCATAAATGCCCCTCATGATGTGCAGAGCTGATTTTCATTATTTCTTTATTACAGAGGTTTTATGGGTCGTCTGCAAGGAGAGGGCTCACACTTTTTTGTTTGTGCTGAGAGCTCAAGCATGGCATTAAAAGGGTAGTATCTTACATTCATTCGGCCTCAAATGTTGTCTGCCTTTAGGTACCCTGGGACAACTATCGATGCATACCCTGTGGCACTCAGACAATCTTTACCACTCTGTGCTACTAAGAGCTTCATATAGCCCAATCATCTTTCCGAGTGGAAGTGAAGTTGTACATGTTAGAGAATGTTTCCAGTGGTCAGACAGTCTGACTTCGGTCACTCAGTGCTGATGACTGAGCTGCGGCTGTTGAACCCGCTGATGCTATGAGACATGAATATGGGCAGAGACGAGAAGTGAAGTGATGCTACAATGGCAGGCACTGTATGAGCCCCAAAGGAAGCTTCCTTCCGCTGCTGGAGATGGATCCTGCTCTCAAACAGAAGGGGCGGCATGCACTTCTTCCCAACTAAATCACACTTTTGTTTACACTTAGGGTAACCCTGTAACTCTACAAGTTAAAGCTAGTTTTGAAGTGTATGGGGGTTCATAACACAAGTGGCACGAATCCCGGCATGCTTCACCAAAAAAACTTGGCTCCAGTGCAACAAATTATACCAATTCCGTAAAATATGTATAGCATGCAGGTAGATACTGAGACTGGTTATCATGTACATCCCTTGCACATTACAAGTGTCACTGCTCTCTGCTGGATGGAAGGACTCAAATGTATTTTTCTTACAGGAGAAGACGGTCGAGTGCATGCTTGTGTCTGTGTTTTTATGAGAGCATGTGTGATTGTGTATGAGGTTCTAGTTACTGCAACCAGAAATCAAACCTTATATCTCAGGCCACTAATGGCAACCCACCCCCATATGCTAGGACCATCTCTACTGCTATTGGTCCCATCTCTGGGAAAAATGCATACATTCTAAATAATTTGAAATCTGAATCATGATGGTACCCACCACTAGTAAGATGCTGGCCTTGGTATATTGCTGAAAATTATTCTTGTACTGCAGACCAAATAATGTTAAGATGGACCCTGCCTCTGCCTTAATAATAGCCATGTAATTGTGGTGGTAGGTATTACATGTCATAAGGGTAAGTCTTGGCATAATCGAGGTATCTATGCCATTATGGTGCCTACTGCTAGCACAAGGCTGGCTGGTTCATAATGTCGGACAATCTTGGCCTAAATCTGAACATCCACAGCCTGAGAGCACCCACCTCTTGCACAATGCTGGCACTGGTATAATGCTGGCTATTTGCAGCATGCTGTGGGCATCCTTGACATAATGATGTTCACCTTTGATCTATTGCTGTTCCTGTCATAATGGTGTGTGTTCTGTTGTCATGTGGATTTAATATAACGTTCTTATTATCTAAACGTAGTTCTACCCCCTATTTATTCATATGTGCCCATTTGTCACATCCAAGATGTGGCTGCTCTCGATGAGTGAATGGCTGGGTAGGTCAATGGTACCCGTTTGCTCATGACATACATGACATAAATATTGCTGATTAACCATGATATGATCCAACATGCAATGATTACACTGCAAATACCTAAATAAATCAATACAATGTTCCCTGGTGAGAAGATAAGCATGTAGATGTAAAAAAACATTATTTCCAAGAGTGTCTAATAAAAGTACAGATGGGTGTCGTTAACTGAGTAGAGCTAATGTGCAGTAGGGAATGTGTGTGTGTGATGTGATTCACTTTGACTAAGTGGTAATAATTGAGACCAGAGTCCAATCTATGATTTATTTGACCAGTACACCATTCTAGACAGAGACCGGCTGTTGGAAGTGGCCCTTTCCGTGCTGTCACCTCCAAAAATGTTGCCTTTTACCCTCCTCTCTTTGCAATATCTTTTTGATGGCCTTAACACTCTGAGCACATTACCCCTGCTGACCAGTGCTAAAATGCTTCTCCTCGAAACCTGGTAACATTGGTTTATCCTGTTTGGCATATTTAATATACTTGTAAGTCCCTTGTAAAGTGGTATACCATATACCCACTGCCTGTAACTTGAATGCTGCTAGTGGGCATGCAGCATTGATTGTGCCACCCACTCAAACCTGTCGCAGGCCTCCCATTGAGGAGCCTATGTGTGCAGTTTCACTGCTACTGCTACTTCGACTTGGCATTTAAAACCTCTTACTAAACCTTAAACTCCCCTGTTCTACATATGTCACCCCTAAGGTGGACCCTAGGTTGCCCGTAGGACAGAGTGAAATGTAAGTAAAAGGCAGGGCAGGCACTTTTCGGTTTTACACCTCCTGGTAGTGAAAAAACTCCCAAACTACTACTGTGAGGCCTACTCCTTTCATAGACCAGCATTGGGAATTCCTTAATTTACTTTTGAGCTGTAATTTCTGATCAGAAAGGAGTAGCTGCCTCATGTTTCATGTCATTGGAATGGTAATGATAAATCATCATTACTAGTGAAGTTGGACTTAACGTTACTATTTTAAAAATGCCACTTTTAGAAAGTGGGCATTTCTCTTCTCTTACTGCTTTGTGTGCCTTGAAGCCTCTCTCCAATACAAGTCAGGGCTAGTTGACAGCTGCACTTTGTAAAGAACCAGAAACACAGCAAGGATGGGTGTGATAAAGGACTCATCTGCATTCAACTGAATTCTGATGGCTCTTCCTGGGCTGGGAGGTAAGAGGAGAGCTAACACTTACACTTCAATAGGGAAGTGCCTGTCCCCACACTAAGGGTGGATTACCCTCTACTGATAGTCTTGAGCCAAGTCTGGGCTGAAAAGGGGACCTGTGCACTTCAAGGAGCTGCTTTGAAGTAAACTCCACTTCAAAGGCACATTTAAGTATTAGTACTGGGTCTCTGACCGTACCAAATCAGTACACTACTGGACATGGAAGAAGACCTCTGCTGGGGTAAAGACTGTTGTGATGTAAGAATTGCCACTCTGCATGGACTGACTGTTCTAAGGAACTGCTTCTCTGCTTTGGTGAGCTACCCTGTTGTGTGCTGATCTGTGCCCTGCAGAGTGACTCCAAAGACTTGCTGGCTTGCTTCTGTTCCCCTGCAGTCTCAGAGACATCAAAGACTGCCTGAAACTCTCATGGTGCTGCTGGACTCTGCCATCAGTGTGTCCTAACCTTGTCTGAGGTGCCCCTCCAGTCGGTGGCCTCAAAAGTGGATTTTGCAGCTGCTTTCTGCTCAAAAACAACGCATTGTCAACACTGACCTGGTAGAAATGGACACCACCAGTGCAGAGGCTATTCAACGACAACAGATTTACAGCCTGTGCAACCTGACTACGACGCTCTCTGCAGCTCAACGATGACTCATTGCATTAATCTCTATGGGGCCCATCTCCTTCGTGGAACCCGACTGTGGAAAATATCACTGCATCTCCTTCCCATTTGCTCCTTGACGTCGACACTTGCTCATTACAAGGTACTTCTTCTGCAGATCCTGCATGGGTTCTGTAGCTGGCCTACCCTTCATCATGGTCAGCTTAAACTTTGGATTTACACCAGACTCTCGGGAACTAAAGTAGCCTTTTGACCGCTGATGACTTGTAAGCACTATTTTTAGTTTAATCTTTAAAAATTAAGATCTTGAGGATTTTTGTCATTTTGGTCTTGTTTTCCTCAGATAAATCTTTTCTATTTTTCTAAACCCATGTAGAGTATTTTTGTGTGTTTTCACTGTGTTACTGTGTGTGTTGCACAACTACTTTACAGAATTCTTTCTTCTTAAGTTAAACCTGCCTGCTTTGTGCCAAGTTACCAGAGGGTAAGCACAGGTTAATTTACAGTGTGTATCTGACTTACTCTGACTAGGATTGTCCTCCCTGCTTTGACAGGGTGCATACCTCTGCAAACTGGAGACCCAATTTCCAACACCACCCATATGCAAATCGGACTTTGTTATATTCCAAAAGGGACATTCAAGCTTGAAATAACTGCCAAGTCCTCTCTAGATGAGAGCATATGCAACCACAGACCCGTTTCTGCCTATTTGGGTCACATTAGTGAAGTGCAACTTGAGTGTAATTGTACAGTGAACATGAGATCCGGGTTGATTGAATGCATTGGCAGCCTGGCCAGTCTCTCCTCCATGAGTCAGCGTTCCCAGTGACTGCATAGTATTTCTGCCACCTGGCCCAGATTAAACTGCCCATTGGTAATCACTGGAACAACATTAAGGCTTGCAAATTAATTAACGAAATGCTATGAACAATACCTGACTATAACAATGTAGAACATCACAGTTGTTGCAGTGAAGAAAACCTAAATTTGATGGGGTTTGCACCTGCATATGGTATTGCCAGGCATGACATCTTTTGAACATCTAAGATCCTAGTCTGCCCTCCCACATGGGCTTCTTACGTATAACACATTGTAGTTCTGTTAGTTGGAATGGGAGACGGTCATACAGATCACCACCCCCAAGGGGCTATAACAAAGTAGCAGCTTGGGTCAATTTCCATTGCAGCTGAGCCTGATTAGGGGAACACACACAGTGCAATACAGTGTCCCTACACATATATGCCTGTGAACACATACAACCTGTGGCTGCCCTTGTAAAAGCAGTCAGGCAGTCATAACATGTAAGTGGCCACATGACAAACATTCCTAATCTTATCCAGAAGCCATATAAGTTACACATTTATGATGCAAGGTCATAGTGGCCTTGCAGCTGTTTTAGCTTTTTATTTCACTACCCATTATCATCTATCACTTCAATGGGAAATCGAGGACCCTCTTAATCATTCACCTTTGTTATTTTCTAGGCAGATATGTCCTCTAATGAAGGATGTCACTTGATTAGTTGCAAGTAAAACCTCTTTAACCTCTGCTGTGTCACATTTCCGTGTGCCTCAACTAAGCATGGGTACCTGCTTTGTGAGACTTAGGCCCTCATCATGACATTGGTGGTAAATCACACTTAACGTCACTCTGACGGCCGCCAACAAACCGCCAAGGTGGCAGATAACTGTTCTGCATATTACGACACACACACCAAACCGACAGAATACAGCCACACACACAAATCCACCAGCCCAAAGGTCAGTGATAAAGGGGTGGTCCCAACACCCATACAGTTACGCCAACAGAACAACACCCACCACATCATGACCAACGAATCACCACGGCGGACATTCATCGGCAGTAAACCATTGGCAGTACACACCGCCGTGATCAATATAGACACCCAAAAACTAAACTACACAACATTGGCCAATTCAAACAACACATACCTGACACCCATACATACATCACACCCACCCACTCACACCACTATAAAACACACACCCACATTACCCACAACCCTTTACGTATATAAATCCTTGCCACCAGACAGACATCAAGACCACTGCGACAAATACACACACACCCATACATCGCTCACACACTCCACTATGCACACCCAATCACACCACCCAACACCTACGCACACATCACACAACACCCAGGTCCCCCCAAAGGCACCCCTGTTTCACAGATGAGGAGTTGAGGGTCATGGTGGGGAAAATAGTCAGGATAGAGCCACAGCTGTTTGGAGCACAGGTCCACCAGATATCCATTGCAAGGAAGATGGAGCTATGACAGAGAATCGTGGACAGGGTGAAAGCCGTGGGGCAGCATCCAAGAACAAGGGACGACATCAGGAAGAGGTGCAATGACCTATGGGGGATGGTACATTCTGTGCCAGCAAGGCACCAGCTTGCCATACAGAGGACTGGTGGTGGACTCACACCTCCTCCCCCACAGCTCACAGTATGGGAGGAGCAAGTCTTGGCATTCCTGCATCCTGAGGGACTCGCTGAATTAGCCAGAGGACTGGACACTGGTAAGTCAGCATTTACCACTTATCACCCCCCATATCTGCATGCCATCTCACACCCTCACCCTCACTCCCATCACTCCACCCCATCCCACACACTGCACCAACGCAGATGAATAACCCTAATGCCAAGCCCTGCATGCCATACCAACGCATGGGCAGCCCTCACAGTCCTGCATGGACACCCATCACCAAAGCATGAACAGCATAGGGGAACTAACAATCCCACAATACATCACCATACACAGTCAAAAGTGGCAGGGCAAAGCAACCATCGAGGGTAGGATAGGGATGTACAACATGTAACAGGCATGAAGCATAATACATCTTTTACATACTCACAGGTGCCCCAGCCAATCTCAGTGGAGAGGAGATGTCACGACTATCCAGTCCCCCAACAGAAGATGCCCACAGTGATGATAGTAACTCTGGACTCCAGGATCTGGATCAACAACCTGGCCCATCAGGGACCACTGGACAGTCAGTCACCCCAGCTCACTCCCAGACCTCCACAGAGCCTCCCCCATCAGTTACCAATACCACTGCACCCACCCAGCGTACCCACACCTCTGTCCCCAGGACATGTCAATCAGCAGTGTGCCCACCTGTACAGGGACCCCAGACCACACCTCATACCCAACACAATCAGGGACCTGAGGTCAGTAGCAGTGGGCACACCATTCAGGGGACAGGGGCTGAGGGTATCAGGAACACTGGGAGGACCGCTGTGCGAGAGGGGGAGGACAGGCCCTGGGAACCAAGTCTCCATGAGGCACTCACCAATGTCATGGGTGCCTACCCACAACTCCAGGACACGTTGAACCAGATCCGGAACAACATGCAGGGGAACAAGCAGCTGCAGGAGGAACACCATCAGGAGATCAGGAAAGACTTGCAGGCACTCAACACCACCATGATCTCCATAGCAGGGGTGCTGGCAGACATGACCAACATCATGAGGGAATGGACAGCACACCAGCGGGCCCCTACCAGTAGCCAGTCTATTGACCAGCCCTCCACTTCCACTGGAGCTAGTGGAAAGGAGGCCACACCACAGGACCACAGGCCACCAGCCCCCATCTCCCTGCAGAAGGTGAACCACCCCGCAAACGTTCCCTGAGAACCAGACAGAAGCCAGAGACACTTGCCAAGACCACCGCCAGGAAATGAGACTCTCCTGATTGCCCCCTTGTGCCGCACCCTGTCACCTTGTCCACTTTGAACTGCCATTGCTCCCCTTCCTATGGTCCCTTTGACACTGGACCTGTGCTACAAACAGACTGGAACAATACCCTGGACTTTCTTCCACCATCACACCATTGCATTGCACTTTACCCTCAATTATATAGCACTACAATAAACACCCTTGAACACAATTTGAGTAACACTGTTTTATGTGTCTTTAATGTGCATTTGTGGGAACAGTCACATCAAGTGCAAATGATCTGAACACTGTGATTGCTAACAAATAATGACCTGGAACAGTCTGTAGTGATCACATCAGGACAATGTTGTCATATCACCAACATCTGGAAAATGAGAAGCCATAGATGACAGTAAGTTGAGATGCAAAGGAAGTGAATGCCATCATGCCACTGGCACACAGATGAATCAATACTCAGAGTAATGGTCAGTTCAACTGTCTCACCTGTTTGTCATTGGAAGTATTGTCGTATAACATATGTCTGTTATCCTCATCCTCATCCTCTGCCTCCTCATCCTCACTGTCCTCAGGATCCACTGCTGTCATCTCCAGTCCACTCCTCCTGCAGAAAAGGCACAAGTCATCTGAGGGACAAGTTATGCAACATTCAGCATGCCACTACTATCTGGCAGACCTTCTCCGGTGAGTAGCACAGGGATCCACCTGTCAGATGGAGGCACCTGAATCTGGCCTTCAGGAGGCCCAAGGTTCTTTCATTAATTCTCCTGGTTCGCCCATGTGTTTCATCATAACATTCCTCAGCCTCTGTCCTGGCATTTCTCACAGGGGTCAGCAGCCACGAAAGGTTTGGGTAGCCAGAGTCACTTTCAAGTATTGAGGGACAACATTTAGCCTTACACAATCCTATGGGGAGAACACCTGTAGGCATACACTGACATACAGTGGGTGGGGGATCTGGCTTTCCAATTAGCCACACTCTGTGCCTCTATAGTTGGGCCATCACATTTGGGATGGTGCTGTTCCTCAGGACAAAGGCGTCATGCACTGACCAAGGATACTTGGCAGTGACGTGGGAGATGTACTGGTCTGCCAGGCAACCCATTTGCACATTCAGTGAGTGGAAACTCTTAAAATTCCTGAACACCTGTTCATTCTGACGGGGGGACTAATGCAATATGTGTACCGTCAATCGCACCAATTATATTGGGGATATGGCTCATTGAATAGAATCCTGTCTTTACAGTGGCCAAATCATCCACCTGGGGGAAGCAATGTAGCTGCACATGTGTTTCACAGGGCAGACAAGACCCTTGCTAGCACAATAGAAACATTGGCTGTGACATTCCTGCTGCCAAGCCCACTGTCACTTGGGAAGAACCAGTTGCCAGGAAATGGAGCACTGATAGCACTTCCATAAGAGGGGGGATCCCAGTGGGATGACGGATAGCTGATATCAAGTCAGGCTCCAATTGGACACACAGGTCTGTGATTGTGGCCCTGTCCAGTCTACTGGTGAGAATAATGTGCCTGTCCTCCAGTGTAGCCAAGTCCAAAAGGGGTCTGTAAACGGGGGTTTGTCTTCTCCTCCCATTCATCCACAGCGGTAGGTATCTAGAGGTCACAAGAGTGAATAAGCTGTCACAATTTGAACAATAGAACCACAACCTCAGTGTATATAGTGCATTTATGTGATGGGACAGTGATAATGATAGGTATGTGCAAATCTAGGCAGTGACACAGTAAAGGTTAACCTGATGGTAGTCCATCTCCACAACATGGCGTCTGCTTATCCTGTATGCAGGGACAGGTGCAAGTGAGGTAACGCTGCCGACGTTGGGCGTTGTGGCGGAAGGCAGTCTTGCACCACAGTGCAATTCCTCATTGGATAATATGGGGCTCTATGGAGTACAGTGCCAATGGGGATCAGCGCGCCGGTGATGGTGTACACCGCCGCAGACGTGACTGCCATTTTCTATCTGATTCCTCACTTGTTTCCTGACCTTCAACAGGAGAACACCTACACTGCGTGGGCTGCTGTGACCTGTGTCTGCAACCTACCATGGCCCATGTGACCGGGGATAGGGCCCCTACCTTCACTTCGGAGGAGTTGGAGCGATTGGTGGATGGGGTCCTACCCAAGTACAGACTGCTGTATGGGCCTCCAGACCAACAGGTGAGTACACCTTGGGCACGATGCATGTGGGCAGGATGCATGGAGATGTGTGCGCAAGCATCGTGTCATGGGGGGAATGTCATGTGGTGGTATACATGGTGTGCGGCAGTCGACGTGTGCCAGTGGTGATGGAAACAGGATTGGTGGGCCATATATGTGATAGGCTGGATTGTATGCGAATGGTTCCTCCCGTCTGTATGGCCTCTGCAGGTCAGCAATCACCAAGGACGTGCGGACCCTGGGGGTCTATGGCAGGCGGAGCACCCACTGTCAGACCTGAGACGCTGGGCACGGAAGACCACGGAGGCCCAGCTGGGGATGGCCTCTCAAAGAGGAAGGGTAGCCCGTAGGCACATGACCCCCTGATGGCCCGCATGCTGGTGGTGGCCTACCCAGAGCTGGTTAGGCGCTTGAGGGCAGCACAGCAGATACAAGGGGGGGTGTACAGTGGGCATTACTGTAATAATTGGTAAGTAGCATGGGATCCGGGTGGTGGGTGTCAGTTAGTGGGTGCCCCTTAATGCCAGGCTAGACATTGCAGCATGATCCAGCTCAAGGGTAATGGTTGAAAGGGAAAAAAAGGTAACCTAGCTAGGTTGCATTCCATGTCAGACAGGGCTTAGTGGGTCATAGGAGGTGTGCATTTGGCGGTGTTTGGCCCTCATCTTGCTGTGGCATCTAGCCAAATCAATGGCAGTGCAATGTGTAGTGCTCAATCCTGATCCCTGTGTGTGATGGTGCAGTGTATGCCAACAGTGGTGTTGGTGCAGTAATTGACCCAGTGTTCTCTTTCTCTATACCCCCCTTTATCCTCTTTCATCTTGTCCATGTGTGCCTTAGCATCATCTGGCAGAGGACCTGGGACACTGGCGAAAGCTGCATCCCACAGGACCCAGGAGGCAGAGTCCACCGGCACTGAAGGAACCAGTGGGACTGAGGGCGAGGGAAGCACTATGGCAAAGACAAGAGATTACAACACAGACTCAGATACCTCCTACGATGGAAGCTCCCTGGTGATGACGGACACCGCTGTGACCACCCCAGCTGCAGGTACAGCTGCCACCCCCCATATCAGCATCACCCTCCCAGTAGCCCCTCAGCGAGTTGCCCGTGCCCGCTCACCCAGGAGGGTGGGCATCTCCTTCGCCCCAGGCACTTCAGGCCCTGCCCCAGTGAGCCCTGCTGCCCTGAGTGAGGAGGCTATGGACCTCCTGAAATCCATCTCTGTACGGCAGTCAACCATTGTGAATGCCATTGAGGGGCTGGCATCCCAGATGCAGCAATGCAATGCATTCCTGGAGGGCGTCCAAGGTGGATTGGCGGCCCACCAGAGATTGACTCAGGCTCTGGCCTTCTCTCTGATGGTAGCCATTGTCCCTGTCCATACTGTTCCCCCTCCAACTACCACTTCCCAGTCCCAGGCTCCTCAACCCCAATCCATCCCATGCACACATACAGACGAGCATGCACACAAGACAACACACAAAAGTAGCACAGTCAATCACAGGCACCACACTTCAACACACAAGCAAACATCAGACATTTGCAGACACAACCACTTCCACTGTCTACACTGTCCCCCCTTCTCCTCCTCCTCCAACTCCACCTCCATCAAAGTCACGTCCACACTCACACCTGCATGCATTGCTTCAACAACCACCACCAGCATCACCACACCAAGCAGCACACACACCTCACTAGCACACACCTCCACAACATCCATGCACGCATCACCTGTGTCCTCTCCAATGCTGTCTGTCCCCCATGTCTCCTAAAGCACACAAACGCAAGCACTCAGACACCCAACAGCCATCCACCTCACATCAGCACACCCCTATGCACCTGCACCCAAGTCCAGCAGACGTACTCCTCCAGCAACCACTCCCTCAACCTCCACTCCCATCCCCCTTCCCTCTTGCCACTCCACCATCACTAAAAAGCTTTTCCTTGCCCAACTTGACCTCTTCCCTGCCACTCCCCCCGATACTGTCCGTAAGAGCAGGGCTCCCAATGACCCAGCTCAGCACCTCAGCCAAACAGTCCACACGGACAGCTGAGGCGCACCCTAGTCATGGAGGCAAGACAGTGATGGTTCCCACTTCATGAACCAGGAAGAGTAAGGATCCCACATCCACTGCCAAGAAGGGGAAAAAACTCTCAACTCCTGTCATGAAGGGAACGGAGGCCGCACCTCCTGCCATGAAGGGGAAGAAGCCTTCAACTCCTGCCATGAAGGGGAAGTAGCCCGCACCTCCTGCCACGAAGGGAAGAAGCCCTCGACTCCAGCAGAGGCTGGCAGGGTGACACCACCACCACCAGTGGTCCCGAACCCCTCACCTCCTGCTGAGGCAGTGCAGCCCATTCCTCCTGCAGAGGCTGCACCTTCACCCACTGAGACAGTGCAGCCCTCATCTCCAGCAGAGGCTGCCCAGGAGGCACCTTCCCCTGCTGACACAGTGCAGCTCCTCCCTCCAGCAGAGGCTGGCAGGATGACATCACCACCACCACCTGTGGTCACGGAGCCCTCACTTCCAGCAGAGGCCGCCCAGGAGGCACCTTCACCTGCTGAGACAGTGCAGCCCCCACCTCCAGATCAGACAGTGCAGCCCTCATCTCCAGCAGAGGGCATGTAGGCTACCATTCTGCGACTGCTGTACAAAGACCCCCTCCAGAAGCAGTGGGAGTGTCACCCACTTGAGAGCCTGAGGACTGGCACTCCCCAGCACAGAGAATTGGGTATGGAGCCCCCTCCAGAAGCAGTGGGAAAGTCACCCACCTGAGAGACTGTGGCATTGCACTCCCCAGGAGAGAGAAAGGGGCATGGTGCCCCCTCCAGAACCAGTGGGAAAGTCACCCTCTCCAGAGACTGTGGCCTTGCATTCCCCAGCACAGAGAAATTGGCATGGGGCCCCCTCCAGGAGCAGTGGGCAAGTGCCCCAACTCAGCTGAGGTGCCTGCCCCCTTACAACATGATGCCCCTGCAGAGTTCTGTGCAGTTGATGTCAGGAGACAAGTTGGGCCTTGGACTGTGCCCTGTGGCTATGGGGGCCCTTTGTACTTTGGACTGGGCATTGGCCCCTTGTCGACAACTGTATATATCATGTTCATGTGGTGGCTTTTCACTTGCTAATACATTTCCATGGTACGTAATCTGGTACATGTTTTATTGTGCTGTGTGTTGTGTGCGATTGGTTTACGTCTGCTGCTGGTTATGTGTATGGTGTGTGTCTGGTGTGTGTGTCACTCTCGTTTTCCTCCCTTCCTCCCTTGTGTGCTAGGTGGCTGTACTCACCGTTGTCATCTTCGATAGCTTTGGTGTTCCAGGTGGAGCATGGCATAGAAGAGCATCGGGAAAACTTGCAGTTCCGGTTCCATGGTGGCGGCGGAGTCCTCTATGTACTTTTTGCTGAGTCTTTTGTTTTATGTGTTTGGTTTCCAACAGGCTTTTGATGGCACTGGCACCTCCCCGGAAATCATGGCAGTGTGCTGTGTCACAATATGGTGGGCGGTACTTTGTCTTCCACCTGGCTGTTGATGGCTATCGCCATGGTGCATGATGTTAATGTCCTGGCGGATGGTGTGGTACATTGGCTGTCTATGGGAGTTCTCACCGCCACAGTAATAATTTGGCGGTAATTACCACCAGCCTGTTGGCGGTATTTCCGTCACTTTATCACTCACCGCCAATGTCATAATGAGGGCCTTAATGTATGAATAGTTGTGCCTGGAGAACATCTGCTGGTACTGTGGTGAAATCATGATCTAATTCCTGGGCTAGAAGTGCAAACACCTTCACTTGGTTTAGCATACCTAGTAGATGTGTGGAATGCTTAGTTTTGATCCTGATTTGTTTCCCTACTAATACATGCACAAATATTTCAATGACAAATTCCATATAGAGGCTCCTAAGGATAGTGTTGTAGGATGAAACAAAATTGCAATGAATTTCCCACACAATGATATTCTCTAGAATCAGTATTTTAGCAACTGCTTATTTATTTATGAATATAGGTACAGTACTACATTAAGGGTGCACTTAATCAGGCGGTATAGCATGGATAATTAATTTAAATGTGTAACAAATGATGGTAGAAGCTCCCTCTTCTCTGTAAGGTATGAAGTTCAGGTAAACATGATTGTGTCCAGTAGGAATGGTTAACAGCAAGTATAGGCCAGTGAAGGCCTTTAATCAAGTGTTTATAATGGTAAATTATAAAATATAAGAAAGATATGCTTGGAGAAGCAACAACCTTTGTGGAGAGTGATCTTGAGGACTAATTTGTTGATACAGGATTAAAGGAGGTTCAGAGGGACTCCCTTCAGCACCCATGCTTGTAAAACAAGGAAGGAAGGGAAATCCACTGAGATCTCACACTGACCAAGAGCAGCAAGCCTTTTCTGGCCAAATTATATTTTTTGCATGCTCCTAATACTGATATATAATTGTGAGATAGTGAATCATTAATTGTGGTAGATGGTAGTCCACCACAAGCATTGCAGTCACTATCTTGTAAGGTTCAGTTAAAGGTTTCAGAAATGTAAACCAAAGCTGAATCCACAGTGATCAGCTGAGCTCTCCAGAGGAAAGGCCTCTTGCAGTTAGTTGTGGAGTCCAGTCTTGGGTAGCAGGTCCTGCAGTCTCCTCACAGGTCTCAAATAGCAGGTGCTGTCTTTCTTCTCTATTTCTACAGGTCCACAGTGTTCTGAGGCAGGTGTCAGGGCATGCCACATTTCAACTCAACTCCAGCAGATGACCAGGATGCCCAGGACCCCTTGGATGGAGCAGGAAGCAGTGTGTCTGTCAGGGATCTGACCCCACAGGAGTCGGAGAGCAGGAAAGAGGAGAGAAAGCTCAAGCTAGAGCTGGCCAAATTAAAACTAGAGAGGGGGAAGGCTGAGAGAGCCTTGGAGGAAAACAGATTGCCCATGGATGAAAGGAGGATGGCCCATTAACTCAGTCTCAGGGAGCTGGACTTAAGAGTAAAACTGATGGAGTCCAGCAATATTGGTGGCAGTGTACCAGCAGTGCCCACTGAGAGGTGAGGGTCTGCATACCCAAGGACCTTGTGCCCAGTCATATGGTGGGAGATGATACTAATAAAATGTTCTCAGCAATGAAGTCCCCCTGAGGGTACACCAGATCCATGAGGAGCACTGGAGGTAGCTTGTGGAAGTACATGCCCAGAGTGGGGAGGGAAACACTTCTTAAACTGGAGGTAGAGGACCAAATTAAGTATGCCGCAATGAAGGAAATTCTTGTGACAAAGTTTGGGCTGACCCCTGAGAAATAACAACAGAGGTTCAGGGAAAGCCACAAACCCCGAAACCAGTCCTGGGTTGACTTCTTAGATTATTCCAGCAAGGCACTAAAGGGCAGGGAGTGGAGCAACAATGTAGATGATTATGTTGGGCTGTGAAATCCAATCCTGAGGGAGCACATGCTAAATACCTGTTTTACAGAGCTGCACCAGCACCTGGTAGACAGTGAGCTGACTGACCCCAGGAAGCTTGCTAAGGAGGTGGACCTCTGAGTCAACACCAAAGTGTCCAAGAAGGCATTCGAAGAGGATTCCCAAAAGGGTGATCAAGGTTCCCACCAGAAGAAGGAGGGAGGATATAAGAAAAAAAGATCTCTCAAGGCCCCCAACATACTTCTGAAGGGAAATAATCCTATTCTGGCCACCAGAAAAAGACTTATTTGATAATAACCATGGCATGGTTGTCCCCAAGTACTCTGAATGGTATGATATGAGCATGGAGATATCAAGGGTTACCCCGAGTGTCCCAAGCAGGCACAGCCCCCATGAAGGGCAAACCCTGTGGTTGGCTAGTATAGTGCTTCGGGGGGAGAAGGCCCTAGTCAGTGTGGGGGAGGTCAGTAAGGTTGCCCTAGTGTCCCTGGGTTACAAAAGAGATTGTGCCCAAAAAACTTACAAGTACAGGCAGTGGGTCTACATCACTTGGCAGTGGGTGGAGACTCTGAGGAACACAGGAGCCAGTATGACTACTGTAAGGTGGCATCTGGTGTCCTCAGAGCAAGTGATTCCCAATAT
The DNA here is from genome assembly GCF_031143425.1 of Pleurodeles waltl. Classification (NCBI taxonomy): domain Eukaryota; kingdom Metazoa; phylum Chordata; class Amphibia; order Caudata; family Salamandridae; genus Pleurodeles; species Pleurodeles waltl. The sequence goes on from NC_090448.1 coordinate 143,875,469, forward strand.
ATTCTACCAGGTTGTAGTAGCAGACAACCGGGGGAGTCACTACCCTGTGGCTCTCATTTACTTTGAATGAAGAGGGTTTCAGGTCTTCTGAAAGTTGCTGTGAGCCCTGCCATGCCTGTGAACTGTCTGTTAGGGAATGATCTAAAGCACACTGCCTGGAAGGAAGTGTAGCTAAGGTCACACCTGGAACTGTTTGGTTGCCTGAGTGGGTCCGTGCGACCACCAGGTCCATGGCTGCCCCAGAGGGGAGTCATGGAGTTTTGGATCCTGGAAAAATGGCCCAGATAGCTGCAAAGCGATGGAAGGGCAAGGTGTGTGATAAATCAGCCCCTGGATGCCCATGGTACAGATGGATGAGTCGCTGAAGTAGGAAGCCCCAGAACTTACTAGGGAGGACATTGCCTCCATTGGTGACCTGCCTGAGCTTGCTGGATGACAAGCAGAAAGGCGATAGACCTGAAAGGATTTCTGTAAGGCACAGAGGGAGTGCCCAACCATAGAGGACTCGAGGTGGCATGATGAAGCAGGTGATCATCTCATATCCAGGGAGAAAAACCTTTGATATAGTGAGCCTAAGGCATCTGTGCATGGGGTAACATGTATTGGTAGTACCCCAAAGTTACAGGGCCTTCCTACTGAGGCTGGCTCATGAGATACCTCTGACAGGACATCTGGGACAGGACAAGACCTTTGCCAGGCTTGTCTCCTACTTCCATTGACCCCAGATGAGGATTTCCTCAGATGCAGTATGTAGGACGTCCTGCCAGGCCAGTGGGAAGGTGGGAAAAAGCTGAAAGCTCCCTGAATACCTTCCTGTCATTGGCTCCGCCTTTGAAAGGGTGGGCATCAATATTGTCGAACCCTTGGACCCCAACACAGCCTTAGGCAACATGTTTAAGCTGGTCTTGGGGGACCATGCCACTAGATACCCAGAAGTCATACCTATGAGGACTGTTACTGCACCTGCAGTGGCTAGGGCCCTGATGGAGATTTTCACCAGAGTGAGTTTCCCCAAAAAAGTGGTGTCTGACAGGTGCAGAAGTGAGACTTCCTCTTACCATGAATGCTGTTTGCCTACAGAGAGGTGCCACAGAAGTGGTTTGGATTTAGCTCCTTTTGAACTTCTGATTGATCACCCTCTTAGGGGACTGTTAGAAATGGGGTTTTTGGTTGGCAGTTAGGTTGCCCTCTATCCAAGCAAGAACCCTCACTCTAGTCAGGGTAAGTCACACACAATCCAAAATCAGCCTGTGCTCACCCTCCGGTAGCTTGGCACGAGCAGTCAGGCTTAACTTAGAAGGCAATGTGTAAAGCATTTGTGCAATAAATCATACAACACCATAGCATAACACCACAAAAATACACCACACAGTATTTAGAAAAATATATAATATTTATCTGGGTATCTTCAGGTCAAAACGATCAAAGTTGCAATATGAATTTGTAAAGATATCACTGAAAAGTGATATAAAGTGTCTTAAGTCTTTAGAAAGTAAACAGAGTCTCTTTCAAACACAAAGTACCTGGTTTCTGGTGGAAAATCTCCTCAGAGGGCCACAAAGGAAGAGGTGCGTGGAAAAAGGGTGTGTGCGTCGATTTCTCCCCCGCACACATGGACTTGCGTCGTTATTTTCCACGCGGGGAAGTCGGGCGTCGTTTTCCGGCGCACGGACAGTCTCTTTCTGTGGGTCGCGGGGATTACCAGATGTCCCGGGTCTGTGCGTGGATTTTCCTGCTTGTTTTCCGGCTGCGCGTCGTTCTGCGGGGCTGCGCGTCGAAGTTTCAATCTCACGGCATGCGTCGCGTCGATTTCTCCTGCGGAGTCGGGCGGCGTTGTCCTTGCGAGGCCGTGCGTCAAAGTTTTGATCTCACGGCAGTCGTCGCGTCGATTTCTCCTGCGGAGTCGGGCGGCGTTGTCCTTGCGAGGCCGTGCGTCAAAGTTTTGATCTCACGGCAGGCGTCGCGTCGATTTCTCCCGGGAAGTCGGGCGGCGTTGTCCTTGCGAGGCTGTGTGTCAAAGTTTCGGTCGTCCCGAAGGCGTCGCGTTGATCAGCGTCGGTGTGCGGCGTTTTTCTTGCCGCGGAACAAGCTGTGCGTCGAAAAGTTCGGCGCACGGAGCGTCCAAGAGGAAGAGTGAAGTCTTTTTGGTCCTGAGACTTCAGGGAACAGGAGGCAAGCTCTATCCAAGCCCTTGGAGAGCACTTTTACAGCCAGGCAAGAGTTCAGCAAGGCAGCAGGCCAACAGCAAGGCAGCAGTCCTTTGTAGAAAAGCAGACAGGTGAGTCCTTTGAGCAGCCAGGCAGTTCTTCTTGGCAGGATGTAGTTTCTGGTTCAGGTTTCTTCTCCAGCAAGTGTCTGAGGAGGTAGGGCAGAGGCCCTGTTTTATACCCAAATGTGCCTTTGAAGTGGGGGAGATTTCAAAGGGTGGCTAAGAAGTGCACCAGGTCCCCTTTCAGTTCAATCCTGTCTGCCAGGGTCCCAGTAGGGGGTGTGGCAGTCCTTTCTGTGAGAACAGGCCCTCCACCCTCCCAGCCCAGGAAGACCCATTCAAAATGCAGATGTATGCAAGTGAGGCTGAGTACCCTGTGTTTGGGGTGTGTCTGAGTGAATGCACAAGGAGCTGTCAGCCAAACCCAGCCAGACGTGGATTGTAAGGCACAGAAGGATTTAAGTGCAAAGAAATGCTCACTTTCTAAAAGTGGCATTTCTAGAATAGTAATATTAAATCCAACTTCACCAGTCAGTAGGACTTTGTATTACCATTCTGGCCATACTAAATATGACCTTCCTGCTCCTTTCAGATCAGCAGCTGCCACTTCAACAGTGTATGAGGGCAGCCCCAATGTTAGCCTATGAAAGGAGCAGGCCTCACAGTAGTGTAAAAGCGAATTTAGGAGTTTCACACTACCAGGACATATAACTACACAGGTACATGTCCTGCCTTTTACCTACACAGCACCCTGCTCTAGGGGTTACCTAGGGCACACATTAGGGATGACTTATATGTAGTAAAAGGGGAGTTCTAGGCTTGGCAAGTACTTTTAAATGCCAAGTCGAAGTGGCAGTGAAACTGCACACACAGGCCTTGCAATGGCAGGCCTGAGACAGGGTTAAGGGGCTACTGAGGTGGGTGGCACAACCAGTGCTGCAGGCCCACTAGTAGCATTTAATCTACCTGCCCTAGGCACATGTAGTGCACTCTACCAGGGACTTACAAGTAAATTAAATAGTCAATCATGGATAAACCAATCAGTAGTACAATTTACCCAGAGAGCATATGCACTTTAGCACTGGTTAGCAGTGGTAAAGTGCCCAGAGGTCAAAAGCCAACAACAACAGGTCAGAAAAAATAGGAGGAAGGAGGCAAAACGTTTGGGGATGTCCCTGTCAAAAAGCCAGGTCCAACATGACCCCCTACCAGCCTAAAGCCAGGGGAGAACAATCACTATCCTGATGTACTTCCCTGTTTGAGGCGACAGAACAAGGACCCAGGCCCACAACAGCAGGGGCATGCTCCAGTTCTTCGCCTTCCTGACTCCAATTGGATCACACTGTCCATACTCTCAGGGCCCACTAAGCCAACCCATGGGGAACCTTTCTCCTTACCTGCGGATCCCATCTGTGCAGCACCTAACTTTACTTTGCTCACAGATGTATCCCAGGAGCAGGATAGTACCACCATGACCAACACAGTGGTGTTGCCCACTCTACTCCTGGGGTGTGACACTTGTCCCCTCCCCAGGGATAACTCTGTCCACCCGGACAGCAAGCCACAGTGATTACTGACAGCTGCCAGGGATGAGAGCCAGGCCCCAGGCCTCTCAAAGCTCTCCAACCACTGTGGCTGTGGAGAGTGGGGGGCGGTAGCCCCAGGTGCTGGGCACCCTTTAACCACTCTCCCTTCCACCAGGTCAGGGATGACAGCCTGAACCTGGTCCTCCCCTCTGGGGCTTTGTACCCTCCCTCCTGGAGCGGTACCCCCAGAGTCCAACATGGTCAGGGTGCTTACAGAAGTCACCCTGTACCATTCCTCCACCAGTGCAGGGCTGTTAACCTGCAACTGGCCCTCCAACCTGGGGCCTGTACCTTCAGGTTGGACTAGGGCCCGGTGTGAGGCTTCCCTCCCCCTGCCCTCCCTTCTGGGGTCCAGCACCCTCCAACTATGAGTGGCCTCCTCAGAAGACAACATGGTAGGGGCACTGATATCAGTAGCCCCTCCCTCCAGGTCCGGGATGACGCCCTGAACCTGGTCTTCCAGCCCAGGGTCTGTACCCTCAGACTGGATCACTGCCTGGCAAACCAGGACTTCCTGGGGGGCACACCTACCCCCCACCAGGTCAGAGTTTAATCTCTGCACCTGACCATTCAACTCAGAGTCACCACCCTGAAGTTGAACAATTGCCTGGCACGCCAGGACTTCCTGGAGGGCACACTGACCCTCCACCAGGTCAGAGTTTAACCTCTGAACTTGGCCATTCAACTCAGAGTCACCACCCTGAAGTTGAACAATTGCCTGGCACGCCAGGACTTCCTGGAGGGCACACTGACCCTCCACCAGGTCAGAGTTTAACCTCCGAACTGGGCCATTCAACTCAGAGTCACCACCCTGAAGTTGAATAATTGCCTGGCGCACCAGGACTTTCTGGGAGGCACACCTACCTCCCACCAGGTCAGAGTTTAACCTCTGAGCCTGGTTCCCCAACCCAGGGTCACCACCCTGAGGTTGGGCAATTGCCTGGCACGCCAGGACTTTCTGGGGGGCACACCTACCCCCCACCAGGTCAGAGTTTAACCTCTGAACCTCGTCATCCAACCCAGAGTCAACACCCTGAGGTTGGACAATTGCCTGGCACAGCAGGGCTTCTTGGGAGGCACACCTACCTCCCACCAGGTCAGAGTTTAACCTCTGAACCTGGGTATCCAACCCAGAGTCACCACCCTGAGGTTGAACAATTGCCTGGAACGCCAGGACTTTCTGGGGGGCACACCTACCCCCCACCAGGTCAGAGTTTAACCTCTGAACCCGGTTATCCAACCCAGAGTCAGCACTCTGAGGTTGAACAATTGCCTGGAACGCCAGGACTTTCTGGGGGGCACATCTACCCCCCACCAGGTCAGAGTTTAAGCTCTGAACCCGGTTATCCAACCCAGAGTCAGCACTCTGAGGTTGGACCTCTGCCTGGTACACCAGGACTTTCTGGGGGGCACACCTACCCCCCAACAGGTCAGAGCTTATCCCCTGAACCTGGTTAGCCAACCCAGAGTCACCACCCTGAGGTTGAACCATTGCCTGGCAGGCCAGGACTTCCAGGGAGGCACACCTACCTCCCACCAGGTCAGAGTTTAACCTCTGAGCCTGGTTCCCCAACCCAGGGTCACCACCCTGAGGTTGGGCAATTGCCTGGCACACCAGGACTTTCTGGGGGGCACACCTACTCCCCACCAGGTCAGAGTTTAACCTCTGAACCTGGTCATCCAACCCAGAGTCAACACCCTGAGGTTGGACAATTGCCTGGCACAGCAGGACTTCTTGGGAGGCACATCTACCTCCCACCAGGTCAGAGTTTAACCTCTGAACCTGGGTATCCAACCCAGAGTCACCACCCTGAGGTTGAATCTTTGCCTGGCATGCCAGGACTTCCTGGGGGGCACTCTCACCCCCCACAAGGGACACACCGTCCCCAAGGGCCACACAAGAGTCTGGTTGGCGCAGGTCTCCCGACCTCTGCCCATCCGGCAGAGTCTGGGTTTCCCCCAAACCAGAAACGGTTTCACCTGGGTCATTCCTGGGGGGCTCTGCTCTCAGAGCTGTCCCCTGACTCTCAAGGTCCTCCACTGGGGTCTGCAACCCCCTCTCAACCCTATGTCTGGACTTCTGCACCCCCTCACTAGGAGGGGTACTGCCAGACACCAGAAATGTTGGGATGCTGGCTACAGTCACCCCCCCAAGTTCTTCTGACACTGCGGAGCTTCCCTCAAAAGGTGGCCCTACGGTACAGGCTAGGCTTCCTTCCTGGTGTTCCCTCATGGAACCCTCTAGGACCTGGGACCTACCTGGGACACTACAATCCTTTCCCACCACACTCGGTTGGGAACCACCTAGACCACTCCCTTCAGGAGCACCCCCAAATGCCTCTTCAGACCCTCTGGTACTCACCCAGAAGTCTGCCTCCGTTGTAAGTTCCCTGGGGTCAGAGAACTCACACTCCACCTGGTGTTGGCGTAGCTCTGGAAAATAAGGACCAGACATATGCTCTCCAGCATCTACATCACTCTGCCCTTCACATGTATTAACCACAGTACCCTTCACCCAACCACCCAGTAACTCAACCTTGGAAAAGCACTCTACTTCACCCTCCTGAGACTGGTGAGACAGTATCTGTCTGTCCCTGACACTCAACCCAAACTCTTCTGGGATGTCTCTACACTCTATATCCAGGACGTCCACCAGGGGGGAACCCTTTTCTCTGTCACTCTCTGCTAGAGTCAGTAAAGTGTCCCTCCCCCCAGTAGGAATATGACTCCCTGTGCCAGTTCCCCAATCCTTCTCAGGGACCCTGTGCATAACGGGAACTACCTCATACCCTTGAACTGCCTGGGGTGTGTCAACTCCCTTCTTCAAGTTGGGCACCACATCTCTGGGCTTGTGCCCTTCTTCAGCAGTACTAGATGCAAGATTTTTGCTGCCACCATCTGAACTGGACTCAGCCCTTCCGGCCTCCAGTTTCAGCTCTTTACAGCTCAGCTCTAGAGCTGCAATCTTTTCTTCTTCCAGGGCTAAGAGTCTTTTTGCCTCAACCTCTGCAAGATACTCCTCTAATTGTTGCTCCTGTCGCCTTTGACTTCGGAGCCATTCATCTATTTCTGGGTCACTGTCCAACTCTGAGTAGTCTTCCTCCTCATCTGAGTAGTCTTCCTCCTCATGTGCGTAGTCCTCCTCCTCATCTGAGGGGTACTTAGTCATTTGGTTTCTTGCTGCCTCTCTCTCTGCCCATCTTTCCTCCCCCCAGACTATGTAGTGATGGAGCATCTCCGCTTTAGTAGATCTCCTTGCTACAGGAAGGCCCCATTGTCTGCAAAGCTTCCTTAGGTCAGCCTTAGTGAGGTGGTCAGTACGAACAAAGAATGAGAAGGTACACAATCCCATTTTGATAAGATCTTATCAGCAAAAACCAAAATCCAAAGTCCAAAATATCAATAGTATATCCAGGAGGACATCAGAGAACCAAGAGCCAAAAAAGATGAAAAATCAAGTTGACCTTCAACTGTGGGTAGGTAGTGAAATACTTAGCTACTGTATGTCACTGCACAAACACAAGTCCTATCCTCACCGCTGATCACCAATGTTAGAAATGGTGTTTTTGGTTGGCAGTTAGGTTGCCCTCTGTCCAAGCAAGAACCCTCACTCTAGTCAGGGTAAGTCACACACAATCCAAAATCAGCCTGTGCTCACCCTCCGGTAGCTTGGCACGAGCAGTCAGGCTTAACTTAGAAGGCAATGTGTAAAGCATTTGTGCAATAAATCATACAACACCATAGCATAACACCACAAAAATACACCACACAGTATTTAGAAAAATATATAATATTTATCTGGGTATCTTCAGGTCAAAACGATCAAAGTTGCAATATGAATTTGTAAAGATATCACTGTAAAGTGATATAAAGTGTCTTAAGTCTTTAGAAAGTAAACAGAGTCTCTTTCAAACACAAAGTACCTGGTTTCTGGTGGAAAATCTCCTCAGAGGGCCACAAAGGAGAGGTGCGTGGAAAAAGGGTGTGTGCATCGATTTCTCCCCAGCACACACGGACTTGCGTCGTTATTTTCCACGCGGGGAAGTCGGGCGTCGTTTTCCGGCGCGCGGACAGTCTCTTTCTGTGGGTCGCGGGGATTACCAGATGTCCCGGGTCTGTGCGTGGATTTTCCTGCTTGTTTTCCGGCTGCGCGTCATTCTGCGGGGCTGCGCGTCGAAGTTTCGATCTCACAGCAGGCGTCGCGTCGATTTCTCCTGCGGAGTCGGGCGGCGTTGTCCTTGCGAGGCCGTGCGTCAAAGTTTTGATCTCACGGCAGGCGTCGCGTTGATTTCTCCTGCGGAGTCGGGCGGCGTTGTCCTTGCGAGGCCGTGCGTCAAAGTTTTGATCTCACAGCAGGCGTCGCGTCGATTTCTCCCGGGAAGTCGGGCGGCATTGTCCTTGCGAGGCCGTGCGTCAAAGTTTCGGTCGTCCCGAAGGTGTCGCGTTGATCAGCGTCGGTGTGCGGCGTTTTTCTTGCCGCGGAACAAGCTGTGCGTCTAAAAGTTCGGCGCACGGAGCGTCCAAGAGGAAGAGTGAAGTCTTTTTGGTCCTGAGACTTCAGGGAACAGGAGGCAAGCTCTATCCAAGCCCTTGGAGAGCACTTTTACAGCCAGGCAAGAGTTCAGCAAGGCAGCAGGCCAACAGCAAGGCAGCAGTCCTTTGTAGAAAAGCAGACAGGTGAGTCCTTTGAGCAGCCAGGCAGTTCTTCTTGGCAGGATGTAGTTTCTGGTTCAGGTTTCTTCTCCAGCAAGTGTCTGAGGAGGTAGGGCAGAGGCCCTGTTTTATACCCAAATGTGCCTTTGAAGTGGGGGAGATTTCAAAGGGTGGCTAAGAAGTGCACCAGGTCCCCTTTCAGTTCAATCCTGTCTGCCAGGGTCCCAGTAGGGGGTGTGGCAGTCCTTTGTGTGAGAGCAGGCCCTCCACCCTCCCAGCCCAGGAAGACCCATTCAAAATGCAGATGTATGCAAGTGAGGCTGAGTACTGAGGAAATTCGATTTTTAATACGATCGTATCGACCCGCCATTTTGTGGCCCGCCGCCATTTTATGTTGCCTTCACTCAGGCAGCACAGCGAACGAAGTCCATTCTGCCTTTTCTGCTTATTCTGCAACATGGTGTTCAAAACAGCCTTCTGCCTCTATCTTTACAAGGCTGGTATTAAGGTCTGACCGAGTACACTAATCCCTGTCTGGTTTTCTAATCCTTGTTTCAACTATCTGTAGGCTCACACTATTCTCCGCCGATCTTATCTTATCGTCTGGCCTTCGCTGTCCTTTGCTAGTATTCTCTCATTTCACAACTGTCCTCCAAACGCACACAAACTTATCGCACCACATGCAACTTCGTTGTGGATCGGTTAATGAATTAGTTCAAGGGAGGGGTGACAAACACAGCTGGAGGGGAGGCAACCTTAAGTCACTTGATACTTTGTTTTCCAATTCCTTCTATTGGTGCTGTCTTGTTTTCCGACATTTCTATTGGCTCTGTTCTATCTTTACATTATTCTTACTGGCTCCTTTCTATGTGTTCTGGGAGTGTATGTAGTTAATAAATGGTTTTTATACGGTATATAAGATTGTGCGCCACAAAGTAAAGTGGCAGTCTCCTGAGAACATACCTTGTGTACTTCTTGGACAACTGTACTAGCTGCAGCTAATAAAATCTGATCTTTTACGCCTGACAGAGTGTCCCGTGTCTCTGTTAGTTGAGGCAGGTGAATCCAAGGAGATTTCAGGCGTACCCTGCGCCGCCAGGCCCATAAGGTTCTGGTTCTTCAACTGGCGCCCAACGTGGGGCGGCTTCAGCGGTACCGGTTCTGCCTGAAGGTCGTGAGGAACCCCGCAAGAAAATTCTGGAGGAATCACGAGCCACGTCAAGCGACCCCTGTATGTCGAAGTGGTCCGAAGGTCTTTTTCAGCGCGGTTACTCCTTCCTGACGGCTACTGACGACTGCTGCCCTGACTGCCGCCCTGCCTTGGCCCTTTCTTTGATGATGTATGGTAAAGCGAGACGATAGACGGGCCTCTGTTGGTGTAAGAAGACATCCTTAGTTAAGTATTTGGTGGGTCGCGCCCACAAATTTTGGTCTTTGTTTTGTCCTTAGGTCCTTAGATTTGGCCATTGCAGTGGCCAAAGCCGAGGGGTAAGTGCATTTGTGCTGTGTAAACTGAAAGTTTTACCCCCTTGATGTTTGTGAATAGCCAGTAAAAATCGTGAGATGTCTGGTCTGACTAAGTTTGGAAAACTTTGTTGCTTTGGTTGTAATAGGGACTCCCAGCTTGAGGACTCCTGTCCGATTCCTTCGGTTGGAACTCCCACATATGAGCTCTATTCTAAACATGGTGTTGGTCCTATTGCCTTTAATAAGACATGGACCCGATATACAAAGAAAGATGGTGTTTTAAAATGGCCAGAAAATGGTAGTTTCGAAACTGATGTGCTAGATAATTTAGAAGCAACGTTATTTAAAAGAAAAGCCCGGCCGGCAATGTTTGACTCTTTTCGCCTTTGGCGTAAGGAAGCCAAACAGAGAGAAATTAAACAAGCGAAACGAGATAGGAAAACACAGGGAATGACGATTATACAGGCTGCTCAGCAATTCAAAGATGATGAAATAGATAATGCAATGGAAATTTCAGACAGACAGCATCGAATGGCAATAGATAAATGCTATCCGACGTTGCCTATCTCTTCCCTTGATAAGAGAAAAGATTTTGAGGAAGATTCCTTAATGTCCCACTTATTGAAATTGCCTCCGCCCTATGTACAAGGTGCTAATGCACCCCCGATGTTACAGCCTGTTCAGCCGCCAGTTGTGCTTCCGCCTGCTCCAGCTTTTCCACATTTGCCTCCTCAAGTATTGCCTATGCCAGCTTTGCCTTTAACTCCTTTGCCTTCTGCTCCTTTGGCAATTCCTAATGCTCCTTTAGTTAATTCACCTAATACCTTGTCCCCTATCCTTATGTCAAATTCTCCATCTATGCGTAAGCGATTTGCAGATACTGTCTCTGGTCTCTTATCACCTTTCTTTGAAGCTTTAAATGTGTCTCCAGCTTTTTCTCGAAGACAGTCTCGTAGTCAATTCCCAGACTCCGAAGAGCGAGAAAAATTGTACTCACTTGCTTGTAGATGGATCAAGAAGGGTCCCCAATATAGTACGTCTGATATTATGTCCACCTTTCTGCAATGGAATGCACCTACGCAGAGATATGTTTTTAAAGTTATGTGCGATACTCTCGCTAAAGAATGGGAGGATATGAATTTGGGTTCGGTCCCACAGGATCTGTTAGATGTTCAGGCTGACTTTGACAAAGGACTTATTGTGGGTCCTAAGGTTGAAAACGCTGTCAGAACACTTATTTCTTTCAGATCCCTATTGTTCTCACAGACTTTTCCTGATTCTGATCCTTCAGTTAGGACAGCACTGAAAAACTATCCCATGAGAGAGGTTTCTCCAATATGGAAGGAAGAAGTTGCAGCAGCAGGTGCTAATCCAGCTATTCCTGCGCATTTTCAGCGCATATGGATACATGTCCCCTGGAAAAGGTCTGAAGTTTTAGCACTTAAACAGTCACTACCAGATTCACGCAAAAATCCTGCTGGTTACTATAAAGAGTTGTCGCAAACAGTTGATGCATGTACTATGAATCTAGCAGATATTGACATGTTGATGGGAAATGTAGTTCCACAGACAATATGGGCTAAAATTCGAAGAGAGGATCACGCTCAAGAATTAGGCGGCGATTGGAACGCTATTATTGCCGCAGATAGAGGTCAAGTAGGTGGTGCAAAGCCCGACGCTTTGATCTCAGAACTCCCTGGTAGGATTATTACATTAATGAAAACAATGATGCCTGCTTTGAGAGTTAATTGGGATAAGCTAGCAGCATGTAAACAAAAGAAAGATGAAAGTGTTTCCGATTTCTTTACCCGATTCGAGGAGACATTCATTGATCACAGTGGTCAAGATATGGCTACAGAAGGGGGACAGCGATTATTTGTGGATAAGTTCGTATATAACTTGCTTCCTGAACTATCACACAAGCTAAAAGACTCCGAGAGTTCATGGGCAGTTTCTTCTTCCGCCCAGATATTGGCTACTGCACAATATTATGAAAATAGAGACAAAGAAGAAAGGGAAAAACAAGAGAAAAAGACGAAAGAATTAAAAACTAAAGTTCTCTTGCAACAGGCTTATCCTCCTCGTTATGTTCAGCCTCAGTTTCAACAGCCTCCGCAGTTTCAGAGGTTGTATCAAAAGCCTGAACCATTCATTCCAAGACCTTTGCTAGGTCCCAATCAATGTGCTTATTGTAGGGAGGAAGGTCATTTTAAGAACAGTTGTCCGGCATTGTTGCAGCGTAATGGAGCAACATCTGCTTCACGAGGTCGTGGTGGTCCTCAGTCAGCAAATAGAGGTAGAGGTCGAGGTGTGTTAACCCAAGAGCAGCGTTCTTTTGTTCCTCCAAATTCCGGAAATTACTTTGACCAGCAAAATGTTAGGTCTACACAGTATTACAGTGAGGATCAGTATATTGAAGGAGGGAATGAAAGTCTTCATTTTGAATAGGACAGCCATGGACAAAGTAAGGGGGTTACGTCAATTCCAGTGGATCAGAATGGACCTTATGTTAATGTCACTACAATGGGTGTTTCAGAGCCATTTCTTTTAGATACTGGTGCCATGAGAAGCTCTATCATTCATTCTAAACTCCCTGGCGCACCTTTGTCTGGCTTAACGAATGTATCTGTAGGATTTTCTGGCGCCCCTGTTCGCAATCCAGTTTCTTGCCCTTTGCCTGTTTCAATAGGCCCTTATGATTTAGAAGCTCCGCTTCTTCTGACGAATGGTTGTGGTGAAAATCTGTTGGGTTTAGATCTATTAAAAAGAATGCATGCTACGATATATTGTTCACCTTCTGGTGTATACCTCACTCTAGGACAGAAAATGACTAGTCCAATGTACTTATCAAAAGATCAATTCCCACCTGAATTGCTTTCTCTTCCCGAAACGCTTTGGGCTACGGGTCCGAATGACGTTGGTTGTCTTGAGATCCCACCTTATGTTGTTACTCTTAAGCCCAATGCTGAAATGCCACGTATTCCGCAATACAGAATCTCTACTGAAGGTGAGAAAGCACTTCTGGAAATTGTCCATGATTTGATTCAGAAGGGTGTGGTTGAGGAAACGAGAGGAAATACATGTAACAGTCCTGTTCTTCCGGTTCTTAAACGCACTGATCCTTCTCAGCCTCCTGTTTATCGTTTTGTAATTGATCTTCGGGAGGTAAACAAGATTGTCGTACCGCAGTTTCCTGTAGTCCCAGATATCACTGCTCTGTTGACGATGATACCTTCTACAGCGACTTGGTTTTCAGTTATTGATCTAAAGAATGCTTTCTTTAGTATTCCCATCGCCGAAGAGAGTAGAGATATTTTTGGTTTTTCCCTCGGAGGCCGAAGCTTCCGGTTTAAACGCGCACCTCAAGGTTATTGTGAAAGTCCCTCTATTTACAGTCAAGCTCTAAAATGTCATCTTGATGCCTTTTCCTTACCGTCCGGTGCCGCTCTCATTCAGTACATGGATGACTTATTAGTTGCAGCTGATTCAGAGGAGATTTGCAAAAACGTGACCGTTGCACTGTTGCGTCATTTGTTTGATCTGAATCACAAGGTTTCTCCTTCTAAATTACAATATGTCTGTCGCGAGGTGACTTATTTGGGTCATCTCTTGTCAAAGGAGGGACGACGATTGACCCCCGAACGAATTCAGGCAATTGCACAAATGTCAGTGCCATCCACACAAAGAGAGGTACGTGCCTTTTTGGGCATTACTTCTTATTGTAGACAGTGGATTCCGAGTTTCTCTTTATTGGCTAAACCGCTGTTGGCGCTAACTTTAAAAGATACGCCTCAGCCTCTTCCGTGGACTGACGAATGTCAGAAGAGTTTTACTGATTTGCGTATTGCTTTGTGTTCTGCTCCTGTATTGGGTACTCCTGATTACAGTAAGCCCTTTACGCTCTATGTCCATGAAAGAGAGGGTTGTGCATTGTCAGTCTTAACGCAGCGTTTTGGAGATCAACAGCGACCATGCGCATATTTCTCAGCTACGTTAGATCCAGTAGCTAAAGCATTGCCTAGTTGTCTTAAGGCGACAGCGGCAGCAGCAATTTCTATTCGACAGTCTGCTGGAGTAGTGCTAGATAATACTCTCATTGTTATGGTGCCACATGCAGTGGATACTTTACTAAATAGGACAAAAACGCAGCATCTTACGAGTGCTCGGTTGTCCGGATATGAGCTGACGCTTTTGGCTAGTCACATACACATCAAACGATGTAATACCCTGAATCCAGCTACTTTGTTGCCTCTTCCAGAAGAGAGAGATGTCTCTGAACAGCATGATTGTTTTCTCCGTACTGAAGAAGAGACTAAGGGTAGAATTGACCTAAAAGACACGCCATTAGTGAATCCAGATGGAACACTATGGGTAGATGGTTCTTGTTTCAAGCTCCCGAATGGAGATACAGTTTCAGCCTACGCTATTACTACTTTACATACGATTGTGGAGACAGCACGCATTAGACATAATTCAGCTCAGGCAGCTGAATTGATAGCCTTAACTAGAGCGTGTGTGTTATCCAAAGGAAAAAGAGTAAACGTGTACACTGATAGCCAATACGCTTTTGGTGTAGCGTTTAACTTTGGGCGCTTATGGAAGGAAAGAGGATTCTTTACTTCCCATGGTACTAAGATACAACATGGTCAATTAGTGACTGAACTTCTTGAGTCACTTACAATGCCTACTCAGATAGCGATCGTGAAGTGTAGTGCACACAAAAAGATTGTGGACGATGTTGGTCGAGGAAATGCATTTGCAGATGAGGTAGCGAAAAAGACAGCCAGAGACAACACAAGTCGAATGTATGTTGCAGGTCCCGCAAACTGCGTAAGAGAAAAGGGAATGTGTGAAGATACAGTAGAGAGTGTGAAATCAATTCAAGGAGAGGCTACGGAGAATGAGTTGAGAAAGTGGAAGGAAAGTACAGGAATGTTAGATGAGATGGGATGTTGGGTTGAATTATCAGAACATCAACGTTGGCTGTTACCAGATGCTTATGTACTACCTGTAGTTACTATGGCACATGGTCCAGCTCACCTAAGTGCAAAAGGAATATGTAAACTTCTGGCTCCAGTGTGGCAAAATGAGGGGATCCCAAAGTGTGCAAATAATGTAGTAAAACATTGTATTGTTTGCTTGATGTACAATCCGGGAAAGGGAACCCCAACTCCAGCAGGTCATTTTGCTCCTCCAACATATCCATTTGAGGTGTTGCAGATCGATTATATTCACATGGAACGATGCAACAACCTCAAATATGTTCTGGTGGTAGTATGTGCTTTTTCTAGATGGGTAGAAGCCTACCCTCTGAAGGACAATACTGCTTTATCAACTGCCAAAATACTTTTGAAAGAATTCTTCCCTAGGTTTGGTTTGCCGCGCATTGTCTGGAGTGACAATGGGAGCGAATTTGTGGGTCAAGTCATGCAAAAAGTTTGTGCAGGTCTTGGCATAAAACAGAAGTTCCACGCGGCGAATCACCCACAGTCGGCTGGTTTAGTAGAATGCTACAATGGAACCTTGAAGCTTAAAATTGCTAAGGTGCAAGCTAGCACAGGACTTAATTGGCCTGATGCTTTACCATTGGCTCTTCTGTCCACCAGAACAGCAGTACACTCTCGTTTGGGGCTTAGCCCTTACGAAGTGATATTTGGTCGCCCAGCTAATGTATGGGGAGTTCCTCGCCCTAAGAAATACTCAGACTTGCCATACCCGATGTTGATTGACTACTTGCATGACCTTACAACTAAATTGCGTGTTCTTCATCAACAGGTTCAGAGTGCTCTACCAGAGGCTTCCACAGACCCAGGTCATTCCATCCGACCAGGTGACTGGGTCTGCACGAAAAATTTCCAACGACAGAGAAATTTGGAGCCCAGATGGAGAGAGCCACGCCTGGTTCTTTTGACCACAAGAACAGCAGTTAAAGTCGAAGGAAAGAAAAACTGGGTGCATGCCGTGCACTGCAAGAAAGTGCCTTTGCCCTTGCCTTTCGATCAGTGGGTCCGTAGAGGCATCAGTGACTCTGAAAGTGAGAAAGTTCCGCAATTTGTACCATTCAGTGATGCACGTCTAATTGGAACACTTTCTGAGAAAGAGGACGACGACATCCTTCAAGAAGCAATACCATCGCATCGTCGCTTGAACACGACAAATCCAGGAACATTGTTTCAAAACCAGACTGCCTCTGGACAGGAACGCTATAATTTGAGACCAAGACCAAAGAACTTGTAAATTTCTCTCCTATGTAGTACTCTATCCCGGTTGCAGGGTCACGGTAGGAGTCTTAGTTACGACCTGAGTAAGTGGCAATAGGCCTGCAGGACCTCACAGTGTCATAGGACGGTAGATAATCGTGACTACAGTGATTGAGGAAGATTGCCGTGAGCATCCACTTAGAAAGATGGAGGCTACATTAGATAAAAGAGAAAGTAAAAATGTAAAGAATAATTGTAAAGAAATATGTAGTCGTTGTAGTATTGCTCTATGCGTCATTATATTGTCGTGTATTCTTTTGGCATCTGTAAACTGGATCATTATTACTCTGCAGCAAAAAGTTGTCTCTTCTCCTACCTCTACATCTTCTTCTACTATCTCTCCGCACCTATTTCACACTCTTCCCCAGCATGAACTCATCAGAAGAACTGAATACTTTAACAATTCCTTCGTCCAGTTGTTACATCAACATCAGTTAGTGATCAATACAACTGACTGTTGGGTGTGTGGACTCATACCACATACGGTAGAAAAAGGAATGCCATATTTAGTTCTTCCATTCTCCTATGAAGGTTCCGCTTGGGCTTATTTTGTCATTTTCAATAATGCATATCAAAGTAAAATTAAACAACCTGTCAATTCACATAGTGTTGGTTCAAATTTCAGTCATAGTTTATTGATAAAGGGAATGGTAGCTATGGCTAAAATCATGGAAAAAAGTGAAGCTTCCATAGATGAAAGAAAAGCATATACCAATTGGAACATAACTAATTACATTTCCAGCCTCAATGATAAGGTTAAGCAAGGAAAATCTCCTCCGATACGGGTCATACCCCAACAAGGAAATTTCTGTCTGCAAATAAATGGTAGAACTCCAAACACCGGACAAAGAGAAAGTTTATGTTCCCATACATATGTTTATTCAGCCCTGAATTCACTGCCGTTAGTACCATCTCAAGGTACATACTTCGTTTGCCACGATAGGGCTTATACATGGTTGCCAGCTGATTTCTCTGGTACTTGTTATATAGCCTTTCTTCTTCCCCCTACATACACCGGTCCTGCGAACCATCATAAAAATAGATATGGCAGAGGGATTGTGGATTCGAAAGACACAGCAGGACAAGAGGGAGGAGATTTCCTCAAAGGATTTCTTCCCTTCTGGGGTCCAATGGCCAACAGCAGAAATATAAGGTAATTGGTTCGTGTCGTAGAAACCACCATAGACATCACTGTAGGAGCTTTAAGTAACATTACAGCTGAACTACAGGCTGATCGTCTTATGACCTTGCAGAACCGTGTTGCCTTAGACTTTGTTCTTGCGGACCGTGGTGGAGTATGCAAATTGATCGGATCAAGTTGCTGTATTTTCATACCTAATGACGCTCCGACAGTATACCAAGCTATCTCTAAGTTACACATAATCTCCGAGTCGATTCATCAGGACGAAGGAGATTGGTCCTTTTCAGAGTGGTTTTGGGGATTACTGTCCAAATGGGGTTGGAAGGTATTGACATTCTTTGGAGTAATTTTAGCTTTTATATTCTCTTGTTGTCTTTGTATGCACTGCGGTCCTGCCATCTGCAACCTATGTGCTACTGCATGTATTCCCAAACCCAAGTCACAAAGAGCAGAGAATATCAAAATGATGGTACAGCAACAGCTTGATGACCTCATGGCCATAGACATCGACTCAGATTAACATGAGTTTGTGTATCTTGCCTGAGTTCTGGCAAAAGGAGGGTCTGAGGAAATTCGATTTTTAATACGATCGTATCGACCCGCCATTTTGTGGCCCGCCGCCATTTTATGTTGCCTTCACTCAGGCAGCACAGCGAACGAAGTCCATTCTGCCTTTTCTGCTTATTCTGCAACATGGTGTTCAAAACAGCCTTCTGCCTCTATCTTTACAAGGCTGGTATTAAGGTCTGACCGAGTACACTAATCCCTGTCTGGTTTTCTAATCCTTGTTTCAACTATCTGTAGGCTCACACTATTCTCCGCCGATCTTATCTTATCGTCTGGCCTTCGCTGTCCTTTGCTAGTATTCTCTCATTTCACAACTGTCCTCCAAACGCACACAAACTTATCGCACCACATGCAACTTCGTTGTGGATCGGTTAATGAATTAGTTCAAGGGAGGGGTGACAAACACAGCTGGAGGGGAGGCAACCTTAAGTCACTTGATACTTTGTTTTCCAATTCCTTCTATTGGTGCTGTCTTGTTTTCCGACATTTCTATTGGCTCTGTTCTATCTTTACATTATTCTTACTGGCTCCTTTCTATGTGTTCTGGGAGTGTATGTAGTTAATAAATGGTTTTTATACGGTATATAAGATTGTGCGCCACAAAGTAAAGTGGCAGTCTCCTGAGAACATACCTTGTGTACTTCTTGGACAACTGTACTAGCTGCAGCTAATAAAATCTGATCTTTTACGCCTGACAGAGTGTCCCGTGTCTCTGTTAGTTGAGGCAGGTGAATCCAAGGAGATTTCAGGCGTACCCTGCGCCGCCAGGCCCATAAGGTTCTGGTTCTTCAGTACCCTGTGTTTGGGGTGTGTCTGAGTGAATGCACAAGGAGCTGTCAACCAAGCCCAGCCAGACGTGGATTGTAAGGCACAGAAGGATTTAAGTGCAAAGAAATGCTCACTTTCTAAAAGTGGCATTTCTAGAATAGTAATATTAAATCCGACTTCACCAGTCAGTAGGACTTTGTATTACCATTCTGGCCATACTAAATATGACCTTCCTGCTCCTTTCAGATCAGCAGCTGCCACTTCAACAGTGTATGAGGGCAGCCCCAATGTTAGCCTATGAAAGGAGCAGGCCTCACAGTAGTGTAAAAGCGAATTTAGGAGTTTCACACTACCAGGACATATAACTACACAGGTACATGTCCTGCCTTTTACCTACACAGCACCCTGCTCTAGGGGTTACCTAGGGCACACATTAGGGATGACTTATATGTAGTAAAAGGGGAGTTCTAGGCTTGGCAAGTACTTTTAAATGCCAAGTCGAAGTGGCAGTGAAACTGCACACACAGGCCTTGCAATGGCAGGCCTGAGACAGGGTTAAGGGGCTACTGAGGTGGGTGGCACAACCAGTGCTGCAGGCCCACTAGTAGCATTTAATCTACCTGCCCTAGGCACATGTAGTGCACTCTACCAGGGACTTACAAGTAAATTAAATAGTCAATCATGGATAAACCAATCAGTAGTACAATTTACTCAGAGAGCATATGCACTTTAGCACTGGTTGGCAGTGGTAAAGTGCCCAGAGGTCAAAAGCCAACAACAACAGGTCAGAAAAAATAGGAGGAAGGAGGCAAAAAGTTTGGGGATGTCCCTGTCAAAAAGCCAGGTCCAACAGGGACGTTTCAGTCTGGTTAAGGAGGGGTGAGAACCAGCCCCAAATAAACCAACCACAGGATGTGTTTAACTACATGCTAGTCCTAAGGAACCAAATGGCCAAGTTCTGGAAGAAAACCTCTGAGAGCTTGGAGACTAACCGGGAGGTTATGAAGAAGTGGCATGACCAGACGGCTATCCCTGTAAAATGTCAACATAGGCAGAAAGTGTGAGTAATGGAGAACGTGGAGCCCAGCATCCTCCTGGAACTTTGGTCAAGGCCTCATGAGATAGTTGAAAGGAAGGAAGAGACAGCCTTCCTGGTGGACCTCAATACCCCCAAACACGCTTCAAAGGTCCTCCATATCAGCTGTCTCAAGCCACACTGTAAGAGGTCTGAGGCCACCATGCTGCTGGTGACAGCTGAAGGGGAGGAGAAGGAGTGTGATTGTCTCCCTGGTGTCCTATGATCAAAAGTGAAAGATGGACCAGCTGAGGGTGTCTCCCTCTGCCCTACCCTGACCCCAGAACAGCAGAGGGACTGTCAACAGATATTGGGGAAGTTTGCCTCTCTGTTTTCCCCGACACCAGGGCTTACACATATAGGTATCCATGATATTGACACAGGAGACAGCCACCCTGTCAAAAACAAAATATACAGGCTGTCTGATAAAGTGAGAACCAGCATCAACGGGGAGGTCTCTAAGATGTTGGAGCCAGGGGTGATTGAACACTCCAGTAGCCCTTGTTCCAGGCCTGTGGTGTTGGTACTGCCCCACCAGGCATGGCCCCATTACTCCGATTTTGTGTGGGCTACAGGGCGCTCAACACAATTACTAAGACTGATGCTCACCTGGTCCCCAGTACTGATGAGCTGATTGACAGATTAGGGGCTGACAAGTCCCTGAGTACCTTTAATTTGACTTCAGGGTAATGGAAGATTGCCCTAACTGAGGGGGCAAAAGAGAGGTCAAGCTTTTACACTCCAGAGGGACACTTTAAGTTTAAAGTGATGCCCTTTGGACTGAAAATGCCCCTGCCACTTTCCAGAAGCTGGTCAACCAAGTCTTGGCTGGCATTGTGCTGGTTATTTAGATGACATAGCTGTCATCAGTAGCAGCTGCAAGGACCACCTCTTTCATCTGCAGGATGTGCTTCAGGCTCTGCGATGAACAGGCCTTACTATCAAGGCTAGTAAGTGCCAGATAGGGCATGGGATTTGGTGTACTGGGACACTTTGTTCGGAGGGGTAAGGTGCAGCCCCTCTAGGCCAAAATAGAAACTATTCTGTCCTGAAACCCCTTATAAACTCAGACAGAGGTGAGGGCCTTCCTGGGCCTCACAGGATGTTACACAAGGTTTGTCAAGGGGTATGGCTCCATTGTTGCTCCTTGACGGAGCTGACTTCCAAAAAGCAGCCCAATACGGTGATCTGAACAGAGGCTTGCCAGAAAGCCTTTGACTCCCACAAACAGGTCATGTGCTCAAGGTCCCTTACTTTTCTATGAAATTTATTGTCCAAACAGATGTCTCAGAGCATGGTATTGGGACAGTACTATCACAGCTCAGTGAGGAGGACCTAGGCCAACCTGTAGCTTTCAACTCTAGGAGGTTGCTTCCCATGGTTCAGTGGAGGAGTGCTATTAAAAGAGAAGACTTTGATGTGGTCTGGCACTGCCCTAGCAGAGACCATACTTGTTTGGGACTCACTTCTGGGTTCAGAAAGACCATAGGCCCCTCAGGTGGCTAGTACAAATGAGTGGCGAGAATTCAAAATTGTTAAGGTGGTCCATCTTCCTACAGTGAACAATACCCTGAGTCAGACTACTCTAATGCTGATGTTCTCTCCAGGTTCTTTCGCCATATTGATGAGAACTTCAAGGATGTTGGGTATTACTTCCCACTTTCACCTGGGGGTGGGGCACGTGTTAGACCTGTCAGCCTTAGGGTGGGCTTTCCCAAACTTTTTGCCTACTTATCTTCATTTCTGTTGTCCTTAGGACTCTGTACACTTTACCACTGCTAACCAGTACTAAAGTGCTTGTGCTCACTCCCCTAAACATGGTTTGAGTGGCATATACCTCACTGGCATATCTGATTTACTTATAAATTCCTTGCAGAGTGGTATACCATATACCCCGGGCCTGTAAACTAATTGCTACCAGTGGGCCTGCAGCAACTATTGTGCTATCCACCTAGGTATCACTTTCAACCAAGTCCTAGGCCTGCCAAGGCAGCTGGAATGCAGTTTTAAAGGGCCTTGTCGACTTGACATTTACACCCTCTTGCCAAACCATAAATTCTCCTTTTACTACATACGTAATCTCTAATGTAGCTCCTAGGTAGGCCATAGGGCAGGGTGCTATGTAATTAAAAGGTTGGACATATACTTTTAAGTTTTAAATTTCCTGGTGGGGATGAACGCAGAAATTCATTTTTCACTGCTGTGAGGCTCACTTCTCCCATAGGATAACATTGGGGATTCCTCATCACATTTAATAAGGTGTAATTTCCAATTGGGAGCAGGTAGCTTTGTCATGTTCAGCACCTATTGAATTGTAATAATAAACCCTTTTTAATGGTGAAGTCAGATTTTTCATTACAATTTTGAAAATGCCACTTTCAGAAAGTTAAAATTTTCTTGTCATGAGCCTTTGGTGCCTCCAGCCTGACTTGGGTCGCCTGACCCAGTATAGCCGACCTTGTGGAACTGTTTAAGCATAGAAACCTCTACCTCATCCCGCAGAGATTTTTTACTTCAATTTTGGTGACTAAGTCAGAATGTAGAAATCTTCACTGCAGTTTTGACCCAAGGACATCCGACAATGACGCTCCCTCTCGGACATCTCCTGCAGCCTTATTCCACTGAATTTTACCTGCTCAGACACTTTTTCTCAGAATTTCTTCTAAGCCTGAAGGTGAGTGCTGACCGGACACAACTCACTTCTTGCATCCTAACCGCGCTCCATCACAGTCAGACATATTTTCTTACTTTGACCCGGTGCATGACTAGATTATCTTAATTGGTACTTTGATCTTCTAGGCACTAGTTTTCAATAACATTTTAAAATTCAAAACTCCTGTTCTACTGATTGGATTTTTGTTATTTTGTCAAATAATGTATTAATATTTACTCTATTTTTCCAAATTGTTTGAGAGTTTTCTTATGTTGTGTGTTCCCTTTGTGTTGCATAAATACTTTACACATCACCTCTAAGATACGCCTATCTGCCTTTTGTGCCAAGCTACCCAGGGTTTAGCACATGTTAATTTAGTGACTTTTTTGTGGTTCAGCCTACAAGGGATTGTGGATGTTGATTGACCAGCGTTCACATTCCAGTCAACCAACAACCCAATTTCTCACAATTGAGATTTTAATACATATTACAAGAAGTCCCTGACTTACATTTTGAGGTGTTTCCTAACTGCAGATAGCATTATTAAATGTAATAGTGCATCCCAGTGTTTCCGGATGGATCAGCCAGCTTTGCTACAGTTAAAATGCTATAATGAAAATAGTTTTTGGGTATCATTTCTTGAGCCTTATCGGCTATAAGGCCTACATACGGGGGGACTTATTGATATTTAAAAGGAGGGTTTAGACCTGTCATAAAGGTTTATTTTGATAGGGTGGATTGATTTTTTAAACTGCAGTAGTCAGGTTTCAATGGTAAGCCCAAAGCCATGTTTATCCTGTCACTGTAGTGGATGGCACAATATTTGTTGCATTCCACTAGTGTCATTTAACTTACAGGCCTTGGGTAAACTTTGTACCCTACTGTAGAGACTTAAAGGCAAGTTAAATAACCCAATTAGGACTATAACCAATTTCAACATGCTTTAGGGGCCAGAGCAGATGCACTGGGGTCTGGTTAGCACAGTTCCACTGCACAGAGTCTTATATACCAGCAGCATCAGTCCACAAGAAATGGGTTGAAGCATATCTCTGTCAAGTTATTTACACAGAAATTACAGTTAGAAAGATGAGCACAGCATCTCTGTGCTATCCAGTGCCAGATGGAAAGGCAAAGACTGAGGGGAAACTGAGCATGGTGCAAACATAATAGTATTATCAGAATGCAAGTTATAGCAGCAACTGTTTGAGCTAGATGGATCACCTGAGGAAAAAATCTAAATTAATCAGATTTTAAATGCGTGGAAAGAAATGTCACTAGTGCCAAGGCAAGCACCCAATTGCATCTGAGGGTGAAGAGTGAACATTCAAGAGTGTACAAGTGGCCTGTCCTATTATTACATGTGCCATCATAAGCAAAGCAGGTGGCTCATGTGTTTTTCTGTTAACCACGATTACCACACAGGTATTTGTACACCAACCATGTACAAGCAAATGCCTCAGCGGAAAGGCAGCAAGTGCAAATGAGTAGTTGTAGGGAAGCACCATCTTTCTTGGCATGTTACCCCCAATTTCTGTCTGATTGTCAGTGTGTTTTGACTGTGTCACTGGGATCCTGCTAGTCAGGCCCCAGTGCTTATGGTTTGTGGCCTACATTTGTGTATGTTTTGCTATTTTGTCAGTGTGCTTGAGTGTCTCACTGGAGTCCTGCTAATCAGAACTCCAGTGCTTATGCCCACTCTGTTTCCAAATTTGTCACTATAGTCTAGTGACTACATATGTCACTCTAGAGTGGCAAACTGGACCCCCCTTATAAGACCCTAGTATATGGTACATAGGTACCCAGGGCAATGGGGTTCCAGGAGATCCTTATGGGCTGCAGCATTTCTTTTGCCACCCATAAGGAGCTCATACAAACACTTCTTCAGGACTGCCATTGCAGCTTGAGTGAAATAATGTAAGCACTATTTTGCAGCCATTTTCACTGCACCAGGTCACTTATAAGTCACCGATATGTCTAACATTCAGACCCTGAAGGCTATTAGCATAGTACCTGTGTCTGAGGTCACCCCTGCACTAGCAGAGGTGCCTCCACATCATCCAGGCCCATTTTCCTGGACTTCGTGAGTGCAGCGTCGCCATTATAAGTGTGCACTACATATAGGTCAATACATATATGTAGCTTTGCAATGGTAACCCTGAATATGGCCATGTAAGGTGTCTAAGAACTGGAAATTGCACCCTCATACTGATTCTGTTATTGGGGGGCCACCATGGACCTCCAGAACTGCTAACCCAGCTCCCTGAGGTTTCCACTGCAGCCCCAGCTGCTGCCACCTCACAGGCAGGTTTCTGCCCTCCTGGGGCTTCGGCAGGCCAATCCCAGGAAGTCAGAACATAGCATTTCCTTTGGGACAGGGGGTTGCACCCTCCCCCTTTAGAAATAGGTGCTACAGACATGCAAGGGTTATCCTCCCAGAGCCTCTGGAAATGCTTTGAAGGGCACAGATGGTACCCTCCTTGCAAAATCCCGTCTACACCGGTTCAGGGACCCCCAGTCCCTGCACTGGCGTGAAACACGACAAAGGAAAGGGGAGTGACCACGCCCCTGTCCATCACCACCCCAGGGGTGGTGCCCAGAGCTACTCCAGAGTGTCCCTGGCTTCTACCATCTTGTTTTCAGGATGGTCACTGAACTCTGGGAGCATCTGAGTGGCCAGTGCCAGCAGGTGACATCAGAGACCTCTCCTGATAGGTGCTTACCTGGTTAGGTGACCAATCCCTTCCCTCAGGGCTATTTAGGGTCTCTCCTCTGGGTGTTTCCTCAGATTTGGATTGCAAGACTCCAGCAGGAATCCTCTGCAACCTCTGCTTTACCTTCGACCATCGGATTAACCTCAGGACTACTCCAGGAACTCTACAACTTGCAACAAAGTATCCAAGAAGGCTACTGCAACCCTGTAACTTCAGCTCCTGCCAGCAACTGCAACAGTTTCCAGGTCCTGCATGCTCCGAGGACTGCCTGTCTTCATTCTGCTCCAGGAGGTCCGAAGGAATATCCTGTGGAGTGACAGAGTCACTTCCCTGCTTCAGTAGGCATCTCTCTGCAGTGACAACGGGTACTCTGGGTCCCCTCTCCTGATGATGAGCATGGATCCTGGAACACAGGTGGTGGACCAAAATGACCCTGACTGTCCAAAGGTCCAACTGTCCAAATTTGGTGGAGGAAAGAGCTTGCCTCTCCTTGCCAGACAGTACCCCTGTGCACCTCATGTTTTGCAGCTCCTTGGGCTTATGTGTGTTTTTTCAAGGAATCCTTCATGCATAGCTTAGCCCAGGTCCCCAGCACTCTATCCTGTGACACTCAGCTCCCTGAGTTGTTCTCCAGCGATGTGGATCCCTTTATGTAGTGCTGCAATGACTGCAATTTGCAACTCCTTTGTCCCCATGTCCTGGGACTCTTGTGTGTGCTGCCTGGTCTTCTAAGGGCCCTCTGAAGTGCTGAGAGCCCCCTCTGTCTCCTCTGTCTAAGATGAGACCTCCAGGGCCCTCCTCTTTGACGTGGGTCATCTCTTGCACCAAGCAGGAACCCGCAGCTGTCTTCTTTGGTGCATCTCTAACTTTTTCTCCCAACCAGAGGTTCCACTTTTGCTCCTTCATTCGGGTTAGCAGGGGCTCCTGTTACTCCTGGACTCTTCTGCTGTTCTTGGACTTGATCGCCTCTCTCCACAGGTCTTCAGGTCCAGGACTCCATTGTTGGTGTCTTGCAGTCTTGCTTGGTTTTTGCATAATTCTTTATCATGACTTCTAGTGTGTCCTGAGGAAACTTGCTGTACTTTTCTCCTGTTTTCCTGGGCTTTGGGGTGGGGTAGTTTACTTACCTTTGGCGTTTTCTTACACTCCCAGCACCCCTCTACACACTACTCTTGCCTAGGTAGGAAACCGACATTCGCATTCCACTATTTTAGTATATGGTTTGTGATCCCCCAGGCCCTTTGTAACCTATGGTGATTTTCACTATTTGCACTATTTTATGACTATTTACCTGATTTTGGTTACTAGTGTAAATTTATGTATAATACTTACCTCCTAAGGACGTATAGCCTCTAAGATATTTTTGGCCTTGTGTCACTAAAATAAAGTACCTTTATTTTTGGTAACACTGAGTATTGTTGTTCTTGTGTGTAAGTACTGTGTGACTACAGTGGTATTGCAAGAGCTTTGCATGTCTCCTAGTTCAGCCTTGGCTACTCTACCTACGGCTACCTCTAGACGCCTGGCTACTAGATACTGACTAAATTTCACTAATAATGGGTAAATGGACCTGGTATAAGGTGTAAGTACCTTAGGTACCCACTACAAACCAGGCCAGCCTCCTGCAGTAGTTGAGAAAAGTGCAAGCAGTGCACATATTCAATGGAAGAAAGCAGTAATTTCCTGCATCCACACCAAGCTGGAAAAGGAATGCGAGAAAGAGTTATAAATAAAGGGCAGTCTCCCTAAATACAGAATGGTTGTTATTTATGCATTCAACGTGTCGCATGCAGTGGGTAACGCTTCCTCTGTTCCACTAACGTTCATAAGTGTGAACTCTGAAGAGGTTTTGTGTGTTTTAAATTTGAAAAATGTTGTATTTCTCCAGATGACTCATTCGCTTCCCAGGGCAGAAATCAACTCCTGTGTGCTGTTGTGAGTGCAATGGAGAAGCAATGATCTTTGACTCCAAAACACCCAACTGTCCACAGGGCCATCTGTGGCTTTTCTCCCACAAACGAGGCACCTGCTCGTTTTGTGCACACTTTACATGTCACTAATAAGTAGCACCTTGCCCCACAGATTGACCATTATCAAGACTCTGTACCTATCCCAACCCATCTGTACCCTTTACACAGCCTTTTCGCCTTTGCCCCATGCTGCCTTTGCGTACCACTTAATCCATATATTCATTTAGTCATCCTGTGATCAAACCATTGACATATCCACGCATGTACTATGTCACTCATTCATCCATGGACTCAATTATCTAACCATTGTCTCATGTTCAACTACTCACCTAGTCATGCAACCACACACACACACTCACAATGAAGAAACCTCTCACATTGAAAGACACACTGGCAAAGTCAATATATCTGGCTTTAAAGTGCTAACACATGGAAAGTAAGGCATGCACAAATCAGCAAAGTTTACTTGCAGTGTATCATTTTGTACCTTTATGCTTACCACATCAATCTTGGGGAATAAAAAATAGGGCACTGACATAGGACATGAAGTAAGAGTAATGTTGCATAAATATGAGATACACATAGTCTGGGCACATTTATGCATGCTTGTATTATTATGTAGTTACACATTAAAGTAATTCCTATTGACTTTGTCAACTTTTGTTTTTATCACTGAGATGCTTAAAGTGCAAAGTGTTACCCAGACATGGACCTATGATTTTGCCACACATTCCAAGCTGCGCCTCCAATATAGTGCCCAACAGGCCGATCTTGGATTGGGACTGCTTGTGTTACTGCTCGGTGAGGACCCAGATTAATAGTGTGGGATGCGCTGTTCCTATTAAGTCATATGGCTGGGTCCAAACTGGGGTGATGTGGCAAGCAAAATAACAATGGATTCAACCCAGATCTGTGACTGGGGTGAGTGTTTGAAAAGTTTCAACACTCCGTCCATCATTTTAATTTGGTTTTGCTATGTGCACCCTAATGTGCAAAGGTATGACCAGATGTGGGTCCGTTGCTCGCTGTGCCAATGGATTCAAGCTAACCTGGCTGATGAGGGTTGATAACCCCTAAACCAGTCCCAGGATGATTGTCTCTGGTCCAGGCAGGACCTGGCCTAGCAGTTCGGGCTGGACTTTAACCATAGGGAGCAGGGTCAAGTCTGATTTGCATATGGCTGGGTCCAAACTTGGGCATCATGGTGAGCAAAGCAACAATGGATTTAACCCAGATCTGTGACTGGGGGCGAGTGTTTGAAAAGTTTCAGCACTCTGTCCATTATCCTTTTGTGTTGCTGTTCCTAGTGAAGCAAGGACAAGCATGATTTACATGATTGGCCCCTGCCTGTAGTGGTACAGTGAGAGAAACAAAAAAAGTAATTACCAGTGACTGAGATTAATTCAAGCATTCTGCTAATCCCTTGGTTAATATTTTTCTCATTGGTTACAAGTGATTGCTGCTATTTTCGATGTTCGTGGTTGTTGCAGTTTTTGTGCCTGCTATACAGGCAGCACTTGTTGCTGTTGTGATTCTGGTGTTGAAACAGCTGTTATCCCTACTTTGGTTACAAATAATGTCAATGCTGTCATCACTGCCATTCTGGTAAAATGTGTTGTAATTGTCCGTGTCATGGTGGTAGCTGTGGTCACTGCTTTTATGGTAGCTGTGCTCACTGCTGTTATGACAGTTGCTGCTGTTGTCCTTGCTATGGCAGCAGATGTAGTTGCTGCTGTGGCCCATGATGTTTGGCAGTTGTTGTTTCTGCTTTGACTCCTGATGTCCTGGTAGATGCTGTCATGACGACTGTGGCCCTGCTGTGCTGGAATTGTTGCAACTGCTGTCATTGCTGTAGTCACAGCTGTTGTTGCTGCCAAGGTTTCTTCTTTGGGAAAACAAAACTATTGCTGTTGTTGTGATGATAGCTTGGGTCTTTCCTGTGGTCTCTACTCTGGTGAATTATTTGGTCATTGCTCTGGTGAATGCTGTGGCAGTAGTATCAGCTGTTGGTATTGTTGTGGTTGATTATTTGATGCCTGTTTGCTTTCAGCTGTCCCTACTCCTCTAGCAGCTGTTGTTGCCACTGTTATGGCGGCTGTGTATTGGTTGTTGTGATGGTAGCTGTAGTTTATGTGGTCCCTACTTTGGTGGGAACCGTTATTGCTATTGTAGTTCCTGCTGTTGTGGCAGCTGCAGTTGAAGTTTCTTTGCTTTGGTGATCACTGCTGATGTCCTAGCCTTGGCTGCTGCTGTTCCTGATATTGTCCCTGCCATGGTGACTGATAACGATCCCGGCGTTGTTGCCTTCTGAGGTTACAGCAGTAGTAACCGCTGTGGGCCTTTTTATGTTTTTAGCTGCAGTAATTCCTGTCCTGGTGGCAGCTGTTTTTGCTTCTGTCATGCTAGCTATTGCGTCTGTTGTAGTCCCTGTTGTTGTGGTTGATGCGATTGTTGCTCTAGTCCCCAGTGTGGTTGTGATTGTTGCTTTGTCCCTTCTGGTGCGGATTTTGTTGTCCTTGCAATGATGGCAGATGTGATCTGTGCTGTGGTTACAGCTGTGATTGCTGCTGTTGCCACTATTGTAGCAGGTGTTGTTATTCCTGTGGTATTAGCTACTCTTCAATTGCTGCGGTTGTTGTTGCTTCTGTGGCTACTGATTTCACTCCTTTTGTTGCTGCTGTGGTTGAAGCTATTGTTGCTGGAGTGGTATCTGTGGTTGAATGCAGCGGTCTCTGCTGTGGTTAAAGCTGGGCTCCCAATTCTGATAGCTGCTACTGTGGCTGTTTTGGTGACTGTGAATGTTCCAGTGATCGATACAGCAATGGTAACTGCTGTGGTTGCTTCTGTTGTCACTCTTGTGGCAGTTGATTTTGCTGTTATCTGGAGGCTGTTGTTGCAGTTTTCGGGGTTTACTGCGGAGGCAGTTTTTTGTCCCTGCTTTGGTCCCTTTTGCCGAGGCAGCTGTTTTCACTGCGGTTTCTGCTTTTATGAAAGGTATTGTCACAGCTGTGCTCCCTGCTTTGCTAAGTTACTGTTGCTACTGTTGTCCCTGCCAATGTGGCAACTGTGGTGGCTACTTTAGTCACTGCTGTTGGAGGAGCTGTGGTGACTGTTGTAGTGACAGCTGTTGATGTTGCTATGGTGGTTCCTGTGGTTATTTTAGTCCCTGCTGAGGCTGTACATAGGCATCAAAAAGAGTGCCAGCAGCAGCATTTGTGTTAGAGATGCTCCATGGTGCAATTGCGTAGAGCGACTTATTTTTTAACCCCAGTCACAAAGCTAAAACAGAATGTAAAATGTAAAACAGTTCATTTCACCACTAAAAGCTCCTCTCTGTATTTTATTTTTCCTTTCACATGGGTTTTGAGACATTTAGGGGGTGATTCTCACCCTGGCGGGCGGCCCCCCCTCCAGAATACCGCACCGCGGTCATTAGACCGCTGCGGGTATTCTGGGTTTTACACTGGGCTGGCAGGCGACCGCCAAAAGGCCGCCCGCCAGCCCAGTGTAAAACGACCTTCCCACGAGGACGGAGTGGGAAGGTGCGACGGGTGCAGTGGCACCCGTCGCGAATTTCACTGTCTGCAATGCAGACAGTGAAATTCTTTGTGGGGCCCTCTTACGGGGGCCCCTGCAGTGCCCATGCCATTGGCATTGGCACTGCAGGGGCCCCCAGGGGCCCCACGACAACCCATACCGCCATCCTGTTCCTGGCGGGCGAACCGCCAGGAACAGGATGCCGGTATGGGCTGTCAGAATCCCCCATGGCGGCGCAGCTCGCTGTGCCGCCATGGGGGATTCAAATGGGCAGCGGAAAACCGGCGGGAGACCGCCGGTTTTCCACTTCTGACCGCGGTCAAACCGCCGCGGTCAGAATGCCCAGCGGGGCACCGCCAGCCTGTTGGCGGTGCCCCCGTCATTTTAGCCCTGGCGGTCTTGGACCGCCAGGGTTAGAATGACCCCCTTAATGCTGTCTCCTGACAGACATTAAAAGCCAATCCCATGTCCTTAGTTAGTGGCCTTTTCTGCCTGCAAGTTTGCAGGCACATGTTCTTAAGGAACACAAGAGGTGAAAACCATGACAAAGCTTGATAGTTTGGGCCTTGGTCTGTCAAATTTGTCAACTAATGAGACAGAGAAAGAGAAATTATGCCAATGGGAAAAAAGGACAGAAAGACAAATAGAAAGAGTGAGCTGGGAAAAAGTAAGAAAGAAAAGGGAAGGAGGGAGAAAAGATAGACATATGTGTAGATAAGGAAAAGAAGATTAGATTGAAAAAGGAAGGGTGAAACAGAGGGTGAAATGAAGGTAAGGTAGTAGGATTGTGAATTTAAGAAAGGGTACAAGGATGGAAGGAAGGGTAAAAGGATGGCTTGGTGAAAGAATGGATTGAAGCAATACTTAATGTTTTGCTTCTGGGTTCTACGCCAATATGGGCTCAAATCAATTTCTGTAATTAAAACACCCATCACAAAGTCCTAGGGCAGAAGCACCATTTCCAACCTCGTTACATTTTGCTACCACAGTGGCTGCACAGTGGCTGCAGCTCCCAAGTAACTACTGTAACCTAGTAAATGAAACACACATGAATGAAAATCGAAGGTCACAACTTAGTTACATGAGGTATTCACGAAATGTAGGCCTATATTTATACTTTTTTTAGCGCCGCATTTGCGTCAGTTTTTGACGCAAAAGAGGCGCAAACTTGCAAAATACTATTGTATTTTACAAGTTTGCGCCGTTTTTGCATCAAAAAGCGGCGCAAACGCGGCGCTAAAAAAGTATAAATATAGACCGTAGTTTGTATATTGCAAAAGAGGTTGTATTGGCAATTGTTACTTCTTTCTGTACGCAGGTCTATTGCATGAAACAGTCTTTCAGTCTCTCATTACAGCCTTATGTTTACCTGTCCTTAAAAACCTGGCACAGCATTGTAGTTATTGCGGTCCACCCACTGCAGTCACACGGGTGACATCTCTGTCAGTGGACACAGGTCTGCAGTGGTGCGCCAACTCTTGCATCTCATTACTGAAAAATGCAGCATTTCAGGCGTACGCCAGAAATCACCTTTCTTTGGCTGTTGTAGACTCCAAGGCTTTTGGGGGCTCCTCACTAAAGGCAGTGATGATGTTTTATCTACAGCTCGTCATCAGGAACAGAAGTATGCCTGAGGTCACAGCAGAGATGCCAGATAGAATGTTGATACTTTGAAGTTGTTGTTACTTCACAATGTTTGCACATTGCCCACTAACGGAAATCAGGTGACCCCTCTGAGCCTGTATTGGTGTCAATCATACTTCACTTCACAAAATAGCTACTTCTGGGTGCTTCACAGATTGGAAACATGTATTCCTCCGTTGTATAGCCTCTTTTGCTGCAGGCATAGGATTTCTCCTTACATCTATGAGCAAGCAGGCATGATTCTAAGCACTAGGCAGACACTTCATGTCCAGCAAGTTGTGCAGGCTTCTGGTGATGTCGCCTCACCTCTATTCATGCAAACACCAGCCCTGGATAACAGCAGTTCTTCAAATACTCTGCAAAGGACTTCCTTCCTTGGTCAAGAGGCACTTGGAATTTGAACAATGGGGAATGATTTTAATCCCACCTTTATACTTATTTTCTTGACAAATTAACTGTCTAAAGTCCTGGAACCAGTTTGGGGTTGGCCACTTTCAAATTTTTGTGTGTGACTATAGCCCAGACTCCACCTATGTACAAGGTGATGGCTCCAAGCAGTAATATCACAAAACATGGGTTCAAAATAAAAGAAAACTGTGGGGTATATTTACACTATGTTTGTGCTGAATTTGCATCATTAATTTACGCAAATTTGGCGCAAACTTAACTCTGTGCTTATATTTTGATGTTGGACATGTCTAACGTCAAAATATTGGAGTTTGCACCATTTTTTGGATGCGTGCACCTACCTTGCGTCAATGAGATGCAAGGTAGGCAGTCCCATCTAAAAAATGGTACTATCCCCATAACCCCATATTTATCCTCCAATGCTAAAATGACGCAAGGGTGGGAGGAGGGGCTAAATAATGGTGCAAAGCTTGCTTTGCACCATTGTTTAATGCCTCGGTCAGACCAGGCTTAAGGGGACCTGTGGACCCATTTCCATGATTCAACACCATGGAATGGGTCCACAGGTTCCCTCTCCAAGCCCAGGAAAACCCCACCCACATCAGAGGGACACCAGAGGATGGGGGAACCCCATCCCAGGGAAGCAGGCTAAGTATTGGTAAGTATTTAGTATTTTGTTTTTTAAATACCATTGGGGGCCCTAACATGGGGCCCCCTGCATGGCAATGGGTGCAATGGCCATGCCCAGGGGACCCTGGTGCCCTGTGCTGGCCATTGGGGTGGTGGGCATGAGTCATCTAGTCTGGTTAGAGGCATTTTTTGTCTCTAACCAGCCTTGCATCATTTTTTGAGGCAAAACTCCCTTCACCCCTACCGCCCCCACCCGGCTAATGTAATTTTTCTGACGCTAGCTCAACCTAAATGCCGGCTTGCAGCATTCCATAAATTTGGCACCCGGCTGGCACTTTGGAATAACATAAGCCGGCACTATACTTTTTGCTGCAAAACTGTATTTGCATAGAAAGGTGTGGCCCTGCTAAAACCTTCCCCACTTTTCATGACAAAATCTGCAGACTCAACCCTCATCATTACCAGCTCTTAAAATTCAGTGCTCAAAAAAGACTAATCAGCATTACCCTGGTAAAAGGTTCTCATTGACTCAGTAAGGGTAGCCCTGTCTCCATCATCCATCACTTCAGTGTATAGGTTTCCTCCCTTCAGCTTCAGGAATACAAGCAATATGCTTCCACTGTCTTGGGAAGCTGTATCTCATCCGCTATTTTGTGCCATGTTACACATGGGATTATCCAATATGGATCCAACTGGTCCCAGCAACAAAAATCTCACCACTGCATACATGTACTCAGCATGCACATAGGGGAGTCAGAATAAGCGTCTGGATGTCACATATAAGTGGAGCTTCATACAGTTAGGGTCAGTAAGCTACACTCATGAAACAGAAAAAGTAGGCCCATAAGTATCTTTCCAAAAAAAATCAGCATATTGCTACCACTCCTTCATGTCAATAAATCTGGACATAGACAGTAGTCTCAAGTCAATGAAGAAAGCATGCTTGGTGCACTCCAGGTCACAGAACAGGTTAATGATCTCAGAATCCCCATGGACAGGTCCAGGCCTCCAGCACACATACTAGATTACAGTGTAAACTGGGCCAGTGATACCGGTTTCACATACAGAGTGCTGACTCAGGACCTGGGTACAAGCTCATTCACCACGGACATTCCCGGCCAAGCCGCGGTTTACCCATTTGTTACTATTTGTAAAATAAAGCCCAATTCTTGCTTGCAGTATGCATCTACTCGTGAATGATTATCTGTGTGAAACATCTCTGTGTTATTTTCAGTGAATGCATTTTAAGATAAATGATAAAGTATTTTTATGCATATCCTCTGGTTTTATTTCACTGAGTTCATCTGGACAATCCAACTAACAGTTCTGCACATAAATGTATGAAGTTTTGATTATCATTTTCTAATTCAGGAAGGGAGCAAGCGCTACAACCGGTAAATGCACACGCTGTCTAACTAATAAATCAACGCGCAAATGTATGTGTTGTCAAGTCTGCGATAAATGACATCAGGATCCATGGGAGAATAACCGAAATACAGCATTTTATACTTTTGGATGAATTAGTTATTGTTCATGTCCGGAAGTAACAAACATGTATGCCTGTTATTGTGTGTGTTCTTCCAGGAAACAGTTAACCATCGCTTAGCTATTATAAGGCCTGTGTGCATGATGTCACAGAATGCACGAAGGCAAGTGTCTCAATCGTCGCATGCGAAGTGTAACTGTAAACCATTACAGCAGCTCACTCTAAGGGTCACTGGCCAGTATGCAAGCCATATGGTAGATTTGAGGCGATCATATTTATCTCTTCTCCTGGGAATGCCGCTCTGCAGCTTGCAAAATTTGCATTCATAAATAGGATTCCACCTAAAGTTCATTCTTTTAACCCTTCATCCTGTTCAACATATGGTGCACTGCGACACAAGGCAAACAGTTTCTTGCTTTCATGTTGCAGAATGGGTGTGAGTTGATTAACCTCCCGAGTCTTCCCTGAGCCATTAACACAGAAATTAAGGCCCATATTCATACTTTTTAGCATTGCATTTGCGTCACTTTTTGATGCACAAGCAGCGCAAATTTGCAAAATACAATTATATTTTGTAAGTTTGCGCCGCTTTTGCGTCAAAAAAATGACGCAAATGTAGCCCAAAAAAAGTATAAATATGGGACTAAGTAACCACATTAAAAACTTCTGGGCATATTTATAAGCCCCTAGCACCACCTTTCGCCACATTAATGTAATTATTTTTGACGTTAATGTGGACCAACGAGGCCAAAATCCCTGTGCCGTATTTACAGAGAGGTACAATGCATGCATTGCGCCACTCTAATCCTTCGCGCTACATTATGCCTGCACCACGCATAATGGATCCAAAAGGGGATTTACCCCATTAGGGGAGCCAGAAAAATGGCACAAGGAAATCTATGAGATTTCCTTGTGCCATTTTTTATAGCACTTTTAACGCCTGCTTAAGAGCAGGCGTTAAAAGGGGGCTTCCATTCTTTATAATGAGATCCTATGTACTCTGCAGGAGTAGTCCCAATATTTTGCCGATACTCCTACAGAGTACATCAATAGCGTCATGAGAAATTACATTATTGCCCCTACCCTGCGCCATGGTGCATCATATTTTAAATACGGTGCACATATGGTGGCGGTTGGGTGGGTGCTAAGGGGTGCAGGGAAAGTGACGCCTCACTCAGTGCACACCAATTTCCATAAATCTGCCCCTTAGCAGCATATTTATACTATTTTTGTGCTGAATTTGCATCATTTATTTATGCAAATTTAGCGCAAACATAACTCCATATTTATATTTTGACACTAGACATGTCTAGCTTCAAAATATTGGAGTTAGCACCATTTTCTGGATGCGTGCACCTACCTTGCGTCAATGAGATGCAAGGTAGGCATTCCCATCTAAAAAATGGTGCTAACCCCATAGCCCGATATTTATCCCCCCCATGTTAAAATGATGCACAGGTGGGAGGAGGGGCTCAATAATGGTGCAAAGTTTGCTTTGCACCATTATTTAATGCCTGGGTCAGACCAGGCGTTAGGTGACCTGTGGACCCATTTCCACGCTTGAACACCATGGAATGTGTCCAGAGGTGCCCTCCTCAAGGCGTGGGAGCACCCCCACCCACACCAGAGGGACACCGGAGGATGGGGGACCCCATCCCAGGTAAGTAGGGTAATTATAGGTAAGTATTTTTTTTTTTTAATTAAAGTGCCATCGGGGGCCCAACTTGGGGCCCTTTGCATGGCACAGGGTGAAATGGCCATACCCAGGGGACACTGGTCCCCTGTGCTGGCCATTGGGGTGGTGGGCATGACTCCTGTCTTCCCTAAGACAGGAGTCATGTGGTGTGGATGGTTTTGCATGAGAAAATAATGCTAGGCTGGTTAGAGGCATTTTATTTGCCTCTAACCAGCCTAATGTAATTTTTTGGTGCAAAACCCCCTTCGCCCATACCGCCATCCCCACCCGGCTAATGTCCTTTTTTTTTTACACTAGCCCATCCTTCGTGCCAGCATGCGGCATTCCATACATTTAGCGCCCGGCTGGCGCTCTGGAATGATGCAAGCCTGCGCTATACGGTTTGACGCAAAACTGTGTTTGCGCAGTTTTGCGTCAAAAAGCATAAATATGAGCCTTAGCTCTTTTTATAATTTTCTTTGGCCTATTATCTTTATCTTGGGAACAAGGGATTCACCAACAACATCCACCGGCTGGATACCAAAGTATGGGTATCTAGTGTGTGAAAAGATTGCTGTTAAGAAGGAATTTGGGCCTGCATGCCAAGCATCGGTTCTAGTCCTGGGAATACATGGTACCAGAACTGTCATTCTACCACCGAATAGGCTTTGTATCAATTGAACATGTCAAGTTACACCATGTGGCCAGTCCTGCAGAGTAGATCACGAGGACTCCTGAGCTGTTCCGGAACCCCTTTTGCTACACTCAGTCTGATGGGAATGATTCAAATTCCATGTACATTTAAAGTCTCAATGAATGATATGAAAACACTTGGGGTGGTTTCTGATGCTTGGGAAGTGAAAACATATTATACTGTGTTTGAAAGTGAAGATGTTTGCCAAACTGCAGCAAATTATAGGTAAATGTTCTGTTACCATCTTTTTGGACACCACTTTACACATAAAGCCAGCACCCCATGAACTGTTTACAATTACACGCAATGAGAACATTGTCCAACTCCACCAGTGGGGAGTTCTAAAACATATGTAGAAAAGTTTGCGTATTTCACTGGACATGATGTTAAAAATGTGGTCTTATTATTTTTAAACTGCCTTCTTGCCTTGAAGAATGTCCTGTTAACAGACACCAAATTAAATTATTCTGATTGCTTTGTTTCTCAGTTGGCTATTGAAGGTTATGAATAATGGTTGAAGTTGATTGACTTAAAGAGTGTGTGGAGGACTAGAAATCGGCAAATACAGGGATAAGAGCATGCCTTATTCC
This sequence comes from Pleurodeles waltl, assembly GCF_031143425.1. Classification (NCBI taxonomy): domain Eukaryota; kingdom Metazoa; phylum Chordata; class Amphibia; order Caudata; family Salamandridae; genus Pleurodeles; species Pleurodeles waltl. Next base: position 143,913,193 of record NC_090448.1, read on the forward strand.
GTTGAAAAATATATTTTTAAATGAAACTGTACAACAAACAAGTTGTTTTGGGCTTAGCAAAGATTAAGGAACTTAATGCACCCAGTATCCTGTCACCAACTAAATTTGAAAAATGACAAAAGATTTTAAATGTCACTTGAGAACTGCTCGATGGGTGGGTCGAAAATGGAACATTTAATTCAACACTTTCAGGTTCGAATGTGTGGGTATTATGGGCAGTGGAAGTAAATGGTTGTCACACACATTTTGTAAACTCCACAGGGGTTTTTAGACTGAGTAGACCTGACCCTCGTTACATACCATCACAACACTCTGATATCGTCACCACATATAGCCTAGGCAAATTATGTCAACAATGGCTGACATCTTCCACACTTTCAGCCATTAAAGAACACCTTAGTCTCCTGTGAGAAAACACCTACTTACAAGATTTCTCGTCCAAGAACACCACACACAAATCGCTTCTTATATGCAATATAAAACAAAATTTGGAAACTTTCACAAAAAGAAGCTGCCACCAGGTTGATTCAGATAGATTAGGAAAACCTCAAGAAAGCTCTAGCCATTGTGGAGAATAATGTATGCCTTTTGTCTCTTATCCACTTTGATTTCTCTGCATGACAAATGGCTTTGACTGCATTAGTACATGCATAGGCCTCTGTACATCCCTAAACCACTTCAGTACAGAGCAAAAACATTTCTGTATTTCCAAAAGGGACATATTGTGGGCCTGATATTGAGTTGTCAGAATGGAATACTCCAACATCTATGTGATGTAACCTGCTATTTGAAAGTGTCCTTTTAAATCTCACTTTTCACAACAATATTGCTTACTCATCTGGACATAACTGAGGACACTGACATTTTATTTGGGGTACATGTAACTCTGTCACCAATGTGGACACATTCCTGTCTGTCTCAATCAATATAGTCTGCCATGCAAATTCATGTTGGTTGACACAGACTGGCTTAAATGCTCATTTGGGCAGTACTGAGGCTTCACGACCATCTGCTACTTTCTACATTAGATGATTTGAGGTTTGCTATTATAACATATTTCTAACATATTTTAGACAAGGAATGATGCCATTGTACAGCTGTTTCCAGTCCTTTTGATACAGATGCTCATGATCATATTATCATTGTACCAACTTACCAATGTAAAGTCAGAAACATCAACTGTTTCACAAGTGTCTACTATGCCATGTCACCAGTGATAGGGCCTACATTACCTACTCACATCTGTGATAGAACATCACACCTTACCCAATTCTCAAATGAGGCATGTTTGGTACAAATGTCCCTCATAACATGGAGAAAATGCAGGCACCCCTTTTGTCACATACAACCATGTGTTTGCTTTAAAAAGTGCTTGCCTTGTGCTGAGGAATCTAGTGACAACCTTTATCACACAACAATACACTAAACAAAGCATCAGACATCGTCTGTAACACTTAAACCTCAAGAAATCCTCATGTGCTTTGGATGTGTGTCGCCAGTCATACTGTTGTCAAACTAAAATGCTGTAACGAAAAAAAGGTTAAACAACAAGATTAGCTACATACAATAACTCAGCCCTTGATGCTGCCGTTTGGTCCTTGTTTGACCCTTATTAGAAATGAGTTCTCTAGTTGGCAGTTGGTTTGCACCCTGTCCAAGTAGGGACCCTCACTCTAGTCAGGATGAAGGAGATACCCAGCTCAGATAACCCCTGCTCACCCCTTGGTAGCTTGGCACGAGCAGTCAGGCTTATCTCAGAAGCAATGTGTAAAACATTTGCACATAACACACAGTAATACAGTGAAAACACTACAAAGGGACACCACACCAGTTTTAGAAAAAATGGCAATATTTATCTGTGTAAAACAATACCAAAATGAGAAAAATCCAACATACAGTATTAAAGATGTGAATTGTGCAAAGAATTAATTTAAAAATATAGGCCCTCATTACGACCCTGGCGGTATAGAACCGCCAGGGCTGCGGCAAGCGGGAGCACCGCCGACAGGCCGGCGGTGCCCCGCGGGGCATTCTGACCGCGGCGGCTTAGCCGCGGTCAGAGAAGGGAAACCGGCGGTCTCCCGCCGGTTTCCCGCTGCCCCCAAGGAATCCTCCAAGCCGGCGCAGCTTGCTGCGCCGGCTTGGGGATTCCGACTCCCCCTCCCGCCATCCAGTTCCTGGCGGTTCTCCCGCCGGGAACCGGATGGCGGGAGGGGGAGTCGCGGGGCCCCTGGGGGCCCCTGCAGAGCCCATGCCAACGGCATGGGCACTGCAGGGGCCCCCGTAAGAGGGCCCCAAAATGTATTTCACTGTCTGCACAGCAGACAGTGAAATACGCGACGGGTGCAGTAGCACCCGTCGCACCTTCCCACTCCGCCGGCTCGATTACGAGCCGGCTTCATGGTGGGAAGGTCGTTTTCCCCTGGGCTGGCGGGCGGCCTTTCGGCGGCTGCCCGCCAGCCCAGGGGAAAACTCTGAATACCCGCCGCGGTCTTCCGACCGCGGTGCGGTATTCACGACGCGCAACTTTGGCAGGCGGCCTCCGCCGCCCGCCAAAGTTGTAATGAGGGCCATAGTTCCTTGAATTTGATAGCTCCACCTGGGGCTAGTGCGGTGTTGTGATCAACAAAACCAACAGTTCAGGCCTGCTGCAGCGTCACGGGCCAGCTATAGTGTCGGGGATACGCACAAACAGTACCTTTGGAATTGCAGCGCGTCATGATCCTTGTGAGGAGATCCCGAGAACGGTGTTGCTGGCGTCACAAGCGTCGGTTCCGGAGGTTGGTGTGGGGGTCGTTGGGCCCTTGAAGTCACAAGCATTGCAGATCGAGCTCCGGGCTGATGAAGTCAAGAGTGCTGGCGTGGATGGCATCGGGGCTTTGGTGCAAAGTGGGACGACGCAATGTGTAGTGCCAACAGGTCATGGTGCAGGCAGCGGCTCTGTAATGGCAACCAGAGGCATCGGTGAGACCAGGGCTGCGGTGTGAAGCAGGGCGGTGTGACGTGCAGTGTCACCAGGTCACTGTGCAGACAGCGGCGTGGTCATTGCTGAATCGCTGTTGCTGGCATGTAGTTGTGATGTGGCGCGGGACGTGCTCCATGCAGTGTCCACGGGTCGCGGGGCAGACAGGGACGTCTGTTGACGACACTGGAGTCAATGGTGCAGGAGTCAGTGGGCCAGAGCTGCGGTGCAGGACAGGACGGGACTTTGTGCTCCACTGGGATGCTGGGCTGCAGTGAGTGCAAGGCACACAGGTCACTGTGCAAGCAGTGGCTCGGTGGTGGCATCAGATGGCGCCGCAGGTGAGACCAGGGTTGCAGTGCGAAGCGGGGCAGTGCGACTCTGTGCAGTGTCGGCAGGTCACTGTGCAGGTCAGCAGTGTTGTTGGCGGCATCGCAGTGGTTTTTCTTCCTGAACAGCACAAAACACACAGTATCCAGTGCTTTAGGCAGATGAAACTGAAGTTTTTGATTTCCCTGAGACTTCCAACAGGAGGCAAGCTCTACTCCATGCCCTTGGAGAACCTTCTCAAACAAGATACATAGCACAGTTCACCCTTTGCTTTCTTTTAAGGCAGAAGCAGCAACTGCAGGCCAACCCAGCAAAGCAACACAGCAAAGGGGCAGTACTCCTCCTCTAGCTCTTCAGCTCTTCTCCTTGGCAGAGGTTCCTCTTGATCCAGAAAGATTCTAAATGTCTGGGGTTTTGGGTCCACTACTTATACTACTTTCTGCCTTTGAAGTAGGCAAAGTTCAAAGAAAAGTCTCTGTTGTTGACAAGATCCTGCCTTGCCCAGGCCTGGCCTCAGACACACACCAGGGGGTTGGTGACTGCATTGTGTGAGGGCAGGCACAGCCATTTCAGGTGTGAGTGACCACTCCTACCCTCCCTCCTAGCACAGATGGCTCATCAGGATATGCAGGCTACACCCCAGCTCCCTTTGTGTCACTGTCTAGAGAGAGGTGCAAACAGCCCAACTGTCAAACTGACCCAGACAGGGAATCCACAAACAGGCAGAGTCACAGAATGGTTTAAGCAAGAAAATGCTCACTTTCTAAAAATGGCATTTTCAAACATACAATCTTAAAATCAACTTTACTAAAAGATGTATTTTTAAATTGTGAGCTCAGAGACCCCAAACTCCACCTGTCTATCCACTCCCAAAGGGAATCTACGCTTTAATCATATTTAAAGGCAGCCCCCATGTCAACCTATGAGAGGGATAGGCCTTGCAACAGTGAAAACTGAATTTGGCAGTATTTCACTGTTGGGACATTTAAAACACATTAGTATATGTCCTACCTTGACCATACACTTCACCCTGCCCATGGGGCTACCTAGGGCCTACCTTAGGTGTGTCTTGCATGTAAGAAAAGGGAAGGTTTAGGCCTGGCAAGTTGGTACACTTGCCAAGTCGAATTGGCAGTTTAAAACTGCACACACAGACTGCAGTAGGAGTCTGAGACATGATTACAGAGCTACTAATGTGGGTGGCACAACTGGTGCTTCAGTCCCACTAGTAGCATTTGATTTACAGGCCCTGGGCACCTCTAGTGCACTGTACTAGGGACTTAACAGTAAATCAAATATGCCAATCACGGAGATCCAATTGCATACACATTTTATACAGGAGCACTTGCACTTTAGCACTGGATAGCAGTGGTAAAGTGCCCAGAGTAACAAAAACAGCAAAAATAGAGTCCAGCACACATCAAGAACCTGGGAAACAGAGGCAAAAAGTTTGGGGAGACCACGCCAAGGATGCCATGTCTAACACATGTCCCCCAGCTGAAAGTGGGGAGCAACTACCCAACCTCATGTGAGTTCTCATCACTAAGGCAGAAGTATCTGGTTTGACCATCAGCATTGACGTGTCCTATACCAGGACGGTGTTCCACCATAAAGTCCATCCCCTGTATGGAAATGGACCAACTCAACAGTTTTGGATTCTCACCCCTCATCTGCATTAATCATCTGAGGGGCCTGTGGTCGGTCTGAACCCGGAAGTGAGTCCCAAACAAGTAGGGTCTTAGCTTCTTTGGCGCCCAGATCACAGCAAAAGTTTATCATTCTGTGGCACTCCACCTACGTTCCCTGGGAAGTAACCTCCTGCTGATGAAGGCTACAGGTTGATCTAGGCCCTCTTCATTCAGCTGTGAGAGTACTGCTCCAATGCCATGCTCTGAGGCATCTGTTTGCACAACAAACTCCTTGGAGTAGTCAGGTGCCTTCAGCACAGGTGCTGTGCACATGGCAGCCTTCAGGTCATCAAAAGCGGTCTGGCAAGACTATAGGGGTCATTACAACCCTGGCAGAAGGCGGAGAACCGGCGGTAAGCCAGCCAACAGGCTGGCGGTCTTACTTTGTGGAATTATGACCATGGCGGTTACCGCCATGGTCATCCGCCGGTTCTCCGTTCCGCCTGCCGGGCTGGAGACCTGGGCCTCCAGCCCGGCGGCCGTCACTATACCGCCGGCGGTATTTGGACCCGGCTTACCGCCGTGGATTTCCAGCGGTTTGAACCGCCATGAAATCCATGGCGGTAAGCACTATCAGTGCCAGGGAAATCCTTCCCTGGCACTGATAGGGGTCTCCCCCACCCCCACCCCGACTCCCTCCCCTACCCCCCCACCACCCCTGCCACCCCCCAAAGGTGGCAGGGCCCCCATCCCCACCCCGACCCCCAACATCACTTCACCCATACCCACACCACCTACATACTTACACGCACACACGCCGACATACATGCCTACATCCACACACAGTCATACACGCACACCCACATTCAAACATACACGCACACATCCATACAGACATACCCACAGACATACACGCACTCATTCCCATGCACACAACACCCCCGCAGACATACACGCACTCACACCCCCCTCTACATACACACACGCACACCCCCATGCACCTACACAACACACAACACCCCCCTCCCCTCACGGACGATCGACTTACCTGGTCCGACGATCCTCCGGGAGGGGACAGGAGCCATGGGGGCAGCTCCGCCGACACCACACTGCAAGGATGTGATTCGCTGGGCGGTGTTCTATTGGTGTGGCGGTGGAGGTGGAGCAACCTCCACTTCCCCGCCACCCGCAAGTATGGCTGTTGGTGGCTCTCCGTCCGTAAAAAGACGGAGAGCTGCCAACGGTCATAATAGGCCGAGCGGCAAACCACCACCAATGGCGGTCTTCCGCACAGCGGTCCCTCTGCGGTCTTTAAAAAGACCACCGAGGTCAAAATGACCCCCTATGTCTAGATCACCTTCTTTGGTTGCTTCTTAGAAGTCAACTCAGTCAAGGGAGTAACAATGGTATCATATCCCTTGCCAAACCTCCTGTAGTAGCCAGTGAGACCTAAAAAGGATCTCACCGCATTCTGGGTTTGGGGAGGCTCCCAATCCAGAATGGTGTCAATTTTTGGCTGTAGGGGTGCCACCTGGCCACTCCCCACCTGGTGTCGCAAGTACACCACAGAACCCTGCCCTATTTGGCACTTGCTTGCCTTAATAGTGAGGCCTGCCTTTTGCAGGGCCTCCAACACTCTGCAGAGGTGTTACAGATGTTCCTCCAATGTGGAACTAAAGACAGCAATGTCATCCAGGTAGGCAGCACTGAACTCATCCATCACAGCCAAATCTTGGTTTACCAACCTCTGAAAGGTTTCAGGGGCATTTTCCATCCCAAATGGCATCACCTTGAACTGAAAGTGCCCACCTGTGGTAGAAAATGGAGACCTCTCCTTGGCCTCCACAGTCAAGGCAATCTGCCAATACCCAGACATTAAATCAAACGTGCCGAGGTAGGTGGCAGCTGCCAACCGATCTATGAGCTTATCAGCTAGGGGAATGGGTTGTGCGTCAGTCTTACTGACCGCATTGAGTCCCTGGTAGTACACACAGAACCGGAGTTCTGGAGTGGCACCAGGTACAGTGGCCTTTGGGACCAATACACAGGGCTGGCCCAAGGACTGCTGGAATGCTCAATAACCCCTAGGGTTAACATTTTGGATCTCTCATCCTTAATGCTAGCCCTGACCTTGTCAGTCACCCTGTAAACTTTCTGTTTAATGGGTGTACTGTCCCCACTGTCCACATCATGTGTGCACAAGTGTGTGACCCCTGGGATCAATGAAAACAGTGAGGTGAACTGTCCCAACACCAGGCAACAGTCCTTCTGCTGCTCTGCAGCCAGGGAGTGAGAGAGGATCACTCCCTGCACAGACCCATCTTTCTCTCCTGCAGACAGGAGGTCAGGAAGAGGCTCACTCTCCTCCTCCACCCCATTATCTGTTGCAAGGAGCATGGACAGTTCAGTCCGCTCAAAGTGTGGTTTGAGTCGGTTAACATGCAGGACCCTTAAAGGGTTCCTGGGAGTCTGCAAGTCCACCATGTAGGTGACTTCACTCTTCTGCGCTCCACCATCTCAAAAGGTCCAGTCCACTTGTCTTGGGGAGTGGCATTCCAGTCATACCACTGTTTTATATCCTGCTGGCTTGCTTCCAGGTTCTCCTGTGCGAGACTCCTGAAGTGGGCAGTCTGGTTTCTCAAAGCCAGCATGTAGCTAAATACATCCTGGGGGGGTTTACTAGGAGCTTTTTCCAAAGCCTCCTTCACCATACTTAAGGGTCCCCTCATAGGGTGGCCATAGATCAGCTCAAAGGGACTAAACCCAAGTTCCTTTTGAGGCACCTCCCTGTAAGCGAACAGAAGGCATGGTAAGAGGACGTCCCACTTCCACCTCAAGGGCTATGACAGGCCCATATTATGCCTTTCAAGGTGTGGTTGAATCTCTCAACCAGACCATTGCTTGGTGACCAGTGACCCCTGTCCAGGAACCACTCCGTGCGACGAGCAGCTCCGACGGACTGCCCTCGTGCTCCTGACTCCACCCTCGCTGCTGCCGCAAGTTCGAGGCCCTCCACCACCCGCAGGCACCCACCTGCGCCTCATCCCTGGTGTCTAGTGGTAGGCGTAAGTATTGTGTGTTAGTCTTGTGATCTTGTGTTTTTCTGTTTTCTGTGCACGTTTTCTGTTTTTCTTTGTTTTTCTTTTTTTTCTGTTTTTTCCATTTTTTCTTTTGCCACACTTCTTGCTGTCTCTGACTTTTGCCGGTTCTGCCCGGTTTCCCCGTCCCCGCCGCTGTGTCCCCTGTGGCCCTGCCCCCATCGTACCCCCATTCGTCACACCCTGCCGCCTCCCAGCTGCTCCTCCCTCCCACCTCCCTTGCTTAATGCCGGCCGCTGCGTGGCTGTGACGCTGGCGCGCCAGAGGCAAGCCCATCTGCACCCTTCCACGCCTGGACCGTGCCCAGCGCCCGTCCCCCTGGCCTGCACACCTCCCACGCCTCAAGACGCCTCTACACCACCACAGAGCTCCACGCACTCAACCCTGGCCGCCTACCGCCTGCGCCAAGGCTGACCCCAGGCACACCCACAGACCCTTTGCCTTCCGCTCATGCGCTTTTCCTCCAATCAAGCCACCAAGCACGACAGCAATGCCAGACACCCCAACCATCTCAGCTGCATCCTCCTCAACACCCGCTCCGTCCATGAGCATGCCATCGAGCTCTGGGACCCACTCACGACAGCCTCCCCTGACATCTCCTCCTCACTGAACCAGACATCGCCATAGCCATCCTGGAGGGCTACAAGTTCACCCGAAGAGAACGTATCAACTAACCAGGAGTAGGAATCGCCATACACAGAAGTTCCATCAGGATCTCCACCAACACCAACAACACCCTGGATGCCGCAGAGCACCTACATGTTCAGATACACATCAACACCACCCTGAGAGGAAACCTCGTCTACAGACCACCAGGCCCCCGCCCCCAATTCTGCGACGCCATTGCCGACACAATCAGCTCCCATGCCCTCGCCTCCCCGGTCTACCTGCTCCTCAGTGACCTAAATTTCCACCTGGAAAGCACCAGCGACTGCAACTCCACTGCCCTACTGGACAACCTCACAAACCTCGGCCTCAAGCAACTGGTCAACTCGCCCACCCACTCAGCCGGGCACACGCTTGACGCCATATTCTCCTCCAGCAGACACATCACCTTCACTCACACCACCGAACTCCATTGGACCGACCACCACTGCGTTCATTTTTCCTTCCTGAAGCCCACCACCAGCAGCATCCGATCCCTCACCGCAAGTGGAACAAGATCTCCAAGGAACAGCTGATCTCCAACCTCACCCAATTCCCACTACCCTATAACCAACAACCCCAACACCGCCGCCCTCAATCTTAAACAATGGCTTGACGACTGTGACAACATGCTCGCTCCGCTCAAGAAAACCAACAACACCCGCATCAACAAAAAAGCTCCCTGGTTCACCGCAGAACTTCAGGCCTCCAAACCAAAATGCCAGAAAACTGAGAAAACCTGGCGCCAAGAACAATCAGAGAGCAACTTCATGCCCTCAAATCAACCATGCGCAAACACCACCAGCTCATCCGGACCACCAAAAGATCCTTCTACAAAGAGCAGAGAGACAAGAACGCACGCAACAGAAAGGAACTATTCAACATCATCAAGGAACTCACCAACCCCAAATCCTGCATTGACCCTCCCCACTCACAAGACCTCTGCGACTCCCTCTCCATCTTCTTCCACCGCAAGATCACAGACATACATGGAAGCTTTGCGACACCGTCCCCCACCACCACCACTGACATGGTCAACCCCATCGCACCCTGCTGCACCAACGTACTGAGTGCCTGGACCCCACCAATGATGAAGAAACCCACAAAACCATGAGCACCATCCACTCCGGCTCTCCCACAGACCCCTGTCCTCACCATGTCTTCAATAACCCAGCCAAATCATCACTCCCCAGCTCCGGACTATCATCAACAGCTCCTTCGAGACCACCATTTTCCCGGAAAGCTGGAAACACGTCGAAGTCAACGCCTTGTTCAAAAAGCCCAAAGCCGACCTGAAGACCTAAAAAACTACCGACCTATCTCCCTATTCCCCTTCCCCGCGAAGGTCATAGAGAAGATAGTCAACAACCAACTTTCCAGCTTCCTGGAGGACAACAGCCTACTCGACCTCCCCCAGTCTGGATTCCGCAAAAACCACAGCACCGAGACCACCCTCATCACCTGCACCGACGACATCAGGACCAGGCTTGACAAAGGTGAAACCGTTGCCCTCATCCTCCTCGACCTTTCTGCAGCCTTCGACACTGTATGGCACCAAACTCTTCGCACACGCCTCTTCGATGCCGGAATTCGCCACAAAGCCCTGGACTGGCTCACCTCCTTCCTCTCCGAAAGAACACAAAGAGTTCGCCTTCCCCCGTTTCGGTCAAAGGCCACCAAGACCGTATGCGGAGTCCCCCAGGGATCCTCACTCAGCCCCACCCTCTTCAATATCTACATGGCTCAGCTCGCCAGCATCGTCCGACCCCACGGCCTCAACATCATTTCCTACACTGACGACACCCAGCTCATCCTGTCCCTCACGAGGAACCCCGCAACCACCAAGAACAACCTCCACACCGGACTTCTCACCATCGCTACCTGGATGACAGCAGGCCACCTCAAGCTGAACTCAGAAAAAAACAAGATCATCATCTTCGGACCCAACAAGTCAGCATTGGACAACTCCTGGTGGCCGGCCACCCTGGGGCCGCACCCAACACCCACCACCCACGCCCGCAATCTCGGCTTCATACTAGACTCTTATCTTTCCATGACCCAGCAAGTTAACGCCGTCTCGGCCTCATGCTTTAACACCCTTCGAATGACCTTCAGGTGGATTCCTGTAGAAACCAGAAGAAAGGTCACCCACGCCCTCGTCAGCAGCAGACTGGACTACGGCAACGCCCGCTACGCGGGAACAACGGCCAAGCTCCAGAGAAAACTCCAGCGCATCCAGAACGCCTCAGCAGTCTCATCCTCAACCTCCCTCGCCACAAACACATCTCCGCCCACCTCAGAGCCCTACACTGGCTACCCATCAACAAAAGGATTGTCTTAAAAATCCTAATCCACACTCACAAAGCCCTTCACAACACCAGACCGGCCTACCTCAATGATCGACTTAACTTCCACATCCCAACATGCCAGCTCCACTCCGCTGACCTCGCCCTCGCAACAGTCCCTCGCATTCACCTCACCACATCCGGTGGCAAGTCCTTCTCCCACCTCGCCGCCAAAACCTGGAACTCCCTCCCCACCAACCTACGCAAGACCCAGGACCTCCTGACCTTCAGGAAGCACCTCAAGACCTGGCTCTTCGAGCAGTAGCACCCCCTCCTCCCACCCCAGGGTCTTGAGACCCTACCGGGTGAGTAGCGTGCTCAATAAATGTATTGATTGATTCATTCATTCATTCATTGCTTTGGGGGTGGTAAAGTGTGGTGAACTTGTAGGTTACCCCACACTCCTTCCACAGAGACTTCATATATGTTGATATAAAGTTGGTCCCCTATCAGATACCAGTTCCTTGGGGAACCCCATGTGGGTAAAAACCCCCATCAATGCACGACCCACCAACGGGAAAGTGATTGACCTCAGAGGAATGGCTTCTGGATACCGGGTGGCATGGTCCACCAAGACTCGGATGAACATGTTGCCCATGGCTGTCTTGGGATCCAGAGGCCCCACAATGTCAATACCAACCCTTTCAAAGGGGGTACTAACAACAGGAAAAGGTTGATGGGGAGCCTTACACTCTTGCCACTTGCCTGATAAGTTTGGCAAGACCTACAATTAGCATCTGAGCGCCTGAACATTAGGGGCCAGTAGAAGTGGGTGACAAGCCTCTCAAAGGTCTTGTCCTGCCCCAGACGTCCTACTAAAGGCACGTCATGAGCGAACCCCATTAGGAAAGCCCTGAAACACTGGGGTACCACCAGCACACTGGATGACACAGGCTCAGGAACCTTAGGCTCACTATACAGGAGGTCATCCTTCAAGTAGATTAGGTGAGATCCTGGCTCCTTGCCAAATGCTTGGTCTGCAGCCTGCTCTCGCAAACCCTCTAGAGTAGGGCATGTCTTCTGTGCTGCACAGAATGCTTCCCTGGTGGGCCCCCCTTCCTGCTGCCACTACGACAGCTCAGGGACCTCCCCCAGTTCAGCCACCTGTTCCCCTGTAGGCTCCGGGGTGTCATCCTCAGGCTCTGCCTCCGCCTGGACCGTGGGAACTTCTGGGGCCAGTTTCCCACGCCCCTCTTTTTGGCGGTCCCCTGGACCACTGTCTCATGCTCTAGGGGCTCTTAACCACCCTGACGGGCTGCCATTGACCAAGCAGACCCAACATCTCCAAGAGTGACCTGTGTTCCACCTCCTTCCAAGGGGAATCCTCCAGGTCATTGCCACACAAATAATCTACAGGCATGGTTGGACTTACAGCTACCTTCAAGAAGCCTGAGACCCCCCCATTCAAAGGGAACCTGTGCCACTCTACACAGGCACTCTGAGTTGTCCACTGCAACTACTTGGTGAGGTACCCGGGGATCAATCTGCTCTTCAGACACCAGGTGACTCCTCACTGTAGTCACACTGGCTCCTGTGTCTCTCAGAGTCTCCACCCTCTGTCCATTGATGGCCACCCACTGCCTGTACTTCTTAGTGTTCTCAGACATTAGGGTTTTCGGGACCATCTCACTGTCCCCTAGTGAGACAAGGATCATCTCAGCTGCCTCCCACCCACATGTAACTAATTCCTCCCCAAACGCTACATTAGCCAAACCCTGGGAATGTGTACCAGTGGGTGCCAGTGTTCTTTTGGGGCATTTGGGGTCCCCCCTCAGATGACCCACTTGGTCACATGCATAATACTTACATGGGGGACCCCCTACCACTGGTTTCCCTTTGGAGAACCATGGCTTCTTCTCACTGGGGGGCAAAGAATCTTTACCCTGGGAATCAGATTGGGTCCCTTTAGAGAACTCCCCCTGTTTACCCTTACCCTCCCTTCCTTCTGAGAGGGACCCTGCCCACCCCTGGCGTGGTCTCCTCCATACTTCTTTTGGACCCTGGTGCTCTCCCAGTGGTCCGCTTCCCGTGCAAGCTTTGTGTGATCAGTCAGCTTGCTGTCAATTAGGTGCTGCCGCAGTTCTGGAAAACATAAACTGTACAAGTGCTCCCAAGCAATCAAATTGTAAAGCCCCTCATACGTTGTTACCTTACTGCCCTTCACCCAATCATCCAGTGACCTGCAGAATGAATAAACCGCCCAACCATGTTTGGGATTCCTTCCTCTTATAGGACCTGAACTTTTCCTTATACTGCTCAGGGGTGAGACCATATCTTGTGAGTAGGGCATCCTTCATGACAGAGTAGGTGAGCCCCTGAAAATCCCCTAAGGATGACAGGGTATCCCTCCCCTCTACCTCAAAGTACTTCCACAGACCCACCCCCCAATGAGCTTCAGGGACCAGATTCATGTGGAGAGCAGACTCATACCCCTTGAACCACAAGTATATGTCATCCTCCCTCTTGTAATCCTTCACTAGGTCTTTTGGAATGTGTACCCTTCTCTCAAGCCGCACTATACTGTTGCTGCCACCATCTCTACTGGACTGGCTCCTCTGATCTATCTCTCTCAAGCTAAGCTCATGAGCCAGCAGTATCTTCTTTTCCTCAATGGCCATCCTCCTCCCTTCCATCTCTCTTTGCATCCTACATTTTTCTAACTCCAACTGGTGAGCCCTCTCTGCCTGTCTGTCTTGTAACTCTTTAGGTGTCAGACCCTTGGAGGACACACTGCTACCTGCCCAGGAGACTCTCTTCGTGGACAGAACAGGCCCCCCACTATACCATTGTGGATGGATTGTCCCTCCTCCTCTGTGTGGGGCACACAGCTTCTTTGGCTGTCACCCAGGCCCTCAACGCCTTCTGCAGATCCTCCTTCTTGGCGGAGATCTTAATGGGACAGGCAAAATCTTTACAGAACTGCTTTAACTGAGCAACAGTATAGCTCTCTAGTTTCGCTAGGTCAAAAGCAGCTCCAGCTGATGCATCTCCAGATTGGGACATGATAAAAGGTCAACAAAGTGCAAAGTTCCAAAGGCAGAAACAAGTTCCCAATGAAGTTCTAGAAAAGTCAATCAAAGGATCAGCAAAAAAAATATGGAAGTCACGTATTAGTCTGCACTGAAAACAGTGGTGTACACTTAATCACTGTATGTCAAGTACAAATACAAGTCCAATCCTGCTGCTGCCATCAATGTTAGAAATGGGGTCTTTGGTTGGCAGTCAGGTTACCCCCTGTCCAAGCAAGGACCCTCACTCTAGTCAGGGTAAAGGAGAATCACCCTCAGCTAACTCCCACTCACCCCCTTGGTAGCTTGGCACGAGCAGGAAGGCTTAACGTCAGAGTTTTAGGTGTACAGTATTTGTACCAACACACACATTAACTTAAAGAAACCACTACAAAATGACACCACACAGGTTTAGAAAAATAGGGAATATTTATCTAAACAAAACAAGACCAAAACGTCAAAAATCCACCATACACAAGTCAAGTTATTCATTTTAAAAGCAAAAAGAGTCTTAAATCCTTTTGTAAACAGGTAAAACACTGGTAACATTGAAAAGTACCTGGGTACCGTCAAAATTTCACGCACGGGGGAGTGTGCATCGAAAAAGGTAAGCGTGCATCGATTTCTCACCCGCAAGCAAAACCGTGCGTCTTTTATCCTTCTCCAGTCGGGTCGGTATGCGTCAGTTTTCCTCTCCTCAGGAGTGCGATTCATCGATCTGGGCAGCGCTCAGGTCCAGGCAGGCTTTGCATCATTTTTCCGCACCCAACAAGGATTGCGTCGAAAATCCTGCCACACGGTATTAGCAAAACCACGCTGTGTGGGTTGCGATGTTACCAGCCTCTGTTAGAAATGTGGCGCAACGTTTTTCCAGCCGCGAGCATCGATCTTCCAGCTGCGCTGCAAGTGATGAGTCGATTTCAGCTGCTGAGCCGGAAGTGCATTGTTTCTTCAGCCGCGTCTCAGTGATTTCTGTCAGAAATTTCCCCGCACGGCGGTCGGTGCTTGGATTTTCAATCTTTGTCTGCCAGCTTTGCCTGTCAATGCCACCAGGAACCAGATAGGGCACCATTTGGCAGGGCAGGAGTCTCAGCAGAGAGTCCAGGTGCTGGCAGGGGAAGTCTTTGATGGCCATGAGTCTTCAACAATAGGAGGCAAGCTCAGGACAAGCCCTTGGAGATTTCTTCACAACTAGGAATGCACAACAAAGTCCAGTCTTTGTCCCCTTTCACCAGGCGGAAGCAGCAACTGCAGGATAGCTCCACATAGCATATTCACAGGCAGGGCAGCACTTCTCCTCAGCTCTTCAGCTCTTCTCCAGGCAGAGGTTCCTCTTGATGTCCAGAAGTGATCGAAAGTCTGTGGTTTTTGGTGTCCTTCTTATACCCATTTTGGACTTTGAAGAAGGCCTACTTCAAAGGAAAAGTCTCTCTTGTTTGTGAAACCCTGCCTTGCCCAGGCCAGGCCCCAGACACACACCATGGGGTTTGAGACTGCATTGTGTGAGGGCAGGGACAGCCCTTTCAGGTGTGAGTGACCACTCCTTCCCTCCTTCCTAGCACAGATGGGTCATCAGGATATGCACGCTACACCCCAGCTCCCTTTGTGTCACTGTCTAGAGAGTGGTGCAAACAGCCCAACTGTGAAGCTGATCCAGACAGGGAATCCACAAACATGCAGAGTCACAGAATGGACTAAGCAAGAAAATGCTCACTTATAAAAAGTGGCATTTTCAAACACACAATCTTAAAATCAACTTTACTAAAAGATTAATTTTTAAATTGTGAGCTTAGCGACCCTAGACTCCATCTGTCTATCGGCTCCCAAAGGGAATCTACGCTTTAATCATGTTTAAAGGCTGCCCCCATGTTAATCTATAAGATGGCCTTGCAACAGTGAAAAACGAAATTGGCAGTATTTCACTGTTAGGACATATAAAACACATTAGTATATGTTACACCTTGACAATACACTGCACCCTGCCCACGGGGCTACCTAGGGCCTACCTTGGGGGTGTCTTACATGTAAGAAAAGGGAAGGTTTAGGCCTGGCAAGTGGGTACACTTGCCAAGTCGAATTGGCACTTTAAAACAGCACACACAGACACTGCAGTGGCTGGTTTGAGACATGATTACAGAGCTTCTTATGTGGGTGGCACAACCAGTGCTGCAGGCCCACTAGTACATTTGATTTACAGGCCGTGGGTACCTCTAGTGCACTGCTCTAGGGACTTACCAGTAAATCAAATATGCCAATCATGGAGATCCAATCACATACACATTTTATACAGGAGCACTTGCCCTTTAGCACTGGATAGCAGTGGTAAAGTGCCCAGAGTAACAAAAACAGCAAAAACAGAGTCCAGCACACATCAACAACCTGGGAAATAGAGGCAAAAAGTTAGGGGAGACCACGCCAAGGACTCCAAGTCTGACAGTGCTATTTCACTCTATGCCACTCCACAGTGCACCACTCTAATATGCTTTATTCCACTGTATTCCACTCCACTGTACACCAGTCTACTTTATGACAGTCAACCCCTCTCCACTCTGTGCCACATCAGTCTGCGCCACTTCACTGTTTGCCACTTCAGTACACTTCACTCCACTCTATGACAATCTACTGAACGCTATTACGTTGTGCATCATTCCATTCTATGCCACTCCGCTCTACCCCAGTTACTCTACCCTACTTCACTCTACCCTATTTCACTGTACAACCCTCTATTATAAGTCACTCTACTATGCATCATTCCACTATGTGCAACTCCAATATACATTACTACACTATAGACCAGTAACACTGAACATTATTCCACTCTACACCACTCCACTCTATGCTACTCCACTCTATGCCACTCCACTCTATGCCACTGCAATCTATGCTACTTCACTGTTTGCCGCTCCATCTAGAACATTCCACTCTATACCACACCACAGTAAGCTATTACAGTTTATGCCACTACAGTCTACCCTACTACATGTACCCTGCTCCACTCTACAACACTCCTCTCTATGATATTCCATTCTGCAACACCCCACTGTACACCACTACACTGTACACCAATCCACTCTATAACACTTCAGCCTATGTCAGTGGTCTCCAAACTTTTTTATGCCTTGCCCCCCAGTTGAAAAATAAAAATCATTGCCCCCCTCAGAATTTTTGACAATTATTTTATAAAGATGGCAATGTTTAAATATGTCTAGATGTATTCCAAACATTGCAGTTAAGTACTGTTACCTTTTTAACCGTTTCTGTGCCTTGGACGAGGAGACCTCATCCAAGGCGACAGTTCCTGTGTGCCTTGGACGAGGTCACCTCGTCCAAAGCACGGGAACTTGGGGGAGCGCGCCCCCCCTGTGCACCCCCCTCCCCCCCCAAGGCGGGGATGGAAGGGGAAGACCTTCCCCTTCCACCCCGACCCCCCCCCCCCACCCCCCCTGTGACGTCAGCACGCGAGCGCGCGCTGATTTGTCACAGGGGCCTTGAAAGAGAAATGCAAAGCATTTCTCTTTTAATCACGTGGGGGAGGCCCGGAGGGGCTTCAAAGGGAAGGAAATGTATTTCCTTCCCTTTGAAGTCTCTCCCAGGGTTTCAAAAGCCGGATTGCTTGCAATCCGGCTTTTGAAACCCCACTAGACACCAGGGATTTTTTTTTTTTCAGAAATTGACAAAAGGGAGCGACCCCTTGGGCAAGGGTCGCTCCCGGGTGGGGCATTTTTCGTGAAGGCCTTTTCTGCCCCCCCTGGGGGCAGATCGGCCTATTATTAGGCCGGTCCTCCCCCCAGGGGGGGCAGAAACCTCTAGGCACCAGGGATCATTTTTTTTATTTTTATTTTTTTATTATTATTTTTTTTTTAGGTGGAGAGCGACCCCTTGGGCAAGGGTCGCTTCCCTAGGGGGCAAATTATATTTAGGCCATTTCTGACCCCCTTGGGAGCAGATTGGCCTATTTTGATGAGGCCAATCTGCCCCCAAGGGGGGCAGAAACCACTAGACGCAAGGGAGTTTTTTTCCTTCACGTGAATTTCACGCAAGGGGAGCGACCCCTTAGGCAAGGGTCGCTCCCTGGGGGGGGGGATTATTTTAGGCCATTTCTGCCCCTCCTGGGGGCAGAAACCTCTAGGGGGCAGGGCAATTTTTTTTTTTTTTTGGTTTGTTTGCTTTTTTAGAGGTGGGGAGCGACCCATTAGGCAAGGGTCGCTCCCATGGGGGGCAAATTGTATTTAGACCATTTCTGTCCCCCTTGGGGGCAGATTGGCTGATTTTAGGTCAATCTGCCCCCAAGGGGGCAGAAACCACTAGGCACCGGGGATTTGTTTTTTGGCGCCAATGTCACGCAGGGGGAGCGACCCCGTAGGCAAGGGTCGCTCCCGGGCAGGAGGGGCTTGGGGGGGGGGTGATGGGTCAAATTTATTTTAGGGCATTTCTGCCCCACCCGGGGCCGGCTGAGCTAGAGGCCAAAATCCACAGGTAGGCACTTTGCAAAAAACACCTCTGTTTTCTGTGAAAAAATATGTTGCGTCCACGTTGTGTTTTGGGCCACTTCCTTTCGTGGGCGCTAGGCCCACCCACAGAAGTGAGTTACCATTTTTATCGAGAGACTTAGGGGAACGCTGGGTGGAAGGAAATTTGTGGCTCCTCTCAGATTCCAGACCTTTCTGTCACCGAAATGAGAGGAAAACGTGTTTAATTGGCCACATTTTGAGGTTTGCAAAGGATTCTGGGTTACATAACCTGGTCAGAGCCCCGCAAGTCACCCCATCTTGGATTCCCCTGGGTTTCTAGTTTTCAAAAATGCGCTTGTTTGTTACGTTTCCCCAGGTGCCGGCTGAGCTACAGGCCAAAATCCACAGATAGGCACTGTTTTCTATGAAAAAATGTGATGTGTCCACGTTGTGTTTTGGGCCATTTCCTTTCGTGGGCGCTAGTCCTACCCACACAAGTGAGGTATAATTTTTATCGGGAGACTTGGGGGAACGCTGGGTGGAAGGAAATTTGTGGTTCCTCTCCGATTCCAGAACTTTCTGTCACCAAAATGTGAGGAAAATGTGTTTTTTTAGCCACATTTTGAGGTTTGCAAAGGATTCTGGGTAACAAAACCTAGTCAGAGCCCCACAAGTCACCCCATTTTGGATTCCCCTAGGTCTCTAGTTTTCAGAAATGCACAGGTTTGGTAGGTTTCCCTAGGTGCTGGTTGAGCTAGAGGCCAAAATCTACAGGTAGGCACTTTGCAAAAAACAGCTCTGTTTTCTGTCAAAAAATGGGATGTGTCCACGTTGTGCTTTGGGGCATTTCCTGTCGTGGGCACTAGGCCTACCCACACAGGTGAGGTATCATTTTTATCGGGAGACTTGGGGGAACGCTGGGTGGAAGGAAATGTGTGCCTCCTCTCAGATTCCAGAACTTTCTGCCACAGAAATGTGAGGAACATGTGTTTTTTAGCCAAATTTTGAGGTTTGCAAAGGATTCTGGGTAACAGAACTTGGTCAAAGCCCCACAAGTCACCCCATCTTGGATTCCCCTAGGTCTCTAGTTTTCAGAAATGCACAGGTTTGGTAGGTTTCCCTAGGTGCCGGCTGAGCTAGAGGCCAAAATCTACAGGTACGCACTTTGCAAAAAACAGCTCTGTTTTCTGTCTAAAAATGGGATGTGTCCACGTTGTGCTTTGGGGCATTTCCTGTCGCAGGCGCTAGGCCTACCCACACAAGTGAGGTATCATTTTTATCGGGAGACTTGGGGGAAAGCTGGGTGGAAGGAAATTTGTGCCTCCTTTCAGATTCCAAAACTTTCTGCCACAGAAATGTGAGGAACATGTGTTTTTTTAGCCACATTTTGAGGTTTGCAAAGGATTCTGGGTAACAGAACCTGGTCAGAGCCCCACAAGTCACCCCATCTTGGATTCCCCAAGGTCTCTAGTTTTCAGAAATGCACAGGTTTGGTAGGTTTCCCTAGGGGCCGGCTGAGCTAGAGGCCAAAATCTACAGGTAGGCACTTTGCAAAAAACAGCTCTGTTTTCTGTCAAGAAATGGGATGTGTCCACGTTGTGCTTTGGGGCATTTCCTGTCGCGGGCGCTAGGCCTACCCACACAAGTGAGGTATCATTTTTATCGGGAGACTTGGGGGAACGCTGGGTGGAAGGAAATTTGTGCCCCCTCTCAGATTCCAGAACTTTCTGCCACAGAAATGTGAGGGACATGTGTTTTTTTTGCCAAATGTTGAGGTTTGCAAAGGATTCTGGGTAATAGAACCTGGTCAGAGCCCCACAAGTCACCCCATTTTGGATTCCCCTAGGTCTCTAGTTTTCAGAAATGCACAGGTTTGGTAGGTTTCCCTAGGTGCCGGCTGAGCTAGAGGCCAAAATCTACAGGTAGGCACTTTGCAAAAAACAGCTCTGTTTTCTGTCAAAAAATGGGATGTGTCCACGTTGTGCTTTGGGGCATTTCCTGTCGCAGGCGCTAGGCCTACCCACACAATTGAGGTATCATTTTTATCGGGAGACTTGGGGGAACGCTGGGTGGAAGGAAATTTGTGACTCCTTTAAGATTCCAAAACTTTCTGCCACAGAAATGTGAGGAACATGTGTTTTTTTAGCCACATTTTGAAGTTTGCAAAGGATTCTGGGTAACAGAACCTGGTCACAGCCCCACAAGTCACCCCATCTTGGATTCCCCAAGGTCTCTAGTTTTCAGAAATGCACAGGTTTGGTAGGTTTCCCTAGGGGCCGGCTGAGCTAGAGGCCAAAATCTACAGGTAGGCACTTTGCAAAAAACAGCTCTGTTTTCTGTCAAAAAATGGGATGTGTCCACGTTGTGCATTGGGGCATTTCCTGTCGCGGGCGCTAGGCCTACCCACACAAGTGAGGTATCATTTTTATCGGGAGACTTGGGGGAACGCTGGGTGGAAGGAAATTGGTGCCCCCTCTCAGATTCCAGAGCTTTCTGCCACAGAAATGTGAGGAACATGTGTTTTTTTGCCAAATGTTGAGGTTTGCAAAGGATTCTGGGTAACAGAACCTGGTCAGAGCCCCACAAGTCACCTCATCTTGGATTCCCCTAGGTCTCTAGTTTTGAAAAATGCACAGGTTTGGTTGGTTTCCCTAGGTGCCGGCTGAGCTAGAGGCCAAAATCTACAGGTAGGCACTTTGCAAAAAACAGCTCTGTTTTCTGTCAAAAAATGGGATGTGTCCACGTTGTGCTTTGGGGCATTTCCTGTCGCAGGCGCTAGGCCTACCCACACAAGTGAGGTATCATTGTTATCGGGAGACTTGGGGGAACGCTGGGTGGAAGGAAATTTGTGCCTCCTCTCAGATTCCAGAACTTTCTGCCACAGAAATGTGAGGAACGTGTGTTTTTTTAGCCAAATTTTGAGCTTTGCAAAGGATTCTGGGTAACAGAACCTGGTCAGAGACCCACAAGTCCCCCATCTTGGATTCCCATAGGTCTCTAGTTTTCAAAAATGCACAGGTTTGGTAGGTTTCCCTAGGTGCCGTCTGAGCTAGAGGCCAAAATCTACAGGTAGGCACTTTGCAAAAAACAGCTCTGTTTCTGTCAAAAAATGGGATGTGTCCACTTTGTGCTTTGGGGCATTTCCTGTCGCAGGCGCTAGGCCTACCCACACAAGTGAGGTATCATTTTTATCGGGAGACTTGGGGGAACGATGGGTGGAAGGAAATTTGTGCCTCCTTTCAGATTCCAAAACTTTCTGCCACAGAAATGTGAGGAACATGTGTTTTTTTAGCCACATTTTAAGGTTTGCAAAGGATTCTGGGTAACAGAACCTGGTCAGAGCCCCACAAGTCACCCCATCTTGGATTCCCCAAGGTCTCTAGTTTTCAGAAATGCACAGGTTTGGTAGGTTTCCCTAGGGGCCGGCTGAGCTAGAGGCCAAAATCTACAGGTAGGCACTTTGCAAAAAACAGCTCTGTTTTCTGTCAAAAAATGGGATGTGTCCACGTTGTGCTTTGGGGCATTTCCTGTCGCAGGCGCTAGGCCTACCCACACAAGTGAGGTATCATTGTTATCGGGAGACTTGGGGGAACGCTGGGTGGAAGGAAATTTGTGCCTCCTCTCAGATTCCAGAACTTTCTGCCACAGAAATGTGAGGAACGTGTGTTTTTTTAGCCAAATTTTGAGCTTTGCAAAGGATTCTGGGTAACAGAACCTGGTCAGAGCCCCACAAGTCCCCCATCTTGGATTCCCCTAGGTCTCTAGTTTTCAAAAATGCACAGGTTTGGTAGGTTTCCCTAGGTGCCGGCTGAGCTAGAGGCCAAAATCTACAGGTAGGCACTTTGCAAAAAACAGCTCTGTTTTCTGTCAAAAAATGGGATGTGTCCACGTTGTGCTTTGGGGCATTTCCTGTCGCAGGCGCTAGGCCTACCCACACAAGTGAGGTATCATTTTTATCGGGAGACTTGGGGGAACGATGGGTGGAAGGAAATTTGTGCCTCCTTTCAGATTCCAAAACTTTCTGCCACAGAAATGTGAGGAACATGTGTTTTTTTAGCCACATTTTAAGGTTTGCAAAGGATTCTGGGTAACAGAACCTGGTCAGAGCCCCACAAGTCACCCCATCTTGGATTCCCCAAGGTCTCTAGTTTTCAGAAATGCACAGGTTTGGTAGGTTTCCCTAGGGGCCGGCTGAGCTAGAGGCCAAAATCTACAGGTAGGCACTTTGCAAAAAACAGCTCTGTTTTCTGTCAAAAAATGGGATGTGTCCACGTTGTGCTTTGGGCCATTTCCTGTCGCGGGCGCTAGGCCTACCCACACAAGTGAGGTATCATTTTTATCAGGAGACTTGGGGGAACGCTGGGTGGAAGGAAATTTCTGCCCCCTCTCAGATTCCAGAACTTTCTGCCACAGAAATGTGAGGAACATGTGTTTTTTTAGCCAAATTTTGAGGTTTGCAAAGGATTCTGGGTAACAGAACCTGGTCAGAGCCCCACAAGTCACCCCATTTTGGATTCCCCTAGGTCTCTAGTTTTCAAAAATACACAGCTTTGGTAGGTTTCCCTAGGTGCCGGCTGAGCTAGAGGCCAAAATCTACAGGTAGGCACTTTGCAAAAAACACCTCTGTTTTCTTTAAAAAAAATGGGATGTGTCCACGTTGCGTTTTGGGGCGTTTCCTGTCGCGGGCGCTAGGCCTACCCACACAAGTGAGGTATCATTTTTATCGGGAGACTTGGGGGAACATTGATTAGCAAAACAAGTGTTATTGCCCCTTGTCTTTCTCTACATTTTTTCCTTCCAAATATAGGGAGAGTGTGTAAAAAAGACATATATTTGAGAAATGCCCTGTAATTCACATGCTAGTATGGTCACCCCGGAATTCAGAGATGTGCAAATAACCACTGCTCCTCAACACCTTATCTTTTGCCCTTTTTGGAAATACAAAGGTTTTCTTGATAGCTATTTTTTGCTCTTTATATTTCAGCAAATGAATTGCTGTATACCTGGTATAGAATGAAAACGCACTGCAGGGTGCAGCTCATTTATTGGCTCTGGGTACCTAGGGTTCTTGATGAACCTACAAGCCCTATATATCCCCGCAACCAGAGGAGTCCAGCAGACGTAACGGTATATTGCTTTCGATAATCTGACATTGCTGGAAAAAGTTACAGAGTAAAACGTAGATATGAATTTATGTTTTTTTCACCTCAATTTCAATATTTTTCTTTTTCAGTTGTTATTTTCTGTAGGAAACCCTTGTAGGATCTACACAAATGACCCCTTGCTGAATTCAGAATTTTGTCTACTTTTCAGAAATGTTTAGGTTTCTGGGATCCAGCATTGGTTTCATGCCCATTTCTGTCACTGACTGGAAGGAGGCTGAAAGCACAAACAATTGTATAAATGGGGTATGTCCCAGTAAAATGCCAAATTTGTGTTGGAAAATTGGGTTTTCTGATTCAAGTCTGCCTGTTCCTGAAAGCTGGGAAGCTGGTGAGTTTAGCACCGCAAACCCTTTGTTGATGCCATTTTCAGGGGAAAAACCACAAGCCTTCTTCTGCAGCCACTTTTTCCAATTTTTTTGAAAAAAAACAAAATTTTCACTGGTGGCTAATTTCTTGGCCTCCTTCAGGGGAACCCACGAAGTTTGGGTACCTCTAGAATCCCTAGGATGTTGGAAAAAAAGGACGCAAATTTGGCTTGGTTAGCTTATGTGGACAAAAAGTTATGAGGGCCTAAGCGCGAACTGCCCCAAATAGGCAAAAAAAGGCCTGGCACAGGAGGGGGAAAAGGCCTGGCAGCGAAGGGGTTAAAAGTGCAATAACATGTTTCTGCTTTAAACAAAACATTGTTATCTGTGTAATGCTTCTTTTGGCCAGAGCCTGGTGCCCCCCCTGGGATCACTTGGGACCCCCCTAGGGGGGCCCGCCCCCCAGTTTGAAGACCACTGGTCTATGCTATTCCACTGTTGACCACTACACTGCACCTCATTCCACTCTACACTACTTTGTTCTATGCTACTCCATTGTACTCCACTCCACTTTATGCTATTACTTTATGCTATTACAGTCCATGCCTATCCACTCTACATTGTTCCAATGTATGCCACTACTCTTGACCTCACTCCCCCCTTTGCCAGTCCACTCTAGAGCACTTCACTGTATGCCCCTCCACGGTATGTCCCTCCACTGTATGCCACTCTACTCTGTGCTATTTCACTGCATGTAAGTCCACTCTAACATACTTCACTGTACACCTCTGCACCATACATCAATGCACTCTACACCATTCCACTGCATGCCACTTCACTATATGCCACAATATATGGTATTTCACTGTATACCACTCCACGCCACTGCACGCTATGCCACTCTACTCTGCCCCACTCCACTCTACACCACTCCACCCTATGCCACTCCACTCCACACCACTCCACTCTATGCCACTGCACCCTATGCTACTCCACTGTATGCTATCACACTTTATCACACTACACTCTACGTCACTCAACTCTTCGCTAATCAATTGTATGCTATTGTACTGTACACTCCTCAACTGTACACCACTCCACTCTACAACACTTCACTCTGCTATGCCACTTTACACAACTCCACTGTACTCTATTTCAATGTAATTTCAATGTACCCCACTGCAGTGTACAACACACCACTCTATACCACTTTACTCGACCCCACTCCACTCTACACCACTCCACTGTACACTATTCCACTGCACGCCACTCCAGTGTATAACATTCCACTCTACTCCACTCTACAACATTATACTTGTATGACTGCAAACTCCTTTTTGTTGCAAATAAAAAGCATTGAAAATCATTGAAAAAAAGGGTAAACCATAGTTATAGTTAGGAAAACTTTGTTTATCCTGTCTATACAAACCAAACCTAAAATACACAAACATTAGAAATTCTTCTGTTAGATGAATACCTTAAATTTTAAATTCATGCAACACCTTTAAATTTATATAACGTAATTTACTCTTTAACTAGAAACAAAACTTAAAGCACACAAACATTTATATTTCCAAAATTAGACTAGTATGTTTAAATTATAATTTACACAATGCCTTACACTTATTATAACTTGCACACTTTCATATACAGTGTATTCAACTCAGTAGCCACATTACATTAACTATAACTTGCTACTCTACCATACACTGTGTACTCACAAAAGATATGATTTGTGGTGTCATAACTATTATAAATAATAATTTTTGGGAGGGTAGCACTGACATAATATAAAAGGGTATAAGCAGTGCATGTAGGAGGTGCAGGTTTGTTGCGTCCATCCTCATGTGTCCATGTCGGACGTTCTACATGGTCATCATGGTTCTGCAGGCCCACAAAAAAATTCTTCAACATGTCTGTGCATAAAGAATATTGATAAGAGCTATCCGGAAGCTCATCATTTAAGGAAAATGCATTGAAGCATTGTTGGAGGCTTGAAATATGTAATAATTGATTTAATGCCTAGAAATCCTTGTGGAAGGTAGTATGGAGAAACAGATTCACAGATTAGAGTCCTGTTATATCGGGGAACCCTATACCAAGACACCAGGGGTCCTCAAAATGGAAGAGGAATAAATCACTCCTCTATGAGACACATGGATTTCTAGAACCTTTTAGCCAATTAGAGTACAATTCATCTTCAGTTAAATGATTAGAGCTAGCAGTCATTTACAGATATAGAACAGACATTCACTTTTACCCACTTGGGCTTAATCCATTTAGTTACATCATTCAACACATGTTGTAGGTTGCTGAACTACAGTAATGAACATTTGCCTGGTATTCTCGGAGAATAGACTGGATTCTGATACAATTGTGTTGATGTAATTTCTGAAAAATGTCACGTAAGAAAACGTAATTGTATGGACAATTCATGTGTATGATACACATTTAGGCATGTGACCTAGTGCTATTCACATTTTGTATTGATATTTACAAAAACAAAATTCCAGAAATTTAAAATTTAAATTCAGTTCAAATTTATTCAATGAATGTATGGAATACACTAAGCATTATGCTTGTTGATTTAGGTTTGATTTTCACAAAACATAGTCAGTTGTTGAGGTAAAAAAATAACTTTATTCATGTTATTTGGATTCTCTCACCATTATTATTATAGCCTTAGAACCCGCCGTAGCGGGCTCTACCGGCTATTAAAGGCCCGCTCCCCGCGTTAAATGCCCGAGCCGAAGGCGAGGGCATTTAACAAGGGAGAGGGACTTTAATAGCCGGTAGAGCCCGCTACAGCGGGTTCTAAGGCTATTAGAACATTCTGCCACTCAGGGCAGAATGTTCTATTAAAAAAAAAAAAAAAACGGAGCCCGAGTGGTCCGTGAGGCTTTGTTCACAGCTGTTGCTGTGAACAAAGCGAACATTGGAATGTTGGCGCTGCGGGCTTTTACCGGCCAGTAAAAGCCTGCAGCACTCCATTGTTTTCAATGGAGCCCCCAGCATTCCAATGTTCTAATTTAAAGTAGATGTTACTCATATGCTGTTTAGGTCTATTAGGGAAACAGGATTTATTTCTCTTTATAAATAGTTTTGCCAAGATGGTGCTCATTTGATGTGAATAAGGCCGTGCAGTGCAGCCGTTATGGTGGATTAGTAATGAAATTGCAGCGCTTTCACTACTCACTCACCAAAGCTGTTCTTTACTGCTGCATGAACCTTTAAGATATTACAGAACAGGCTGGTTCTGAGTTTTTCAATGCCAGCATTGTTTTGCCTCCAATATATATATATATATATATATATATATATATATATATATATATATATATATATACATATGTTTGTATATATATATATATATATATACATATATATATATATATATATATATATATATATATATATATACATATTAGCAAAAAACAACAATAAACGGATGTCAGGGACAGTAACACCGTGACAAGTTTAATCACACACAACGCGTTTCAGCTGATAACAGCAGCCTTGATCACATGCACTTGTCAACCAATCACAATAACATACTTAGGACATGTTCATACGCATAGAAACAGGACAGCAAAAATAAATGAGTGAAATAATTGATGTTTCTAAAAGTTACTTCCATAAACAATGCCAAGAGAATCAAATGCAAACATGAATGGTTTTGTCTGTACTTGCAAAATTATATCAGTTTAAAGGCTAATGTTATACCTGCACTACTTCAAAGAGACGTGTATAAATGCATATAAGGTGAAACCAAAATTCCTCAGGACATAATGTTAAGTAATGATTTTAGAAACACAACAATATACTGCATGCAATAAAAATAGACCGAACCTGTTCTGAATAAATTACATCATAAATAGAGACTTAGGCCCTCATTACAACCCTGGCGGTCGGTGTTAAAGCAGCGGTAATACCGCCAACAGGCCGGCAGGAAAAAAATTGAATCACGACCAATGGCAGAAACCAACAACATAGACAGCCACTTTAACATTCCGACCGCCACGGCGGTAGAAACAAAAACTGTGGCGGTAACTGCAAACAGATAGGCGGAACACAAGGTTCCGCCCACTGTATTACAACATGCCTATCTGCCACCTTTTCTGAGGCGGTACCAATGCCATCAAAAGCACGGCGGAAACAGTACTTGGAACGGAAACCACTCACCTTTCGACACTTTACCAACAACCAGGATGCCATGGAGCCCAAGTTACAGGTCCTGGCGATGCTGGTCTACCTCCTCTTGTATCAGGAGCAGCAAAGACGCCGGCGACAACCACGGTGAGTACTGCACCTAGCACACAGTGGAGGGGGGAAGGGAAAAGAGAGTGACACACACATGCAACACGCAACACACCCCACCCCCACCCTCACCCACAACACCATACACACAAATACATGCTAGATGGCACACTGGCAGCCCTGATGGGTGCCGCCCGCAATGTGACCGGACTTGCTGATACCACTGTACTGGTTGATTTGGTGGCTGAGGTGCTGGGATGGGACCTGGACAGCCTGGCCTTAGGGGAAGGATGGGGGAGGGGTAGGGAAGAGGTCAAAGTTTGTAAGGAAGAGTTTCTTAGACACACTGGGACGGGACGATGGAGGGGGTTTGGGAGTGGAGGAAGAGGTAGTAATTGTAGGAGGTGTACGTCTGCTGAATTTGGGTGAAGGTACATGGGCCGGAGGCTATTGTGAGGTGGATGGCTGTTGGGTGGGTGTGTGCCTGCG
This sequence comes from Pleurodeles waltl, assembly GCF_031143425.1. Lineage (NCBI taxonomy): Eukaryota > Metazoa > Chordata > Amphibia > Caudata > Salamandridae > Pleurodeles > Pleurodeles waltl. Next base: position 143,941,876 of record NC_090448.1, read on the forward strand.
TTTGTGTAATTTGGGAGGAGGGCTCACAGACACACTGGGAGAGGACACAGGGGATGTGTGAATGGTAGTGGGGGTGGTGATTGCATGTGAGCGGTGTGTGGTGATGGGCGTGCTGGTGATGGAGGTAGTGGATGAAGATGTAGTGCATGCAGGTGTGAGTGGAGATGAGACAGGGAGGGAGGAGGAGGACGTGGAGGAGGAGGACACAGTGGAGGCAGTGGATGTTGATGTGTCTGCATGGGGATGGTGCTTGTGTGAGTGCCTGTGGGATGTGTGGTGCTTATGTTTGCCATGTCCACTCTTTTGTGTTGATGAGTGTGCATACTGGTCTGATGGTGTTCTTGGGATAGGCTGAGGTAGAGGGGATTGGGTCTGGGTAGAGGAAGTTGGAGGGGGAGGCTGGAAACAGGGACAATGGCTGCCATCAGTGCTGAGGCCAGAGCCTGAAATGCTCTCTGTTGGGCTGCCACGCCAGAATGAATGCCCTCCAGGTATGCATTTGTTTGCTGCAAATGCCTCTCAGCACCCTGGATGGCATTCAAAATGGTTGGTGGCCCAAAAGTGAGGGATCTCAGGAGGTCAATAGCCTCCTCACTGAGGGCAGCAGGGCTTACTGGGGCAGGGGCTGAGGTGCCTGGGGCGAAGGAGATGCCCACCCTCCTGGGTGAGCGGGCACGGGAAAGTCAATGAGGGGCTGCTGGGAGGGCGGTGCTGGTAGGGGGGGTGGTGGCTGTACCTGTTGATGCGGTGGGCACAGAGGTGCCCGCCACCGCAAGGGAGCCCCCATCAGAGGAGGATTCACTGTCGCTGGTGTCTGCTCCTGTCCCCGTCATGGAGTTCCCCTCACCCTCCGTCCCACTTGTGCCTTCGGACTCTGTTACTTCACCCTCCAGGGCCATGTGGGATGCAGCTCCTTCCTGCTCCGGTGCCACTGCTCCTCCGCCAGATGATGCAAATGCACACAAGGACAGGGTGACAAAACAAAAAGGGGGGGCAAGACAGAAGAGACACATGGTCAATGCCTGCAACACCACTACCGTTGGCGGATACAACACACAGGGATCAGCCCTATGCACTAAGCCATGCACTGAGAGGGCAGGGGAAAAGCACATGCCCATAGGGGACTCTGTCGAGATCCATTTTATACACAGCTGGAAGCCATAGGAGCCTGACTAGGTGTAGAGGGCAAATACCACCTTTGGGGTTGGACTGGGAATGAGGCTGCAAATCAGTGGATCTACCTTTGTGCGTCTGTCCTGGCCTAGAGGAACCCACAGCCCACCTCCCCCACCCAGACACCTCGCACCTCGTCAAGCGTGCAGAGTCAGCTGAATGAGAGTGTACTCACCCCCTTGTGGCTGCTGTGATGCCCTCAAGCGCCCATTAAACTCCGGATATGCCACTGCCAGGATCCGGTACATCATTGGGATCATGGTGCGACGGGCACCCCTTCTGCGTTGGGAGGCCATCCCCCAACTGGGCCTCCACCTTCTTCTTGCTCCAGCGGCGCAGGTCCTCCCATCTTTTCCGGCAGTGGGTGCTCCGTCTATGGTAGACCCCCAGGGTCCGCACTTCCTTGGCAACGGCACACCAAATACCCTTCTTCTGGTGGGCGCTGACCTAGAGGAAAAGTGAATTAAAAATGGATGTTACTCCCCCGTACATTTCTTCTCACACATTGGCCACAAACCTCCCACCCTGGCCCAGAAATACATACACACACCATCCTGAGATGCTGGCCTGTCATCCACCCCTGTCTCTTCCATCCAGGACACTCCATACAATCATGTGCCATCCACCATGCACATAGTTTATTCACCTGTTTGTCTGGAGGACCATACAGTTGCATGAACTAGGGGAGGACCCCATCCACTAGTCTGTTCAACTCCTCCGAAGTGGAGGCAGGGGCCCTTTCCCCAGACACTGTATTCATTGTCACTTCCTGACACAGGTCACAGCAGCACTTGCAGGGTAGGTCCTCTCCTGTTGAAGGTCAGGTTTCAAGTAAGTGAACAGCCGCCGTACATCTTCATTGGCTCCTAGAACCCATAGGGCCCAATGATAACCAATGCTGAATAGCGCTGTGGTCTTTGACCTCCTACCGCGATGGTGTACAACGCCAGCGCAGTTACCTCATTTCCCCTTGTCCCACCTTACAAGTCAGGCAGCCGCCATTTCAGGGGGCCACATGGCAGGCAAACTAACTGTGTCACACCTATTTAGGCCAGGAATACAGACAGACAAAGGCACATAGAGAAAATGTAATGTTTGTGCTAAACAGCCTTGTGAAACCTATGTGGTTTATGACCCTCTGCTCACCGTTCTCCTACATAGGGCACGTCCGCTGGGGCAGGTGATGAGATGGCAGCATCCTCTGGTGTACAGACCCCTGGTGGACCTGTCGACAATGGAAGACAGACACATAATTATAATTTACAGATTTGATCGTGCAACAATCCAGGAACTGTGTGCCCAGTTGGAGCCAGATCTGATGTCAGCTATCTGCCATCCCACAGGAATACCCCCTCTAGTGCAAGTCCTGTCAGTAGTCCATTTCCTGTCCAGTGGGTCTTTTCAAACAACAATAGCCATGGCATCAGGGATGTCACAGCCAATGTTCTCTAACGTGTTGTCCAGAGTGTTATCTGCCCTGCTGAAACACATGCGCAGCTACATCGTTTTCCCCCAGGTGGAGGGTCTGCCCACAGTGAAAGGTGACATCATTGGTGCCATTGATGGGACACATGTGGCATTTGTCCCCCCCCTCAGGAATCAACAAGTGTACAGAAACCGCAAAAGCTTCCTTTCTATGAATGTGCAGATGGTGTGTTTGGCAAACCAGTACATCTCCCATGTGAATGCCAAGTATCCTGACTCAGTGCCTGACGCTTACATTTTGAGGAATAGCAGCATCCCTTATGTGATGGGCAACTCCAGAGGCACTGCGTGTTGCTAATAGGTGAGCCTAAAGTCCCCACACAGTTTCATTTGCTGTCTGGGTATGGGAGACTCCCTAATGTTTGGAGGATGTCTAACAGTTGTCACTCGATATTTGTAGGTGACTCTGGTGACCCCAACCTGTCATGGCTACTGACTCCAGTGAGAAATCCTAGGACAAGGGCAGAGGAACGCTACAATGAGGCACATGGGCGAACTAGGAGGATAATAGAGCGCACCTTCGGCCTCCTGAAGGCCAGATTCTGGTGCCTCCATCTGACAGGTGGACCCCTATACTACTCACCGAAGAAGGTGTGCCAAATAATCGTGGCCTACTGTATGTTGCACAACCTGGCTTTGCGACGCCAGGTGCCTTTTCTGCAGGAGGATTGGCCTGATGGTGGTCTTGTGGCAGCTGTGGAGCCTGTGGACAGTGAAGAAGAGGAGGCAGAAGAAGAAGATGTAGACAACCGAAACAACATCATCATGCAATACTTTCAGTGAGACACAGGTAAGAGGATGGAACTGCTTCCCACATCTCATACTATTGTAGGACCTAGCATAAATCTGCCTTTTACCTCTGTGTATGGACACTGAATTGTCACTTTGGCTTTCCATTTCACAGATCTGGGTCCCACTTTGTGCCCTCTGCTATGTTTACTGCTGGCCTACTACTGTATAACATTGGTATGTGAACAAGTACATTGGCATTGCTATATTTCAGAGATGTTGCAATTACACATTTGTGAAAGAACAGACTGACTCCAGATTGTTTTGTGATTCAAGGGTGTTTATTTCTGTGCTAATAAGTGGAGGGGTGTGTGAAGTGGGCTGGGTGATGGTGGAGGAATGTCCATGGCAGAGTCCAATCTCTTGGTCTCACCGGTGCATTGTCCAATGGGCATAGGAATGGGAGCAATTGCAGTTTAAGGTGGACAGGGTGACAAAGTGGGACAGAAGGGTGACATTCAGGAGGGTCGTATTTCCTGGCGGGGGTCTTGACAATGTTCTCTGTCTTGTTCCTGGATCTGAGGGACCGTTTGCGGGGTGGTTCTCCTTCTGCAGGGGGTGTGGTGCTGGTGGCCTGTTGGTCCTGTGTCGGTGCCTCCCGTCCACTAGCGCCGGAGGATGTGGAAGGCTGTTCATCGTCCAGGCTAGTGTCAGGGGCCCGTTTGTGTGCCACTGTGTCTCTCATGGTGTTGACAAGGTCTGCCAGCACCCCTGAAATGGTGACCAGGGTGTTGTTGATGGAATTCAAGTCCTCCCCGATACCAAGGTAGTGTTCCTCCTGCAGCCGCTGAGTCTTCTGAAACTTGGCCAGTACTGTGCCCATGGTCTCCTGGGAATGGTGGTATGCTCCCATGATTTTGGAGAGTGCCTCATGGAGTGTCGGTTCCCTGGGCCTGTCCTCCCCCTGTCGCACAGCAGTCCTCCCAGCTTCCCTGTTATCCCGTGCCTCTGTCCCCTGAACCGTGTGCCCACTGCCACTGACCCCAGGTCCCTGATTTTCTTGGGTTGGTGGGTTTGCCTGGGTTCCCTGTATTGGTGGACACACTGCTGATTGACGTGTCCTGGGGACAGAGGGATGGGCCCACGGGGTGTGTGCTGTGGTTTTGTTTCCTGATCGGGGAGGTTCTGTGGTGGCTGGTGACAGTGGCAGGGGAACTGACTGTCCAGAGGTCCCTGATGGGCCGGGCTGGTCATCTTGATCCAGGCGTGCAGAGCTGCTGTCATCACTGTGCACCTCTTCTGTGGGAGAACTGGATATGTCTGGCACCTCCTATCCAGTGACGTTGGGTATGCCTCCTGTTGGGTGTGAATGCATAGTTTTAGTGTCTGTGTGTGCCATCTTGTGCATTGGGTGAGGTACCCTCTACTCCTGTGCTTGCATAATTGTGTTTGCCCTTTTGTGATATTTGGTTTGGAGTCTGTGTGGGTATCTGTACTGGACATGCTTTGGTGATGGTGGTCCATGCATAGGTGTTGCATGCAGGGCCTTGGTATTGGGATGTGTGGGTTGTGATAGTGGGACATATGTGAGATGATGGAGTGATGGGAGTGAGGGTAAGGATGGGGGTATGTGATGGCATGCAGGTGGGGTGGGAGATATAGTAGTAAAGATATGACTTACCAGAGTCCAGTCCTCCTGCTACTCCTGCAAGGCCCTCAGGATGCAGTATTGTCAAGACTTGCGCCTCCCATGTTGTTAGTTGTGGGGGAGGAGGTGGGGGTCCACCGCCAGTCCTCTGTAAAGCAATCTGGTGTCTGAATACCACTCAACGCACTTTCCCCTGTAGGTCGTTCCACTTCTTCCTGATGTCATCCTGTGTTCTTGGATGCTGTCCCACTGCGTTGACCCTGTCGACGATTCTCCGCCATAGCTCCATAGTCCTAGCAATAGAGGTGTGTTGCACCTGTGATCCGAAAAGCTGTGGCTCTACCCGGATGATTTCCTCCACCATGACCCTGAGCTCCTCCTCTGAAAACCTGGGGTGTCTTTGAGGTGCCATGATGTGGTGTGGGTGATGTGTGAGGTGCTGTCTGTTGTGATGTGTGGGGGATGTGTTGGTGTGTGTTGTTTGAGGTGCGTGGATGTTGCATGAGTGATGGTGTTGTGTGCCTGTGGATGCTGGTGTTGTGTTTTCTAATCTCTCTCTCTGGGATTCTTAAAAAAATGTTCATTGTAAAGGGTTGTGGGTAATGTGGGTGTGTGTTTTATAGTGCTGTGGGTGTGTGGGTGTGGTGTGTGTATGTGTGTCAGGTGTGTGTATTTTGAATTGTTCCATGTGGTTGTGTTTTGTAAATGTGCGTGTATTTTGAGCGGCGGTGTGTACCGCCAATGGATTACCGTGGTTGTAAGACCACCGCGTTGATTCGTAGTTCGTGATAGTGTGGGTGTATTCTTGATGGCATGGCGTGTAGGTTTTTGTATCGCCAGTTTATCACTGACCTTTGGTGTGGCGGACTTGTGTGGGTGTCTGTATTGCGGCGGATTCCGACATGTGGGTCGTAATACCTGTAGCGGAATTCTGCCGCTGCAACGGTATTTTGGTGGTCTTCAGAACAGCAGAAAGTGGGATTTACCGCCAGGTTTGTAATGAGGGCCTTAATGCTTAAGTGGGAAAATGCATTTTCTGAATATGTAACTAATACGCATGCAAACAAGGCAAGTGCAAAAGAACTCCTTATCTGTGAATCACCACACCCATGCAGAAATTTTCTAAAGTGCAGAAAAGAAGGAGAAATTACACAAAATTCCATATGATGTCATCGTTTCTGGCCCCCTTGTTGTAAGAAATATATAATTACATTTATAAATATAAAATAATAAATTCAAAAATTAAATGTTTACTCATTATACATAGAAACATACTGTAATTATAAAATCACATTATTAATCTGACATACTTCATGATATCCTTTTTTGATGTACTTATTTTGGTATACTTATTTGTTTGCGGGAAAAAACATGAGTGGCTGAAACTAACTCATCCCTCATACAGGTGAATATTCAATTCCTCATCAGTATTTAATCCTTTTGGTAATTTAGTTTCTAAGTCCGAAATATAATTGGATTCCTTTTTTCTCAATAATAACAATTTATCACCTCCCGTGTGATTTAATGGCACATGTTCTATACAATAATAGGAGAGCAAATGATTATCAGAATTGTGTTTCTGCTGAAAATGTCTAGCCACCAGATAATGTAAATCATGAGGTGTAAAAGCTTGCATATGTTCAAGAATTAGCTTTTTCACCATATATTTGGTACTTCCCACATATCACCTGTGACAGGGACATTCCAACATATAAATAGAAAAGGTTGTACTACATGTAAGGAATTGTTCAATCTGTCTCGAATCCCCAGGTTTACATGTGGGAAATTCTTTAGGCATGACGCTGTTGCAGCAGGCCTTACAATGCCCACATGTAAAAAATCCCTGCAAATTATGATCTTTAATTTGAGGAATGGTAGTGATCTCATTTAATCTCAACATATCACGTACATTCCACCACCTTCTATGGGTAATTTGGTGTCTTCTCTGTATTGTGGAACCAATGATTGGATCACTTCTAAGAATGTCCCAGTTCTTCATAATGATCTTCTTAATCTCTGCTACGTCCTCACATCACAATAATTCTAACTTTGTTTTCATTAACGACTCTGTCTGGTAATTTGTTGTCAAACAGGGTCTGTGATCTCTCTACCCCTTTAACTTTGTCACAGGCCTTTTTAATGACCCAGTCTGGGTAACCCCTTTCCTTAAATCTAGTAATCATGTTATTAAGTTCAATGTGAAATGCTTCCTCAGTACTGCAATTGTGTTTAGCCCGCAGCAGCTCACCATAAGGAATACTCCTCTTCAGCTTTTTAGGGTGACTACTAAGTGCATAAAGTAAACTGTTACCTGCCGTAGCTTTCCAGAACAGTTCAGTATTGATCCTATTGTTCTTAATCTGTATCTTTACATCTAGAAAATCGATAGACAGTTTACTCATGTTAGATGTCAAAACAATATTATGGTAATTATTATTCAGTTTTTCAATTAATCCAGTTGCCTGCCATTCAGTGCCTTTCCATATGATAAACAAATCATCGATATATCGAAGCCACAGCATGGCATGTTCAAACTCAGGATACCTCTCTGCATCATTGACTATCTCTTCCTCCAGCCAACCAAGAACAGATTAACAAAACTTGGAGCAAAACAAGTTCCCATAGCAGTCCCAAGTATTTGCTCATATAGGATGCCATCAAATAAAAAAATCTTATTCTTCAAACAGTATCTAATCATTTCAATAATCATATCTGTATGTGCCAAATATTTGATCGGTCTTGCTCTCAAAAAGTGTCTACATGCTAAAATTCCCTTCTCGTGGTCAATGATGGTGAATAGGGAATTTACATCTAAAATTATTAGTAGAAAATCATCTTCCCATGTAACACCTTCAAGTTTTCCTAGGAAATCCTTAGTGCCAGGTACATAAGATGGCAAACTAATAAAAAGTTATCTTAGGAAGAAATCCGCATATTTAGAAACATTTTCCAGAGCACTATCACATGAGGACACAATTGGTCTACCCAGAGGATGTTCTCTATCCTTGTGTACTTTCAGAAGAAGATAGAGTGCTGGTAGCTTAGAAAAATCTTTCTTAAGAAAACAGTACTCCTCCCATAGCAACAAACCTTTACCTTTCCATTCAGTAAGATATTGACAAATACCCAAGATACTATTAGTATAAATTTCTTTAGTAACAATGGTATAGAACTGTTTGCCATTTAACTGATGCATGGCTTCCTCAATATACATTTCCCTACTCATAAGCACAATACTGCAACCTTTATCAGCCGGGCAAATGATAGTATTGACATCTTCTGGCAAAGATCTGAAAAACATTTGTTGTTCCAAAGTCAAATTCTGGTTTTCTCTACTCTTAAACCATGTCTTGTGTTCAAATCGAGTGAAGTTCTGTACTGTAACTTCATTAAAAGTATCAATGTTATCATGATTCATAATGGGAAGAAATGTAGATACTGGCTTAAAAGTTTAAGGTGCTGCTTGGTCATATATAATGCTCAGATCTTCTAGGATTTGGTAAGAATCTTTAGGGCATACCTGACTAGTCTCTTTATTTTCCAACTCATACGGAGTTAGAAGGGTGCCTCTATCACTAATACTCAAAGCATTATAGGTTTCAACATGTCTTGGGCAACCAATACCTTCAGTACTTAGATTTTTTAATTTGTAGCATTTCTTAAGTTTCAATTTTCTGATAAATTTGAATAAATCAATGCGAGTCTCTGCATAGTTGAACCATTCAGTGGGACAAAAGAATAAACCTAAACACAAAGTTGATTTGTCACTATCCGTCAATGTATATTTAGATAAATTAGTAATTGTTCTGGTCACCATTTCCTTATCAATTATATTTCCCCATTTGAGCTTCTTGTTATTCTTCCCATGTGCCCAGAATTTGTTATAACTTTGTTTCGGAGTCTCTCTCGCCTCTTGAAACTCCTCTCCATCCTCTTCCTCTTCGGCCTGTTGCTTGACCTCTGTACCTTTGTGGTTCCCCCTTTAGATTCTTGAAAGTCTGTCTGCCTTTGCGTAACAGGCGATACTCATCTAAAAAAGTCACCAGCTTATCGTCAAAGTCAATACTCAATGTCTCATTATCTGTGGTACTAGAGGTCACAGTCTCCCGCTCACTTCCTTGTTCACTTTCGGATATGGAAGGTTCAACACTTTTTTCTAAACTTGGGTTTACTTATTTATACAAATGGTCATATTTCCTACTAAAAGTCAGGATTCAACCACTCTCATAATCTCCTATGTCTCTATATAACTTCTGTTGAATCTTTACTGAAAGTTAGGTGCTGGTTCCGCTTCTGTGGTATTTGATGCTCTCGGTGCTAGTGTCACCACTTGGATTGGACGCACTGGATCCCAGGATGGTGGTTCCTGCATTATGAAATAATTGTACACTGTGCTGTGATTTTGAACTTATTGGAGCGGCAATGCCTAATTTAGATAACAAGACTAGGCCTGGCTTGTATTGACATCTATTCATATTTGCAAAAATAAATATGCACTTTTATTTTGTGTGAATGACCCACCCCACATGCATGTTTGCTGTGTGCTTTTCCATTTCAGAAAATCAGTGAAATAGAATCCTAGCCCATTTTCTCTGTTTTCCTTTCTAGGAAGCCATTCCTATCTTTGTAGCTTTGCTCAAAACCTTTTCCCTAATAGTCACACGTTAGATGAACTGTCTTTTGTATTTCTGTATTTCACTAAACTTGTATCATCTGCTTCATTTCCTAGTCATAGCTCATTCATTAATATGTAATAAAGTAGGTGTCCCTTGATGTATCTTATTGAGTGTATAGTATTTTTTAGAATGTTCATTGGGCTGACTAGAATGGTGAATAGCAAACTGTTAGAAATTGGGTCTCTACTTGGCAGAGGTATGCACCTTGTTCAAGAAGGGACCACAATCCTAGTCAGGGTAAATCACAACATAACCTAAATTATCCTGTGCTCACCCTCTGGTAGCTTGGCAGAGAGCAAGAAGGCTTAACTTAGATGGCAAAGTGTAAAGTATTTGTGCAATACCTCGTACAGTAGCACAATAAAAACACTGCAAAAAGTACTCCACACCAGTTTAGAAAAATAAATAATAGTTATCTGAATGAAATAAGATTAAAAAAACAAAAAGCAATATGCAAAAGTCAGGAAATCACTTTTTAAAGGTTTAAATGGGTCTTAATCCATGAGAATCAGTGGTTGTCTATTTTTCACACACAGTACCTGGGATGCATCAAGCATAACAATGCAGAGGACAGCAGAGCAGGTGATGCATCAGAAAGTAAAGCAATGTGTCTGTTTTTCTGGTGAGGCAGAGGTGATGCATCGATTCTTTCCTCACAGGCATGGTAATATGCTATTTCTGGGTGATTAGCCTTGGTTTCTTACTGCTGAGTAGAGATTTGATGCCCAGGGACGATATGTGGAAAGTCCAACACACGCTGGGATAATGAAACAGGTGCTGTGGCAATGTGCCCAATTTTCAGGTGCAACACAGATGCTACGTCAATTCAGCAGCCGTTGCATTGGCGTTTGCAGGCATTGAATCAATTTTCAGGTGTTATGGATTTCTTCCTTAGATGAAGTCTGATGGCACTGAGACTTCTTAACAGGAGGCAAGCTCAGTCCAACCCCTTGGAGAGAACTTGTGGGTGGAGGGCAAGTCCATCCACCAGAGTCAGGGGCGACAAGGCAGCAAGCAGGAGGGCAGTCCTTCCAGAAAAACAGTCCACATTAGTCCTTTCGGCAGCACAGCAGTCCCTCTGACAGAGTTTAAGTGGAGGTCTAAAAGTGTCTGATTTGAGGGTGCCTTTAAAGTAATGAAAACTTCAAAGAGTGATTTTGAAGTGCATCAGTTTCCCTTCCAACCCAATCCTGTCTGCCAGGATATCTGTGGGGGTTGATCAGTCCTTTGTATGAGGTCAGGCAACTAGTCTTTGAATTGTAAGTGAGAGCCCCTCCACCCTTCATGCCCATGAAGTTCCACCATTATGCAGATGAATAGAGATGTAGCTGAGTACTCTGTGTTTATGGCTCTCTGGGTCGAATGCACAAGGGGAGCTGTCAACTAGCACAGACCAGACATGGATTGGAGACAGGCTGTAAGGTACAGAGAACAGTAAGTGCAGGGAAATACCTACTTTCAAATAGTGGCATTTCTAAAATAGTAATGTTAAATCCAACTTCACCAGTAAGTAGGATTTCTCACTACAGTTCTCACCATACCAAAAATGACAATGCTAATCCTCTCAGATCAGAAATTACCACTTAAATGCTTAGTTGCTGCACCTTGCCCTTTTTGCAGGGTCATCCTCAAACTTTTTTGCCCACTGGGATAAATCTGTGAGCAAAGCAAGTTTAGATGCTGCACAGTTGGCATCCTCGGGTGAGGAGAGGAGTCCCCAATGGGTTAGCTTAGTGGTCTCTGAGAGTATGGACAGAGGGATCCAACTGGGTTCAGGATGGTGTAGAACTGGAACATGTCCCAGCTTTTTGTGGGCCAGGGTCCATGTTCTATCACCCCAATCAGGGAAGTCCATCAAGGTATTGATTGGTCTCCCCTGGCTTTAGGCTGATCGGGGGTGGTGTTGGACCTGTCCCTTTTTGCAGAGTCATTCCCAAACTTTTTGCCTCCTTCCTCCTATCTACTTTTTTTACTTGCTTTTCTTGGCTTTAGGACTCAGGGCACTTTACCACTCCTAACAAGTGCTAAGTGCATGTGCTCTCTACCCGAATTGTATTGGTGATTGGTTTATCCATGAGTGGCATATTTGATTTACTAGTAAGTCCATAGTAAAGTGCACTACACGTGCCCAGGGTCTATAAATCTAATCTACTAGTGTGCCTCCCACATGAGTAGCCCCATAAACAATTCTCAAACCTGTCAGTGCAGTGCCCGTGTGTGCAGTCTTGCACTGCCAATTCAACCTGGCAAGTGCACCCACTTACCAGGCCCAAACCTTCCCTTTTACTACATGTACGTCACTCCTAAGGTAGGCCCAAGGTAGCCCCCTGGGCAGAGTGCAGTGTATTTAAAAGGTAGGGCATGTAGTAGTGTGTTTTACATGTCTTGATAGTGCTTAGTTGCTGCACCTTGCCCTTTTTGCAGGGCCATCCTTAACTTTTTTGCCCACTGGGATATATCTGTGAGCAAAGTAAGGTTAGATGCTGCACAGTTGGTATCCTCAGGTGAGGAGAGGAGTCCCAAATGGGTTAGCTTAGTGGGCCCTGAGAGTATGGACAGAGGGATCCAACTGGGTTCAGGATGGTGTAGAACTGGAACATGTCCCTCCTTTTGTGGGCCAAGGTCCATGTTCTATCACCCCAATCAGGGAAGTCCATCAAGGTATTGATTGGTCTCGCCGGCTTTAGGCTGATCGGGGGTGGTGTTGGACCTGGCCCTTTTTTCAGAGTCATTCCCAAAAATGTTGCCTCCTTCCTCCCATCTTTTTTTACTTGCTTTTCTTGGCTTTAGGACTCAGGGCACTTTACCACTCCTAACCAGTACTAAGTGCATGTGCTCTCTACCTGAATTGTATTGGTTATTGGTTTATCCATGAGTGGCATATTTGATTTACTGGTAAGTCATTAGTAAAGTGCACTACACGTGCCCGGGGTCTATAAATCTAATCTACTAGTGTGCCTCCCACATGAGTAGCCCCGTAAACAAGTCTCCGACCTGTAAGTGTAGTGCCTGTGTGTGCAGTCTTGCACTGCCAATTTAACCTGTCAAGTGCACCCACTTACCAGGCCCAAACCTTCCCTTTTACTACATGTATGTCACTCCTAAGGTAGGCCCAAGGCAGCCCCATGGACAGAGTGCAGTGTATTTAAAATGTAGGGCATGTAGTAGTGTGTTTTACATGTCTTGATAGTGAAATACTGCCAAATTCGTTTTTCACTATTGCAAAGCCTATTTCTCCCATAGGTTAATCTGGGGATTGGATTGAGCTGTTTTTTAAGTGTGGTTTCCCATTGGGAGCCGATAGGGATGTGGAGTTTGGGGTTTCTGAACTCACAATTTAAAAGTACATCTTTTAGTAAAGTTGGTTTTTACATTTGTTGTTTGAAAATGCCACTTTTAGAAAGTGGACATTTTCTTTCTTAGCATTCTGTGTCTTTTCCTGGCTGCTGAATACACGTCTGGGTCAGACTGACAGTTGGACTGTTTGTGAATTCACTCAAGACAGTAACACAAAGGGAGCTGAGGTGTGTCCTGCATTTCCTGATGAGTCTTTCTGGGCTAGAGTGGGAGGGAGGAGCTGACACCTGCACTTGAAAGGGCTGTGCCTGCCCTCACAAAATACAGTCTGCAACCCCCTAGAGTGTGGTTGGGGCAGAGCAAGGAAGAGGCAGGGTCAGGTGCACCACAAAGACTTTCCTTTGAAGTTTGCCTACTTCAAAGGCAGTAATGAGTATAAGTATTGGATTGCTGACCCTGCAACTTCAGATTACTTCTGGATCAAGAAGAATCTCTGCCAAGGTGAAGAGCTTGATGCTTGAGCAGGACCTGTCACTCTGCCTGTTGCTTTGCTGTGATGGCCTGCTGCTTCTGCCTTAAGAGGGAAAGGACTGGACTTTGCTGTGTATCCTGCTTGTGAAGATTTTCCAAAGGACTGGACTGAGCTTACCTCCTGTATAGTCTCTAGGCACATCAAAGACTTCATCTGCCAGCACCTGAGCTCTCTCGCTGAGACCCCCTGACTTGCCAGTTGGTGCCACATCCACTTCCTGTGCCCCTGGAAGGGAAGCTGGCAGAACCAGAGTGAAAATCCACACACTGGAGCCGTGTGACAGAAAAATTGACACAGCGCCTGCAGCACGGCTGAAATATCTACGCAGCGCCGGTGAAAACTACGCATCACCAGCTCAGTGCAGATTCACCACTGCTATGGGTCTGGATTTTCCACACATCGTCCCTGGGCGTCAAAATCTTCAAAATCACCGCATGGACCCGAGGCTGCTTGTCTGGAATTGGACGAATCACTTACACGTCAGAGAAAGACTTGAGGCACGGCCTCACTCGCGAGTAAGGAATTGATGCACTGCTTGATTTTATGACACATGCTTACCCATGCAGCTTTATTTTCGACGCATACCAGGTAGTTCTATGCTAAAACAACCCATCCATTGTTTTTTATGAATTAGGGGGCAGATGTCGGTAGGTTTCCTTTTGCGAGTTGCAAATTGCGAGTTCCAGCGACTCGCAATTTGCAACTCGCAAAAGGAAATGCAGAAAGGTGTCTCAGACACCTTCTGCGACTCACTATGGGGTCGCAAAGAGCCACCTCATGAATATTTATGAGGTGGGTCGCAGTTTGCGACCCCATAGCGAGTCTAGGCACTCACGGGATGGTGGCCTGCTGGGGACAGCAGACCACCATGTCCGTGACTGCTTTCTTAATAAAGCAGTTTTTTTTTTCTTTTTGCAGCTCGTTTTCCTTAAAGGTAAATGAGCTGCAAACAGAAAAAAATACCGAAACCATTTGTTTCGTTTTTTTCAGAGTAGGCAGTGGTCCACATATTTTTGTTTGCATTCACAAAGGGGAAGGGATCCCGTGGGGATCCCCTTCCCATTTGCGAATGAGTTACAATCCACTTCAAGTGGATGGTAACTGCGAGTTGATTTGCGACCGCTTTTTCGGTCACAAATCAACTCTACATAGCGATGCGGTCGCAAATAGGAAGGGAACACCCCTTCCTATTTGCGAGTCGGAATCACATTTTGTGAGTCGTTACCGACTTGCAAAATGTGATTCTGCATCGCGAAAGGGCTTTTACGCCTCGCAAACGGCGTTTTTCGCCGTTTGGGAGGTGCAAAAGCCTTCCTACATCTGGCCCTAGGATTCTTTGTAATTTATGCTTGTGTATGTTGGAATTTTGTTGTTTTGATCTAGTTTTTATTTAGATAAATATTGACTATTTTTCTAAACTGTTATGGAGTCAATTTGTGGTGTTTTCACTGTTACTGTATGTATTTGTGCAAATACTTTACACATTTCCTCTGAGATAAGCCAGTCTGCTTGTGAAAGCTGCCAAGGGGGTGAGCAGGGGTTAGCTGAGCTGTGTATCTATTTACCCTGACAAGAGGTATGGTCCCTACTTGGACAGAGTGTGAACTGACTGCCAACTAGAGATCCCATTTCTAACATAAGGGAATTTCCAATGCTGGCCGGAGAGGAGCAGGCTTCACAATAGTGGAAAATGACTTTGGGAGTTTTTCATTACCAGGACTTACCAATGCATGTCCTATCTTTTACTTACATACCACCCTTCCCTATGGGCTGCCTAGGGTCTACCTTAGGGGGACTTAGATGTAATAAAAGGGGGATTTAAGACTTGGCAAGTAGTTTTAAATGCCAAGTCGAAGCAGCAGTTGAACTGCACACATAGGCCTTGTAATGTAAGACATAGTTAAGGGGCTACCAATGTGGGTGGAACAATCAGTTCTGCAAGCCTTCTAGTAGCGTTAAATGTACAGCCCCTAGGCACATCTAGTGCATTTTACTAGGGACTTATAGATAAATTAAATATGCCAATGGGGTAGGGGTGACTATTACCATGTTTAGGGGACAGAGCACAAGCACTTTAGCACTGGACAGCAGTGTTAGGGTGCGCAGAGTCAGAACACCAGCAAAAACAACAGCAGAAAAATGGAGGGAAGCAGGCAAAAATTGGGGAAGACCACTTTAAAGCTTTCAGGTGTAACACAAGCTCAACCCTAAAATGTCACATCTTACCAATGAATGTGTGTGGCTTTTCTGTCGAAAAACCTATAAAACATGATGTTTAGGGGTATGTGCTATAGTTCTTGGCTTTTCTTTGGAGGCTTACTCTATGTCAGTTCTCCTGATGAAGGATAGTTTGTTCTTTCTGCTTGTTTTCTTTGGAGATAGACCTTATGTTGATCCTCTCTCAGTATTTGACTTTAATTTACTGTTCAGATATTGATTACTGTTGATTACCTGCCCACTTTTGCCTTCTGTAAGGATTTTAATTTTGAATAAACCTATAATGTATGACTTAGAGTTCTGCCTCATGTAACTTTATGTTATATTGCTTGGACGCAGACTTATGAAAACTCAGATTCTCCTGATCCTATGTTTCAGCCTTCTTAATTGTTTTAATTAGGGTGTTAACAGACTGTGTCATCATTGTGTGGAAAACCACTGTTCAGTTTTAATTTGAAGCCTGAACAGTCATTAATCATTCATCAAAAGGAACAGAATGACTAGACAACATATATATATACATACATATATATATATATAGATGGACATAAAAGGAGGACTTATCTGAGTTCCATAGGTGTTGCACTGGGTTCTGCCCCAGCAATATGCCCGCATTTTTTGCTTTTCTGATCACCTGGTTTGTCGACTTTTACTAGGGGTGAGCCTCGCTACTGGTGTCTCACCCACTGTATTCAAATGGTAAATGGACTGTGCATGTTTACACCAGTGTCCTCCTTTTAGGATGAGATGGCTGCAATGTAGCAAGCGTAAGGGGCACTTGACTGGTTACACATGAACATATGTGCACACATGTGTGAGCGGGCTCAACATGAGAGACTACTGTTGTGCACAGCCCAGTAGCAGTGCACAAGTAGCCTGGCGCAATGGAGACTCTGCAGGGTTAAGTACTCATCTGGGATAGGCCTCATGAGTGTAGTGTACACTATTAGGGAACGTCAGTGAGCTTTACTTTTTTAACTATAAAGACACTCCAATATACACATAGGGAGGGAACTGCCTTAGAATGTAGTTCCGCTTCCCCTAGGCCTACAGAGACCATTGACGTCTTGAACTGGAGTGTAACCTGTGCAAGAAAACCAAATTTGAATATTCCAAAATGATCACTGTACATCTTGTGGACCATTCAGTGTTGTCATGTTTTCCTGGCTCAGCTCAGGATCAGAGTCAAGACCTTTTGTCACCCTCTTGTGCCCAGTAATTGCATTTTCTCCAGCAGCAGGAACAAAGGTCACTCCCACACAAAAAGAACAATTAGCACTACATCTCATTGCTCCTGAGGAGGAACGGGGTGGGGAGGAATGATCTGTATCAATCACAGAGCTGCCTCACCGCACCAGGGATGGGCCTGCGCAAGCCCACTGAGCAAAGGAGAGTGCCCAAACAACTGGATCCAACCAACCAGGGGGCTCCCTTTAAACTTCTAGTGTGCAAGTCCCTGGCAGTGATGGCAGTGATGGGTAGAGCTGAGATCCCAGGAGCTGATGTGACCAGTGGCTCCTGGATGACGCCATTTCAGATTGTCCAAATATGCTATGATGGATGGTTAGGTCAGGGATGGAGAGGTGATGTGGCATTCCAGGATTGGTTAGGAATGCTGTCTTCTGGAACTTTCATCTCCCCTTTCTAAACTCTTGCACACAGGGAAGACACTCTCTTACCTGCAGATTGTTCTAACTACTGAGATGCTGGATCCTTGGACTGCCATGGAGAATTTGAAGGAGGAACCTCCTGACCCCTACTCAGTACCCAGAGCTCTGTCCACTTGACCCCAAGGCCACTGGGTCTCCCCAAGGGCAAGTGAGGCTGCCCCCCTTACTTTCCCTGAGGACCAGTTGGGGAAGCCCTGGACGTTTCTGCATCCACCAACAAAGCCACAGGAGGACCAGTTTTTTCTAGTACTGCACCAATTTGGGGAGGAGAAGGGCTCACCACCAGGAGAAAATGAGCCCTGGATTATCTGAATTGGCCCAATGGGGCCAGAGTTATGGCATTCTAAAGTTTGGCAACCTTTGACCTATTTTTTCTCCCTCAGTGTGAGTGGGGCTTTGTTGCTGTTTGATCGTATTCCTCTGGGGTTGGAGCAGGCAGACTCGAGTGAGACTCCTGGCGACTCCTGCAACCACATGCAGGAGTGCAGGCCATGCACAGAGCAGCCGAGGGCAGCCAAGAGTGGGCTCCCCATGCTGACCACCAATGACTGCAAGCTCTTGGGTGCCGTGATGGGACTGCGCACTCCAGTCATCAAAAAAAGTGAAAAACATGGCGCAAGGCCCCATTTACAAAAGGGAACAAAAAAGAAAACCTCATTGCGGCTCTCCCCGCTGCAGCAGGAGTGCTGCTGCTATATTGTTCACAGAACTCACCCCATAATGCTTTGCAGGGTATCCTATTTAAAAAAAACATTTACACTCATAATTCAGCCTGTGGTGATCCTAGGATGATGGGACCACCACCAAATCATTCAGCGTCAAGTGCTCTTGCTTTGCAGGCCATCTTCTTGGTCCTCATCTTTCCTATGGTTGGAGCTTTTACTCTACATCTGTAAGTACTTCACCCTCTAGGAGCCTTAAGTATGGTATTTTTCGAAGGCCAGGAAAGCTTAAACTATTTAATGCATTGTTCATGTGGTTACGCCGCCTAGGGGTTGATTGTATGGTTATACTGCAGTGCTTTTTCTCCAGGCTGTTTCACTGTGATATTTTTAGGGGTTGTTCTGACCATTACAGCTACTGCCAAGTATATGAAAGGATGTAGAAACACAGAGTTTATTCCTTATGAATAATGTATTGGGTTTCATTATTATTGCATATGTTTTTATTGATTCAACATTGGCACAATCATGACAGTGAGTCATTCAAAAGTAATTTGGTTATTGCACAATGACTGTTAAAATCACTTGATATGTTTGGTGACGCCTCTAGGGGGTCACCAGTGATTGAATAATGTCATCTATGGTATGCTCCATCTGCCAATGTATATTTGTGAATTACTGCATAGTATTTAGTAGTGTGTGTGTGTAGTAAATGTATTTCTCCTTTTTTTTAAAGAAGTACTGACTGGACAATCATTTATTTGGTGTTATTATTGCATGCCAGTGATTGGCGATTACTAGCCAACTCCACCTTCCTTGACTAGACCTTAGACTGCTACCCCTCGCTAGCCTGTGAGAGTCAAGCGCTACAATGGGGTTTTGATTCCCACTTTAAGACAATTGAGGAACTATTACTTGATCTTGCCACATAACTAAAAACCCAACTTTTAACAATAGGCATAAGAATATCATTCATCAGTGAAGAGGCAATAGGCCCTCACAGCAGGCTGTTGTGTCTGTATGCTGATAGATGCAGCTACCTAGCTCATTGAATGGCCAAGAGATTTAAGTACCTTAGCATGCCCCTTGAATAGGTCGTGCGAGAGCACGGTCTAAAAATGACTTAACTCGCAAAAAGATTAGAGTGTAAAATCTGCTTGCACTGGTTGCCGTGTAACTGGAGTGTGACAAAAAGGACTTCAGTTATGTATGCGCTTATGGCAGGGTGAGGAGCTAAAACATGTTGTTACATATAAAGAGCTAACACGATCGACTCTATTCCTGGCATGACTCACACTTATAATGGACGAATTGCAACAAAGAAAAGATAATGCGATAATGTTTCTTCTCATATATTCAACATTTCACGGCAGCTGCTTGCTTATACAATTTCAAAATCAAACGATTAACCTAATTTAAATAAATAGGTTAGCTCATCAGTAGATGTGGTTTGATGGCCGCTTCCTAATAAAGCAGCTATAATGGATCTGTGTGGTTTATAGGAAAGTGCAGAGGCGTGTAATTCATTGCATGCTCAGTTATCCATGCATGGCTTTACATTTTGCCTCTAGGTAAACAGAACACCTGGTGCTAAGCACTGAAAATTAAATTATGGGCCGGCATAGCTGTCAAGGTAGAGTACAAACCGATGCTCTCCAAAAATCTGAGAATATGTGAAAAACGTGACGGGACATGTGGCCATTACACTTTTCAGTCTTCTGTTGGCATATACATCTGAAAACGTACGTTACCTGTGACTAATTTCATTATGAAACAGGTGTATGGTACCTAGCAACTCAGTCGGGGTGGAAAGGAACAGGAAAACGTAAGTATAAAAAATAAAATATAGTCCATGTAGGCGAAATTTAAAAATAAAATTTGAGGAGCGTAGTGAGTTCTAACTTTTATTCGGAGTGTAGCGACGTGGTAGACCAAGGAACCAGATGTTCTGTGATGCTGGTTTTCAATGTTTGTGTTTGTTTTTTACAGATCACAGTATAATAACTTGGTGGCAGATGAGCAAATTATTTTCTCTGTGTGGATGGATATGTTTTCGCTTTGTGATATGACGCGTAAACTCAGCCTGTGTCTATCGTGTTTGACGTCGGCTGTAGCACTCATTACCAATATCCGATGCGCCCATAATTTTCTCGAGGTTGTGACAATTTCGCACCTTTTGAGTGCATTTCTAGGACACGAAAGAGGCCTGTATGAACTGTGTCCATGTCGCGTAATATTAACAATAAAGTTGGAAACACTCCTAAAACCGCTCCTTGAAGTGTGCAAGAGGGTTGGACGGCGTCCAAAGAGGGGCATCATGTTAGGAATAATCTAGGAAGAAAATAACATTAGGTGATCTAAAAATGAAAAACCTTTCCAGACTCCAGAGCTGTGCGTTGTGCCAACATTTCTAATGCCCCAGAGCTCTTTCATAGAATGGCTTGTGATCTTATACACACCCTGCCGGGGGATTTCTCCGAAAGCCCAAATTAATAATTTATTCATGGGCTCAAGTCACTTAGCCTGCATTGATTTACTTATGCTGCATTTCCTTTCATTCATAAGCCTTTAAACTCCGGATTCCTCGGATAGCTCGCTGCTGCGCCATTGATATGAAGCAGGCACGCCTTCGTGAACAAGGGCACGCTGCATACAACTCAATTAGGTCTGAGCGCCTCCTGACCTAAAACAGGCGAGTGCCAGTCTGGTGGAAAGCTGCTGCTTTGTGACAGGCGACCCCCGACATGCCTTGTCAGCGGGAATTCCGTGTGAGCTGTCCTCCCTGCGTGCGGCCAGAGCCTGCGCCAAGGGTCGAGTGCATGCCCTACGGATGCCCACAGCTGTTAACAGACACAGCCAAGCAGTCCTGTCCCTGCTGCCCCGCATAAATGGGAGCAGATCTGGTGGGTATCGGCAGTCCTTCGTGTCATCCCTCTAAGCCACCCAAGGTTTCTGTCAGCTCCTGTGCGGTGCGCAGCCCGCGCTGGCACAGCCTATGAGGGTGGGAGTCCTCCTCCTCCTCGTCAGCCCCTTCACACTTTTCTCTCCCTCAGTCAGGAGGCACTTCCGCGCGGTCCATCTCCCCGGATCCTGCTCTTCTCGCCTGTCAGCACTTTTCCATTAATGCCTGTTCCTGCTCCAGTGAGCCGGCGCTCTGCGACTTCACGTGGGGGGATGAAGGCTGCAGGAGACCGGCAGAATAAAGGAGACCTCCAGGCAGCTTTCCATTTGTAAAGTGAGCAGTAATTGCGCGAAGACAGCCTACACGGTTGGAATCGATAGAGTCTGCCTTCTTGCTGCTAAGGGCACTCTGGACCAGCAGTGGGTCACAGAAGTAACTACAGTGCACTGCTGACTGCGGAGTTGTAAAGAAGTACGCGCGTGCCTGCAGCAGTGGGGGCAGCGCCGGCTGTTACCAAGGACACAATACTTTTCAAGTCCTCTGAGCTTTCCGCCGGTACTCCTTCCTCTTTCAGTCTCCGGAGCATCCTTCCAGGATGGGCGATGAATGAGCCTGTGTGATTCCTTCAAGTCTGAGCAAGGAGCTGCATTACGCACAGCCGCGCGTTTCTTTTGGGGAGATCCGTGTGCCCGCTCTGAAAGAGGAAACATGCCTGGCATCCCGAGCCCTCGCCGCGCCCTGTGGGGCATCCTTACTCTTCTCTGGATTGTCCTCAACACCACCCTGGTGAACGTGGTCGGATCGGAACAGCAGATCCCGTTATCTGTGTAGGTGTCGGGTATTTGAGTTGGTGGGGGCCTGGTAACACGCTTGCGTTGGCATCACAAACTTGTGTGGCACTAGTTAAGTTTGTCCTCACTCATATGACATATTATCCATATACGTACACCCACTTATATGGTACAATAATACATAGTTCTTATTATGTAATGCAAATAATCTTAACGCGAACATTTATTGGTTCGGTATTTTTCATCTATTGGTCATGCAAATGTTGTAATGTCTAATGGTTATTTCCTATTTACATCTTTGCAGTTTTAAAGCGAATGGATTTTTTACTGACATGCGTTTTGCCCCAGCCTCAGTATATTTGCTTGCCTTTTATAGCTGGGCTACTGTAGGTTTGGCCTGGACCAGGGGCACGTGGGCTAGCTGAGTTTGTTTATGGTCATGCCACATTTGCCTTTCGGTGTGCATTGCACATGGCATCATTTACAGTGCCCGCAGAGTGCACGAAAAGTGGACGCTATTGCGTAAAATAATCTGTGCTATTCAGAAGGCCATGGTGTGCGGTACTAACTTTACACCCACTAGCTTGGACCGCAGAGTGCAGTGAGTTGCCTGATGTTGCCTTGCTCTGCTGCTAGTTTCTGACTGGACTGTTTCTTTATGATCCCATTGCTGCTTTTGCTAATTCGTGCAGGCGACGACAACAAAATAGTGTTTACAAGTGTCATCACTCCCTGTCTTTCTCTCCCTAGGGTGAAGCTCTGGGCGTCCGCCTTTGGAGGAGAGATCAAATCCATCGCCGCCAAGTACTCCGGCTCCCAGCTCCTGCAGAAGGTAAGCGCTTGGGCTGCGCCGACCGCCGCCTTCTTCCCTGAAAGATGGAGGGAGATTGTATGTTTCCCAAACAGAGAAGCACACGGTGCAGAAGTGCCCAGCAGCGGTCCTCGCTCTGAAAACTCCAGCCACTCATTCTCGCTGCTCAATGAGCTGAATTTGTTTTATGCCGGTGACATCTGAAGAAGAAAAAAAGGGGGAGGTTCGGGGAAAGGGATCTAGGCCCCTACTAGCATTGTCCTGGCAGGAGCCTGACAGCAGACCTGCGTCTTGCAAGGTTTCTAAGGTGGAGACAGACATGCTGTTTCGGAGAAGAAACAGCTGCTTCTCTGCAGAAAAAAATGCCAACTTCCCCAGAGCAGGTTGCGCGCGCCTGCCCGCATCCCCTTCAGCCGTGCGTGCAGCGTACCGTCTGTGAGAGGCTGTACTATTGTTTGTCAGCTCCGCAGTTTCCACACTGCTATTATTACCCAATCATCGCTGCCCAGTGCTGGGATGTATTACATCATTACAGATAAGGGGAATGAGTGCGGTTATCTCTCTGCTCAGCTGCACAGTCGGGTAATAACCTTGTGAAGCAATGCACAAACTTGAGGGATTGGGCTGAGACTAAATATTGCAGAGCGGTAATGAGGACAGAGAATTGATTCCCGGACATTTTATCGGCAGCTTGTATCTTTTCTTGTTTAAATACAACTCCTTATATTAAAGTCCCGCACCGAGGACATTTATTTTGCAATGTTTGCGCGGAAAGTTTACATTTTGGGTTTTCTCATACAGTGAATTTGAGACAAGGCTCAGACAACATTTCTGGATGTAAAACCTATTTTTGTATGCATTTCAAAGGCAACCAGGAGAACATTTAATGCTGCCTGAGGTAATGAAATTGGAATGCTTCGGGCGTAACAGGAGTCTGTTCTTAGGTGCGAGGAAGACTCCCTGAGATTCCGCAAGGTTTTTGTATTGCTCTTTTAGGCACCCGGGCCTAGAGCTGCCATTAAACTTCTAAGCACTTAATACTTAGATATGGCTATGCGTATTGGCTCCTTTTGCCTGTTAGAACCCTGATGTGCCAGAAAAACTGCGTATCACTCAAAATCCTTTAATAAGCCGAAAAAACAGAATATATACACATATTATATCCATGTAAGAAAAGAAAATCACAATTCGCTTCAAAATAAAAGTCTGCAAATGATGGTCACTTCAAAGTGATCTGCGCCAAATCTATTGTTTTTGCTGAGGTTAATAATGATTTTAAAAAACGAACCCAGGTGACACTAGTACGATAAATTTGTGCACTCAATATTAGTTGGAAACTTTATAAAACTTTCGAGCATATGTGTAGCTGCATACCTTATCCTTTTTGAGGCGCAAAGACTCGCTACGTTCAGCAAAGCGCTACATACGCGTTTAAACCTTTAACATGGCCTCTCGGTGAAGGCATACCATGATTTAACGTTTCCCGTAAGGTGCAGCAATACTCTATTAATTATACATGTTTATTGTCTAGTTATGAAAGAACCGATAGCTCAGGGGCACGCATATATAATATATGTAAACATCGACTGTGGCTCAAAAACGAGGGAACATTATTTTTTTAAATGGTTATCCAGGAAAGAAAACAACTGAAGCTAAAATGTGGAGCTTGAACTATTTCTATTACAGCAAACATTCGGCCCTCGATGCTTTAGCTGAAATTAATATTTTAAAAGTAGGCTAAGGATCTTCTGATATGAGTGAACCACTATATTGCAGCAAGTAAAGGGGCAATGTCAGTAAATGTGCATTTCCTCTCATTACATCTTCTCCAAACGAGATGTGACCAGGGTCGGACTGGCCTGTCGGGCAATTAGGTAGTGCTGGTCTGATAGCTCAGTGTGTGGGCAGTTTTTGAGGTTCGTGGATCCAGTTATGGTCTGGTGGGCCGGTTTTTTGCTGTTGATTTCTTTGATATTGTCACAAACATTGCCTGTATCAAACACAAATGCATCAGTCTACCATACCTTACAAAACACATTTACAACTGTTCTTTACAAGTTCAAAACAGCCCTATTTGTAACAAGTAAATGTGGGCCAATTTTATAGCTATCTGATCTGCCTATATAGGCCACTTTTATTTTGGTGGCTGGATTCATTTTCTGCCCCAGTCCGACCTTCGATGTTACTTATTTAAAATTAATCAAGGAAAGGCTATACATTGCAGGTTTGTAAAGACTGGACTTTTATTTATAGTCACATTGTTTTAGGTGTGAAGGGCATTTAATTAAGTACACGGTAACTATAGTAAACACAAACAAATATATTTTACTTTTTTACTTTGGCAGAAATGCTCTTTATTCTGAAATACCCGTTCTCCTACTTCTTGAGGCATGACCTAAACAAGCAAATGAACATTTTCCCAGAAACACCCCAATGTAAAAATAAGTGCAATAACATTTTGTACACATTCTACACGTTTATACCGTTTTTCATCTATAATTTTGCCTAGAACTTGGTCGAGTACCTTCTATTTTATATTTTTTTCTGTTAGTTTTCTTGCCTTTCTAGTGTACTTTTTGGCTTTTGGTCCTTCTCATGCTCCTCTTACTAATATGGATCCACTTTACTGATATTGACCCATTGTTTGAGACTACCTCACTCCAGTTAATAAAATGCAGTATACTTTTTTTTGTTGATGTACTGAGACACATGCACCACTTTACAGAAAAAAGAAGAATGCTATTATGAACTGGAGCAGAAATCTTTTCCACTCTAGTTTACAAAATAGGTGCTTTTGTGACAAGTTCCTTAGTACACACGCCATTACAAAAGTCCAATATTACCCTGTTCTCGAGAAGGAAATACAATTCATTCTGTTCCTCCTTTAATAAGAATAGTTTCACTTTATTACCCTTTAAGGAAAGGAGCTTCCTTATCTCCTGGCAGACATATATTTCCGGTTTCCCACTTTATTCACTATCAGAACCACCGTCTTTGCCATCTCTTCCGTAGATGAACAGCGATTTCTAATTGTCTTGCATTCACGTTTTAGCTTTGCCACTTCCTCACCCTTCTTGTATTATTACCCAAAGAGTAAAAGGAATAATAATTTGGTGAATGTAGTCAAGGTCAGTCATCTCCAGGCTAATCTTTACCCGTTCAAGCCTCACAATTCTAGGCTTTTCATTTTGTGTAAAACCGATGACATTTATTCATAGATTTTATCCATTTCCAAAAAGTGGATTTTTTTAGCTTTATAAACATATAGTGCTGAACCACACTGTATAAGAAAAAATATGTTTTTTTTGCAAAAAAAGGCCACCATAGCATTGTTATGAGCTGGGTTTCATTTGTATTGCACAGTCGGACACACCATTCTGGCTGTTTGTGTCTCTAGGAGTCAAAATAAACATAGTGCAAGGGAATCAGAAGAATTGCAGGTGCATTAATGTCCAAAAGAATTTTGAATACATTGAGACAAGACCACAGTGTGCCACAGACCAGGGCTCAAGAGTGTTCCAAGTGCCTGATCTTTATTAATTGACTTAAACTGTCCTACAAATTAATCGAATGCTGACAAGGTGACGTGTGTGCTTAATTGTAATCCTGTGTGTGAAAGACCACACCAGAAGTGTCCTGTACTGCTTTAACTGAGTTGAAGTCAAAGAGCACATTAATTCTTACTTAAAGCAATTCTTCTAAGGAAGGTCAAACAGCAGCCTGGCTGCCATGCTCAATGACAGTCTAGACACAGAGCACGCATTTAAGCCACTGAATCTTGTTGAACTTGTAAATAATCACATTTTACTGAGAGAACGTCCATTAGAGGCAGTGAAAAGGTTTGTTATTGTGGTTATTGGAAGTTTGATACATAAGCTCTCTGAATTTACTTGGAGCATTGCTATGATTGGGTCATTAGCTGCCTGGCCCCTAGACTCTGCTTAAAGTCCTACCACCATCATTACTTCAGTTACAAGCTTAAACACAACCTCCCAGTGGTACACTTTGAAATGCAACTGCATATTAGGATGCATCATTTGTTTTAAATATACCTGTAACAATCAAGCGTGCGATAGTAAAATACAAAGGATCAAATCAGTGTGTTCCGAGTAGGTAGTCCTGCTTCAGACATGGTGTAGCATTTTATTGAGAATCCGTTACTGACTTTGAATTGTTAGCCTCAATTGCAGATACGTTCAAAAGTTATACTGCCACATCACAAACAGTGTACTAGAAAACAACATTATACTGTTTCTGATGTTTTATATTGGGGTAAAATGCTTTGATTTGGGAAGTACCTTTTTTTGTTTAAAAAAAGTCATATTTTCTTTATCACTTGAAAAACTTAATTTAATGTACATGTAAACTTTCTCTCCCTCCCTCTCTCTCACACACATACTAACACACATTCTTTACATAGAAGGGCCTCTCAAATAGTGCATTTGTGTGGTAAACATGTCTTTCTGATTCAACAAATGTTGCATCAAAAATAGTGCAATTACAAATGTGAGGGTATCAAAAACTAGATGAATTGTCCATTGTAACGTCATGAGTTTGACTTCCTATAAAATTGACATCATCTTCATCTCTTTGAATGCTCACTCTTTCAGAACCATTTTTCCTGTCCTAGAGGTGTCACTCTGTAGCTAGTAATTGATGTTAAAGGGCAGGACCTTCTCAACATTGTTCGTTACAGTCTGTTCAAGTGATCTCTGGAAAAGTCATAGGTCAATTAAACAGATTAAAGTATGCATCGTTTTCAGAAGGCAGCCTAATTACGATCCTGAATCCAATGGCGTAGCAAGGGTGCCATGGGCAATAGTGAAAGAAAGGAAAACGTGCCCTTCATCCTCTGGATGAACTGCAGAAGACAACCAGAACTTGGTGTTATTTTCAGTGGGCTCATGACGCTGCTGCCTCCACAGTCACTGCACCTGCTACACTCCTCCCAAAAACTCATAACAATTGACACCGACTACATTATGAGTGATTAGCATGACAATCAAAATACAGTTTACAGTGGAATTGTAACTGAGCCTAAAAAAAGACAAAAGGTGCTGCATTGTTTGTAAGAACCACAACTGCAATCCAATAGTCATGCATTTTACTCCTATTTTTATAATACATATTCAGTTCAAGTTCAAGATTCAAGACATTAAATGTTGCATAAATTACACCAGATGTAAACTGATTGATTCGTGTCAATGAAGAAATGATGTAAACATTCGATAGTAAGAAAACCTTTTCATGGATCATCAGACCAGCCCCTACTTAATGCACCCCAATTACTCTAATCCCCCCATTGATTTACTTATCTATACAGATTAATACATTTTTGGAGGCATTTATTTTTCCTTACCTTGCACCTCTATTTGCCACTTATTACTTGGCCCTTCACAAAAAAACTGAATATTTGACCTTTGAAAAAAGTATTCGCAAATAAGTTCTATTTAAAAAACAAGCACAACAATTAAATTGGCAACAGGAAGCTTTATGTGCGGTAACTTTTCAACCTTGCCTCAAAGAAATGTCAGTGGCTTCATGCAGGCGGAGAATCACCCACAAACCAATATCTCCCCATCTCGAGACTATAATAATGGCTTAGGGACAGCATTATATACTAATGCATGACATAGTTGTTTTCTGAAAATCTTTTCATGAGAAATGTGGATTATTGTCTAAAATGCTTCTCAGTTGGTAAAAGGAGTGAAAATAAGATTATTGCTATATATTGTGATTCATGTATACTTGTGAAAATGGTGCGTTTCACCTCACTTTAAAACACTGAACAAAATGCATTTTCTCCATCTATATGCAGCGTTGAACCTTAACAGTCCATGACATTTCATACTCCATTGACCTTCTAGCTTATATTTATTGTTCAGTAGGAGATATCAATTGTGGTTGTTAAACTGCTTCAAGATTTTGTAAGACTTTGGGCCTGATTTAGATTTTGGCAGACAGTTTACTCTATCACAAAGGTGATGAATATCCCATCCGCCAAAATATAAATCCCTTATTTCCTATGGGACCGCCAAAATATAAATCCCTTTTTTCCTATGGGATTTATATTTAGTCAGATGGGATATCCGTCACTGTTGTAACAGAGTAACCGGTCTGCAAAATCTAAATCAGACCTATTGTTATGTCTTCTGTAATTGAGTTAAATCTAGTTAAGCAAATTTTGTGTAAGGTTATCGGGTCAATTCACTAAACTTGTCTTTTCACTTGAGGAAGCATTAATTCATGCATTAAGAATAGTAGTCCATTAATTGTACAAGCTCTGGTAATACATCGGAGACATTGCAAAGTGAATACAGCAGCAACAAAAAAACATGATGAAACATCCCATGTTTACAAATCCTTGACTTGTCATATAGATCCGGTAAGGTAAATGATACAGTCCCACTTGTGAATTAAAATCATTTTTATTCATCTTGTTGCCAGATTGTGCTACAGCCATGGGTTGAGCCATTTTCTTTATAAAACTCTTCACCTAGGAATATGATGAAGGAAAAAGACAAACAACATCCGCGGGTGCCTAAGCACTTGATTTTTAATAACTAATTCACGGTTAATCACCGTGGTTCCGAGTGCGAGGTTTGTTAAAATCATTCTTTGAGTAATATTCCAGTAAATGAAACCTAGGAAATACCTTTAAAAAGCAAAAGAGATCGTGCCAGTGGTTATTTCACGGTTGCTTTTATGAAATAGAATTTATGAGGATTCTGCAGGGGAGGATTTTCCAAAATGCCATTATGCCTATTTTGCCAGTGAACATTTGCGAACCTGAAAGGCAGTGGGATGCAAGGCAGTGAATAAAGGCTCTTCTATTTATTTGACATACATAGAGCTGATTTTATTAGCAACATTTCCTTTGCTTTTTATTATGAACTGTTCTTTGAAACAGTTTTCTTTCTTTCTGACCTTCATACGTTGCACCCCTTGTCGTTTTGCGCCTTGTTTTTACTAAATATATTTTATAATCTGAACAACATGTTTCAGTTCTGTTTCCTATGGGCATCCCTGAGCTTTGTTGGATTGGAGTCAACATTTTTGGCGCTAGTCCAGCAAAGCACCACAATAGCATCAAAAATGTTGATGCTACTGTGCTAACATGTGACATGGTGCACTGCCTTGTAAATACAGTGCTACAGTGGTGTGATTAGAGGGTCGCAGGGCGACGCAAGAAAACTGGTGCATCGGTGCCGATGTGGCAGTTTCCTGTAAATATGCCCCTTAATATTTAATTAATATTAGATGACACCTTCTCTATGTGAACCTAGAATTGTATATTAAAGACGTTTTTTTAAAGTGTAAAAAGTAAAAATAAAAATCATGCATAGCAGTCAAAGTTTCATGTAAAAGAATGGCTTATACATTAATGACACAATTAAATTAAGCATTGAAATGAGACCTCAGTACACCACAGATCATGGCTCGTGAGCATTGTACCAAATTCCTGATCACTAAAATTGACTTTGACTGTCCTACAATTTATTTGAATGCTGAGAACTTGATGCTTATGTGGGATTGTTATTGAGGGTTCTCCAATCTGAAGGATCTCCAGACGCATCCCATACTGCTTCAATTGAGTCAAATTGAATGAACATATTTATGCTCAGTAGAAACAGTTCCTCTAAGAAGGCTCAAATAGCAGTAAAGCTGCTATGCCCACTGAAAGTGTGAACACAGAGCATACATTTAAGATGCTACCTATTAACTACTGTGCCTGTATGAACTGGTTGTTTATCATACTTTTATAGACAGAATTTGCATTAGTGGTTGTAAACATGCATGACATTTCGATTGTCAGAAGTATAATGCACATGCTCCCTGAATTAAATTGGGACCTTCTGAATATTCAAAGACTGTTTGCCAGGATAATAGTTCACAGGGAAAATCTTTACCCTGTAATTATTTCAGGAATAATTTAAAAAGAACACAACCTTCCAGTGGTACACTTTGAAATGTAACTGCGTACTGTGTTATATCTCTTTGAAATGTGTCTACAATATCAAAGTTTGGGATAGTTATATGTATAAAGCAGAAGGAAAATTGTGCTTAGCATTGGTACATACATAACGGCATAGTATTGATATATTCACTTGCGAAACCATTTATGACTATGAGTGTTCATTTAGATATGCTAATATGTTCCTAAGTCAGCATCACCACAGCATCACAAGCACATTACTACAAAGAAGCATTGGGACAATGCTAACATCCCATACTATATGTTTGAGGTAGTTTGTATTTAACAATACAATTTGCCTTTAATATGCATCTTTTCACTCTTTACAACTTAGGACTGGGTTCAAAACAATATACTTTTAAATACCACACACAGACAAACTCTACACGCACATAAATTTGTAAATTGATTGTAAAATACCTTGTGAATAACTATATTCATATGGTTAAAAGGTCACACAAACACACACACACACAAGCGTTTTGTACAGATACAAGGGCTATGTTATGCTTGGAATCATGAAAAACTCGATGGTGGGTAGGACCATGAGTGTGGAATCCTCACACAGAAATTAAATCCCTAAATGCTCAGCTTTTTACAAATAATTTGACAAGACATCTGGCAACAGCATTTACACGTCAATGTAAATTACATGACCTTGATGGCATTCTTCATTAAAATGTGTACTTGAAATTTCTAATAAGGTCATATATCAATTCAATTGCCTACTAGATAAAATATTTCCAGAACCTACAAAAATCTTCAATGGAAAGTTAATGTGAATTGGGGCCAAGTACATTATTCATGCTAAGCATGACAATTATAATAATGTTTACACAGGTATTGTAACCTACATTGCAAGTAGATCACAGCTAGTGCAGAAATAAATAAAAATATACAGAAGCAAATCAACATTGAAACATTTGGCCCATCCTGAAAAACCTATATTTGTAATCTATCAAGACTGAGTTTAATTTTCCCGGGGACCCCACTGCCTCTTGGGATGGGGTCCCGGGGCTGAGATCAGCCTAGGGAGGTGGCCATGCGGCCCCTTCCCCCCAAAAAATAAATATTTACGTTGGGGCCCGGGGGATGGGGACCCCAGTTCTGATATTGGCCTGAGGAGGGGGGGGGGCATGCACAGTATGGGATGCGTGGTTAAAGGGGTTGGCAGCAGGGAATGCAGGGACCTACCAAAGGCCATGCGCGGCGGTGGTTGGATTAATGCACAGTAATGAAAATTACTATACGTTAAAAATCATAGAAATTCACAAAAAAAAAAGAAAAGATTACAGGGATGTTATAGTTAGGAAATATAATTAAAAATACCATAGAAATTCACTTAAAAAACAAAGGTTTCAAGGACTTTATAGTTAGGCTCCCAACTCAAATGTACAAAACCATAGAAATTCACCTGTTACAGTTAGAGTTATCTCAAGTAACTATAAATTGCGCCCTAAGATAACTATTTTGTTGTATATATTGAACAATTGAACACCCTGTCATTAAACAATGGTGATAGGGAAAATAAATAAAGATTCCCCTATACAATTAACCTGCCACTCACTAAACTGCTTGGCCTTTTGAACAAGCATCAGCAAAATGCCCTATATTGTACCAAGAGAGAGAAGTGAATAAGTCGGCTGGTCTGCAGGAGGATATTGGTTCATCAGGGGGCAAATTCTATGCACTTCTATTACAAATGCGCAGTACCTCCAGGATGTTTGCCAGGCTGGCTAGTTTCTGATTCCTCTATCATTCCACCAATAAAAGCAGACTCTGGAACTCAGCCTTTTGGTGGGTTTCCTGTTACATATCTTCTGCACGGTCTTTCCCTCCCAAAGGAAGCCTTTCTAAATAATTTAAAAAAAAACGTAAACACTGCATTGCACTGTATACTGGCCTCCATCCAGACTGTTGAAAATATATTTTTTTTAATCCACAAATTATAGTATTAATAAATTAATGTGTTTAGAACGTCTTTGAATCACCTAAAATGTAGTAGATTGCAACATACATCTTCGCAGGTATAAATGGAGGAAAAGATGAAAACAAGCAGTTTCATCGCCTTAAATTATGCTATAGTAAATTTTTAAAAAACAATATTTATTGCTTAAGTACAGATAGTGTTTCATGATGCAGTTGTGGCATGGCAATCGAAGTGTATGTTTTGGCGTAGAAACAAGACCTTTACTCAAAGATTAATACAACATTTGAATACTGAATTAGAAATTCTGATGCTAATTATGATTAAAATATCAAACTTTGGCTCTCTGTTTTCAGTTTGACAGTTGAGCAATGTGATTAAAAATATGAATACACAACATGCTCAAGGCAAGACCTATTTCACCGTCATGAGAAGTGCAGGCATCCATCATATTACTGCCCTGGCAATAAAATACAAACACTGGCAAAGCCAATAGGTCTGCATTTAATATGGTGCCACTCACTTTTAAAACAGTCCAAATTTTGCTTGCATTCCATATGTAGAGGGTTATAGTTGTAGTCCCTCATGCACTTCAATACAAGCACTCGAGTGGAGGCAGAATGACTCACCTAAACAACCAACAGCATTAGATGAGAGATGAATACTTCACTGAGCTGTTCGAAGAAAGCAAATGATTCAAAGTAACAAACTCAAAGCCTACTATTTGTACAGTCTATGTAATCTCTGTGCATTGGGTCTGTTTGACAGCTGTTATATAAAAACCCAGGCCTAAAATATAACGTGTGGTGGCCTCATATGGCTACCAAAAATGTCTTATGTTAGTGAAACACAAAAAATGTTGACTGTCCTGTCAAGAGGGACTTGAGTTATGCAGCATCTAACTGAGGCCAGTCAAGTATGCCTGTTCTTGTTACTGCTTGTGACATTAATTCTCACGCTGTAGCTCCGGCCTAGTCAGTAATCCTGAGACTGCTGTCTCATTGCCTTGATTTGCTAGTAGCTCAGCGTGGACTTGAAGGGCGGGAGCTTGGAAGCTGCTACACAGCCTTTGTGCTGACTCAGCATGTTTCCCGTCACTTTATTGAGCTCTACGCTCACTGTGAGAGTTTGTTAGAGGACTTACTGTCTTTCTGGAATAGGCTGACGGTTTACACTCTTTGACGTTGCATGATCATTTTTAATCAACACGTTGCATATAGAAGGAAAACAAAAATCAATAACTCCCGCTTCTTTATTAAGTTATAGATAAAGAACACGATATAATTACAGGAGGGCGAGGAGGGCATATCATTCTCCACTCTGTGATGGGAAATTAATTTTCACTTAAATGGGAAGTAGGTGTACAGTTTTTGAATTTGTGGTAGAAAAATTATAAACTCCTAAATGAAGTTCTGCCTTTCCCCTTGAAAAGAAAACAGCAAACTGTAAATACATGTGCATCACCCATTTTGCTGCAGCGTCTTTTGCTACGAGGGTATGTGTTTTCTATGGGTTGTGTGAAATTTGTGTAATTGTGCGTAATTATGCGAAGTTCTGTGAGATACAAAAAGGTCACTCAGGGCTATAATTTGGTGCAAAAACCGTCCATTTTGGATGCGAGGAAGGATGTCACGTCCCGATCAGCAGACACCCACGTTCTGGGCGCGCGCGTTGTTCCCATGCTTCCATGCTGAAATTTTGTGAAAGCAGTTTCACTACGCCATGTGGCATAATGGCACAATCTCAGTAATTTCCTGTAATGCCAAATTACTCGAGATTATGCTAGTATAACAGAAATGCCACTTTTGCCTAGTATTTTCACATGTTGTGATTAATGTTGGACGTGCAGGGGGTGCACCACAAGGACCAACATTTCTCGTATGTTGAATTCAAAGCTGGAATAAACAAGTACACCGTTCCTGCCGCATTTGTAAGGGTTTTTTCAGCCTCCAATTTCCTGGGGTATAAAACTACAGTTTGTGTAGTCGCACTGTGGCCCTAGGGTGCGGAGGGGCCACTGTTACCCAATTATAACTGATTTTTACTAAGAAACAGTGGACAGGGACACTATCCCTTACTTTCATTAGCGCCCCTTGAGCCCTTGCTCTGCCACTACTATTCCACCAGCCTTCCTATTCATGTGTCCCAGACACAGTATAGGTTACAGAGGGAAATGTATCCTCCATATACTCTGCAGCCGCAGTTCTTCATCATGCAAGACTTTCAGTGGCAGAACTGCTGTGGAACATTGACAGTCTCTGCTGGGAGAACATTACAATAGCATTAATGTAATAAATCGATTAGGTTTCAAGCAGCAGTGAGGTAATGGTTTTAAAACCTTACACTAAGTCTCTTAGGAGGAAGTGATAAAGGTTGTAAAAGCAGTGCTTAATTTGTAAATAACAACGTGCTGGTGACCAAAGCCCTCCTTTCAAACACACAGCTGCTGCAATTAAATGTGCGAGCCCGGAATACTGAGGCGGCGTAATTCTTATGCCATTTCAGGCCTCGTCAGTTCTTTTAAAGCCACTCCTACCCCTTCAGCTCACTCTTGCAGTTTTCTGCTTTCTCCCATTGTGAGGCTTTTTCATTTTTAATCTTTCTCCGTCTTTCCCATATGTGTCTTTTGCTCGCAGTAAATGCTTGAGGCAGAAAAATAAGTGCCGGCCCTCAAAAATAAGTGCTGGTGCTATGCACCGGAAACAACAAGCACAACGCAAGCACTGTGTAAAAGCCTGTATTGCTATTTTGCATAAATGGCAGGACTGGCATGTAAAACATGTTGTTGTTTGGAAAGGGAGACTGTAATGTAAACTTATCGTAGTCTATTCTCAGTGTCCATAACTCTTTGGTTTGTACATATTGTCTGTGGGAAATGAGGCATTTCGATTTGAGAAAGGTTGAATATCCCCGAAACGTGCCATCACTAATAGAAAGTGTGAATTGATCCATCAGAATACTGATGTTTTCTTCCTTGCATAGGTGTGGGAAGTTGTTGTAAAAAACACTGAAATTCACCTGTTTTAGGTAACTGAAGTAAGTGTAACTTATTCACTTACCAAGCACAAAGGTGTCATTTATGATGTAATTTCAGATTTAATCAGTAATGTTATCAAACGAATCATAGAATATGTCATGAGTGATGTAATATGTAAGGTCAAAAGCAGTGCATGGCAAGTGCATAGTTTATAGTTCCTTCAGTTAACTATAGTGGATGAATTACAGTGTTTTTTTTGCTTAAAGTGGTATTTTACCTGACATTTTCACCTAAATATAACTTCACTTTAATATTTGTATTCTTCAGTGAATTTCTAAGTTTAAAAAAAAAAGTAAAGTATTATCATGCCTAACTTTAACTTCAATGTAACCTTTTTTTCAGAGAATTTCTATAATTTGTGATGTGAAGTAAGATTTTATTACCATACCTAACTATCCTAACCACCTTCAGCTCACAGCCCTTGGCCATGCATGGCCTAGGGTTGGGTGCAGGCCCTGTCATGCAATTTCCCATGGGTATATACATCTTTTGGGTTCCCCCTGCTTTTCTCTGTGCCGACTTGATGGATCTCTCTGAAATGTTCAATCAATCGATCAGCATTTATAAGGTGTGACTTATCACCCGGGGGCATCTCAAGGCACTAGCTGGGTTGAGGCAGGTCAGTGGAAGAGCCCGATCTTGAGGTTCTTCCTGAACTGAGCCAGCAATGTTCTAAGAAGGCACTGAGGTTGCTGAACCTTTTTTGGAATGTTTTGTGAAGATTTGTCAAACAGATCCAAAATTATTAGTAAAATTAAAAAAATCAGTCCTAACCATAACATGTATCTATATCTCTATTTCTCTCTCTTTCGCTCTGTCTCTCTCTCTCTATATATATATTTACATTTATATACAGTGAAGAAACCAAAGGGAACAGGAATATTATAGTTGGGTTTTGAATTTACTTGTACAAAACCATAGAAATTCAGCAGTTATAGTTATTTCAAGTAATTATAACTCATGCCCTAAGGTCACTATAACTTTTGCCCTCACCATGCACAATTTTAGTATCAATAATTGTTTTGCAAATGTTGCAGTGATAATATTAAAGATGCCATAGAAGGTGATATATGTGGATTAATTAGCTGTGCATGGCGAAGGAACAAGTTATAGTTACCTTAGGCCGCGAGTTATAGTTACTTGAAATAACTCTAACTATAACTGCTGAATTTCTATGGTTTTGTATGAGTAAATTCAGAACCTAACTGTAACGTCCATGTAACCTTTGTTTTTTAAAGAGAACTTCTATGTTTTTTAAATGTAAATTAATTTGAATTAATATTAATTAATCCAAACATTGCCACAAAAGGCCTTTGGGTGTGCACGGCAGAGGTTGGCTGGAGTGCCTGGCCTGTGGCCAGTCCCTGCAGCCAATCCCTTTTAACCAACCAAACCTGCGCAATGTGGGTTGGGCACACGGCCTGTCTCTGTCAGTGGATCGGTGAGTGGGTGCATGAGTGTCTGGGAGGTTCTGAAAGTGGGTGTGTGAGTAAATGAGTGGGTGTCTGAGTGGGTGTGTGAGTGGGCACATGAGTGTCTGAGTAGATCTATGAGTGAATGAATTAGTGTATGAATGAGTCTGTGAATGTTTTTTTTTACATTTGTTTTGTTTATTCTCGATTAATC
The DNA here is from genome assembly GCF_031143425.1 of Pleurodeles waltl. Classification (NCBI taxonomy): domain Eukaryota; kingdom Metazoa; phylum Chordata; class Amphibia; order Caudata; family Salamandridae; genus Pleurodeles; species Pleurodeles waltl. The sequence continues at coordinate 143,979,034 of NC_090448.1, forward strand.
TTGATTATTCATGAATATCATGCATGGTGAAGACAAATCTTTTTAAATCTTTTTTGACCCTCACACACCCCTATATCACACTCCTGAGGTCAGGGGACCTCCACCCTGGCCCCTTATGCTACTTTTAATTTTGTTTTTCAGTCCCGGTGACCTTAAGACGGCAGCCACAACTTTCTGTTTAGGTAGTGTGCAGCCAATTATAGCATTTCTATTCACATGCGCATTCACAAAAAATTGCGAATATTCGTGAATTATTCACAACCTCAGATATCTACATTTGGATTTTCTTTAATGTCTCGTAAACTACTGAATGGATTTACACCAAATTACCAAACGCGCAATCTGCATGCTGAAAGCTATCTTTCTGCCAAATTTGGTGTAATTCTGCCCGGTGGTTCAGGCTGTAGTCATGTTCAAAGTTCCTATGGGAATTAACATGGGAAAAACACCTTTTTTGACCTCCCCCTTTTTCTCAGCCCCCGCTTGATGGATTACCACAAAACCTTCCATGCACAACAAGACTCACTAGGGCATTTGTTTTGGGAAACTTTTATGAAGATTTGTCAAATGCTGTCAAATAAATAGGAGTGTCAAAAAATGATTTTTCCATGTAAACATGGGCCTAACTATAACTACCTACTGGTGGATGCCAGTAAGAACTATATATGTATACATATGTGTGTGTGTGTGTGTGTTTGTCATGTTAGTAATTAGTGATTTCAGATGTACATGAAATTATGTTACAGAGAAAAACACCTAATCAAAGGCTGCTGAGTGACCTTTCTTTGATAATTGGGACATTGCAGTCATATTGATCTCTGTAGACTAAGATAACCATTCCAGAACTGGAGAAGACATTTTACAGTTACAGGTATACTCAACGATTTTCATATTCAACCGATAGTAGACCCAATATTTCCTAACATTTTTCATGTCTACAATACCCTACAATGTCGACACAGGGTACTGGTTTGTTAAGTTCACTGTCTGAAAGATGATGATGATACATTGGTAGATAGGGTCACTTCATTTGGATTGCCCATTGGTAGTCAAGAAAAGGATTAAGCAAACATATTGTTGTTGATAGCCAGTTTTGATGCTTGCATCACTATGCTTAGTCTCACTGCAGAAATTAGGCTTGGAATTATGTTGTATGATATCTATTTTCTTAGGAACATTCCTGGGCTTGGTTGCTAATAATGAGAAATTTGACATTTTTTATGACAAACACTGTGGTCTAATCTGAGGCTAGACTAAATTTTGGGATTATTTGAAATATATGTCTACAATATCAGTATTTTCAGTAACACAAATCATTAATTAAGTACTTGTATTATATTTCTTTTTTGACTAATTTGTTCACATTTCATTCTTTCTAAAAAACTAGGGACCCAGACATATGGCACTAAAAGAGGCATTCAGACTTATATTATTTGAATATCTGAACGTTTTGAAGGATACTTGTGTTTTCTAATTTGCTTTCTATGGACAAACCGATGCATATCACTACTACTTATCACTCAGAGAAAGCGATTTTTAAGTAAGTTTTTTTCTTATTCAAGATGCTATCTAGCCTATGGAAAAACAGCATTCATTGTAGACCTTTGATTGGTGAAATAAATAATAATAGGTGAAGTTGCTCAACTGCAATTTTTAAGGAGCTTTAGCTGTACTTGATATGTGGAATAACCTGAAACCAATATATTTTGGTAAGAACTGTTGAGGATAGGGGAATAATGGACTTTCCTCCCTACCCTGTCTGTCTTAGTAAATATTGCAAATCTAAAAAGCTTTTTTTCCAATGGGCGGAAGATAGTGGTTTCTCATTTTAACAGGCAAGCATGGGTGAACTCATAGAGCTCCAGCAGTGGCAGTGGTCTTCTGAAATCCTATATACCCCCAAAATAGAGCTTTTTGAAATAGTTTGGTCCCCAAGTAAGGAGAATATGAACCTAGGAGGGATATATCCATGTCTTCAATCAACTACCATTAGAGTACAGCTATTTCTTGTGGTATCCAACCACAGGGAATGAGGACATAACTGTTCTTAAAAGAATACAAGAAGGAGGTAAAGTCTGCTACTGCCTTCCTCGGAGAGGAATGAGGACTGGAATCCCACCCTCCTTTTTATCCTAGCATTATAAGGGTCTGTTTGTCCACATTTACTACTTTTCAGTATTCACAAACTTTTTGCAGACCTTCCCTATTCCACACTACCTACACGTATGTGTGCAAAATTTTCCACCCTGACTATGGACTAGCCATGTGAAGAGAACTGAGCACACATAATTATAGGGAGTACATAGTCATAAAACTCCACACATAGTTTGTGAATACCAAAAAGCAGTAAACTTAAAGAAAAGTGTAAGTTTACCTTTGTGAATCAGGCCCACAATGTTTGTTCAAATTGAGCAGGACACTTGAAGTCCCAAGGAATTAAATCACAACAGAAAGCATCTCTGGGAAAGGATCAGCTGCATAGTTGAGACCGACCTCTGCTGGAGACTAGCTGAAAAGAGTGGTTGAGTCTGCCTCCAACTAATCTGTGTCATTGTTCTCTAGAAGGTGTCCCTGATAGCTTGGGATAGTTAGGCATGAATAGGGGAAATATCTTTTTCAATCTGAGAAGTTTGAACTTAGAGGATTCTTTCATCTTTTGGAGGACAGCGTCAAAGTGTCAAAGTGATCCAAACAAGATGCAACCTGTTAGAAATGGGGTCTTTGGTTGGCAGTCAGGTTACCCCCTGTCGAAGCAGGACCCTCACTCTAGTCAGTGTAAAGGGGAATCACCCTCAGCTAACCCTCGCTCACCCCCTTGGTAGCTTGGCACAAGCAGGCAGGCTTAAACGTCAGAGTATAGATGTAAAGCATTTGTACCAACACACACAGTAACTCAGTGAAAACACTACAAAAGGACACAACACAGGTTCAGAAAAATAGGAAATATTTATCTCTTTTGTAAACAGGTAAAACACTATTAGCGTTGTAAAGTACTTGGGTAGCGTTAAAATAACACACATGGGCGAGTCTGTGTTGAAAAATGTAAGCGGTGTGTCGATTTCTCACCAGGAAGCGAGACCGTGCGTCATTTCTCCTTCTCCGGTTGGGCCGGCGTGCATCATTTTTCCTCTCCGTAGGAGAGCGATGCATCAATCCGGGCAGCACTCGGGTCTGAGCAGGCGTTGTGTTGATTCTCCGCGCCCAACAATGGTTGCGTTGAAAATCCTGCCACACAGTGTTAGCAAAACCGCGCTGTGTGGGTTGTGATGCTACCAACCTCTGTTAGCGATGCAGCGTGTCATTTCTCCAGCAGTGTGCGTCGATCTTCCAGCCACGCTGCAGGCGGTGCATCGAGTTCAGCAGCGAAGCCGGTAGGGCATTGTTTCTTCAGTCGTGCCTCAGATGTTGCATCGGAAATTTCCCTGCACGGCGGTCTGTGCATGGATTTTCAATCTTGGTCTGCCAGCTTCACCTGTCAAGGCCCCAGGAACTGGATAGGACACCACTTGGCAGTGCAGGAGTCTCAGCAGAGAGTCCATGTGCTGGCAGGGGAAGTCTTTGATGGTCCTGAGGCTTCAAGAACAGGAGGCAAGCTTAGGACAAGCCCTTGGACATTTCTTCAGAAGCAGGAATGCACAACAAAGTCCAGTCTTTGTCCCCTTTCACCACGCAGAAGCAGCAACTGCCGGATAGCTCCACAAAGTACAGTCACAGGCAGGGCAGCTTTTCTCCTCAGCTCTTCTCCAGGCAGAGGTTCCCCTTGATATCCAGAAGTGATGTACGGTCTGTGGTTGTGGGTGCCCTTCTTATTCCCATTTTGCTCTTTGAAGTAGGTTTACTTCAAAGGAAAGTCTTTCTTGTTTGTGAAATCCTGCCTTGCCCAGGCCAGGCCCCAGACACACACCAGGGGGTTGGAGAATGCATTGTGTGAAGGCAGGCACAGCCCTTTCAGGTGTGAGTGACCACTCCCCCCCTCCCTCCTAGCACAGATGTCTCATAGGGAATTCTGTTTTAGTTGGGTTGAGTTTTAAACAGTGGTTAGATATACATCTTTGAATCATTGAGAGTGTGTTTGAAAGGAGGGAAATGTGCTCTGCGGATGAGATTTTCATGTATTGTTGGGTATTGTTGGCATAAAGATGGGAGAGAATATCTGAGTTTCGGACCATCACACACAGTAGTACTAGGTACAGGTTGAAGAGGGTTGAGGAGAAGATCAAACCTTGGTGAATGCTGACTGGTCTCAAAATGAATTGCTTATTTTTACAACTTGGGAACGGCTGGATAGGTAGGAGAAAAAATAGTTGAGGACCATTCCTCCACATCCCATGCATAGTTCAATATTACGAAGGAGGTCATGAGGATTGTTTGACGGTGTCAAATGCAGAGGATAAATCTAGGCGGACCAGGAGGCAGGAGTTGCCTCTAAGGGAATCATCAACAGTTTGGAGGATCACTGATTCTGTATTGTGATCCTGGCAGAAACCTGGTTGGAGAGTGTCTGGGAGGCTGTTTCTTTGGATGTGTGAGGCTAGTTGGGATGCTATGCAGCTTTCTATGGCTTTGCCTAGTAATGGAAGTGTGGCAATTGGGCAGTACTTGTTCAAGTTCTCTGGATCAAGAGTTTGTTTTTTTAAGAGTTACGTAATTGACCAAGGTGGTTTATATGGGAAGTAAGTGTGTGGCAAGAGATTTGCACTTCAGTGGTGCGCATTTGTCAATAAGCGATTCCATGCAGGAGTTGAAATTGTCTGTGGTCTCGTTGATGTGGTGTGATCCCTATTTAGGAAGGAAGGGCAGTGATGGCCATGGCTTCTGTGTCAAGGTTGGATGTGTCTCTAAACCATATTTTCTCTTTCTTGGGTTCTCCATATGTTTTGGTGTAAGAAGCTGTTAGTGAGAATGGGCTCTGAATGTGATAAGACCAGTCGACTGGAATGGGGTTGCATATATTAAAGTAGGAGTAATTGGAGATTAACAGACCCAGAATGGCGCCTTTGTGGTGCGTAGGTTTATGGCAGTGTTGTTGGAGATTGCTGGCATTGAGAAAAGAGGTAAAAGCGTTCACATTGCTATTGCCCACGTCTCCCCAGTGGATGCTGAAGTTGCCATGGAAGATATTGTTGTCACAGCTGACTAGTTGGGAGGTGACAAAATCAATGCATTCCTCGATGATGGTGTTGTTTTGACCCAGTGAATGGTAAATCATATTCAGTATGAGGTTGGAGGAAGTGGATGTGGACAGTTCCACCAACAAGCTTTCAAAGGACTGAAAGTGAGTCGTTGGAAGGATTCAGCATTTCAGAGAATTTCGGTGAATGAGTGCAAGACCTCCACCGTGTCTACCTTCCCGGTTGCGCTACAAAATGCAGGAAGACAGAAAATCACTAATCGGGAGTAAAGCCGAGGCGAGGATAGGAGCTTGTTAAAAGGGGCTAGTTGTGCTCAGTAATTGTGGGAGGATTGGGGCGAACTGTCAGGGATGGACTCTGTGGAGTTGAGGTGTGGGTGGGGGAAGGTGTGGGTTGTTGGTGTCTGGTGATTGGAGATATTGAGGCAGGAGATAAAAATGGAAGGGGATGCGGGGACTTGTGGACTGACTGTGGTGAGGAAAGAGAGGTGGCGGTAGCAACCGGAGTGGGAGATAATGGTTTGTGGAAGTTAGGAGAAGAGTGGTGAGGAGATGGTTTGTAGGAGATTTGTTCACAGTCTGGGATAGGAGGAGGGCAGTGGGTTGTGGGGGGCATAACGGATTGTGGGAGAGTCCAACATGAGAGCCATGGTCCCCATAGACTGAGAGAAGGGTGGAGTGTATAATGGGTGGACAGAGAGGGGGATAGTGGGTGGAGGGTATAATGGATGGACAGAGAGGGGGAAAGTGGAGGATCGTAAGAGGACCAGAGGGTGGGATCCATTAAGTTGATAGTGTCCAGGATTGTGTTGTTTTATTGGAATATGATCTTCCGATTGTTGTAAATAGATATAGAGGGTTTTGCCCGAGAGGCTGAAGGAGGAGCAGCATTTGAGTTTGTGTCCAAAGGCGATGTTGGAGAGAGAGGAGGCTGGGAGAAAACTGTGTAAGGATCTGATTCAAAGGTCAGTGTTATGTGTGAAGAGGAGAACGTTGATTTTAAGGGAACCTTTGCATTGTCAGTGGCATTACTCTGTAGAGAGGCTTTCCAGGAAATCTCTTAAGCTCCTGTGTTTCACGTTTTTCATTGCGTGTTTGGAAAGATTTGGGTAGTATTTAATCTTGAGAGCATTTGTGACGGATTTGGAAAGGGGTGTTAGGGGGCAGCTGGTGGCAGTGCGTGTTGATGCATGATTGGGGCTGATGTCAAGATCCCTCTTGTTACAAATAGTTTCTGAGAGGTACTGTGAAAAAAAAAAAAAACGTTCAATATATTTGTCACTTTAACAAAATCAAATGAAATCAGAATGGGATCATTCATTGATTCAAAGTAAAGAGCTGGTAGAGATAGATAGTTGAGCCTTTAATGGTTGTGTGTAGGACTAAATACCATTCAAGAATGGCTGCCCATTTGAAGGTGCAGTGGTGTCTTTATGTCCTTCCATGCTTTCCATGACATGGACTGTCATTCAGTCCTTCTTCTATTTTGTTATTTTATGCTACTCAGTAACTCTAAATTGAAAATAATGGTTTCCTTATTTTTGTGAAAACTTGTAAACTGCTATAAGTGGGGCCAGCGATGATTGCTTGTATTATTAGCATGAAATAAAATTTAACTTTGATTCCAGCTTCTTGATTCTGTCCATCTATTTACAGGAGTGCACTGACCTGTGGTATGGTTGCATTCGCATATTAAGAATATTTTCACTACTAGAGTTCACAATATACATTTCTCATAAAAAAATTAATTTGTAAGTCTCATAACACCCAGAGAAGAGACTAATTGCAATGAGTAATTGTGGCATTCAGTATTTTTTATAATCCAATACTGTGCTAGAGTCACGTCATTATAAGCGTTAACATGTGAACAAGCATACATCTGCTGTAGTGAGTTAATGATGACCATTCACATTTTCGTTTGAAGCTGTGGGCATCACACACACTAGGTATGGATAAAATATGTTTCTCATTCATCCAGAGATTGTTTTTGACATTTTATAAAGTGCTGTGGTGTATCACAACCCTGCTTCAATGGTGCACTGTAGTGCTTTGCATTAAGAATTTGATTCTAGGAGTATCTAAAAAAAGAGCTGTTCTACAGAAAAAGAGTATGTTGTAGGGGTAGTTGGAGAGGCCGGATTTAAAAAACTATGTAATAAGGGGAGATTCACTGCTAGAAAGCACAAAAGCACACCATTTAGTTGTTTTTGTACTTATTTTAATACCAAATATTCATATTACGAGGCACAGTGAATAAAAAGATTTGTCAATAATTAAACCATACATTTAAACAAGTGACATTTTCTAAGTTGAAATAGGAGCTGTATCATTAAATGTTCCCTGTGGATCCTACCAGCATTTACACCTTCTTTTTACACCCCAGGGCAGCTTTAGTCTTAAAGAAGTGGTCACAGACTCACACCTGGCTTCTTGTGGCTTCTTCTGTAATGCAGGAATCACCGGTGTACATTTAGAAATGGTGCATTCCCAAGGAGGTGTTCCCTCACTAGAGTGGGGCTATGGTCCCAAGCAAACGATGCAACACTTTGCCTATGTGCTTTTATAGATGCAGCCACAGAAACAAAGAAGCCGTTAGGAGTCCCACTCACTGTCTGCCACATGATGGTGGTGTGGTCAGTGTACCCTCTGAAGACACCATTTAGAAGGGACAAAATGGGCCCTTAGGAGCCCCAGGCACCCCACCGCCGGAGGGAGAAGTCACTCACAGTACGCATCTTCATGGAAATTTCTATTCCTCTTTCAAAGACAGGCTCGGTTACTGTCTGATCAGTGGACTGGCAGCAACAAATAGCCGCCCTGCCTTTCACTAATGTGCTGCCTCTACGGCTGTGCAGGATCATGCTGCGCTGGAGGCAGCACCTTCATTCTGATAGGGTGCACTGGCCTGATCTGTGGTTGGCGCATCAAGGTAAAGCTGCCGACTGCACAGGCCAGGACGGTGCACCCTATCTGTAACATGCCCCCAGGTACCCAGGTCAGCAATTTAGCCACTAGTCCATAATTTCTTCGAATAGTATGAGTGTGTGTGCTGTGACATCAATTCACCTGGCCTGGCATTCAAACAATATATGGTAATAATAGTTCTGGATGTCTGATTTGTCTGTTATTTATTTCAGCCTTTCAAAGCAATGACTAATGCCTTTCTTAGTCAGACTAGAACCATTTAACACTGGACTTGAGTGTTGATGTATTTGATGTATGAACAAAATAATCACATAGCAGGTGATATTAAAAGTAAGCATGCTCTATCAGCAGATTTCGCCTTGAAGCTTGATTGTTTCAGTAAGTCTTCAATAAATTAATTATCATCAATGCTTTCAATAAAGCGATTATCCACTGAAGGATCTGGCAGGCAAATAAACCAACCTCTCCAAAAGAAATGAATGCTAATGTCCTCATTTAATGCATTTATGTTCGCCTGTTTTCACATCCTGTATTGGAAAATGCCAACATTTCAAGGTTAACAGTGCTGGTCTCCATGCAAATTAAGTTAGCAGTAGAGGTAACAGATTCATGAATAGATGCAAGGCTGTTAAGCTTAGCTTATTGTGATTAACCTTATGCAAAGCAACTCCTAATCAATAGTCTTCATTTGCATATGTCACTACAGTTATAGATGCAAAGCTTTTTAGTTCAAAACAAAGTAATGCTGCATTGCAAATGAAAACATTATATATCTGTGATCATCTCTGCAATCAATATTGGTAGTTTGTTGTATTCGCCCATGTCCTCCATCTAAATGTGCATGTAAATAATGGCACATTCAGTACTGGTTGAAATATGTAACTTGTCATTTGATGGAGCCTGCCAGTGGTACAAAATATCTGATCTAAAGATATTGTACTGACTGCGAGAACAGGGTAAGCAGATGTATAAGAAATGCAAATAGACAAACAGTCCAAAAAGCATTTAGAATGTATTAATAAATTAAGAGGGAGAGCTTCAAATGCTAGTTCATATAAGGCTGGACAAGTATCATGTCTTCAGGGCTATGAGCTGTGATGGCAGGATATATCCGCGAAGAGCGACATAGCATAAATAACCCCACTTCTAATATACAGTATTTTGGGCTGAACCGAAATTTTACAGGTTCATTTTATGAACACACTTTGGCCCTAATTTAGCTATCTAGCATCTCCTTGGACACAATAGCATAATTTTTTATGACGTTAATGTGGCTCAACATGGCCAAATTTGCTGCGCCAGATTTACAAAATGGGGCAGTGCATGCAGTGCGCCACTTTGTAACCCCTTGCGCCACATTATGCCTGTACCAGGCATAATGTATGCAAGGGGGCATTCCCCCATTAGGGGGACTGCAAAAATTGCAGAGTGGAATCTATGAGATTCCACAGCACCATTTTTAGCGTCTATTTCTAACACCTGCACAGAGCAGGTGTTAAAACGGGGCACACCATTATTTATAATAATCCCCTATGTACCTTGCAGGATTAGCACCAACATTTTTTGCACTAATCCTGCTTCAGACAGTTTCACACCACTTCTTCTCATAAGCCCAAATCATCTAGCTATCAGATGGTTAAATGAAGCATCCAATTTCCTCCCTGGGTCCAGCTGACCTTCAATGTCCTTCTTGAATTTCTGTAGACTGATGTGGAACTACAGTGATAATGCAAAGTGTGTCTACTACTGGCCAGTCTACTTAGGAAACAAACTTACTCATCACAAACTAGCCAGGTGTCTTCATTCCACTAATTTCTCTTTACTGGCTATCCCAAATGTCAAATGCTTTAGACATGGAAGAAGCTCTTTTTCTTTTCTATCTGCCGAACCTTTGAACACCCTTCCTTTACATTTGCACATAACTCCAAATCACCCTCTCATTTAGAAAACCGTAAAACCATGTTTTTTTTCTTCCATTCTTATGCCCATCTTTTTTGGCTTCCATGTCTCTATGGTGCCAGGGCACTCTTTGGGTAACAGTAGCGCTCAAGAAAGCCACATTCATTTATTAAGACACAAATTAATCAAATTAATGAAGACTGCAATTTAAATTTATTTGTAAATGTAGAAATGAGCGACAGCAAGACAAACAAAGAGGCAAGAGACAGCATGTGATTGTACTGATCGCAGGGCTGAACGAAAACATATTGCTCAAGTGAGCTTTACATTAAGCAATGGGTTTTTGAGGAATGTATCCACCCCTGAAAGAGATAAAATCAAGAGTTATGTTTAATATGGGGTAGAAAAGCTTAAATAGCACCTTAACTGAGCTGTTTACAAGCAGAGATGATCATGTAGTCTATATAAAGGACCATTGCCTTATCATTTGCTATTTTAGTACAGCTTACGGTTTATTAGCTCAGGCGGCCATTTTGATCAGCAAGAGATAAAACACAGTTTACAACAGTTCAGTATACAAGAAACACGAGGCCCAGACAATGGACATTGAAAAAAATAGGTGTGCATTATCTAGAAAAAAGCTATGCATGACAATGAAAAATTGTGTTCCTATTAGTAAATGTTATGTGTATGGTTAAACAATAGGGTTTACGTTCTTAGAAAGCTTTCATATAGGTAGGTGTTCCTTGATATCAGTGGTGGTTTTAAAGTTTATAGGAAAATCTGCTACAGTCCTTTTTAGTGGGTAACCCTGGAAGAGAAGACCTACTATTGTATTATGGGATGCTTTTACTGAGGATGTGTCAAGATATACACAATATTCCAGGCAAATGTAGGTGCTGCACAAGCAGGATGAGAAGTCATCTCATTCTGGCAGTGATTCCTTGTCTTTCTTGTCAGCACTACTGTTTGTAAGACTGTCCACTAATACTATGGTTGCTCTACAAAGGTGTGATGTATGTATCCATCAGTGATGAAAGTGTGGGGAGATCTTAGTCTATGATAGGGATTCAAGTACAGAATGACTTGGTGCAGCCAACTCTAAGATCTTCTCCATGCTCCCGTTTTGCTTGGCTTGCATAAACCATCCATGTGGAATCACTATATTTCCTCTGCAGCACAGCGCACAGTCATTGAACAATGTACTCACCAGTTTTACAAATGATACTACTGTCCTCAATGTTCCTATGATGAATAACATACATGATACTGTGCTTTTAGAAAAAAACACTAGTATTCATTATAGTTCTACAAAGTACCCTGTTACCAAAGCAACGTGCTGCCTAGTGCCAGTGTTTTCTGCGGTCATTTCCTGTTTGCGAGTGGCACAGCATTGTGTCTTATGTGTGTTTGCTCAGCCATATCTGCCACACCCACCCGATCATTATGCTTGCATGCCATTGATTTATCTGTGTGCATGCATAATGGTTCAATTGTAAGTATCAATACCTTGCACTGCCCTACGAAGGTGCTTCCCCCACACCCTGATGTTGTGTGCAAACAATGCCTAAGTTCATTTTGGAGATTTGACCATTACTTGATGTATGTATTACATAATTTCACAGTCTCAGTTTATTTACATATACCATATGTAAATAAGAAGCTTTCAATAAACTGATCTTTGTTGAAAAGGTGGGAAGTGTAGTGGTGTGGTACTGTACTTGGAACATCCATGTTTATGTTACAAATGTTATTATTTTTATTTTCTATCTGACTGCAAACGTTTGATATTACATTTATACTATCCGGAGTTCAGTGCTATGTTTCCTTCATTGGAATGTAATTCATACTATTTGCGCTATTGTGTTCCTGTTTTGGGTAATCTTCCAAGTGCCAATCTTCATGCTTCATATTCCAATGAGTTGGTTTATTATTTGCAATGGGTGCAAGATAATATAGTTGCAGAGTTTCATATTCGTGTTGGTGATAGATGTTCTCCATGATCATCTCCACTACCCATGAATAGTGTGGATATGGTGGTATTATTCCATAAGAATGTGGCTGCATAACAGTGGTCCTTGATTGGTAAGGCCCTTAATCGTAAAGTCCACAATTTCTACAGCCAAGATGGGCACAGCAGCATTCTGTCCATTTGACTCATTTTCATATGCATTGACTGTATCAGCACTGGTCAATGCATGGTGGACTTTTCTTTCTCTGGCAATGTTAGGCAATTATATTTATAGACGGCAGTTGATTCTGGACTGGATTTAGAGTATAGCGGGCTGGTTACTCCATTGCAAACATGACGGATATACCATTGTTAGTTTTACAAGTGCATTTTATCATTTTGCACTTGTGATACTACTAATGGGATAATTTGTAAGGGAGTATCCTATCTGCCAAACTCTAAATCATGCCTTTTGTTTATTGGCTCTGCTGTGCATTGAGAGAGAGAATGACTTTCATCAGAAGCTGGTGTCTGAGACTTGCATTGGTGATTGTCTCTTTGTTCATGGGATCAACTATTTGCCCTTTCTTGTAAGAGGCATCCTTTTTCTCCACTTCTGCTTCAAGGAAAGTAGTCGCCCTATACTTTTCTCAAGGCATCCATGTGGAGGAGATAGATGAGCCTTTGGAGAAAGGATATGTATCTTGAAGGTCAAGTCTTTTACAGCTGGCTTAACAGTTTTTCCCATGTGATCGCCATCAAAAAGTATTTAAGAAACTGCACTGAGAGGGGAGCTTAGGCTCTTTCCAACTGTTGATCTTCATCTGACCTTTGATTGAGCAGAAGGTGTGCACTTTCTCTGAAAAAAGAGTCCTGACTGTAGTGTTGTGTAAGATATTAATGACGGAACCCTTTTGGCTCCTGATGGACTCCGTAGAACCGTGATGTAAGTGTTAGAGAATGGTGAAGTGAAGGCAGGTTTTGAATGTTGAGTTTGAGGTTACACACAGATGAATAAAGGCATGTAATACCCAGCTCCACGTGTTTTGTAGTCATTGGCAGGTATACAAGCTGGGAAAGATGCTACAACTGGTGGCTAGATAGGGGATTAGTAACCCAAAGATCGACAGTGCACTCCCAGAGAGTTTGCCATGGTCCAAGCAAACTGGTCATGTGTGCTTCCATCTAAATGTGGAATTGACATTTAGCTATTTGGCGTCAAAGCACAACTCCAGCCGGTGTGAAGCACTTGAAATTAATGAAAGCTTCACTGAGAAGTCTATACATCGTTGGTCAGTTCTTGCACAGCACAGCGGACACCAAAATGCACCCAAATGCTATGTGACATATTTTGGCATATGCAAGCAAAAGTTTGTCCCAATCTGAAAGTGCTTATTCACATCCGGAGAAAGAAAGTTTAGCAGATATATAGGCTTGTGAAAATTTCCATATGTTCTTATATGGAAAGCATTTTACTCTTGTGACAGATCATCAAGCTTTGGTGACCATCTTTGGAAAGTGAAAGACCATTATGCCTCCTTTCATTGAATGTTGGGGGTCTGCGATTACAACACAATTGTGCTCCATCCAGGGAAAGATCAAGACCCTGCCACCTACTTCTCTAGAGTGCCTATCCAGCGTCATGGTACCCCTTTCAAGATGGCTGAAGCCTACATAAATTTCTTTTTGAAATCAACACACCAGCTGCCATTTCGTTGAAGTAAATTGTCACTGCCACGAGTCACACTAGTGAGATGTTAAAACTGAAAGATATTATTGAACATCAGTCTTGGAACCAGAGCACTTGACCTCTCACCAGTGACAGTGAAAAACAGACATTTAAAAGTGTCAAAGATGAACTGTCCAAGACTTAGGAAGGCATTATCCTGAGGGGTTCGAGAATTGTTATTCTGGAGAGTCTGCGACAACAGATAATTTCAGTGGCCCATGGAGGACACCATGGAATCAATACCATAAAACGAGTTCTCTGTCCGAGACTGAGCCATGGTTTCCTCATCTCGATGAGAGAGTTGAAAGGGAGTTGAAGGCCTGTCATCTGTGCAACTGCCTGTCATCAAAAAACACTCAACACACCCTTAGCATGTCAGAGTCGCCAAAGCATATATGGGGAAGAATTGCTGTCGACTTTTTCAGTCCTTTGGACAATAGACATCACCTGATGGTGATTGTTGATGAATACTCAATTTTCCATTGATAGAAAATCTCTCATCTATCATTCAAGAGAGAGTCATCAAGAGATTAGATGGTATCTTTGCGACATGTGATCTTAAAATCTGACAATGGCTCACCTTTTAGCAGTTGAGAATTCAGAGACTTTCTCAGTCATCTTAATGTGAAGAAAGGCACACCTCTCTGGCAGGGGCCAATGGTCTTGTCAAACGTTTCATGAGTACTTTGAAGAAAGCAGTTCAGCGTGCTGTATTGGAAAAGTTTGACCTTAAAGCTGTTGTGAATTCTACCCTGTGAGCTTAAAGTTTGACCCTTCACTTGACCACAGGTGAAAGCCCTGCAACTTTGATGTTCAGGAGAGCCATGATGACCAAACTACCTCAATGGACCAACAGAAGATCAATTACTGGGGAAGAAACTAGTAGCAAAGACTTGGATCATAAAAGGAAAATGAATGCCTATGCAGACAAGCGACAACATGCAAAAGACATTGTTTTCACTAGAGGAGATTGATTGCTTGTCATCCCATCTAAAAATGTAAGTCTGATGCTCCATTCAACGCTGAGTCATTTCATATCATAACCAGCAAAGGACACAAGGTGACTACCTAATATCCTGGGAGGTCCATTACGCAAAATTCTTCACATTTCCAATGTGTAACTCACAAATCTTTAGATACTGATGTCCACGTAGAGACTGGTTCTGAAAGGACAATTTAAAAACCCCTGACTGATGATTCTCCTGAATCGCCAGTGCAGATCATGGACACTTCTACTGCCAATTCCCAGCTTCCGAAGACACAATCGGGATAAGTAATCAAGCTGCCACGAAGGCTCATCAAAGAACTATGATTCTGTATATATTTGTAAAATATTTTAATTTTTTATTTAACAAAGGAGGGGAGGGTGCAGTGTCTTGTGAGTTATTAATCACGGAAACCTTTGGGCTCCTGATGGACTCTGTAGAGATGTGACATAAGTGTTAAAGCGTGGTGAAGCGAAGGCAGGTTTTGAATGTTGAGTTTGCGGTTAAATACAAATGAATAAAGATGTGTACTATCCAGTTCCATGTGTGACATAGTCATTGGCTGGAGTCATCCAGGATTGGGAAGGCTCTACACTGACATTGAATGTTTTACCTTTCGGGAAAGATTTTGCTCAATACAGTAGTCTGAGACTATTCAAAATAAGCTCAAGATTAAGGACGATCTGTTTATTACTACATTTTATGACAAAGGCAGTAGGCCTGAGTTATTTATTTATTTTGAAAACCATATCTTAAAGGTAGTTAGCCTTTGTAGCCTTAAAGACTTTCATTATGCCCTGCTAAAGACCATAGACAGGTATTTTGTTATGTGGAAGCTCACACATTGCAGTAGTAAGCAATGGATTTGGTGTTAGTTGCCCTTTTGACAAACCCCTGCGGGTCGAACATTTGCACTGTGAAAATTGAATTTGTGCTTGTTGAATTTGTGTGTAAGTGAGTCGATGAAGTGAAAGGATAAGTAACAGAGTGCATATGATGAGGAATTGAGCATCTACACTCACTCACCATTTACTGACAACCACTTCCAACTGCAATCCAGTCCTAGTGGCAATGTGAGCGTTTGTTTGTGTTTGCACCAGTAATAGATCAGTACTGCATTCCCATAATTAGAGCACTGTGCAACGCCTGCATCTCAGATGTGACAGATGGTGTAACAGAGCTGGCTGCAGAGTGCACAGTAGAAATCGAAGTAGACTAATCGTTGGGAAAAATAAACAACATTGCAGGGAAAAGCTATTCACAATGGTATCCTCTAAAAACAACATACATAAAACCGACACTTTCTAATGTTAGATTTCTGCATAGAAGATAGTAAAAGCAGTGTTAAGGCTAGTTTATTCAAAGGTGAAATTACTGATTTCACGCTCAAATACTGAGCACGACACTTTATTTTAACATCTAATTGAAAACTATTGTGGGAATGGCACATAGATTCAATATTGCGCTTGGCAGTGGGTGCTGGCTGTTCTTTCATGCACCACCTAACATATGGCCTGCTTTATTGTGCGTTGCTACCCAAGAGTGAGAAACAGTTGTATAGAAGGCGCACTACGCGTGGGAGGCTATAAATCCTTTGGATGCAGATAGTCCATTGCTGGAAGTGCTAATATAAAGCTTTCCTTTTAGCCTCCTACCAGTTCCCATTATAAGTGGAAATTTCTATTAATGTGATTTGATAGCATCATGTACAAACAGCTCAGTGGGCCCAGTTTCTGCACCGCTATCTGTAAATGAGAGCATTTCGACTATCAGGCAATAAGACATACATTTGAATATTTCTGATTTTCATCTTCGAATGATTCATATCAACGAACTTAAATAATCTGATATTTGCAGATCTTGTCAGATGAATCATTTTGACTACGTGTGCATGCCTAAAGGTAAATATTTTTTTCAATTAGTATTCTTGCTAATAACCAAGCAATAAAAACACAAGTTCATGGTGGCTGGCGACAAGAATCACAAAAACATGTTTTGAGTGATTAGATCGCTGGAAATCAGCAGTGTCTAGATGGCTACATAGATCTCCACCTCTAAACCGAGTCACCCGACTACCTGTGTTGAACTCTCAACAACTCCTTGCCAAATAAAGTCCACTGCTGACCAAGTGGCTGCCCATTGGTTGCCCATTGTCATGCTGAGTCACTCATTGCTCCTTTGATTCGCTATGGTCGCCTGGGTAAACAAACCCTTTTGGGAATATGGATTGTTAACTAGGGGAAGAGCAAGGGTTGAGCTACCACAAAGCTATATGACCAACTATTTAAAAAGCAGCTTTCAATCAGAAATGCTATGCTTACTACTAATATGTATGTCTCAAGCAATAGCCATGTCTTAGAGATAATACTAGTACAATAATTAAGCAGCACCAAAACAATATTAAACTTAAAAATATAACTCATTAAAATACATAATTCTATTTAGTAAGAAGAAAAAAATGAACATGCAATACATCACTGAATGATGTCAGTTAAGAGGTCAGAAGTTGTGAATTCTCAAAGTAAATATCAAAAATATCCCACAAAAACATAAAGCAGATACAAAATATATCATAATCCACAAAACACCAGTGACCTGGCACTAAGCACCTTTTTTGGCTGACTGTAATGGACTACATATCTGGGAAGGCCTAGTATACCAAGCCAAGTTGTTTACCTTTGAATGTAGGGACAAGATTTCATTTTGGTGGGTGGCCTGTCAACCAACAAAGCCTATATAAGTTCTGGCCTCTGCTTCACTGGCAAGAAACCACCTGCCACATTGAGGATTCCCCACCCGCTGTATTGAAAGACTCAGCTAATGTTAGACGTTGGCTTTAACTGTGTAAACAGTGTTAATGTTTGTATGAGTTTGCAGCAACTTAGGAATGCAGAGGCAGCTCTGATATCATGTTGTCAAAGTTATTCATGTGGGTGGTGTAAGTCCACTCTGCATCCCACCTGTGACATTTGACTTTATGTCACTGGTGCAATCTCCATGCCGGTGGACTGTGGCCTAACCAAAACGTTACTTATGCCATTTTGGGTTAAACATTTATTTATCATGTTTAAAGTTCCGAAGCACATGCACATGGATATGTATAGAATGTCCCAGTGCCTTGATTGAAAACATAACAACAAACCCAGTCTTATGAAAGCAAACAATCTAGCAAGGCTATGAGGAAAATGCATTTTCCTCAACCCACTAGTGTGTCTCTCCAATTAACCTTCCCTGTCTAAGATCTTACCTTTAAAATTAAGTTTCAGCCTCTAGCCTACAAGGAGATTCGATTTGTTTCACTACATTTCTTCTTATAGTCTTCTCTTCCTAATCCCATGCTGCTCCCAATATGCTTCTAAAATAATAGATCACTCTGTAACTTGACCTCTGATATCTCTGCCTACTTTTATTATCAATCTGAACTACAACAATAAACAGCCATATCAAAAAAGTGGCTGAATCACAATGATTGAGCCACACCCTCGGCTGTCTACTCATAACAATGATTCAGAATAGCAGAGCTATGTGGACATGTTATGTATATTTGTACAGCCATACCTACCGCACTGTTGCAGTAGGTGCAACCCATCCTTAAACTTTTATTTTGTCTTAACGCCATTGGTATATCGTTGTGCATGCATATTATTTATGATTGTCAGTATGAATATCATGTCCTGTCCTGCGCAAGTATCTCCCTTATGCCACAATGGAACAACCAAATCATGCATAAGTTAAATTTGGAGATTTGACCATTACTTACTGTAGTGTTTATGTCAATCTCAGTGTATCAAAAATGCTTGTTAGTTATATAACACACTTGCAATAAGCTGATTTCTGTTGACAATTAGGAAGCGCATAGGTGCTACCCCAAAAAGGTCCTCCAAACCTAAATACATTTTAACCTCTTTCCTGTCAGACCTTTCACCCCTCAGGTGCCAAACCTTTTTTTGGCTATTTGGAGCAGTTCATGCCTAGGCCCTAATAACTTCTTGTCCACATAAGCTACCCATGACAAATTTGCATCCTTTTTTCCAACATCATAGGGATTCTAGAGGTACCCAGACTTTGTGGGTTCCCCTGAAGGAGACCAAGAAATTAGCCAAAATACAGCAAAAAGTTTGCTTTTTTAAAAACAAATGGGAAAAAGGGCTCTAGAAGAAGGCTTGTGTTGTTTTCCCTGAAAAGGGCATCAACAAAGGGTTTGCGGTGCTAAAATCACCATCTTCCCAGCTTTGAGGAACAGGCATACTTGAATCAGAAAACCACATCTTTTGACACAATTTTGGCACTTTACTGGGTCATACCCCATTTTCACCAATGCTGGATCCCAGAAAGCTAAACATTTCTAAAAAGTAGTCAAAATTCTGAATTCATCAAGGGGTAATTTGTGTGGATCCAACAAGGGGTTCCTACAGAAAATAACAGCTGAAATTAAAAAAAAATGAAATTGAGGTAAAAAAACTGAAATTTTTTCCTATGTTTCACTCTGTAACTTTTTCCTGCGATGTCACATTTTTGAAAGCAATATACCGTTACGTCTGCTGGACTCCTCTTGTTGCGGGGATATATAGGGCTTGTAGGTTCATCAAGATACCTAGGTATCCAGAGCCTATAAATGAGCTGCCCCTTGCAATGGGTTTTCATTCGATACCGGGTATACAGCAATTCATTTGCTGAAATATAAAGAGTGAAAAATAGGTATCAAGAAAACCTTTGTATTTTCAAAATGGGAACCAGATAAGGTGTTGAGAAGCTGTGGTTATTTGGACATCTCTGAATTCTGGGGTACTAGCATGTGAATTATAGGGCATTTCTCAAATCTTTTTTACACGCTGTCTTACATTTGGAAGGAAACAATGTAGAGAAAGACAAGGGGCAATAACACTTGTTTTGCTATTTTGTGTTCCCCCATGTCTCCTGATAAAAATGGTACCTCACTTGCGTGGGTAGGCCTAATGCTCGCTACAGGAAACGCAACATTGACACATCACATTTTTACATTGAAATCTGATGTGCTTTTTGCAAAGTGCCTAGCTGTAGATTTTTGGCCTCTAGCTCAGCCGGCACCTAGGGAAACCTACCAAACCTGTGCATTTTTTAAAACTAGACACCTAGAGGAATCCAAGATGAGGTGACTTGTGGGGCTCTCACCAGGTTCTGTTACCCTGAATCCTTTGCAAACCTCCAAATGTGGCCTCATATTTCAGTGACCGAAAGGTCTGTAATCTGAGAGGAGCCACAAATTTCCTTCCACCCAGCATTCCTTCAAGTCTCCTGATAAAAATGGTACCTCACTTGTGTGGGTAGGCCTAGAGCCCATGACAGGAAAGGCCCCAAAACACAACGTGGACACATCACATTTTCCCAAAGAAAATAGAGCTGTTTTTTGTAAAGTGCCTAGCTGTGGAGTTTGGCCTCTAGCTCAGCTGGCACCTAGGGAAACCTACTGAACCTGTGCATTTTTTAAAACGAGACACCTAGGGGAATCCAAGATGTAGTCACTTATGGGGCTCTCACCAAGTTCTGTTACCCAGAATCCTTTGCAAACCTCAAAATTCTGCCAAAAAACACCTTTTCCTCACATTTCGGGGACAGAAAGTTCTGGTATCTGAGAGGACCTATAAATAACTTATCGCCCTGGGGAGTGGCCCTTGCCCAAGGGGCTTCTCCCCTTATGTCAAAAAACAAAAAAATTCCCTGGTGTCTAGTGGTTTCTTCCCCCCCGGGGCCAGATCAGCCTAATTATATTAGGCCAATCTGCCCCCAGAGGGGGCAGAAATGGCCTAAAATTATTTTTTTCCCCAGGGAGCAACACTTGCCTAAGGGGTTGCTCTCCAAATATTAAAAAATAAACATAAACTAAAAAAATAAAATAAAATATCTCTGGTGCCTAGGGGGCTTCTGCCCCCCTGGTGGCAGAAATGGCCTAAAAATAATTTGGACCCTTGGGGAGTGGCCCTTGCCCAAGGGGCCTCTCCCCTCATGTCAAAAACAAACAAACAAAAAAATTCCTGGTGTCTAGTGGTTTAATGTAATAAGGCCGGTATGCACCTGAGGCGGGGGGGGGGCAGAAAGGGCCTAAAATTAATTTTGCACTCCCGGGGAGTGACCCTTGCCTAAGGGGTCGCTCCCCACTTGTAAATAAAAAACAATAAACAAAAAAAAAATATCCCTGGTGTCTATAGGGTTTCTGCCCCCTCCCCCTCCCAGGAGAGATCAGCCTAATCATATTCCCCTCATGTCAAAATCACAACAAAAAAATTTCCCAAGTGTCAGGTTGGCATTTCTGCTGCCCGATCGCATCGTGATCAGGCAGCAGAAAGGCTGAGAAAGACATCAAAGGAAAGGAAAGGTCTTTCCTTTCCTTTGATGCCTTTCTCGGACCCTACACGTGATCAGAGGAGAAATTCAAAATTCATTTCTCCTCTGATCAGGGGCAGGCCTCTGATGAGGTCATCAGATGCCACGGAGGGGTGGGGGAGCGAGGGTGGAAGTGGAAGCGATTCCCCTTCTATCGCTGCAGTGGGGGCTCTGAGGTGCGGCCATGAGCCGTTACCAGGACTTAACGGTTACGTCCTTGGCACCGCAGCACTGCAGCCAAGGATGTAACCGTTACATCCCTGGCTGCCAAGCGGTTAAGAACAACTTCACAAACACCCACTCCCCCCCCATCTGACTTCAAGTAAGCTTTTCCTATCTATGACCCAGTCACTCACTTCCTGGTCATATTTGTTGTTGGAGGGCATTTGAGAATCTACTCTTTGTGGCTAGAAGACATTGATTTTGGTATCGGTTGCAGTGGGGTCATTAATGTCTTTTTCAGGTGTATGGTGAAACACATGCACATGGAAGCCTAATCTGAATTGTATATTTAATTATCTTACCTTTCTGTGCAGAAATGTGACTCGCTACTTAAGAGGAAGCTATAAAGGTGTCTGTTTTCTAATGGGCGAGGGAAGAGACACAAAAAGAATGATTGCAGTGATTGATAATGTGTGACAATGTTTTTTTTAATTCTTTTACATAAATGTTGAAAGTCAAATCAGAGTAACCATGTTTGGACTGCGTTAGTCCAGTTACGTGTTAAAAGTGAATGTCATAGAACCTGTTTGGGATTGAGACCAGGATGAGAATCTATCATAGACAATTAGCAACATGTTGCTCTTTTTTATTAGGCATGATCCAAAGTTGATCAAATTATTGTTATTGAATCAATGAGTTCATGTTTTGAATCCCTGAGTACATTTGAGTTTAAGCACACTTTGAAAGCTTATTTTGGAGTGTATTGTGACATTCATGAAGTGCACTAAATCATCCAGTAATCTGTAAACAAATAAAGGAAAATATGCCATGAAAGGCATGCACTCTTTGGTGCTACGTGTGCAGGATTTAGATTTTTTGATACTTAGGCGTCCATTTCAAATCTAAAAATTGTGCAAAATACCAAGTAAATTATGCTCCGTTGCTCAAACATATTTAATTTAATATTCCCTGCATCCTGATGGTAGCCTAGGAACAGAATTATGCCATGCCTGAGACGTATGTTGATGTTAAATTAAGCTGGCCTCCGTGCCTAATACTATATGCTCCCTACTTAATACTATATAATCAGTCGGCATGCCTGGATTCACTTCTACCTGATACACAATACTATGTTGCACTTTTTCCCTGCACTGAGAATTAACAGCCAATATTGTACAAATGATTGGAGAATCTTGCTGCAAAGAAACCTTCGTGGACAACACGGAAATTCTTGTTTTGATACATCACACCTAGGATTTCATAAAACATAGGAAGCTGTAGTTGAAACCCAGAAAAGAAAACATTTAAAATGCTGCTGTAATGATGAACCTCACTGATTATAGAGGTCTGTCTTCCTGCCATTTTACCTTTTTGTACTTGAACTTCCCCTTGAGAAGGAAGATGTTAGATCTGACATTCCCAAGCCTTTTGCTTTCACTCCTGTTTTGCTGAATTTGTTTGTGATGGATTTAGAGCTCTGCACACTTTACCTCTGCTAAAAAGCTAAAATGCTTCTGTCACTCCTTCAAGCATGATAAAATTGGTTTTCCTAATTGGCACAATTAATTTACTTGTAAGCTCCTAGTAAATGGTAGTACATGCATCCAGGGCCTGTATATTTAATGCTACTAGTGCGCCTGGAGCACTTATTGTGTCACCCACTATAGTAGCCTTTTAAAGCGTGTCTCAGGTCTGCCACTGCAGTCTGTGGCACAGTCTTAAATTGCTATTTTGACCTGGCAAAATAAACCTCTTGTCAGGCCTAAACCTTATTTTTTATTACATATAAGTCAACCCTAATGGAGGCTCTAAAGTCTTAGAGGGCAGTGTGCATTGTAGTTAAACAGTAGGACATGTGAGTTTAGGTTTTACAAATCCTAGCAGTGAAAAGTTCCTGAAGTAATTTTTCACTGTTGCAAGACCTATTTCCCCCATTGATTAACCGATTAACACTGTTACATTATTACATTTAGTAATTGGTAACTTGGGATTAGGGGCAGATAGAGATATGCTGTTTACAGTCAAATGAATTGTTTTTTAAATCTTCTTTAATGGTAAAGTTGGGTTTGAAGTCACAATTCTGAAAATGCCACTTTGAGAAAGATGGCCTTTTCTTGTTTTAGCCAATAATACCGTTCCCCACTGTCCTGGGTCACATGACTGTGAATGGCTCTGCTGTTGAGGTTTGTGACACAAAAGGGGATTAGGTGTGGATGGGAAGGGTCAACCTGCCAAGATGGCTGGGGACGGAGCCACAACCAGTCCCACTTACATTTCAAAGGGCTTTGCCACCAGCATACACAAGGCAACCTGACACACTAGTTGTTTGGCAGACCAGCCCCTTGGAGCTTTGAATGAAGAAGGGAACCTGAAGTGGTGGTAATATACCGGATTCCCCCCACTTCAAATGCTGGCACCAGGTAGAAATATTGGACCTCCAGAGCCACTCATCAGTACATCCCTGGACCTCTTGCCATTACAGGAAAAGGACTGCTTTGTTCCCCAAGACATCTGACTTGCTGCTTGAAGCCTGCCTTGCTCCCAAGAGAAAGTCCTGCTGCTTGAGCCCCAGACAACTTCCTTGCTGTTTCTGGACTACAGTACTCTCTAAGAAGGAAGACTGGTTACTATCTTTCATCCCAAGCTACCTGAATTATCCCAAGAGTCAGTTAGCTGGCCTCCTGCCTGACCTTCAGGGGCACAACTAGCTCTAGAGACCCCTGCAACTGACCTGCTCCACTGGACATTCCTCGACCTGCAACTGTATCTCCCTCCCTCTCTGAGCTTTGCTAGCCTCTGCTAGAGTGAGTTCCTGATCTCAAAGAGGTGCCTCCCCAGGTCATTGATCCTTGGCTGGTATCAGTTGAAATCTTTCTGTGAAGAATGTTAAAATCCTGAAGTTTTGGGGTCTTCACAACCGTGAGTGGGCCGGTTCAAGCTGATTCTATTTGCCATCATGAATAGCCAATTACAAAAAATCAGGGGGGACCCTATAACCCTAACCTGCCCAGGGTCAATACAACATCAGCAAAGAAAACGACAGGTAGGGACAAATTTAGTCCTAAGTTTTAAGAACAGTACTTAATTCTGTTACTCCTGAGTTCATTTCTTTCTCATATTTATTTCAAACAAATTTTTAAGCAAAAAAGGGGCTATGGTTGTATAATACAAGACTTAATACACATCACATAAATAAATATAAACAAAACATTACTCACATTACTCACAAAATAGACCACATATAAGGTTCAACAATATAAAAACCCACCAAAGGTGGTGCCCTACGCATTTAAACAGTGGTCACTATTGCGTAACTCCACATGTGATCCACTCCTACTTGCTAAGGAAATGGGCTTTACATGCACTTAAATATCAACGTATTATGTATTTCTTTCACACAGGCGTGATATAGTGCATCTTAAGTCTTTGCAATATAGTCCATTGTTTGGCAAGCCCAATACACTTGCAATGAAAAGAAGTCAACGCGTTTCGGCCTACTGATTTAGGGCCTCATCAGGACTGGAAAAGGGCAATAGCAATTCTTAATTGTAGAAGAAAAAAAGGGGGATAGTTGCTGCATATCGCCCTCTAATTACTCGAACGGTGAGCCATGCTGCTTATGTTGTTTAACCGAGGTGTGACAGCGGGGCTCATACCAACTGCCTAGCAGGGGAACAAAACACAAAAGACCCGAGTGCGGCATATGCTCGTGTCAATTTCTGTCCGGCAAGACTACCAAGGCACTGCTCCAGTGAACCTGGCCATTAGCACAAAAGCAGCCACCAGCGATGATCGGATATGTGAGATCTGAATACCCGCTACAGCAACGATAGACCTCTGTGAATGCTAAACCTAAGTTCCATCAATGACCTTCTGTGACTCCTGATCAGATCTGCACAATAAAATGATGACTGTCTGTAAAGCTAGGTCTGTTCTTCGTGCTACAGAGATTAATATGCACAATGCTCTCCCTGCTCCTTATGGCGTCCTCCACCACTAACAGAACTCTTAGCACTGGACTTTGAGAAGTGGTAAGAGGGAACCTGGTCCCTGCATCTGACCCATGCTCAGGGTGGGTGTCCTGAACTTGTGACTTTACTCCAACCAAATGACCGCGAGTGTCGCTTTGTACTTTTAGGCACAATACTTACCTAATACCTTTAAACTGCACATCTTCAGCTCTACTGATTGGATTTGTGTCATTCTAGTATCATTTTCTTGTGTTTTGTTTTCACTTTATTATTGTTTGTGTGTTGCATAAGTACTTTACACTTTGCCTCTAAGTTAAGCCTGACTGCTTTGTTCCAAGCTACCATATGGTTACATATATGTTAAGTTAGTGACTTTTGTAATTCACTGTTAGACCTTGCATCCTTGGTGTTGTTTCTCGTAATTTGTTTTCTTCTGACCTCCTGTTTTTCAGACTTCATTTTTGCTGGTGTTAGGATTCTGAGCACTTTACCACTGCTGACCAGTGCTAAAGTGCAGATGCTCTGCACTCTAAATTTGTTAATATTGGCTTAACCATAATTGGTATATTTAACATGAAAGCCCCTAGTAAAGTGCACTATAGGTACACAGGGCCTGTAAATTAAATGCTACTAAGTGGGCCTGCAACACTCATTGTGCCACCCACTACAGTAGCCCTGTTAACATATCTCCAGCCTGCTACTGCAGAGCCTGTGTGGCAGTCTTAAACTACCATTTCAACCTGGCAGGTACTCCCACTTGCTAGGCCCATACCTTTCTTTTTATTACATGTAAGACACCCCTATGAAGGGCCCCAGTAACCCCAGGGGCAGGGTGGAATGTCTTAAAAAAAAAATTTCTTTTAAGTTTAACAGGTCCTGGTAGTGAAAAATGCATTTTTTACTATTGCAAGGCCTATCTCTCTCATAGGAACACTTTGGGATTGTCTTAAAACATCTTTTAAGTGCATTAAGCAATTGGGAAAAGATAGAAAAATTGAGTTTGATGTCTTTGGACTCACATTTAAACTCCCAATTTATGGTGAAGTCAGATTGTAAATTGCAAGTCTGAAAATGTCACTTTCAGAAAGCTGGCATTGTCTTACATAACCATTCTGTACCTCTGCCTGTCTCTATATACAGAACTGGAATAGATGATAACAGGGTTCTCTGCGTTCGCTCTAGACAGCCGCACACAAAGGGAGTTTTGGTGTGACATTTATATCCTGATTGCCCATCACCAGGCAAATGTGTCTTCTTGGGCTAGATGGGAGGGAGGAGCTGACACACCTGAATAGGACAGTGCCTTTCCTCACAAAAAGGGCTGCATAAACCCCTCTATAGAGGGTCTGAAGCCAGGGAAGGAAACGTAGGCACATTTAAATCTTCAAAGACCTCTTTCACTTCAAAGGCACATCTGGGTATAAGTACTGGACCACAAACCCCAACAAATCAAAACTGTACTGCAACTAAGTACATTCTGGCAGGAAGATGGACTGCTGTGCAGCCAGGGAGGTCTGCCAATCTGCTAAGAGCTTTACTGTGTTGGCCTGATGCCTTCTGCTTCTTGCCTGGAGTGAGAAGGACTAGACCTGTTCTCTGTATCCTTGAACTCAAGATTCTCTAAGGGCTTGTTGGCTTGCCCTCTGTTCTCCTGCAGGCCCAGGGATATCAAAGACTGCCTGCTACTCTGCTGGTGCTGCTGGGCTCTGCCATATGTGAGTCCTACCCTTGCCTGAGGTGCCTCCCACCAGTCCTGGGCCTCAGAATTGGGTTCTGCAGCTGTTTATTGCAAAAACTGGCACATCAACTAGACTGCATGTGAAAAATCAGCACATTGCTCCTTTTATACCGGCACAGAGGCTGCCCAATTGCACTGATTCATAGCCTGCAGATAGATAGATAGATAGATAGATAGCTAGATAGATAGATAGATAGAAAGTTAGATAGATAGATAGATAGATAGATAGATAGATAGATAGATAGATAGATAGATAGATAGATAGATAGATAGATAGATAGATAGATAGATAGGTATGTACATCTGGAACAGGGAGGAGAGTCCATATTATGTTCTGCCAATAACTTTGAGGCCGTCTGCTGAATCTTCACAAAATCTCCAAAACTAATATGACAGTCAATTCAGCTCCTGTCTTGAAAGTTCCGGTGTAATCCATCAAGCAAGGACCGAGAAAAAGGAGAGGTCCCAATGCTTATTTCCCCAATGCATTTTCCCATAAAGTCAGACTGAACCACTGAACAGAATTAGACTAAATTTGGCAGGAAGCTAGGTCTTAGTGTGCAGATCGTGCTTTTTGTTATTTGTTGTAAATCTGGTCATTCGTTTTGGAGTTATTTAACGAAAAATAAATATAGATATCTGGGCAGAGCCTAAGCACAGATCTCATGGAGAGATCTGATTGTCTTTCAGTACTTCAACCAGGAAGTGCTGGCAGCCATCTTGGGACCAATATACATGATAGCACCCCACTGAAGTGCATTTTAGTGAATGGCAGATTTTGAGGGTCACAAAATGGAGAACATACACAGGGTTATAACAGATTTTAGTTACAATATAAATAATTTGTTGACGGTGCTATACTATTTTAGTTATTGCAGTATGTTCTAAGGTGATTTTGCGCTGTGAAAAAGCCTTCTGCTGGGATTTCATGAATCTTGTTTAGAGAAAGCTGTTTTCTTATGATTTTCCCACAAAGGCTCTGGAAGGTGCTCCAGAAGCTAAAATGAGAACATATTTTCTGTAAATTCACACTAACTTTCTCAGCCTTATGAGAATGAAGTCTGACATTCTCAGTAAAACAGACTTTCAACAGCTGCAACCTGTTAGTTGAGTCCCTTGTGTTCTAATGCAGCCTCCAAGAGTGTTATAAAGAACAACTAGAGTGCTAACAGTCTTACTTGTGAAAAAAGTGTGGCACACCTGAAGCCATCTTAATTGAAACAAAATTATAAAACTTAAAACATTTCATGCAGAAAGGACCAAAATGAGGGGGATAATTTTGTCATAGAAATGATGATTAGTGCTGTTGAGAGAAAAATTTGGACATGTTTTAATTGAGTTCTGAAATGTTTTCCCCTTCTGATTCATTAAAACATTCTGACATGCAGGTTGAAACGTACACTTTCAACACTAGCAGCAGACTGCCAGTTAACTTCCTGGTGATCAGCAGCCTTACTAGACTATTCTAATGAGCAACAAGAGCGCTAACATTCTGAATTCATGCCAAAATTGTGGCACATTTGATAGCCATCTTGATGGAATCGAAGTGGAAAACTGAAAGCATTTTCTAATGAGGATACTGCAGAAAATTAGGGAACTTCAAAACAAATAAGTCTCGCAAGATGGCCACCAGAGAAAAAAGAGCCCAATTTTAGCACAAATATCATTTAAATGTAGCCGAAGTATAGCCCAGTGACAAAAGTGTGCAAAGCACATGTTTTTTTTGCATAAAAAACAACTTAGAAGTTCACTAAAAAAACAAAAGTCACAGGGAGATTATAGTAGGGTCTGATTTTACATGCACAAACCATAGAAATTCAGCTGTTATAGTTAGAACTTTTTCAAGTAACTAGAAACTCATTCCCTGAGGTAACTATACCTATAACTAGTGCCTTTGCACAGATTTGCCGTCAAAAATCTTACTGATAATATTACATTGATATTATCAATGATGTTATCAAAGACGTCGTGATCGCCGTAATTTGTGGGGTAATTAGCAGTGTACGGAGAGGCCGTGAGTTATAGTTACTTGATATAACTCTAACTATATCAGGTGAATTTCTATGGTTTTGTACGTTTAAAATGTGAGCCTAATTATAACATCCCAGTAACCTTTGTTTTTTTAAAGTGAGTTTCTATGTTTTTTTTTAAATTCTACTTCCTAACTGTAGCGTCCTTGTAACCTTTGTTTTCTTCAGTGAATGTTTGTGTTTTTGTTTTTAACATCAAGTAATTTTCATTACTATACGTTAATCCAACCACCGCCATGCACGGTCGATGGCTGTGTAGAGTGGCGGTTGCCCACAGGGTCTGGTCTGCAGACACCTGCTGCCAACCCCTATAATCAACTAAATCTGTGCCACCCACAGCCTTTGGTCCTGTGCAGCAGCGATTGACTACAGGGCCTGGCCTGCACCCAGGCCCTGTGCCCAAGCCCCTATAGCCACCCAGCCGTATGCCACTCATGGCCTTTGGCCGAATGTGGAAGTGGTTGGCCAACCCCTATAACACATATAACCTTATAACCCTTATAACCAGCCATGCACAGGATTGGTCACATGGCCTGGCTTGGGCTGTGGCCAGGCCATGTGGCCAACCCCTACAACAAGCCATCCCTGTGCACATTCTTTGGTCATGGCAGGGGGGTTTGCAACCAGGCCCTGCAGCTAAGCCCTTGTAACTACCTGGCTGTTCATAGCAGGGGTTGGCCACAGGGCTTGGCTTGGAAGTACTCAAACGACCTTTAGCCGTGTGCAGCAGGGGTTGGCTGCAGGGCCTGGGCTGCGTCCAGGCCCTGAGGCCAAGCCCCTATAACCACCCAGAGAGAAATTGAGGGAGGGAGAGAGAGAGGTTTTTCAGGCTTTGATTAAAGATATATTTAGAATTAGATATTGTCAGACAAATTGTAAAAAAATGCATTTGTCAAATAAGTAGAGTGAGAATCTTTTCAGTATGTACTTTAAATATTTCATATAAAAAATGGTAATATGGAAATGACCATAGTCATACCTAGACTAGCAACTTGAACCTTCAATGTACAAGTCTGACCATAGTCATACCTAGACTAGCAACCTGAACCTTCAGTGCACAAGTCTAAGACCTTAACCACTAGGTCAAAAGTGATACCTTAGCATGACTTGGCTATGATATTGAACCCAAAGAGTTTGAGTGGAAAAAGACTTCAATGTTACATCAGTAGGAATATTTAACAGTCAAAACACTGGAAAATAAACAGACATCCTGCCATGAGATACAATGATTAAAACTTTCAGACTACTGAGTGACAGTCCAAGAGCTTCACCATTTGGCCAGAAGTGACTATGGTCTGCTGTCTATCAAAACATAATGATAACTTTCTTACCAAACATTTTAATAGTCTGTCTCTTTGAAGTCATTGTATGGAGAGACCATTGTAATAATGATCTTTCTCTCTCTCTTCCATCCCATTATGGGATGGAAGAGAGAGAGAATGACAGGGCCATGTGGGGAGCTTCAAGGCCCCCTTGGTCCTAGCTGGCTCCCCATGTCCTCTGGGAGAGCGACATTGCTCCTACAAGCAGGGAGCTGCTTTAAATATATGCTCCCTGCTTGCTGAAGCAATGTTTCCATCTGTTTCCTTGCACACATATTTGCAAGTAGGGAAACAAATGAAAACTCTGCTTTCTGCCATGTGGGCCCCCTCCAACGTGTATTGCCCTGGGGAGGTGGTGGTCCTGGGGCTGGGCTTCCGAAACTAACCCCCCTCATTGTTTTATGTTATCCCTGGGCAGGTGGTGGTCCCTGGGGCTGTTGGGTTGGAAGGGGACACCCCCCCACAAAACAAAATCTTTTCCCTCTGGGAGGTGGTGGTTCCCGGGGCTGTGTGGGGGGGGGGTGAAGAGTGTGACCCACCCACAACCAACCAAATCTTAGCCCTGGGGAGGTGATGGTTCCCGTGGCTGTGAGCTGGCCATATGGCCCCCACATTCACTATTATCTTTGAACCAGGGAGGTCGTGGTCCCTGAGGCAGTGGGCTGCCCCTTCCAGAAATTGTGCTCCCGGCTTTCCAGCATTGGTACGCTTGTCTCTTTTAGAGTCCTGCCAAAACATTTGGAATTAACTTATGATGAATTACTGGATTTCAAACACAGTCATTCACACTAATGTCTCTCTATAAAAGCCATGAATAAAATTACAATGTAGTAAGTAGTACCTAATTTCAATTGGAAAGCTAGGCTCATAATAAATATTTCTGGTATGTGCAACACTGCTACTGATTGTATTTATCACACAAGGATAAATGAATCAATTCATCAATAGGAATTATGATTTCTTGTTTTGTCTAATGCATGTCCTTTAACTCACATATCTTCTTTACTGTCTTAATGACCCTGAGAAACTGTACTAGCAGAACAGTCTCATTTATTTTCCAGTATTTGCTTGTGATAGTCATTGCACAGATATTTACTTCTATGGTTCTTGTTAAATACACATCTAATGGAACCCCTTATGGTATTCTAACTTACTGTATAAAGTGCTACTCTAGTGTTTTATAACAGGTAGAGGTACTTTTGTTTTTTAAGTGTATAGCAATATATCAGGTCTTGTGAAGATGGACTTAAATGGCATGAGGTTTGTATGTGAAATGTCAAAAAAGAATAACAGACAAGATCCAGATCATAACATTCAAAAGGATCAGCCCATAGGAAAGTTCAGAAGCGTACTATCTTTGTTAATCATATTGGCAAATGGTTTACAAGCAGAATGTGTTAGTTGCTTACCTAACGGAGGAAGGACAGTGTCTACCGGTGGAAACTGCAAGGCTATTTTTTTAATAGTATAGTTTTATTCAGGAGCATACCTGTTCAACCTTTGGACTTCTATACTTGGAATCAGTGGCAAAGGCAGGCTATTGATACAAATATCTGGGAATGAAGCAGGTTAAGAAGCTGTCTTACTCTCCTGTGTCATGCCATGTTTGTTCCTCTAAAAAGTAAATCAAAGATACTTTAGCATGTCTCACTCTAGCAAATGCCTGGCGACATTAGTGAGTGAATTGCAAGTTATTACTAAGCAGTAGCAGTGTAGGTATTGAGTTTTACTGGTAGGCCATTTAAAAGACCTCAACTTGTTGTTAGTAAATAGCTTTTCCTGGAGAGAGAGAGAAATAACAACATTGTTTGTTTGATCTTCAGAATGCTTATAAATTACCAATTATATACATCCATTTAAGAACCAGAAAAGTAATAATACTTTGCCCTCTCACCATTACAAATGCACTCAATAACAATCAATTTGTTTTCCATATGTAATTATCTCATGCAATCTAAATGTCAACTTCTTAAGTGATCAAGCCATTTAACTTGTGTATATCAAAAAACATGTACCTTCTTTGTTTAGGACCTCCAATCAACGATGTGTGAATATATTGTAATTAATAAATACCTTAAAAAGCTGACAACTCTTATGATTTAAATATTTTCAGTTTGGGGAGAAAACAAGGCCTATCCTGCAAATAAGCAGTTGAAACAATAAACTTTATTAACATTTGTGAACTATTTGACTTATTCAAAAAAAAAATATGTACCAATGTTAATTGTAAAAGGTTAAAAATCTTACACTGTCATGGCCTAAGATTGTGATTTGAAATTTTGTAGACTAAACCAGGTCAAGGTTGATGCAAATATATTGTGTGCATCAGCCAAAATGTTGCTAAGTTATATTGAGTGGGGCTATAAGCACTATTTATGATATGTTTCCTCAGCTATAATTTGGTATTTCCTTTACCCTTCAAAAAGAAGAAACCACAAGAGCAATACCTATAATATCATGTTAAGGGTAAAGATATTGTGCTGAAATGACACTTGGGCAATCAAGTGCTTTGTTTGTCTGCTTCTCTGCTCTCTTGTTTAGGTTTTCTGAATTCCATAGACAAATTGATACATGCCTACTAAAGACACTTTTGTTGGGCTATCATCATAATTCTAATTGAAATATAGTCACAATTTCTAAACTATGTGATTTGGGAGCAGTAGTTGTCATATACACAAGTCAAAAACAAAATATTCTTGTGTTTCTTTAGAAAATAATTCTATTGGACTTTCTGTCAAAGTTACCCATATTGAATATGCACTTCCAATGTCGATGTCTAGAAAAAGTAGCTGATTTTTAAGACACTCATTATCACTATCATCATTATATGATTTATAATGGGTTTTGCTGCTCATGGGCACCGAGAGTGGAGATATGTTAACAACATACTGAGTGAAAAATGCTTTAAACTTTAAAAAATATATGTATATTAGAACTAAGTGTGATTCCTAAGGTCATGTGTAATTCAATAACCTGTCAAACTGGTTCTACAACATTCAGCCTTTAGGAGAATACAGATTAAAAGATTCTATACCTTAGCAGATTTGACTATTGCTAATCAAATCCCACTGAAGAGCTATAGCACAAACCAATTCTTCATTTGAAATGAATATACATTGCAGTGAATGTAGACCTAACATATACAATATGATCAAGTGGGAACCCCTCATGTTCTTTCTTTGGTTCACACTAGATTGATGAAAAGTTATATCACAAGAATTTTGGTTTACAAAAAAGAAAATATACATTTTGCCATTGCATACTTTGATACTATATTCAACTCCAAACTAAGTTAGTTCCTCTAGAGAGCAATGAACTATGCATATGTCATCTTATACCCATGCCTTAACAGTTCAAGAAAAGAGTGCAAGAAGCCTGGAAGCAAGCTTTTTGTAGCTATACTCCAAATAATTTGTGACTCACTCACACTCAAACATTTACACTTGTGGAAAGAGCTCAAGCTATTTCAGAAAATATGCTCCTAACAAAGACTTCTGATGCTACAACAACTTGACAATTAGCCGTTAGCCATTTTCCAACATAACACAAGGAATAGACATTGCCAATATAAATGGTTGCAATACTAGTTCACATATATTAAAATATATATTTTTATGTTTGCATGGTTTTTAGTGATGACATCATGCATAAGTGCATGGCGGAGGCAGTTTAGTATATACCAGAAATTCATGTGGGTATGAGAAGATATCTAGTAGCTAAAACTGAACTATTGAAATGCTGCAGCTGAAATTGCAGGTCACATCCCGACTTGCACTTATTATTGATATAATATGAGTTTATATACTGGCTGTAATGTTGGCCTAGATAAATAATTAGCACCCTCATTTGGAGGTTGTGGGGTGAACGCCAAGTCACTGGGGTGGTGGAAGAATTGCATCTTCCCACCCTTGAACATCCCACAAGCCAAAACTAGGTTTTTCTGTGGTATCAACAGTGCAGGTACACTCTTGGTGAAAATACACAAAATAAGCTGACAGACACAATGCACCATGGACATTTTTTATGTTCAAAAGAGAAACTCCAAAGCTGGTACTAGATTTTGGAGACTGTAAGCTCTTAATCATTGATGCAGGGTTGCATTCCAGGATATGTGGGGCATTCATTATTTTTTTCCTAGGTGGTGCTTTCAGGTAGTACAAGGCAACCCCAGACTCAGTTATCTGAAAAGAGTAAACAATTTATCTGGGAAGTGTCTAAGGATGAATGTCTGAGAATATTGTGTGGACATGGGAATGAGGCAAGAGAGTTATATCTCAGTTAAATTGTAATTCATAAAAAGTATTCTGCCAAGTAAAAAAACACAGTTTGTTCAGTAGGAATGGGTGTAAGAACTGAAGCTTTTTAGAAAACCTTTATTCAACCAAACCCAGTGGTGGCTGCCAAAAATCTCAAGGAGAGGGCAGGGGATGGGGCACATGGGCAATGGGAGAACAAAAATAAAAAATGCATAAAAAAAATACCTGTCTGCTGCCGCCAGCCACCTCGCCCCTCTCCCAATAGAGCTGATGTCCTAGCATTCCCTGGGACACCAGCACAGGCTCCCCATGCAACCTTTGTGCAGCTGCCATGCTATAACTAGCATGACAGCAGCATCAGCATTGGTCTGAGCAGGTTAGTCTGCCACTCAGACAATGCCCTGGAGTCGGTGCTGTTTCTCCAACCCGGCTGTGCAACACAGCCAGGTTGGAGTAACTGACATGCTCACTCCACTCCTTTTCTCCCTCCCCCACCCCCACCAAGGCCCAGCCAGACACCTCCCTGCACATGCTGGCTCAGAGCCAGCAGCTGAAAAATAAAACGATAATCAAATATTGTTTCATTTTTCAGCAGCTGGCTGTGAGCCAGTGGGGCGGCACACCTTCGCCATTGTGGAGGAGCCGCCCTTGACCAAACAATCAATCATGCCACACCTCTGTGATAAAACTGGAGAAATACTTCGCAAGCACCAAATTAATCTGCTCGAGCCCCTGTGGGAAGTAGTATCTTTGCTGCTCTGGGTTTTTTGCCACAGAAGTGCATGCTTCTCTGACTCAGCCTTAGCTTGCATCTTCTCCCGGTTAGAACTGGTAACCGATTAACCACATTTTGATTCAGCTGCAGTCAGTTTTGCCTTTGTCCCTATTGTCTCTTAAGGAATTGTTTGTTTATTTCAACAATTGATAGATTTGTCTTTTTTTTTTGTCTCTCATTTCCAATTCACCTCCTTTTTTGGCCTTGAGTTGTACCTGTGTGATTCATTTATTTGACTGCATTGATTTTGTCGGTTTGTTAGACTGAAAATCATATGCATTTCTCTTGGTATTGCAATCTGCTCGAGCCACACTACAAACGGCTAGACAAGATAGACTTTACTTGGCTCCCCATTGGTAGCTTTACAAAACATGGTTGCTTTTGTGGCACTTAAGGCAGTGGGGGAAGTAATTCACAGGTCATATCCATATTTTGGATTTGTGAATAGCCTGCAGTCTTTTTTTATATTCTTTAGGGCTAAATTATCTTCTCTAACTGGATAACTTTTTAACCCACTTTTTGTGGGCCAGGGATGTTCTGTGGAACTATAAAACAAATCCCTAGTTAACACTTACAGGACCACCTTTGAAATCTTAGAACCTTTACAGAGTTGCACTATAAATAACCAATATACATACCCGTCAAACAATCTGGCCAGTGAATGGGGTGGAGACAAGGGGGGGTGAAGTTAAGCTGGGACTTGCGGACAGCATACAAATAGCCATGAAATTCCTATGGAGAGGACAGAGAAAAATATGTATTTTGGGACTTGCAACCTCTTATATTTCACTGCTCGCACTCTGTATAGTCATTTTCACCACCCCTCTGGCATGTCATTTTACATGAGAAGTGAGATTGGTGCTGTCACTCCCCTGCCATAGAGACTACCTGTGTTAGCGCGCCCGGTCCTTAGTAAATAAACTTACAAAGGTACGCGTATAGTTCGATTAACCTTTTGATTCACATGGAGTATCCAGCTATGTAGTAACCAATGTCCATCGTTAATCGATACACAAATCAATGACCATTAAGCAAATCATTATTCAACAGTTAATAGCGTCAACTTTTCATGAATGACCACAACTCAATATACGTTTTAGCAATTTTATTTCCCTATTGGTTACAATACTAATTCATGGGATTAATTCAATTTTTATTCAATCAACTCAAGATTCATTCTTTAGTGACCACCAAGAACATAATCTAATCAGAACTTGAGAAAACATACATTCTAATGCTTCCGCATAAGCCAACAAAGATGAATATGTCAACATTAGTGGCAGAGTTCAGCAAATCAGTCTATCAATCATTTGCACTATATATGCCAACGTCTCAGAATAGGAACCTACATAACTCAGATTAGCATTAGCATGTGGGACTTCATGCGAAAACAGTTTAGAACATGAATTTGGAAAAAACATCTAACTAAAGAAACTATATAAAAACAGCGCAGTTGGTACCTAGAAAGAAAAGGCACACAGATAATTCAGTCACATTGTCATAGCTACCGTTCCACAGAGTGGATCAGCAATGAAGTCAGTCTTCGTCTTCAGGTCATCAATCAATCAGCATCGCATCAGGCTCTCAAGAGCATGAGCCCAATGACAGAATCTCGAATCGTCTTGGCATCTCTCTTTATCCGTCTCATCACCATCTGTTCTGAAGTTTTTCCCCCTTTGTCACAACATTATATCAAAGTCACTCAACAAGCATTGGCAAAACATATACAAGATCTTTTGGCTTTGTTTTGCCATGTTGTAAACCTGTGTGGCTCCAGTTTAGTATGGCTAAAGGTTAGTGGTGTTGGTTGTTAGAGTGGATAGTAGAGTGTTGTAACCTGGATTTGGCATAATGTTGTAGAGTGAAGTAAGGGGATTAGAGTGTTGTAGATTTGAGTAGAGAGTGTTTTTTAGAGTGGAGTGGAACAGGATGGAGTGGGTTAGAGTGGATTGAGGTAGTGGGGTGGATTGGATTGGAGTTAGATGGGGTGGATTGAGGTAGTGGGGTGGATTGTATTGGAGTAGAATGGCTTGGATTGGATTAGGGTGGCTTGAGTGGAGTGCGGTGGATGAGTGTGGGGTGGATTGGATTGGTGAGTGGATTGGAGTGGGTGGTTTATTTGAACTGGAGTGATAAGGCTGGGGTAGATTGGATTGTGGTGGGATGGATTGGAATGTGGTGGGTTAGATTGGATTGAATTGCAGTTGATTGGATTGGGGTGGAGCGGAGTGGATTAGAGTGGGGTGGATTGGAGTGTGGTGAGGTGGGTGGTTTGGATCAGAGTCGGTGGGGTGGGTGGGGTGGACTGAACTGGGATAGGGTGGGGTGGATTGGAGTAGATTATGTTGGAGTGGGGTGAATTGGAGTGAGGTAGCCTGGATGGATTGGATTGGAGTGTGGTGGACTGACCTGGGATGGGATGGGCTGGATTGGGATAGAGTGTTGTGGATTGAAGTGGAGTGAGGTGGATTGGAGTGAGATGGAGTGGTTTGAAACAGGGGTAGATTGGGGTGGACTGGACTGGACTGGAATGGATTGGACTGGGGTGGATTGCATTGAGGTGACGTAGATTGGAACGGGGGTAGACTGCAGCAGGGTGGACTGGAGTGGGGTTTATCGAGTGGAGTGGGGTGGATTGGGCTGAATGGGGTGGATTACGGTATGATTGGGTGGATTGGATTAGAGTGTGGTGGATTGAATTGGAGTGGGGTGGGTGTACTGGAATGAAGTGGAGTAGACTAAGGTAGTTTGGAGTGGGGTGGATTCAACTGGAGTAGGATTAATGTGGACTACATTTGACTGAGTGGGTGAAATAAAGTAGATTGTATTGGAGTGGGGTGGATTGGGTAATGGTGGACATATTTGAACTGGAGTGGATTGGATTGAAGTAGGGTGGGTTGGGTTGGACGGGGTGGGATGGTTGGAGTGGATGGGATGATTGGAGTGGGTGGGTTGGATTGGAGTAGGGTGGATTGGACTGCAGTGAGGTGGATTGGACTGGACTGGGGTGTGTTGGATTGGGTGAAATGTATTGGATTGGAGTGGGGTAGATTGGACTGGACTGGATTGGGATGGGCTGTATTGTGTTGGGTGGATTGGATTGGTGTTGGTGGACTGGGTTGTAGTGGGGTGGATTGCAGTGGGGTGAATTGGGATGGAGTGGGTTGGATTGGGGTGAGGTGGATTGGATTGGAGTGGGGCAGATTGTTTTGAACTGGAGAGGGTTATTTGGAATTGTAGTGGGGCAGGTTGTTTTGGATTGAAGTAGGACAGATTTGTTAGGATTGTAGGGTGGTAGATTGTTCTGGGTTGGAGTGGGGCAGATTGTTTTGGTTTGGAGTGGGGTAGATTGGAGTGAGCTGAGTTGAAGTCGGACAGATTATTTTGGATTGGAGTGGGCAGATAGTTTTGGATGTGAATGGGGCAAATTGTATTAGGGTGGATTGGAGTGGAATGAATTGAGATGGAGTGGGTGGATTTGATTGGAGTGTGTCAGACTTGAGTGTGGCACATTGGAGAGGGGCAGATTAGAGTGAGACAGATTGATACGGATGAAATAGGGAAGATGGGAGTGGTGCAGATTAGAGTGGGGCAGATTGTTTTGAATTGCAGTGGGGAGATTGGAGTAAGGATGATTGTTTTGGATTGAAGTGCATCAGATTGCAGTAGACAGGTTGCTTTGGATTGGGGCAGATTGGAGTGGGGCAGATTGTTTATGATTGGAGTGGGGCATATTGTTTTGGATTAAAGTGGGGCTTATTGTTTTGGATTGGAGTGGGGCAGATTGTTTTGAATGGAGTGATGCAGATTGCTTTGATTGGAGTGGTGCAGATTGCTTTGGAGTGGTGCAGATTCTTTTTTATTTCAGGGGCAAACTGGATTGATGTAGATGAGATTGGGGTGGGTTGGGGTGATTGAAGTGGGTGAGCTAGAGAGTAACGGATTGAGGTGGGCTATAGTGGATTAGACTTGGGTGGATAGTAGTAGGGCGGATTTAAGATGGGTGTATTGGGGTGTGCACTGCATGATTATTTGGTAAAGGATCATTTCTGAGATTACACATAATAAAATTGCAATATTTAGAACAATCTAATTGTCATCTTTTGAGAACAGTGCCCACAAGCAAAAACAAAAGAAAACAAGAGTGGAAAGTGAGAAAAGACGACTTGGAAAAATAAAAGAAAGCTAACTTTTAGAAATAAAACTTTGCAACTTTATTTTTCATGCCGGGCATGATTTTGCCAGTCACAAGCCTTCTGTTTGTGGGGCACTAGAAGTTAAAAAGAACAAAATAGTACCGTGATCCACTAATAAAGTTGAATCAAGTGGTGCTTGATCCCTGCTCCACACAGAGGAATGGAAATGGGCATGCCTTGACAGATTATGAGGCTGTAAACAAGAGTGCACCCAAACCAACAAATGGCGAGTGACAGGTGGGCTCTAAGTCCTTCAGTTAACAAAACAGAGTCTCGCAAGCAAGAAGCATGCGCTAGCGCACGCAATTGGAGGCTCAACCCCAAAAATGTCACCTGGTAGGAGTAGCAGTGAGTACTCTCCCAGTGCCTTGGCTGGGGATTGAATCAGACTTGGAGAACAGATCTGGGTTGTGCTGCTACCATTTGCCTATGGGATTTTACCAGCTAGATTTTCTGTTCAGTAAAATCAGGTCTGGTGGTCCGGCACTCACAAATTTCATGTTCAGGAACACTGTACCCCTCATTATTGATATAGAAATATGGTCAAGATTTCTGCTTTGCACAACTTACAATTGGGTCCTTAGTGTCTGCTGATGGAACCACATTGACATATTGTAGACCATGCATGCTGATTCCTTTCAGGTGGATCCAAGGCTTGGAAATGATAAAATGGAAGAAAAGTGGTGTTTTGTTGGAAAATGGATTATTGGTAAGGGCAGATAATTACCTACACTTAGCACTAGGCCACTAACCTCCACTTAGGTCCAGTTATTTCTTAATAAATTAAACCCAGCTCAACCCTTGGTAGCTTGGCAACGAGCGACAAGACTTAACTTAGGAGACTAGTTTGTAAACAATTTCAAAAATCACAAAACAGTAAATAAGTCAAACACAAAACACAATAAAAATCCAACACCAATTTATTACAATAGATGATATTTTTATCTTCATAATGACACCAAAACAATAAAAATTCGATAAGGGGAACCGGAGATATGAATTTTTCAGGAATTACTGTTTTCCAGCACATCGAAATGAAAAGTGCCAATCTGGTTGCACCTCGACCAGGGCAAAGTCAGAGTTTAAGGCCAACCACGATAGAGCCCTGCTCGGCTACAGCCCGCGAGAGGCCTCCATCAAAAGTTTACCTTCGGGCTTAGTCATTCTCCTGAAGATTTTCTTCAGCGGGCCCAAGTCACCAGTCCAGTCCGACCTCCTGGAATTCTTCCTCAGATATGCGTTGTGGGTGCCCTCAGTTGAGATTTTTACCTTCAGATTTAGGCGATTTTTCAAGATGAAAATCCTTCGACCGGGGCAAACCTGAATCTGGATCTGATGTCCTTGAAGCCCTCTTTGGATACACTGCCTGGGAGGTCCCGGTCAACTTTATACATTCGGACTTAGTCACTTTTTCTGAGATTTTCTTCACCGGAATGAACCTGCAAGTCAGGCCGGGTTGCGGCTGAGGAGGCCGGCTAGAATTGCCACGACGGGTCGGTCCCTTTATGGAGCTTTTTTTCAAAAGTTCTCCAAACTTCTGGATCTTTCCCCAGACATTCTTTTAAGGTTCTTTTGAGGTCCACAGCTCACCCCAAGGTTCCATAAGGTCCGAGATGCTCCTTGAGGGTGTGGACTAAAACTCCCAGAATGCACCTGTCACTAATGACAAATTGGCCACTGGACAGTGTTCAGCTGGTCAGTTTCTTCAGGAGTTGGTGCAGGGGACTCTGGTTAGCAATTTTTCACCTGTAGCAAACAGGGAGCCCCTCCTTGAACCAGTTGATGCCAGGCAAAGTCCTTCTTGTGGTGAACCCCAAGTGTGCAGCTGGTGCAGTCCTCTAGAGTGCAGTGTCCAGGTGCAGTACATGGGTCCAGCAGGACAGTCCTTCTTCTCCTGTAGTTCTTCCTTGTAGGGATCTGGTAGGGATCTGAGGTACGGATGCAGATCTGCCAGTTTTATCCTTGCTCCTGGGTGAAAAACAGTGGGGTCCTGGTTCTCCAATCAGGTGCAGGGTCCTTCCCCCTGCGATGACCACTTCCTGGGAAGTGTGGCAAAAATCAATCCCAGGGAGCAACATTCCTCAAAAATCCATCATTATTGAAAGTAGTTTTTGGAGGTTACATCTGGCTGAGCCCACCCACTGATGTGGCTAAAAATCTTAAACACACCCCTCTCCTGCCCTTTCCTAATCTCATCAAGAAGGCACCTACTTGTCTGGGGTTGCAGGATGTGAGGGACGTGCTGGGCTACTCCAAATGTCCTTCCCTGCCTTTGAAGACTAGTTTGGCAGCCCTCCCCGCTTCCTGCTTCTCCATCTGCTGAGGGGAATTTTACTCCCACAGGCACATTCCTTTGTGTTCAGCCCAGGCTACTTCACACCTCATCAAGGCAACCTGGCCAGGCTGCCAGAGGGCAGCCAATCAGAGCAAAGCACCACAGGGCTGAAGTTGGCAACTTTTTAGGTAGAGTTTTAAACTCTCTACCTGAGCAAGTTATATTAAATCAAACACTTGTAAGTTGTGGGATTTATTATAACAATTAATTTGATACCAAACTTGAGGTACCTGACTCTTAAGGGGACTTTATAAACTAAAATGAAGTCTCCCCATTCTAGCCTATGGAGGTAATTCACTACAATGAG
Organism: Pleurodeles waltl; assembly: GCF_031143425.1. Lineage (NCBI taxonomy): Eukaryota > Metazoa > Chordata > Amphibia > Caudata > Salamandridae > Pleurodeles > Pleurodeles waltl. Next base: position 144,021,107 of record NC_090448.1, read on the forward strand.
GGAAAAATACATTTGGCTGTTTTACCTCACCAGGGCTTACAAAACTATTTTATAAGGCCACTGCTTATAGTTGCATAGCACCCAGCCCTGGAGCACATAGGGCACACCTTAGGGTGATCTATAGGTAAACATAAGGTAGTTTTAGACTTTGGAAGACATAGCCAATTTTAATGACCCTAATTTGCATATTTATTTTATACAGAGCACAGGACCTGAGACTTGTTAGCAGTTCCCAGGGCACCACCAGAGTCAAGAAAACACCAGCAAAAGTAAAAAATGGGGGCAAAAAATTAGGGGGCTTCTGCAACCACCCGTTTTCTCACAGGTTTCGAGACCAGTCACAACATTTTTTTCAGAGAACTCATTATCTGTATGGGATCAAAATTGATTGCGGTCAGGAATATGTACATAATGCACAAAAGGTGGATCCAATGCAGTATATTTTACACTGAAAACAAATATACTAAGAAAATCACATTATCAAACCTGCCTGCTTCCTTTTTTGACAGAGTGTACTCCTACCTAATGTATGTCTGATAACTCCAGAGAAATCATGTTGTAAATCCCTTCTGTCAGAAATACAAACACGAGCAACCTGCCTTGTCCTTTTAATGCTTTACTTCATTGTTGTGAAGGCACCAGCAGTACCAGTGAAACTGTATCAACTGATCAACTTAACAGCTGTGTTAAAAATGCAGAGTTTGAGCTTCCTCAAGAGTAAATGACAATAAATACAAATAGAAGTCCAAGAACCAACAGAATAAAATCACACAAGGATTGGCAAAGCCAATAGGTCTGGCATGAGCGGCAAGCCTTTTTGCTCTGCCACTGCTTCTTTAGTTTTTTTTGTAAACCTTTATTGATGGGGAAGCTGCCAACCCCCATCAATCTTTAACAAGCATTTGCTATGCAATGGGTCTTGTGTTTCTTTGAGTTAGAGCTATTGGCGTTGTAAATTCCTAACTGGACTTTTCTTGCCACATACATGAAAAAATGAAAAGTAAAACAGTTGACATAAGTGAGCTGATTCAAGCACCAGGGCCGCCATAAGAGTGATCATGAAGGACACACAAAAGGAAAAATAACAATTAAAATAGTAGACATAAGCGAGCGGATTCAAAGTGCCATGGCTGCCAAGAGCGTGAGCGCGAAGGAAACACACAAAAGGAAAAAGAAGTTTGCTTGCAGTCAAACATATCAGCATATGCGCAATTATCCGTGAAAAAGAGTCAGTCCCCAAGGCAGTAAAAAAACCACCCCAAGGAGGGACAAACGTAAACCATTTATCAATGATAACAAAGGATTTAGGAAAGGCAAGCCCATGAACGAGTGATAGGCATGAGGTGGTCATGGTTAGAAGCCCACATAGATACCAACAGGTCTGAAAAGCAGCGCTTTCGCGCTGCTATGGTCAAACTAAAAAGGACAGTGGATAAAAGGTGAAATATGTTTGCCATAGTAGTCCCTGACACTGGAGGTTAATATTTTGTGTGTGAATGTGCTCCTTCTGAAAGAGAAGAATGAAATCACTCACAATGAAGTTAGCCAATGGCTGAAGTTGGCTGACCGACTGTTGCATGATTTATGCTGTAGTGGGCAGGAGAAATGTGAATGCCAAAATAATAGCCCAATAGATGAAGAGGGCTGTCTGAAAACCCTTATAAGTAATTATATTACGCATATAATATCAGTAAAATCATATGGTCTTGGCTAACACTGACCTAAAATGAAACAATGAGAACAGGAGAAGCTAAGGCAGCAGAGATGTAGGACGTCTCTTCTAAAAGTGCAGAATGACATCACTCACAGTGAAGTTAGCTAATGGCTGAAGTTGGCTGACCCACTGTCCCATGATTTGTGCTGTAGTGACACGAGAAAATTGTGAATGACAAAACAATAGACCAATAGATGAAGAGGTCTGGCTGAAAACCTTGTAAGTAATTATAGTATGCATATAATGTCTGTAAAATCAGAAGGCCTTGGCTAACGGTGAATCTAAAATGTGACAATGAGAACAGAAGACCTAAGACAGCAGACATATGGGACATCGCTGTACATTTTGGATATTTTGTCAATTATAAGATGTATTAAACCTGTATGAACACACAATATGTGTAGGTACGAAAGACAATGATAATAAAGCCTTGACTGGTTTGCACACATTTTTGCAACCCGCCTCGCTCGCACTACAATGAACGATAGTTTTTATTATATAATAAACATGCAGGTTGGCAAGCTATATTTTCTACCGTAATGGAGGTGTGTTTCATTGATTTCACCAGGTAGTTATTTTTTAATAGAAATATCATGGGTCGCAGTCCATAGCTCGTCATCATGTCAGCAGCGGATATTTATTTAGCCCCTTATTGCTGGAACTGGAGAAATTTCCAGTTTGGCGCTGGCAAGTATTGATAGCTTAATTGGAATGCAAGTTGTTTGTGAGCACACAGATTTTACCCACCTACAAATAATCAGGAACAATTAAGTGACATCTGAATGGTCAAGATGGCCCAGTGTTGTTGACAAAATGCTGGAATCAGAGCAGAAACATAAATTCCTCCAAAACTTTCTAATTACTATAGGCCACACTTTGATCGTTTGACAAAATAGCATTGCCACACATTACCAGGACTCCTAGGTACAGTAGAAACAAACTGAAAGTATTGCAACTCTTGCAGTGAAAGCATTAGTGGTGAATGTGCTGAGATCCCCCACTTGTGCCACAAGCACAATCATCATAAAATCAGTCTTGTGCTCTTTGTTGCTGATTTGTGAGATTGGTCACTGTTTCTCACAGAAGCACGCTCTTTTCCCGAAGATGGCCTCTGACCAGTGTGGCGGCTTCCCCTCTGTACTACCGAATGGACTGGCACAATCCATGTGCTGGCATTTCATATGAAAATGATGGACCTCTGGTTGGTGTTGGACAAGCTCACATTGCTGAACATACACCTGTCCAACGAAAGGCAAGATTTACATAGATTCTTCGGTGACCTACTGTCACACCTATTCACAGCAACATCTTTAATTTCAGGCCTTTAGTACCCAGCAGGCCTTCCACCCATAGATTACGCAGGAGGGGGTAAGTAGTTTAGCACAGGAAGGGGAAGTGTACGGAATATTTTCTTTCTATTGCTCTAACTAAAATGTCTAGGTAGGAGCGATCATAAACAATACCTTTTAAAATGAAGTATGGAACACAAGAAAGATGCCACACTGTAGAAGGTCACTTAAAAATTCAACAAGATATACATTGAGTATTAATGTAATACTTTTCTACTGGGTTCCTACATTTTAATACATGGCCCTTGACAAAGCTATCTTTGACCTCGCTCGAAAAGAGTGTTCACTAAACCAGATCTCTTTCATAAATCCTATGAGCTAAGATGCAACTATGTAAGGTAAGGCAGTTGTTTACACATTAAACCCAAATGCGGCGTCTGAAATTAAATTACATGATTACTTCCTGGTGCTTGTTCTTACGTGTTTTTTCCTGCACAAAACCCCTGCATGCCCAGAATATTACAAAATGCTATGAGAGTTTTCGCATATCCAGTTTAAACCTCATGTAGTCCAAGTACTTCACGCAATTGTAATGACTTTATAACCTCATTCCTTTCTTCGACTGTAATGGGACCATTAATCTTCTAGAAATCCGGAAGGAGTGGTGGCTGGAGCTTTGATTTGCTTTAAAGATATTCAATCACATAGTCATTGTTCTACTGAGGTGCAGAATATTGATCCTCATAAACGTCTCTGAGACATAATTAATATCAGAACAATGAAAAATGATTGACCTTGAGTTGTCGTTAATAACTAGCCTATGTCCATGCCCTATCGCTCCATTGACTAATCAAGCTATTCTTCTTTCAGATCTATTTCAAAATCGAAATAGTTTATGCATATGCTGTAATGAAGGCTGATATCTCACTGTTTGAAGACAAGTGGGGCCAGCACGTTTTGCATATGTGATCGATGACAACATAGATGACCTGTCCTATTCCATATGTACATGGTACGTTATTGATGATGAGAAGTCGACAATTATTAATTAAGTTCTCTTTTTGGAAACTGGCTTCACTATGACTTCTCTTTTATTCAGTATACATGTCTACAGGAGTGGTATAATTTATTTCCGAAATTCTGAACATTTATGCTTTGTTTGGCAAAGTGGTTAAACATTCTCAGTAACATTAGTGCAGTGAACACAATTTATTTATAAATAAACTTGCCAACACGACTTTAAAATTAGAAAAAGCAATACCTGAAGAATTAAATAAAACTATGGAGTCTATTTAGGACGATGCAATCCTGTAGTACTCTCTTTCATACTATTGAATGTCTTACAGACTTGGACCCGAGAACATCGTATATCACTAGTGTGAATAGATTCACAAATACATTTAAAGGTAGCAAAAAACTACTACTAAGATACTTCTGCCCATATTCATAAAAGTTTTTATGTTTTCTAATCGTCCCTAGAGGGGCCGATTGAGAACTATAGTTTATGAATATAGAAAATAGTTCTGCGGAGAACTCCTTTAATGCTCTTACATACTGGTGGCATATGGCCTAATCCGGGCATCTTGATATCAGAGATACTGCAAATCTTTGTTTATGCCAAAGTAGACTGCGGTGCACTAGTCAAGGCAGGGGCCTATAAAAATGGAGAGAGCATATATATCAACTTGCACTTCACGAACTTGCCATTTGACATGTTTCAGGGGTGCAGGAGAAAAACACTACCCTTATTTACACATTTAATGACACGGAGAGGAATTTGGTGGGTCCTATTTCTGGAGTCCATATGGAGGGAGTATCTAGGTATGCACTTCCACCAACAGCCAGTATGTTATAGTTTAATCCAGTTCATTTCCATCCGTTTAATAAAATCGAGCATACACTGATATTAAGAAAGAAACGCTCCATCTCTGGCTCTAAGGCTGAACAGAAGCTGATTGTCGTCCATACTATGTGTAAAGCTGAACCCATGGGGCCGGATGAGAGAGGTAAGCAAGCTACACATTGACCTTGAAAAGGTACAGTGATAGTGTAGAAACCTTGTAACTCTGCACTAAAGGTGAGAAGTGGTGGAAGTACAGGGCCCTAAAACAATGCTCAGAGTGTAATTGGCTAATAATAATTTAAAGCCAGGCCAGCACGGAGCTGCCCAGAAACGTCTCTTGAAGCCTATCGAGCAGCAGTCAGCAGTTGACAGTGTCAGATGCCACTAAAAAACGCCACCAGGACAGTAACACAGGTGGAGCCAGGGGTCAGCCAAAGGTCATCAACGTGCGTTACTACCGCTGGTTCTTGGATGCGACTTGTGTGGAAGCTAGTCTGAGCAACTTCAAGAATATTGTTGGTTCCTAAGATAGTATTCAGTTGGGTGGCCACATGGTGTTAGGGAGAAATTTCACCACAGCAGGGAGGATCTCTATGGATCATAACACTTTCTTTGAACTGGATAAGTGCAGCACCTCAATTTAGAGAATAGCACGTTATTCACCACGAGGGTTCCTAATAACGGAGTTAATCTGGCAAAGAGAATGGATTGGCCTCAGATGTAAAGGCAAGCCATATTTGAACTGAGAAATGACTGTTAAGAGACTAGAGAATGAATGAATGACTGTAATTTACCAAATGCGAACTGCTACCCGATAAGGGCACCCCGGCACTACCCAGAAATCCAAGCCACATTGCTGAAATTACACATAAATGTTAGAGAAAAGGGATGTTTTGAATTGCTTCACAAACAGACTTTCTGACTCAATTAAACAGAGATTGTCCAGGCTTTCTTATTCCAAGGCTTTTGCTACCAAATAGGTGAAAGACCTGTCACCTCTTCTAACCTTCTTGAATGTGGAGGTCTGGGGGTGGTTCAAGTATTTATGATCCCAAGCATCTTTTAGTGATGCTAGGTTCAAATCTAGCAGTGATATATTTCGGGCTAACCCATAGAAAGCCCTGTGTGTTAACATCAAGGTTTTGAAAAGAATCCTTTTTGCATCAGGGAACCAGTGCACTTGAGCTGTCATTTGTTTGCCACGGGGAAGCTTTCAGGCTCCTGCGTTCGTGCTTCTGTGGGCAGTTAATAAGTTAATTAGGTAGGCAGAGGTAGAGGCTGTTTGCAAAGTCAGACCATGAGGTACTGATCGTGTGCAGTACTGACTTTTGAGGCTATTGTGGTAGCACACGTGGAAACTTTCTAAAAGCACCCAGTATTGAAAAACAGGTGTTAATAACAGAAATATTTAGTTGCCGAAAACTATGTTCAGGGTCAAATTTGACTACGAGATTTCCTCAGTAATGTACTGGTGGGGGACAGAGAGAGAATGTTTTTGGCCTCCATTCATTATTAGAAAAATTGTTGTTATTTCTATATAAGAGTATTTCTGTCTTTTCTGCATTGCATTTCAGATGACTCTCGTTCATCCATTCTATATTCCATCTGAAAGATGTTTTGAAGTTCTGCTCTGATTTAGTGGAGATTTTGTCCAAGGAGAGTATCCATTGTGTATCATAGGCATATGATACGACTGAGATTTCAAATGACTCGATCAGTTTGTCCAGTGAAGATATATGGGCATTAAATAAAAGAAAACTCAGAGACCGCCACTGCTGAACTCCATGAAAGGAAAAAAGGGGGTGATTTTAACCTTGGCGGACGGCGGAGGCCGTCCGCCAAGGTACCGCCGTGAAATGACCGCACCGCGGTCAAAAGACCGCGGCGGCCATTTAAACATTTCCGCTGGGCCGGCGGGCGCTCTCCGAAAGAGCGCCCGCCGGCCCAGCAGAAATGCCCCTGCAACGAGGACGCCGGCTCAGAATTGAGCCGGCGTAGTTGCTGGGGTGCGACGGGTGCAGTTGCACCCGTCGCGTATTTCAGTGTCTGCAAAGCAGACACTGAAATACTTTGTGGGGCCCTCTTACGGGGGCCCCTGCAGTGCCCATGCCATTGGCATGGGCACTGCAGGGGCCCCCAGGGGCCCCGCGGCACCCCCTACCGCCATCCTGTTCATGGCGGGTTTCCCGCCATGAACAGGATGGCGGTAGGGGGTGTCTGAATCCCCATGGCGGCGGAGCGCGCTCCGCCGCCATGGAGGATTCAATGGGGCAGCGGTAAACCGGCGGGAGACCGCCGGTTTACCCTTTCTGACCGCGGCTGAACCGCCGCGGTCAGAATGCCCTCGGGAGCACCGCCAGCCTGTTGGCGGTGCTCCCGTGGTCGGTGACCCTATCGGTCACCGGCCGCCAGGGTCAGAATGACCCCCAAAATATGTCTTCACAGGAAAGGAAGGCAGCTGTGAATTAAGGACATTGTATCAGCGTGCTTAATCTGAATACATCCTAGAACGAGAGTGTTTTGTAAGAGAAATATGTAGATCATTCTTTGCAGGAGCCTGGAGAGTGATGAAAGGAAGGGGTCACAGAGGAAAGGAATGGATAGTTTTACACTTTTAATACTCATCCTTTGTTCATTTTCAAATGTCATGATTTTATCAAGAAAGAATCATTTTCAAGTGTTTTCGATGCCGAAGTGCATACTGATTCGATTAAAAGATCATAATGACATTACCAGCTCTCTCTGTTTTCCTAGTAGCATGTTTCATAGCAACACACTGTTCAGAATACTAAAAATGAGGGTTAGGTGTAAACGTAGGTTTGACCAAAGTATTAGCAGCAATGGTTTAAAGTAAAGACTCCATTTAATTACAAAAGCTGGATTAACCTTTTCCATAATAGGGGAACAGAGAAAAGTTGAATGCTCCGAAGTGAACGTGTCATTGATATTTCAGTTAAGGCTTTAAAAGTAAGGTAGGTAGAAGGTAGGTGGGTAGAAAACTTCATCAACTGATTGTCAGACCTTGCAAGAGGAAAAATAAGAGTAGACGAAATACCCTCAGAAGGTACAGATCAAACATATGCACTGCTTCAATGGTGGTACCTCGCTAAATTGAAACATCCCATTGCATGGATTGTTATCCTTATCAGATGAAAACTGAAGGCTTGAATGGTTAACGGGGCACTTATTGTTGATGAAGAAGCTATTTATTAAGCCCTCAAAAGCTGCTAGAAATTTGGTTGCTGATCTGGACAATCAATAAATGTGCATTATCGTAAAGAGTGGTTATTTGAGGAAGCAAGTGATCTCACCAAAATATCTGCTCTAATTACCATGACTGTGGGAATAAAGAAATAAGGGCCATATTTATACTTTTTGACGCAAAACTGCGCTAATGCAGTTTTGCGTCAAAAAAATTAGCGCCGGCTAACGCCATTCTGAAGCACCATGCGGGCGCAGTATTTAATCAATGACGTTAGCCGGCGTTAGCCGCCGGCGCTGCCTGGTGTGCGTGGAAAAAAACGACGTACACCAGGCAGCGCCGGCGTAGGGGGATATGGGGCTTGGGAGTCAAAAAATGGGGCAAGTCAGGTTGAGGCAAATTTTTCGCCTCAACCCGATTTGCACCATTTTTTTCGACTCCCAACCCCCATAGAAATGACACCTGTCTTAGCAAAGACAGGAGTTATGCCCCCTTGCCCAATGGCCATGCCCAGGGGACTTCTGTCCCCTGGGCATGGTCATTGGGCATAGTGGCATGTAGGGGGGCACAAATCAGGCCCCCCTATGCCACCAAAAAAAAAAAAAAAATGACTTACCTGAACTTACCCTAATGTCCCTGGGATGGGTCCCTCCAGCCTTGGGTGTCCTCCTGGGGTGGGCAAGGGTGACAGGGGGTGTCCCTGGGGGCATGGGAGGGCACCTCTGGGCTCCTTCAGAGCCCACAGGTCCCTTAACGCCTGCCTTTTGCAGGCACTAAAAAACGGCGCAAAAGTGGCCGTACGTCATTTATTTTGACCCGCCCACTCCCGGGCGTGAATTTTGCCCGGTAGTGTAAATACGGCGCACATGCCTCGGAGTCAATTTTTTAGACGTGAATGCCTACCTTGCATATCATTAACGCAAAGTAGGTGTCCACGCTAAAAAATGACGCAAACTCCATGGAATTTGGCGCTAGACGCGTCTAACGCCAAAGTATAAATATGGAGTTAGTTTTGCGTCGGAATTGCGTAAAAAAAAACGACACAATTCCGGCGCAAACGGAGTATAAATATGCCCCTAAATGTCAGCTTTTTCAAATATTTCCACCCAGTTTTTTTTCACGGCATTTAACTCGTAGAGTAGCCTAGCAGAAGCTGTGATGAATGGAGATACTGTGATTCCTCAACGGTTAGTATGTCTGGCACCTGATCACATTCAAGACTTGGTGGGCCCAGACAGGCACAGACCGTTTCAGGACATGCCTGCTACACAGATGGCACTTAAATTGTTGCTTTCTTGACATGTAGGAATCCTAGGGGTGAGATTAGTGGGAACAGGGTAACATCCCCTTTGAGTACTTACACTTCCTGATGGCAGGAAACCTCTGGATGGTAGTAAAGGAAGAAAAGAAAGTAGCCTGTGGAGGAAGAAACAAAGGAAAAAACTGACAGAGCGAGGACTATGATTTGATAGACTAAAGTATAATGTTAAAAGCAAACCACATAAAACTGCATCTGTAACAAGTATGAAGTCAGTCACCATGGTGGCATACAAAATAAGTAAACAAAATGTCACAAAACAACTAAAATTAAAACGGTCACTATTTAGATACAATGTAATGAAAAGACAACAATATCCTTATTTCCTGTGTAATGATGTGCCAAAGTTACACTAAAATGGGCACTCAGGAAAGAGTAGCTTGAAGATCTGTATTAGGTAAAACAACCGGCATCATGTGTTCGCATAATGAACACAAGTATATGAGTTGAAAGAAAGGGACAACAGGCAGCTACTGTCAAATCAAAGAGTGATTTAAAAAAACTAACACAACCAAAATTATCCACCAATAAACTGAAGTATATTGCTAATACCAACACTGGCAAAACCACATAAGGAACAAGTGCAAAGCCTGGGACCTTATAGACAAAACGAAATAACAATCACTGGTACCTATAACCTGTGCCCTCACCATGGCATCAGTCCTCACATCTTCTATGTCATCATTGTTAATATCAGTGAACATTTGCAGTAACATTATTTTTAAGAAAACTGTGCGGGACCATGAGTTATACTTTCCTTAGGGCACGAGTTATAGTTTCTTGAGATAAGTATAACTATAACTGTTGAATTTCTGTGGGTTTGTGTGTGTAACGTATGAACCTAATTATAATGTCCCTGTAACCTTTGTTTTTTTAGTGAATTCCTTAGGTTTTTTAATTATATTTCCTAACTATAATTTCCCTGTAACCTTTGGATTTTCCAGTGGAAATAAAATATCTATCTATATTATAATACCTACTGGAGATAGCCAGTAAGTAGTTATAGTTAAGACCATTTTTTCCAGAAATGAAGCATTCATTTTTTGCCAATTACTTTGGCAGTATTTGACAAATCTTCACAGAATTTTCGAAACTAACACAACACTCACTTTAAGTGGAGTCCTGAAAGTTTCAGGGGGATCCACCAAGCAGGGGCCGAGAAAAAAGGGGGGGGTCCCAAAACACGTTTTCTCCATTCTGTGTCTAGGGGAGTTTGCATCCTTTAGACACCACTACAGCCTGAACCGCTAAATGGAATTACACGAAATTTGGCAGGAAGCTAGTTGTTGATCCACAGATTGTACTCTTCCTCTTTTGTTGTAAACCTGTTCAGTAAATTCAGAGTTATATAAGGTTAAAAAATATAGATATATAGATTTGTAGGGACATGGATCCAGGGGAAAAACAAGGCTCTAATTGGCTAGCCGCAACCCGACAGAAAAGTTCTGGCCATCATTTTGTTTGTCACATCGGCTGGGGAGTGGGAAAAAAACAGTGCAAAAAACATAAGGGGTCAGGATACAGGTATCCTGGCTCCACAGGACACATAGACCCCTCATGGGCAAAAAATTGCCTAACTTGTTTTTTGTGTCTGATCCGCGGCGGATCCATTGATTCTCTGCAGTGCTCAGCGCGGTGATGGATATATTAACATACATCTAAAAAAAATCCATAGAAATTCACAATTTTACCTGAAAAAGGCATTGAAATTAAGTAGTTATAGTTATAAATATAGTTTTACTTAACTGAAGAAACTATAACTCGTGCCAGAAAGTAACTTTAGGCAACGAGTAATAGTTTCTTAACATAAGTATAACTATAAGTATAACTATAAGTGCTGAATTACTAAGGTAAAACGTCAACTTAACTGTAATGTCCCTACCTGTAACCTTTGTTTTTTCAGTGAAAATATATATATATATATATGTGTGTGTGTATATATATATATATATATATATATATATATATATATATATATATATATATATATATATATATACAAAAATCATAGAAATTATAGCTATCTCAAATAATTAGAACATGCACCCTAAGGTAACTATAATATGCTGCCCCCTCCCTCTCAATTTAAAATAGATATCTGGCCCAGGGAGGAGGTGGTCCCCGGGACCTGGGGGATCCGCGCAGCCCCCACTATATCTTTAGCGCAAATGTTATAGCTATATCTGAACACTGCATAGTAGGGAGGCACCTGTGTCCTAGTGGTTAAAGTCTCTGACTTTCAAACTGAAAGTTAGGGATTCCAGGCTAGGTGTGTTAGTGGCCATTCCCCTGCTTACAATCCTTTTCAACTTCAATAATTTAAGGTACATACCGAAAGGTGATCTCACTCTTTTCACTTGACAAATACATTTTTCTATACAATTTGTCCAGAAGCATCTCATTCCGAGTGTGTCATTCATCAAAGCCTAAAAAAGCTTTCTCCCCCTTCTCAATTTGTCTATGTCTATCTACTTCTGTAAATGTCCCTCTCACTCGCTCTTTTTCTCTATCTGCCATCCCATAATGGGATGGAAGAGAGAGAGAGAGAGAGAGGAAGAGAGAGAGAAATAGAGAGAGAGAGAGAGAGAGAGAAAGAAAGAGAGAGAAAGAGAGAGAGAGAGAGAGAGAGAAAGAGAGAGAGAGTGAGAGAGAGAGAGAGAGAGAGAGAGAGAGAGAGAGAGAGAGAGAGATTGTTATTGCAATTTTAGGTTTGAATGTGATAGTTATGGTTTGCAAGACAGAGTCCCTTGTGGCAAGTTCCTAAAGAGCATGAACTGTCTCTTCAAGGGTTGAAAGTTCAAATCCTGGTATTGTATGGTAGTGTGCCTGTTTATTTACTAGTTTATTGAATGGTAAACATTGATAGTGATAGAACATTTACGTCTTTTTCTATTCAAAATCTTTGGGTTGAAAGTCATAGTTATGTGTGGACACTGCAGTGCAAAAAGTCACCTGTAGCCTACTGTTTATCATTTGAAACCCTCCCACTAAAGGCTGAGGGTTCAAGTCTAGATGTCTCAGTGGTCCTTTCTCTGTTGTAATTTTTAGAACGTTTAAATATTTCAAATACATACTGAAAGGTGATCTTATTCTATTTATGAGACAAATGCATTTTTCTTTTTAATTTGGCTAATAATATTTCATTCTAAGTATATCATTCTGTAAAGCATATAGAGATTCTCTCTCGCTCTCTGTCAATTTGTCTTTGTTAATCTCTTTCACTAAATCTCTCTCACTCTCTCAGTTCCTCACTTTCTCTCTTTCTCTCTCGCTTCCATCACAGGTTTGGGTGCCTATATGGGGACACCCGCAGGGCCTGGCCGGAGGCTAAGGCCAACAGCCAACCCCTGCTACATGAGATTTAGAGTTTATAGGGAGTTGGGTTTTGAATTTACTTGTGCGAAACCATAGAAATTCAGCAGTTATAGTTATAGTTCACTCAAGTTACTATAACTCACGCCCTAAGGTAACTATAACTCGCGCGGCTGCCATGCACTGCTAATTGCCCCTCATTTTACATCAGTCATGACATCATTGGTGATAGCACCGGGATATTTGTAAAAAAAATAATGATGAGAATACTGTGCATGGTGAGGGCGCGAGTTATAGTTACCTTAGGACCCAAGATATTGTTACTTAACTCTAACTGCTGAATTCTGGTTTTGTGTGAGTAAATTTAGAGTCTAACTATAATATCCCTGTAACCTTTGTTTTTTATGTGAATTTCTATGGCTATTTTAATTCTATTTCCTAACTATAATGCCCCTGTAACTTTTATATACGTATATATATCTATAAATGTCAATCAGGTCCACGTTCATTAAGCACTGCTAGGTTCTAGCCAGCCAGTTTTTGTTTTACATTTCTTAGTGGTTGGGCCCGTGTTAATAACTGCCCATTCATTATGAGTAGGCTCAGTGATTCACCCTTCTCCCTTTTCACATCGCTTTGGGTCGCAATTGCTATTCTCATCCCTTCATCCTCATGCCATCCAAACCCTTGTTTTAGAAGAATGCTGGTGATTTTGAACTGAGCACAATCAGCCGCGCATTGAAAAAGTTCAGAATTTACCACCGTGTTATTCAAAATGGCTTCTCATAATTACGTCCAATAAATGAAGAATTATAATTGCGCAACGCAACAATCCGTCTTTAAGTGTGTGTGAGGGGACAGGGCGGCCCTCTGTTCTGTGAAAGTATTTATCTCCTCCTTGGAGGAGAGAAGGAACATTTCTTATTAGCCCTCTCCCCACCCTCACCCACCCAAAGTATAAAAAACCCTGACATTGTCTCTAATTCCTCTGCTTTTATTAATGGCAGCCAGTGAATGGTGAGGGGATGATAGATGAGAGCATTACTCCAGATATTAAAACCTAAGCATTATCCGCTGAAGCATGAAGGCTGCCTTCCCTCTCGTCTCACATATCGGAAACTGTGCAAAAGAAAAGTGGTCCTGCTGAGATATCAAAGTATTGACGCGTGTAAGAGCGTATGCGGCTGCCGAGGCAGGCTAGAGGTCACCTCCCGCTCTTTATTCATCTGTTTTCGCTTTAAGATGCAATTTCTTCTCACATAATACACAGTTGTATATAAACGAATGCAAGCCACGGTGATGGTTTGTGTGATGGATGCTCGTGGCCTGAGCAGGTTAATTTATGTGCATCTGCCTTTCTCAACTTTTCAAAACGTAATAAATGTAATCTAGCGTGTAAGTGTAATAAATAAAGGCACAAGTTGTCCCAATCATTTGGGAAATTTTTATGGCGGGATGTAAAGATATGAAAAAGTACACAAATCAGACCCCACGAGCACATGAAACGGGAAGAAATGATGGGTGGTTAATGCGAACTCGATATTCATTTGCAGACTAATATTTACGGCCTCAGTCTCAGTGTCGCACTATCTGCGGGTGAGAAATTGCCCTGAGTTGGGATGGTGGGGAGGGGGACGTTTGGGTGGGGGGAGCAGGACTTTTGGAATAATGGTCACATCCTGTAATATGTTTCCTGCTGTCAAGGTCGGACTTGCCTTTAGGGCAAAGAGGCAGTGCCCGATGGGTTGTTCACATAGGTCAGTGTGTGGGACAGTTTTTTGGTTGTTTGTGGTTCTGTTTTAAGGTCTTCAGGGTCGGCTTTTACTGTTGATTTCACTGATATTGAAACAAACATTGCCAGACTGAAGCTCAAACCCGGGCAGTCTACCACACCTTCAAAGCACCTTTTTTCAGCATTTCTAACGTGTGCAAGGCTGACTGGGGATGAAATTACATGGAAATGTATCTACATGTGATACTTGGAAGAATTTTTCATAGGGTAATGTTGAAGCACAATGTGCATGGCCCTTAGAATCAAAAATAGGACAAAGACTGTGTTCCATTTGTACAGCTTGGTGAGAGCCCTAGTGGCTATGCAGTTTTAGTGGCTATGCTGCTGACTTCGGAACTTCAAAATCTGGGGTTCAGTTCTGGCTTTGGCATTAAATATCGTATAACTGTAAAATTATGTCTTGCTGTAAGGTGAAAATGTGTGATACACATATGTAAGACTGCTTGATATGCAGGACTTTCCCCTGACTCTTAGACCGCGATGGAACCAAGTTATGTCTGGCTGATGAGCATAACTAGTGTGAAACCGGACCTGGGGTCTTGTGTTCCGGTTCAGGAAGGAGCTGGCCTAGCAGTTTGGGCTGTATTGCTCCCATTAGAGCTAGGTCAAGACTGGTTTGCTTATGGCTGGGTCCAAACTGAGATGGCATGGTGGGCAAAATGATGATGCATTGGGGTCCGGCCTGAGTAATTACCAACCGCTGAGATTAATTAAAACATTCCATTCATCAATTTTTTTAATACTTTTTTATGCATACTTTAGTATGTTGCACAAAGTGGGGTAAGTATGCCCAGATGTTGGTCCTAGCACATTGTGTAACTGGAACCAAGCTGTTCCATGACTGATGATCCCTAATTAGGCTGATATTGGTTCTAAGTTGCTTGTGTTCAGGTTCAGTGATGACTCAGCAGTTCAGGCTGGACTGTTCCCTTTGGAGCAGGGTCAAGACTGATTCGCCTATGGTTGCAGTCAAACTGAGGTGGCATGGTATGCAAAATAACATTGGACTGGGATGCAACTTAAGTAATTACCAGAGACTGAGACTAATTCAAGCATTCTATCCATCACTTTTTTGATATGTTTGGATGTATATTCATGGTATGTACCATTTATTTCATTAACAGCTTAAATTAACAATAGATATTGATGCATCAACAAACAGGCATTATTTTTAACATCTTCAAGCTGTCAAATAACTGTATGCTCATTAAAGTTACATACTGTTGCGACTTGACTTGTGTAAAACATTCAGTTTCAGGCAACTGTGGAATTTACTTTAGGTTTGTTTTCTCCTTGTAAAGGTACAGCTGAACACAGTATCCCTGGGAGACTCAATTCAGGCAAAGTCTGACAGCTTTCATTCCTAAGTCTGTCTTAACAGCGCAGCTTTCTATAAGACTTATTGTTTCAATGACATGGAAAGTGGGCATTGGGTCAGCCCCCTTCAGCCATTAGGGGCCAGATGTAGGAAGCACTTTGCGAGTCGCAAACGGCAAAATTTGCCGTTTGCGACTCGCAAATGCGTGTTTCCTATGCAGAAATGCATTTTGCGAGTCGTTACCGACTCGCAAAATGCATTTCCGAATCGCAAATAGGAAGCGGTGTTCCCTTCCTATTTGCGATTCGCAATGGTATGCAATTCCATTTGTGACCGCTTATGCGGTCGCAAATGGAGTCGCAGTTACCATCCACTTGAAGTGGATGGTAACCCATTCGCAAACTGGAAGGGGTCCCCATGGGACCCCTTCCCCTTTGTGAATGGACCCCAAAATATTTTTTCAGGGCAGGGAGTGGTCCAAAGGACCACTCCCTGCCCTGAAAAAACCGAAACAAAAGGTTTCGGATTTTTTGAAATGCAGCTTGTTTTCCCTTAGGGAAAACGGGCTACATTTCAAAAAAACAAAAAACTGCTTTATTGAAAAGCAGGTCGCTAACATGGAGGCCTGCTGACTACAGCAGGCCTCCATGTTAGCGAGTGCCTATACTCGCTATGGGGCCGCAATTTGCGACCCACCTCATGAATATTCATGAGGTGGGTCATTGCGACCCCATAGCGAGTTGCAGTCGGTGTCTGAGACACCGTACTGCATAGCAATTTGCGAGTTGCAAATTGCGAGTCGGAAGGACTCGCAATTTGCAACTCGCAAATTGCTTCCTTCCTACATCTGGCCCTAGCTTCTTTGTGTAATCTCCTTTCATTCATTGGTGTGAAACAATATCAGTCACATCTTAGATCAGAATTTTTTAACACTCACTGTCATGCTACTGGATGAAACAATCCGCATTTTAGGAATACACAAGTAACTATTCTATATATTAAAAATATACATTGGTACTGATTTACAACAAGTATTAAACCAGAACGTTCAGAAGTACATATTTTTTTGTTTGGGTGCAGGTTTGCTGCTTTTTGACATTCATAATCAGGGAGTATTTTATTCCATTGGTGTTAAGTTGTATGTGCCATTACAGGCAAGGATTAACCATGTGCAAATCAGTCTTAATTCTGCACCACAATGGACAGTCTGATCCCAGCAAGTGTCTACAGCCTGTACCAGCCCATGGCACATCACTTAATCCTCTATCATGTCTAAAGAATTTCACTATTACTTTACTCTGGCGTGAGCCCAGGCAATCCATGTATCTCTCATGGCCTCATTCTGAGTTCTGAACTTCTTAAAGTAGGTAATGCCCCAGTACGTTTTCTTTCATAATTTGGAGCTTTCCACCACAGGTAAATAATGAAAGTGAGTGCAAAATTACAGCACCGTTTGGGATCAGACATGTTGGGCCTGTTTAGCAATGGCAGTGGAGTACCGTCAGCCAAATTCTCTGTTCAGCTGCCCAATTTTGAGTCGGGTGGACCCCAAGTTTACATTGAAGCATAAAATTTACTCTGTCGGTGCAAACCTTCCTCCAACAGACCTTGGGAATACGGGTCATCAAAGGAAAGCTATCTAACTGTCTGCTCTAATTAAAGTATACATATGTATGTAATGCTGCAAATGGTGCTGGTTTTGAGGCGTACTCCTAGTAGTGTCATACAAGATGTCCCTCAGGCTCCTATTTTCACTCTGCGTAATTCTGTATAAGTTAGGCTTAAGTACAAGGGGAATGAAGTCTACTTAAAATGGACATTTTTCCATTTCTTCCTTATAGATGAAAACATTTTGCCCATAAAGAAAGCTCTTCTCCCACACCCTCACCTACTCTGGTGCAGATGTGATCCCCTTCACATCCCAGAAGAGTGAATTACTCCAAACCTTGGCTTAAGTAGATTTGTGACTATTTCCAGGGTAGGAATTGATCAGAAGGGAGTTGGGAATGTCCAAAAATGTGCATGCGTACAAGGTTAATCACACATTGTTATTCCCACTTCTCCCCGTTTGTACTGGGCTTCCACCTGTAAATATCTCTCCACTCATGGTTTAGAAATCAGCAGTAGTAATCTCATTTATGCCTAACAGGATTTCCTTTGAAAATTCCTGGCACGTGTGAGTAGGCATTTGCAACCATAAGCATATCTTTGCAGCCAAAAATGCCTTTATGAATGGTCAAATTGTCATCATCATTACCACTATCATCATCGTCAGTACCACAATCACCATTACCACTGACACCATTACCACCATCACCACTACTGCCACCCCTACCAAAACTATCACATCCTTTTTTATAAGTGTAAGGGCACTGTAAGTTGACAAAGGCATATGTGTGTGTGAGGCATTGTGTGTGTGCTATTAATAATAAATCAAGTGTTGTAAAAGTTATTATATCTATCTTCAATGTGATAAACTCATAAACCCTGCATTTGTTCATGTCTGTGTTTGCAAGTATTACCAAATTAAATGCAAATATCTTGATTATGCCAATGTCTGTTTAGTAACACAGGTTTGGCAATGACTTTCCATTTGATTGTTCATGTCGGTGCTCTGTGGTCAATTATGTGATAGTGGTAATATTAGCAATACGTATGATTCCAATAATCATGAAAAACTGCAACAACAATAATATTAATAATAAGTTAGCTATTATTTTCAAATGTATTATATTTTTCATACGGCACTGCCTGACACAGAGAATGGGGTGCAGGCCTGGCAAAAAGAATTCAGTAAAGAGTCGGAGACTTCCCAGGATGTAGCTCAGTGCACAGCTTAATTGCCCTGCGAGCTTATTTTCTGTGTGCACAAAAAACACATATTTCTAGACAGTTATTGTAGAAATAACATTGGTGATTTTCTTTCTAAAAATGTCATTTCCAGTTTGTGGTTCCCAGAATTCATTAGATCAGGACTTTCACTGAGTGCTTCATTTGTAAAAAAAAAAAAAAAGAAAATGTGCCGGCGCTGAAAGCTCTCTAAAACACACAACTGCTGGATTTAAATGTGCAAGCACTGAGGGCCATATTTATACTTTTTGACACAAAACTGCGCTAACGCAGTTTTGCGTCAAAAAAATTAGCGCCGGCTAATGCCATTCTGAAGCGCCATGCGGGCGCCGTATTTATTCAATGACGTTAGCCGGCGTTAGCCACTGGCGCTGTCTGGTGTGCGTGAAAAAAAACCACGTACACCAGGCAGCGCCGGCGTAGGGGGATATGGAGCTTGGGCACCAAAAAATGGGGCAAGTCAGGCTGAGGCAAATTTTTCGCCTCAACCCGATTTGCGCCATTTTTTTCGACTCCCAACCCCCATAGAAATGACTCCTGTCTTAGCAAAGACAGGAGTCATGCCCCCTTGCCCAATGGCCATGCCCAGGGGACTTCTGTCCCCTGGGCATGGTCATTGGGCATAGTGGCATGTAGGGGGGCACAAATCAGGCCCCCCTATGCCACAAAAAAAAAAAAAAAAAAACGTACCTGAACTTATCTTAATGTCCCTGGGATGGGTCCCTCCATCCTTAGGCGTCCTCCTGGGGTGGGCAAGGGTGACAGGGGGGGTCCCTGGGGGCATGGGAGGGCACCTCTGGGCTCCTTCTGAGCCCACAGGTCCCTTAACGCCTGCCCTGACCAGGCGCTAAAAAACGGCACAAAAGTGGCCGTACGTCATTTTTTTTGACCCGCCCACTCCCGGGCGTAAAGTTTGCCCGGGAGTGTAAATACGGCGCACATGCCTCGGAGTCAGTTTTTTAGACGGGAACGCCTACCTTGCATCTTATTCACGCAAAGTAGGTGTCCACGCTAAAAAATGACGCATACTCCATGGACTTTGGCGCTAGACGCGTCTAACGCCAAAGTATAAATATGGAGTTAGTTTTGCGTCGGAATTGCGTAAAAAAAAACGACGCAATTCCGGCGCAAACAGAGTATAAATATGCCCCTGAATGCTCAGGCAGCGTAATCCTAAAGAAATCTCAAGCCTCTTTAATCCATTTATAGCCACTCCCTGACACTTCAGCTCGCTCTTGCAGCTTTCTGCTTTCTCCCTTGGAGACGCTTTTTCGTTTTTCTCTTCCTCCGCCTTTCCCATATGTGTCTTTTGCTCGTAGTAAATACCGAATGCAGAATACGAGGTGCCAGCCCTCAAAAATAAGCGCCGGTGCCCCGCTTCGGTAACCACTGGCTCAAAATAGGCACTGCTTTTATATTTACTAACTAGCCTCAATCCTCCTTGGAACCAGATATGTTCCTTACTTAGAGGGCTGCAGTGATCAGCAGCTGAAACTTAACCACAAATCGAGTCGAAGGAAAAAAACATTTAGAAATGTTTCAAATAAATGTTAGATGGTATTTTTTTAACAATTCAGCCAAATTAACATGAAGCACATTTTTGTCACATGGACATTGACCATTAGTGAACAGATCACATATTAAACCAAAATGGGAATTCTATGACGTACGTTAGCATGTATGCATGTGTGCTGGTAACCTGGGATATAAAGTATAAATGGTGACCAAAAAATAATGCAGAATCTCCTTGTAACTAGCAATAAACCACACAGAAATACGCAGATACACTAAACACAAATTGACAAAATATATGCAGAGTTGGTTGAGGTCTCTGTAGGGGTCCGCAAAATTAATATAATTTCTGTTTGTGTAATTTTATGACATTGTGGCAAAACGATGCAATATAGCACGTAACACAAACTCTGTTCACATTAAAGTCAGACCTTGATTTTATGCCACATTATCCCAATATACTTGGGTTTACATGAGAATATCAACAAGTATGCACAATTAGATATATCACAGGTATAAGTGCCTTGGATTGTTATTTTTTTCCTGTAGTGGGAAGGGTGATAATATTTCCTTGTATTATGGCATGAAAATGATTGCAGTTATTTGCATGAATAAAAAATGAAACTGAATCCAGATTATTTAAATATGGGGGTCTCCAAGATGGAACTCAAGGTACATTGTAAACAACTGTCCAGAGAGTATGTTCAGCAATACCTTGGGGTTAAAAATTCTGTATAATTTATGATTACTTGCTGCTCAACTGAAGACTGAGACAAGAAGTATTCAGGAGAGGCTTGTGTGGCTTTGTCGAGGGCAGGGCAGGCAGTGCGGGGGGGGGGGGGGAGTGCATAGGGGGCCCAGGAGAAAATGAATTAAATAAAATCACTTACCTACTGTTAGAAATGGTGTCTTTAGTCTGTTCAAGAAAGGACCCTCACTCTAGTCAGGGTAAAAGAGAATCACCCTCAGCTAACCACTGCTTACCCCCTTGGTAGCTTGGCAGAGCAGTAGGCTTAACTTCAGAGTGCTAGGTGTAAAGTATTTGTACCAACACACACAGTAACTTAATGAAAACTCTACAAAATGACACACCAGTTTAGAAAAATAGGAAATATTTATCTAAAAAAAACAAGACCAAAACGACAAAAATCTGAGATACACAAGTCAAGTTATGAATTCTTAAAGATTAAACTCAAAAATAGCGTTTAGAAACAAAAAATGCTTTGATGAGGTGTTAACACGGCTTCGCGACGGAGTCGTTCCCAACAAGCCGACAGCAGAGGCGCCCGACACGGAGTCGCATAGAACCCCCAAGTACAGTACCTTTGGTGAAGAGTGAAAACAAGTTGATGCGCGAAGTTGGGGATCGCGGCGTCTGAGCGAAACGTTGAATCCGCGCACTTCGAGTGTCGTAGGTCACGACGTAGTGCGGCGACTTCCACGGAGTCGCGAACTTCAGCGGGGCTGCAGCGGCATCGGGCCTGCGAAGATCATCGCGTTCCAGTGAAGATCACGGAATCGGTTGCAGGTGGCGTCACCGGATTCAGCAGTGGCGTCGGTCTGAAGTCGTCCAAAGTCGATTTCCTTGGATTTCCACCAGCTTTCCTTTCAAGGGCCCAAGGACTTGATAGGGCACCACTTATCAGAGCAGGAGTCTCTCCAGAGACTCCAGGTGCTGGCAGAGAGAAATCTTTGCTGTCCCTGAGACTTTGAACAACAGGAGGCAAGCTCTAAATCAAGCCCTTGGAGATTTCTTCACAAGATGAAAGGCACACAAAGTCCAGTCTTTGCCCTCTTACTCTGGCAGAAGTAGCAACTGCAGGATAGCTCCACAAAGCACAGTCACAGGCAGGGCAGCACTTCTCAGCTCTTCAGCTGTTCTCCAGGCAGAGGTTCCTCTTGTTTCCAGAAGTGTTCTAAAGTCTGTGGTTTTGGGTGCTCTTTTAATACCCAATTTCTCCTTTGAAGTAGGCCTACTACATTTGAATGTGAAATCCTGCCTTTCCCAGGCCAGGCCCCATACGCTCACCAGGGGGTCAGAGAAGGCATTGTGTGAAGACAGGCACAGCCCTTTCAGGTGTAAGTGACCACTCCTCATCTCCTTCCTAGCACAGATGGCTCATAAGGAAATGCAGACGACACCCCAGCTCCCTTTGTGTCACTGTCTAGCGTGAGGTACAACCAGCCCAACTGTGAAACTGACCCAGACAGGGAATTCACGAACAGGCAGAGTCACAGAAATGGTATAAGCAAGAAAATGTTCACTTTCTAAAAGTGGCATTTTCAAACACACAATCCTAAAATCAACTTTACTAAAATATGTATTTTTAAATTGTGAGCTCAGAGACCCCAAACTCCACATGTCCATCCGCTCCCAAAGGGAATCTAAACTTTAATCAGATTTAAAGGTAGCCCCCATGTTAACCTATGAGAGGGTCAGGCCTTGCAACAGTGAAAAACGAATTCAGCAATATTTCACTGGCTGGACATATAAAACACATTACTATGGCCCTCATTACGACCCTGGCGGTATAGAACCGCCAGGGCCGCGGCACGCGGGAGCACCGCCGACAGGCTGGCGGTGCCCCGCAGGGCATTCTGACCGCGGCGGTAACGCCGCGGTCAGAACAGGAAAACTGGCGGTCTCCCGCCAGTTTCCCGTGGCCCGTTTGAATCCTCCAAGGCGGCGCAGCTTGCTGCGCCGCCGAGAGGATTCTGACAAGCCATACCGCCATCCTGTTCCTGGCGGTTCGGCCGCCAGGAACAGGATGGCGGTATGGCTTGTCGTGGGGCCCCTGGGGGCCCCTGCAGTGCCCATGCCAATGGCATGGGCACTGCAGGGGCCCCTGTAAGAGGGCCCCACTTTGTATTTCACTGTCTGCATTGCAGACAGTGAAATATGCGATGGGTGCCACTGCACCCGTCGCACCTTCCCACTCCGCCGGCTCGATTACGAGCCGGCGTCCTCGTGGGAAGGTAGTTTTCCCCTGGGCTGGCGGGCGGCCTTTTGGCGGTCGCCCGCCAGCCCAGGGGAAAACTCTGAATACCCGCCGCGGTCTTCCGACCGCGGTGCGGTATTCACGACGCGCAACTTTGGCGGGCGGCCTCCGCCGCCCGCCAAAGTTGTAATGAGGGCCTATGTGTCCTACCTTAATCATACACTGCACCCTGCCCTTGGGGCTACCTAGGGCCTACCTTAGGGGTGCCTTGCATGTAAGAAAAGGGAAGGTTTAGGCCTGGCAAGTGGGTACACTTGCCAAGTCGAATTTACAGTTAAACACATAGACACTGCAGTGGCAGGTCTGAGACATGATTACAGAGCTACTTATGTGGGTGGCACAACCAGTGCTGCAGGCCCAGTATTAGCATTTGATTTACAGGCCCTGGCACCTCTAGTGCACTTTACTAGGGACTTACTAGTAAATCAAATATGCCAATCATGGATAAACCAATCACATACAATTTACACAGAGAGCATATGCACTTTAGCACTGGTTAGCAGTGGTAAAGTGCTCAGAGTTCAAAAGCCAACAGCAACAGGTCAGAAACAATAGGAGGCAAAAAGATTGGGGATGACCCTGCATAAGCAAAATAGTCCAACACCTACTTTGCTCCTGTGTCGCTCCTCTCCCGTCGCCTACTGCAGGCACAGGTTCCCAGCCTGCCCTGCGCCTGAGCAGCATCAGAATTGGCTTTGAGCACCCAGCCAGGGTGCTCCCAGGCAGACTGAGAGCCTGTGCAGGCTGTCTAAAGCCCAGCAACTGTGTTGCTTGACTAAAGAGAGCCCTGTGCGCATGTGTGTTTGGCCGGTCCGAGACTGCCGGCCAAACACATGCGCTCTGAGGCGAGTGCAGCGCACTCCCCTCAGCTCGTCACCCCCAATGTCCTGCCCCTTTCCCATGGAAAGGCTTATAAACGAACAGAGGAGCCGCACCTGGAAGTATTAAGAATAAGAGTGGGGATTCATCCCTTGAATGGGAACTCAGCGATAAATAAGGATATGATAGCTAGATAGACAAGAAATATTAAGATTAAGAGTGGGGATTCATCGCTTGTATGGGAACTCAGAGATAAATAAGGATTTGATAGATATTACAGGCAGATGTACATGTGACCTAAGGACCAAATGTGATATTTTGCACATTATGGTGGATTGCTTAACAGTCTTGCCCCTCCCAAGAACTAGGTTGCGTCCTTATTTTTAAAAAATATGGTATTAAGTATTGAGCAGAAGCCATAGCTCTTTTGATTGATATGCATTTTTTTGGACATTGCATATGCCATTGGAAGCTTTGTAATTGCTGTGAAAAAGTTTTACTAGTGTAGTGTAGTGTTGTGTAGTGTATGTGATTTTAATCAATGTTGTTTTTAAATATTTGAGCTATTATAGGGCAGTTGAGGGATAAGCAAGAGGGTGTATAGTTTTCAGGTTTTAATAGGTGGATAGAGGTTTATTGGTGGATATTTATTGTATGTAATTGACGGGATGGTTTTAAGTAGGGGATCTTTGTTTGCCTTTTATTTTGTTTAAAGTTGGATTTCCTGCGCTGGACGAAGTCACAGGAGCTGCGTCGATCCGGTGGGCGTTGCGTCAAATTTTCTACTACAAGACAGGCACTGTGTCGATTTTCACAGCACAAGGAGTCCTTCTTGAAGGGATGAAGTCTTTTTGGTCCTGAGACTTCAGGGCACAGGAGGCAAGCTCTATCCAAGCCCTTGGAGGGCACTTCTTCACCTCAGCCAGAGAGCAGCAAGGCAGCAGGGCAACAGCAAGGCAGCAGTCCTTCACAGAAAGCAGTCAGGTGAATCCTTTGGGCAGCCAGGCAGTTCTTCTTGGCATGATGCAGGTTCTGGTTACTAGTTTCTTCTCCAGGAAGTGTCCCAGTTGGTAGGGGAAGAGGCCCTGTTTAAATACCCAAATGTGCGTTTGAAGTGGGGGAGACTTCAAAGAGTGGCTTAGAAGTGCACAAGTTCCCCTTTCAGTTCAATCCTGTCTGCCAGGGTCCCAGTAGGGGGTGTGGCAGTCCTTTGTGTGAGGGCAGGCTACTGTCCTTTGTCATGCAAGTGCCAGGCCCTCCACCCTCCCAGCCCAGGAAGACCCATTTAAAATGCAGATGTAAGCAAGTGAGGCAGAGTATCCTGTGTTTGGGGTGTGTCTGAGTGAATGCACAAGGGAGCTGTCAACTAAGCCCAGCCAGACGTGGATTGTAAAGCACAGAAATATTTAGTGCAGAGAAATGCTCACTTTCTAAAAGTGGCCTTTCTAAAATAGTAATATTAAATCCAACGTCACCAGTCAGTAGGATTGTATATTACCATTGTGGCCATACTAAATAAGACCTTCCTACTCCTTTCAGATCAGCAGCATCTACCACTCAAACAATGTATGAGGATAACTCCAATGTTAGCCTATGAAGGGAGCAGGCCTCACAGCAGTGTAAAAACGAATTTGGGAGTTTTACACTACCAGGACATGTAAAGTACATAGGTACATGTCCTGCCTTTTGCCGACACAGCACCCTGCCCTAGGGGTTACCCAGGGCACACCTTAGGCGTGACATATGTAGAAAGAGGGGAGTTTTAGGCTTGGCAAGTACTTTTAAATGCCAAGTCGAATTGGCAGTGAAACGTTACACACAGGCCTTGCAATGGAAGGCCTGAAACAAGGTAAAGGGAATACAATCAGTGCTGCAGGTCCACCAGTAGCATTTAATCTACAGGTCCTGGGCACATATAGTGCACTCTGGTAGGGACCTATAAGTAAATTAAATAGCCCAACAGTGTATGATTCAATGTTACCATGTTTAAATGGAGAGAGCATATGCACTTTAGAACTGGTCAGCAGTGGTAAAGTGTGCAGAGACTAAAAACCATCACAAATAGTATCTCAAATGTGGAGGAAGGCAGGCAAAAAGTTAGGGGTGACCACCCTAAAGCTGTCAGGTCTAAAATTGGTAGTAAAGGAGGAATCTAAAGAATTAATGGCTTAGACCTTAACCTTAGGGGACATAGAAATGCCCATCTGACAGCGCCTTTCTCTCTCCTCTACAGGAGGCTTTACTATGCCCAAAAGATCTCCAACCATAGACCTAGGTACCCCTATTTCTGCCCTTAGTACATTGATACAATTAGACAGCTCATCTTGGAAAGGAAGAGAATTGCCCATGTGTGTAGCTGGATGCCCGTCCCCATCATAGGATGGGTGGGTTGTCGGAAATCCACTGGGGTGAAGAGTTTACATCCAGCCCTTGGAGTGGTAAAAAGCGGTAGCTGCAAGGAATATAAGGATATGAGGACGATGCTAAAGAGAGGGCTACAGTCTCTGGGCCTAACACTGGGCCGTAAAGGCTACATGATGGTGACTTGCCTATGCTTTGGGCCTGAGTTTTGTCTCTTAAAAACATACTGAGTATACTATCATGTTTGTTGGTCATTGAGTGGGACAAGGGGCTCTGAGTGGGACTCTGAGAGTGGAAGGCATCAGCTGCAGGAGCCAGAATCTCCTCACAATTTACCAAAAGGTTATCAGTGTGATCAAGCACACAGTTTCCTCCCGTCTTCTCCAGACACTTCTTGCACTTCTTTCCTGCCACCCCAGTCCCACCCCAGTCCCACCCTTCCATTTGCCCATCGCTTTCCCCAGGCATGCCAAAAGGTATTATGATCTAATGACAGTGAATGAGTGAAATAGATCACTAGTTGTCACAACAGAAAAGGACCAGATTGTCTACTGATACAGTTCCAAACGTAAATCTTGTGCAAAGTAAAGCAAACAATAAAAAAACCTGTTCTCTCACTGTATCTTTAACAAAAGAAAGGGACGCTCGTTAGAGGAGTGGCCCAGCCCAGCCTCTCATGGGCTCCGATGAGCATTGGCGGGCCTGCCCATGTCCTGAGCAGCAGGATGCAGAGAGGGCTTTTGAGCGCATGTAACAGGTTGACCACACCCCCTCCAGGAAGCTCACACAGCAACCACTCCTCCAGGGGTGTCCTAAACTGGATACTGTAGACCATGGGGGCCCTCTAGGTGTCCAAAGGATTCTGCCCCCAGTAGAGGGCTGGAAAAACATATCTAGTATTCAACAAGTAGTAACCACTGACAGCAATATCACAAGACAATGACAATAAATGCTTATTACATATTTAATATACTGATTTGGACATGGTCCTGAAAAGGCCCTAGATTCAGTAGCCGCTAGGGGCCAAAACACAGGTTGACTGTCATCCTGTTCATTCTGAAGCAAAGTAATAAGGTGTTAAACAACCAATATAAACAATAAAATCTATTAAGAACATGTTTTACTTTCTATAATTAATCATTGTAAGTGTTGATTTTTCAGATTATAATTTTTTCTGTATTCTGCCATGTTTGTCCATCACCATTAACTCTACTGTACCTCATGTCTGCCTGCCTCAAGATAATTGTTCTCAGTGGCTACTCTGAGTCCGGAAATTCTACCAGGTTTTGCAGGATTCTGATTGACTATGGAACATTTCACAGTCTAGCCTAACATCTCACAAAGATACTTTAGTTTGGTTATTATTTTGTAAACAGTTGCCAAACATCTTGAATTCCATAAACATATGTCAGCTTTCCATGGTACTGTTAGAAACAAACTCTCCAGTAAAACCCTGTCCTGTACCATCAATCTATTACTGTGGTCTGAAGGAGTCTGGGGGACTTCAGAAAGTCTATGCACAATACAATCTGTGCAAATCATTTTGGTCCAAAAAGGTATCATGCCCTAGAATATTTGCATGCAAAGAACAGAGTATGAAGATCTATTGTTTTGTTTTCTCAGCATTTGTATTACACGATTTGGTAATTAATTTATACAGGAATAGACACGTTTTGCATGTTTGGAAGCATTGCATTGGCAATTGTACAGTAAATTAACTCATAGAAAACAAACAGTTAGTGCATCTCTCCTGTCCACCTGTCAGTGTGCCTACGGAGTAGACTGTGTTGATAATACTTTGCTTGCAGTAAATGTATAATGAAAATAAGCAGGCTGCCACTTTCACTACATATTGGCTTATGTTGCTCTCACCAGCAGTAGCTCACACTCAGATGAATATTAAAATGCCTATACCATATTTTGGGGGAAAAAGAAAATGGAGTACACAGCCTGATGGCTCCTGGCTGGTGAAATATTTTTTTGAGGATTATTAACATGATGGAGAGCCTTTTGGCAACAGAGTTAAGGAAATGTAACAAATATAACCCAAAAAAGAGGGAGCGAAAAAAGGTAGAAAAGAAAAAATAATAAGAATAGCAGGAGTAATGGAGAGGGATAGGATCAAATGGTACTAGGGTAGAAATACTTCTCTACCATTGTAAAGATAGGAGTAGAGTACAAGGGATGAGAAAGGTAGAGGTATTACGATAGAGGCTGGCGTATAGGTATGAAGGCATGGGGAACAGTTTCAATATAACAGTTTAGTTGAGAGTAAAGGTGTTAAGGTATGGGCACCAATAAAAGTGTTATAGTAGTAGGCATGAGCATAGATCTTTAAGAATAGGCAGCGGTTGAAGTTCTAGGACTGCAGTATAGACATTATAGTTTCAACAGTGCAAGAACATAAGTTGTTCATTGTGGTAGATGAAAGTCCACCACAAGTAATAAAGTCAAGAAACTTTCAGGTTCAGTCAAATGTTTCAATAATTAAAACCTGAACTCAACCCCTGATAGCTATGGTACAGAACGGACAGACTTCACTTAAAGTAGCTGTGCAAAGCATTTAGAAGTACCAAAACAGTTAGAAAGTCAAAGATACAGCACAATAAAATGACACCAGCAAAGTGGACTTGTAGGAGTCTTCAATAAGCCATTCAGGGATTAACTAACTTTCTGAGTATTTTAGGGGTCAGAGCGCATATACGGACCACTGTACAGAAGTGTTCCAGTGTAAATGAGATTCAGCCAAAAAATGGTTGTGACCATGCAAAATGGGGCACTTTCTCAAACGTAGGAGTGTCGGTAATATGGAATATAAAGAGGTAGAGGATTTAGGGTATAGACATGGGTATACACATTAGGGTATACGTAGGGGCATTGGTCTAGGACACAGATGGATGTAATGGGGTATAGGCGCCAGGAATATGGTATAGGCAGTTGTAGAAGACTGGTTTGATGGATAAAGTTTTGGCATCAATGTAGGATTAAGACGAGGAATGAAGACATTAGAGAGAAATAAAGAAGGACAAACACATCAGAGAGGCCCAGGAGTAGTAGGGAGTTTGTGGTGATTTCCGTGCAAAAAGGGAAGAAGAGATACGTATGCTCTTTTGTCAGTTTGTTTTATTTTAAATGCTGCCGGATGTATACAAATATAGGTCATTTGAGGCTTATCCTCTAGAAATATTACCTTATACTTTCAAGCTCTCTGGTGTGTATATCCGTTGTCCCTTTCAGGCCTGCGGATGAAATCTCCTATATAGAGTCAATCACTCAAATAACTTACATATTAGAAAATTTGGCATGTGCCTAACTCCTGAATATGTGTGAAGGGGGCCAGTGAGAAGCCACATGCAATATATGGTAGGCCCCTAAAAGTGATCAAGTTTACTTCTGAATATAGAGCTTGAAGCTGATTTCCTGATTGTAGTTATAGATGGGGCATATATGTTGCCGGAGCACATTTTTAATTCTGTGTACCTATTTTCATACATTTTATACATTATTTATCTCAGTTTTCTATAATGCATCTTCACCGCTAAGAGTATTAGAGTACTTTACAAGAAACTTAAATGGACTACATTACAACACAGAAGGCAACAATGAGAAGTAGTTTACAATAAATTTAGAGACAGCAGTCCTTTGAGCCCTATAGGAAACATCAAGATAAAAGGTTATCACTAAATATGCGGAAGCAGAACAGCAATTGAGTAGTCATATCGTACTCAAGTCTTACGTGAGATTTATTCCTAACTATTCAAGACCAGATTCACTAAGCAGTTTCTGTGAGTGATTTGTTTATTACTTAGGACCGACCTTTTAACCTGATACAACCAACATTTGCCTCTGGATGCAGAAGCTATGGGGTGACAAAACGTATTCATCCCATGAAATCCTTTAATTTACCCAGGGTGTCTGTTTCCAAACTAACATATGAAAGTGTTAAATTGTGGTAATTATCAAGGACACTGACTACTATTGAGATCCATATATGGTTTAGATCGATAACAATTCTTCAATCCATGGTGAACATTTGCAAAAACCCCTACACTTTAAAAACAAGCCAGCAGGTTTTATTTACTCCGCAACAGTGATAAGTGCATCTAATTTCTAAGATCAATTACAACTTCACATAGGAAAGTGGTCTACAGCAGTGAAAAGTACATCTAAATGTTCTATTGTTATTCTTGAAGGTTACCGCATTAATTGTTGATTTTATACAGAACATAAGCAGCCAGGATACTGTTTCAAAATATTAATAAAAGCAAAACATGATCAGAAGTGTCATGACACGTCACACGTGTTTTAATATCTTCCTGCTATCACTTTGATGATTTTGAAGGATACCAAAATTTGAACCCAAAGCTTCCTAACACAGCCTCCCCGTTCTGTAATTTGTGCTTTCTTTGGTCCCATTACAATAAGGAAAGGAATTCCCATATGATAATTCTGCTCCAAAATGTCATATACAAGTGCAGGAATAGTAGCTCACTTATGGCTCTGACTGAGCCTGGAAATTCTAGTGAGTAAAATCACTGAGGGGAAAGGGCTGCATTGCGACCCAATCCTTTTTCAGACCCCTGCCCGACCCTCAGAACGGCATGGGGGACAAGAAATGCTCTCCCATGCCAGGTGACAGTCTCCCTTTCCCTTCCACACACTACCCAACCCTCTCGCCTCACTCCCCCGTACCAGACCTCCAGCTCACATTTACCACCAGCCTCTCGCAGATGGGGAAAATGAGCATTAATACTCCCAGAACAAGGAATACTATGCGGCATTATTCCCAGTAAAACTGTCAGCCCAGTTATTCCCTATTAAATTGATATTAATTCATAGCTATAGGAATCCCATGAAGAAGTTCTGTTAAGTATTGATCATTTCGGCTGCCCGGAATTAGCACATGGGATTTCAAATTACTGTTAATCCAGCCTGTCATAGTGTAGAAGTTTTACATATTCATTTTTTTATGCTACTAAAATAATTGGATGTGCATGCAGTCTTCTAATTTTGATGGCTCATTTCTCAAGAATTCAACAAGCAAATACATACACATGGATGTGTGCATTATAAAGTGCTAAAGCACACTGTTGCTTTCTGGCTGTCTCAGCCTTTTAATCCACATACTCGAATACACATATGCATTCATGAAGACACATTTTATCTATTTACAATCCTGGATAAAGTAAGCATATAGAAAAATCGCCACTATAGTCCATTTCAGTTGTCACCATCCAAAATATGGCTTTATTCTAATGCTTCTCAATATAAACTTTCAACAGGACATTGGCATTTATATCAGTCGAGAGGGTCCTTGTTTCAACTTTGGAAAGTTGAGAGATAAGTGACAATAAGCAACTCATAGTATGGAGTTCATACCCTTGGTTGGTTGGTCTTCTGGTGGGGAGAATGAGCCATGATGGTAGAAGCAGTGGTGGTCCTGTCTGCTGAGCTATGTTCACTTTTATGTGTCCTGCAATATATATCTGGCTAATAACGATCTTAACAAAGATTCCAATAAGGGGACAGACTATCACCTGAGCCTGGGGCAGACTACAAGCTCCAAAGTACTTTGCTGCGATGAGTGGGAGGCGGAGGAGTGAAGTCGTGCCTTCCCAGCGCATAAAGGACTGACTCGTGCCCCGCAGTGCAGAACGCGCTATCACCTGGGCCTGGAGAAAGACTACAAGCCCCAAAATACTTTGCTGCCATGAGGAGGAGGTAGAAGAATGAAACTGGGCCATCCGGGTGCATAAAGGACTGACTTGTGCCCAGAGGGAAGGCTGGGCAGTTGACACACCCTGGTGTGTACCAAGCCAAAGACTAGGCCCGTCATTGGCTGGAAGAGGCCGGGCTGGGCCACCTCAATGATCTGGTGGATTTTACTTGAAGTGTTTTTCTCTGCATCAGCTGAAGGTAAGGTGCACATGGATATTTTTATATCATGCAAAAAAGAAAACTGGCACACCGATAGACAAAGGCAGAACTCAATCTCCCATTCAGTCATCAATTACCAACTATTTATCCTCGGTTATGGGTGTTATCGAAACAGAACTAGAACAAGTGGAGGATAGAATAGCGGTGGTGCAGAAACTGACTCCAAAGCCACCCATCGAGCCATTAGTAATAATTGACAATACTAAAGCCCCTCCAACTCTTGCCTTGTCCTCTAACTTAAGCAAGAAATCTAAGAACTATCTTTTACAGGGAATGACATTGGACAAAGAGCCACACTCTACTACACAGATAGCTGGCCTTGGCATAGAGCTTGTAAGTGATGAAACTTACCTAATAATGAATTCTGCTCCATCTAAAAAGAGAAGGGAATAGGAAATAGGGCCGGGTGTCACAACAGGGCAAAAAAGAAGTAGAAATATCCAGCCCAGAGTTATTGAGGGGAACCAGGACATTGACCAAATGCCACCATGTTGCTTGAATATGGGGAAAGATTTATTGGATGGCTTTCCCAAAAAAAGTGACTCCGTGTTTATGGCCTTTTGCAAATCTCGGGAGGAAAAGATATTAAAAATGATTAAAGCCAAGTTGGAACATCTGTTTAGTGGTTGTGCCCAGGCGGATCAGATAGTTTTGTTTAGTGGAACGTGGGGGAAACATTACCAGCACCGACCTCCCGTGCCAAAGATATAAAAATAACTAAGGCTAAGCCACACATGGCCAGCGCAAGAGAGCCTAAGTGCCTGGTACTTCCGGGCAATAATCACCAAAATTTAGCTATGCACAGTCCCAGGTTGAACAGCTTGGATTTTTTAAACCCTTCCTTAACTACACAAAAAGGTATATTGCTACTGTCACCGTAAAGTACGGCATATGTTCTGATTTTAGAAATTTGCCACCCCTAGCTTCCAACAGCAGGGAAGTTACTGCTGCTTTGATAATAAAATCTGCTCATTGGTTATGAGTGAAATCCGGTCATTTTGAAGACCTAGGCCCTCATTATGACTTTGGCGGAAAATACCAGACTCTCGCCAGCATCCCGCTGCGGAGGCGGACATCCGTCTACCAGATTATGACACATACACACAAAACTGACAGAAAACAGCCACAACCACAAATCCACCAGACCCACTGAACGTGATGAACTGTCAGGACTACCACCACACCATCACGCCACTAACACTACGCCCTCCAAATAATGACCTACCAATCACCATAGAGGACATTCAACAACGGTAAACCATTGGCAATGAACATCGCCGCAGTGGATAAGGCTACCAAAAGACAAAACAAGACAACATTGGCCACAACAACAAAAAACACACCTGACACATTTACACACACCCCAAACACCCACCAACAGCACTATAAAACACACACCCATATCACCCACAATCCTTTGCTAACACAAAAAGACTGCAATAACTAGTCCCGTAAATCACAGAGACAACTACACACGCACACCACAACCACCCATTCATCTGTCACACGCCACACACCCCACCACATTACTCAACACCCTCTGCACAACACACACACCACACACCACCCATGTCTCCACAAAGGCACCCCTGTTTCACTGATGAGGAGTTGCGGGTCATGATTGAGGAAATAGTCAGGGTAGAGCCACAGCTGTTTGGAACACAGATCCAGCAGATCTCCATTGCCAGGAATATGGAGCCATGGCATACAATCATGTACCGGGTCAATGCCATGGGACAGCATCCATGAACACGGGATGACACCAGCAAGAGATGGAACGACCTACAGGGGAAGGTGCATTCCATAGCAGCAAGGTACCAGCTTGCTATCCAGAGGACTGAGGGTGGACCCCTACCTACTCTCCCACAGCTGACAGCGTGGGGGGAGCAAGTCTTGGCAATCTTGCATCCTGTGGGACTCACTGGAGCTGCAGGAGGACTGGACACTGGTGAGTCAACATTTACTACCTATCCCCCCATACCTACATGCCACCACCACCATTACCCCTCACTCTGACACCCATTGCTCCACTCCATGCCACACAGTGCACCTCCACAATTAACTAACCTAAATACCAAGCCCTTCATGCCATACCCACTGCATGGACATCCCTTCCAGCCCTGCATGTACACCCACCACCAATGCATGCACACCATGTAGAACTAACAATCCCACAATACATCACCATACACAAACAAAGGTGGCGGCGCAACAGCAACAATATAGGGGAAGCTAGGGATGCAGAATATGTCACAGACATGTAGCATAATACACCACTTGCATCCCCACAGGTGCCCCACCAATCTCAGCAATGAGGTGGTGCCACGGCTACCCAGTCCCTCTCCAGAAGATGCCCCCAGTGATGACAGTAACTCTGGAGTTTAGATCTGGATGAACTCCCTAGCCCATCAGGGACCACTGGTCAGTCGGCTACCCCAGCCCACACCCAGTCCAACACAGAGCCTTCCCCCTCAGTATCCAACACCACAGCAGCCACCCAATGTCCCCAGACCTCTGTCCCCAGGACAGGTCAATCAGCAGTGTACCCACCTGTACAGGGACCCCAGTCCGCACCTCGCAGGCAAGATAATGAGGGTCCTGGAGTCAGTGGCAGCTGGCACACCGTTCAGAGGACACAGGCAAAGGGGGCAAGGGACATTCGGAGGACAGCTGTGCGCCAGGGGGAGGACAGGCCCAGGGAACCGACTGTCGAGGAGGCACTCACTAATGTCCTGGGGGCTTACCAACAATCCCAGGACAAGATGAGGCAGGTGATAGATATCATGCAGGAGAACCAGCCGCTGCAGGAGGAACACCACAAGGAGATCAAGAAAGAATTGCATGCCCTGAACACCACCATGGTCTCCATTGCAAGGGTCCTGGGTGATATGGTCAACATCATTAGAGAGTACACATAACACCAGCGGGCCCCTTCTACTAGCCAGTCAACTGACCAGCCCTCCACATCTGCTGCAGCTAGTGGACAGGAGGCCGTGCCACAGGACCCACAGGCCACCAGCACCCCTCCCCCTGTAGAAGGTAAACCACCCGCAAACGTTCCCTGCGACCCAGACAGACACCAGAGACACTTGCCAAGACCAAGACCACCGCCAGGAAATGGGCCCCTCCTGAATGTGCTCCATGTGTTCCACTGTGTCCTCTTGTTCACTTTGAACTGCCATTGCTCCCCTTCCTATGGCCCCTTGGACACTGGACCTGTGCTACAAACAGACTGGACCACTACCCTGGACTATTCACAACCATCAACCCACTTTATTGCACTTCCCATTGTAGAACAATTTTCAATAAGCACCCTTGGACACAACTTGAGTAATGGTGCTTTATCTACAGGTAATGTACAATGTAATGAACTGCAGGATCCTGTGTAAATGTCCAGTAGCATGTTGATCCATCCAACAAATGTGTCTCAGCAGTCTGTACACATCACAGCAGTACATTGTTGGAACAACACCAACATCTGAAATAAGAAAAGGCATAGATGACAGTCAGGTGGGATGCAAAGGGAATGCCTGGTATCATGCTTCAGTCACACAGTACAACACTAAAATGTATAAATGTTTAGTTCAACAGTCTAACCTGAGTGTCATTGCAAGTACTGCTGGATCAAATGTGACCTGTTGTCCACATCCTCCTCCGCTTCCTCCTCCTCACCATCCTCAGTGTCCACTCCTGCCACAGCTGCATTGTCACCCCCCTCCTCCTGCATATAGTGTGCATGCTGTTTGAAGGCCAAATTGTGCAACATGCAGCACACAACAATGATTCTGCAGACCTTCTCAGGGGAGTAGCATAGGGATCCACCTGCACAGCCGTGCAATTCCTCATTGGGTAACACGGCCCTCAATGGAGTATGGGAAGCAATGATGATCAAGGCTGGCAGTGACGGTGTTCACCGCCGTGGATGTGACCACCATTTCCTTTCTACCACTTCACTTGATTCCTGACTTTCCACAAAACGACATCTCCACTGCGTATGTTGCTGTGACCTGTGTCTGGAACCTGCCATGGATCATGCAACAGGGGAAAGGGCCTCAGCCTTCACGCTGGAGGAGTTGGAGTGCCCTATGGACGGGGTCCTACCCCACAATGGCCAGTTGTATGGGCCTCCAGACCAACAGGTGAGTACACCATGAGTATGTTGCATGCAACATGACTGTATGGAGATGTGTGTGGGTGTGTGCTGGCAGTGTGTCAGGTGGGGGTATGGCTGGTGGCAGCGTCAATGCAGGGGTATTGGTCATGTGTATGTCTGATGAGGGGAAATGCTTTTTGTGGGCCATGTGTGTGACAGGCTGGATTGTCAGGTTAATGTTGTACCACTTTCTATGTTTCCTCTGCCGGTCAGCACCTATCAGAAGAAGGGATTGTGGTGTGCCATTGCCAAGGATGTGCAGACCCTGAGGGTCTATAGCAGGCGGAGCACCCACTGCAGGAAACAATGGGGTTACCTGAGGTGCTAGCGTGTAAGAGCACAGAGGCCAACGAGGGAGGGGTGCCCGTCGGAACATGACCCCCCCTGATGGCCCGCATACTGGTGGTGGCATACCCAGAGCTGGATGGGCGCAGAAGGCATCACAGCAGCCAAACAGAGGTGAGCATAGTGTGTTTGTCAACAATCTCTGTTGTCTGGCATGGGATTTGGGTGCAGAGTACTAGTCAGTGGATTCCCCAATATTCCAATTCAGATTCCATATTGCTGCATGGTCCAGCTCAGGTTAATATGGTGGAAAGCATGTATTAGATAGCTAGGTAGGTGGCTTCCCATTTCAGATAGGGCTTAGCTGTCCCTGTTTGGTGTGTAGCTGGCAGTGTTTGGCTCCTACCTGCTGTGGTACTTAGACAATAATATGCCAAGGTGGTCCGTACTGCCCTTTCTCAGTCTCAGTGTGAGACTGTGATGTATCTGCCATATGTGCTGTTGATGCTGAGATTAAACCTGTGCTCCCTTTCTCTCTCTCTCTCCCTCTCTTTTTGTCATTCTGTCCATGTGTGCATTAGCATCATCTGGTGGAGGAGCAGGGTCACCGGCGAGTGAGGGAGCTGCAGCCCACAGGACCCAGGAGACAGACTCCACCGATGCTGAGGGGACCACGGGGATGGAGGGCAAGGGGAGCACCATGGCAGGGACAGGGGGTGACACCACTGACTCTGATTGGTCCTCGGATGGGAGTTCCCTGGTGGTGGCGGACCCCTCTGGGACCACCCGAGCTACAGGTTCTACCGCCACCCCGTACCAGCACCACCCTCCAAGTAGCCCCCTTACTGAGTTGCCTGTGCCCAAGGCACCTCAGGCCCTGCCCCAGTCAGCCCTGCTGCCCTCAGTGAGGAGGCTATTGACCTCCTGAGATCCATCTCTGTAGGGCAGTCAACCATTGTGAATGCCATCCAGGGGCTGGCATCCCAGATGCAGCAATGCATTGCCTTCCTGGAAGGCATCCACTGTGGGTTGGTGGCCCTACAGAGATTGCTTCTGGCTCTGGCCTCTTTACTGAAAGCAGCCAGTGTTCCTGTTACATCTGTCCCCCCTCCAACTAACACTACCCAGTCCCAGTCTCCTCACCCTCAACCCGTCCCACACTCACATTCTGACAAGAATGCACCCAAAACAACACACAAGACTCGCACAAACACAAGCAGCACACTTCAGTCCACAAGTAATCACACAGTCAAAAGACAGATGCACAAATCACATCATCCACTGCATCCACTGTCTCCCCCTCCACCTCCTCTCTCACAGTCACATACTCACTCACACCTGCATGCACTGCATCAACAGTCCCAGATCCTGCCACCTGCACAGCCTTGTCCACAGTCACCACAACAGCAGACCCACAGACATGCACCCCACATACAACATGCATAGTCACCACCACCACCACCACCTCATGCAGCTCACCCACCTCACTTGCAGACACCACCACATCCATACACGTCATGTTTGTCCTCCCCCACCCTGTCTGCCCCCTCCAGTAACACACACACGCTCACACTCAGACTCCCAACAGCCATCCACATGCACCCAAGTCGAGCACACCTCCTCCTCCTACAACCACTTCCTCTACCTTCACTCCCATCCCTCCTTCCACATCCCGCAAAATTGCTCCTAAGAAGCTTTTCTTTGCCCACCTTAACCTCCTCCCTCCCTCTCCCCCTCTGCCCAAAAGAGGAAGGTCACACCATCTCAGCCCAGTACCTCAAGCACCCAATGTGACACAGCTTCACCCCCAAAGTCTCCAGCTGCTACTAAGGGGCACAAGCGTGAGAAGCCAGACCCCTGCAACAAGGAAACTCCCCCCCAAACTTGGTGGTAAAGTGCGGCCCACACCCAAACAGACTAGCAAGACCATGGGGCACCTACAAAAGCCAGGGCCAAGGAGGCCCCAATGAAATCCCAGCCCAAGGAGGCCCCCCAGACATCCAAGGCCAAGGAGCCCCCCCAGAAACCAAAGGCCAAGTAGGCCCCCCAGAAATCCAAGGCAAAGGAGGCCCCCCAGAAATCAAAGGCCAAGGAGCCCCCCCAAAAATCAAAGGCCAAGGAGGCCCCCAGAAATCCCTAGACAAGGGGGTCCCACAGAAATCCCTGGACAAGGAGGCCCCACTGGAAGCCATGGCCAAAGAGCCCCATTCACAATTGTGGCCAAGGAGCGGCATGTGGAACCAGAGGCCAAGGAACAGCATCTGGAACCAGAGGCCAAGGGGCACCATCCATAACTAGTAGGCAGGCAGCCCCCTTCTCAACCTGTGGGCAGGAAGCCCCCTCCAGAACCAGTGGGCAGGAAGCCCCCTTCTCATCCTGTGGGCAGGAATCCCCATCCTCAACATGTGGGCAGGAAGCCCCATCCTCAACCTGTAGGCAGGAAGCCCCCTTAAGAACCAGTGGGCAGGCAGCCCCCTCCTCATCCTGTGAGCAGGAAGCCCCATCCTCAACCTGTGGGCAGGAAGCACCCTCCTCATCCTGTGGTCAGGAACCCCATTCTCAACCAGTGGGCAGGAAGCCCCCTCCAGAACCAGTGGGCTAGGAGCCCCCTCAGAATGAGTTGGAATCCCCACCCACACCACCCCCGTCCCTGAGGTGCATGCCCATTTCCAACATGATGCCCCTGAACAGTGGAGTCCTGATGTTATCAGGAGTAAAGATAGGGCTTAGACTTTGCCCTGTGGGTATTAGTGACTTTGGACTAGCCTTTGGGCCTGTATTTATTTATTTCTGCAATTGTGAATGTTTTTGCATTTTACATATTCATGCAAAGGAATACAGTGGTTGGAACTGTGTATGTGTCCTGGGTTTATTTACTCCGGGGTTCTGTTACTGTTATATTCCTGAACATGTGTTTCTCGGTGTGTGGTGTGTGAATGGTGTGTGTTGTGCGTGTGTGTGTCTCTCTACCCCCCTCTCTCCCAACCTTGTGTGCTAGGTGGCTGTACTCACCATCGTCGTCTTCGTCGGTGTTGGTGCTCCAGGACGGCCATGGCATGGTACAGCATCGGGAATACTTGCAGTTCATGTTCCATGGCAGCCGAATGATGTGTTTCCACCAGGCTTTTGGTGTTGTTGCTACCGCCCCGGAAATCGTGGCAGTGTGGTATGTCATAATGTGGTTGGTGGATCCTTGTCTTCCACCTGCCTTTAGGTGGCTACCGCCGTGTTCGGTGTTCATGCAGCATTGGCGGTTGGTGTGGTACATTGGCTGTCTATGGGAGGGGTCACTGCCATGGTCATAATTTGGCAGTCATTGCCGCCAGCCTGTTGGCAGTGATACCACCACGTTATCCCAGGCGGTTAGTATACTGCTAGGGTCATAATGACCACCTTAATTGTTAAAATCATGTACGCTTGACGAGTTAGATGGGTGGGCTTATGAAGGAAACCTTCCGAAGGTGATTGCATTGTGATTCAATTTCAGAGATCCGAGGCATGTCCAATTTAGTTAGTACATCTGAGATACCTGGCAGGAATTCAAGCGGCAATTCAAGCTCATCCACTTGGCTATTTTTATGAACCTTCACTGATTGTCAGGCAAAATTCTAAAATAGTCCAAAATACTGCTGCGAGTATGTTATCTATACAACATCAGTCAAACGCCCCTACATCAAATCGCTTTGAGTGATTTGGCCATGATTGACTGACTTTTGGTGGATGTTAACTTACAGCCACCGGAGGGTGACACAGGAGTCATACTTACCCCAGATCAAGAGCTGGAAGGGGTTTTAATGCAGCCAGATTCAGGACCTACTCCTCATATTATTTTTACCTCTACCACCCCTGAAGTTAAAGTGCATTTGAAATGCTTGAAAGGCTTATCCCTGGCCACGTGGGACTTTGCGACTGCCTGTACTAAGATCAAAAATCTGGACATTCTAAGTCTTGTTTCCTTGTTTGATATTATTTACATGCAGGAAACATGGCTGACTTAACAATTTTATATAGATGGCTACTCATCATTTTATTATCCAGCACTCCTGTCATCAGCAGGGAGAGCCAGGAGAGCCTTGCCATCTTCATTTCACTCCAAATACTCTCTGTTAATATAACACTCAAATGATCCTCACCCTTCTTTTTGATTGTATTGATGTCTGTTGCTGGGAATTAGGATATACTCTTGATTAATTTTTATGATAATGCTCCGAATCACTGTGCATGCAAAATGATTGATGATGTAACTGATTTTCTGGATATTTTCTTCCTGCATTTAAGGAGATGATTGTCTTATGGGTAGGGGATCTATAAAACCCCATTAAAACTCCATTATACTCCCAGGGGACGAAAACATGTGAATTCTTCCAAATGACTGTGATAGTAATAGGTCACGCTATAAACATACATAGTGACCCCAATCATATGAGCATCCCCTTCAATTATAACAAAAAAGCCAACCCTGAAGGGTAAAAGCATAATTTGTTGTATGCCAAAAACACTGGCCTGAGAGTTAAATGAAGAATATTGATCACATGAAGTTCAATCAAAAAATAATTAAGAATAACTCTGAGTCAATTTTCATCTGTTTATTAGAGACCCCCCCAATCATGCACTCATAATTCAAGTGTGTGAACGCTTGTGTAGGTTTGTGTCTACTGAATTATTTTCAAATAGGTCAAACTTTGTAGTTCCAGCACACCATTGGTTTAGTGCAACTTGTACAGCGGTACATAAATGCTTGAAATTTGCACTTAAAGCAATACCTTGCTCCATTGAAGATATTCAACAGGCAAGTTGGTAGAATAAGGTCACAATAGAGGAAAGGAGAAAAATAAGAAAGAAAGCTTGGGAGGACTGAGCTGAGGGATAGCTCCAGGTTTTGGGAGGTGATAAATCATTTGATCTTCTCTGATCAGGATACTCCAACAGTGGAATGTCTGATTTCTGAAAGTGAGTGGGCACGCCATTTTACAGGAGTTTTTCAGCCAAACGTAGGATGTCTGCAGCCCATTATTAATTCTTCCTTATCTTAAAACCTTGATCCAGCCCCAGTGACCCTTGCTATCCCCATTGACTTAAATGAAGTAGTCCTGCCTATTAACCAATCCATTGTAGGGAAAGTACCAGGCCCTGACAGAGTTCCTGTTGATTTATTCAAATGAAATGTGCGGCTTTGGGGGTCATTATTAACAAATGTCTTACAGAGCGTGGTTGAGGGTACTATGCCAGAATCTTGGAGATCGGCTATTATAGTGCCCGTTTTTAAGAAGGGCAATAAGAAAATACCATCTTGTTAGAGACCATTCTCCATTATTGACTCAACCGCAAAAATTCTAGGGTGAGTTATTCTGCCGCCCTTGGAAACTTGGGCGGTACAGAACAAGATTTTGACAACAGCACAGTTTGGTTTCAGACCAGGGATTGGCACGGTGGAACAAACACTAAGGGGGTCATTCTGACCCTGGCGGTCATGGACCGCCAGGGCCAACGACCACGGAAGCACCGCCAACAGGCTGGCTGTGCTTCTGGGGCCATTCTGACTGCGGCAGTACAGCCGCGGTCAGAAAAGGGAAACCAGCGGTTTCCCACCGGTTTCCCACCGGTTTCCCGCGGCCCCAGGGAATCCTCCACGGCGGCGCTGCAAGCAGCGCCGCCATGGGGATTCCGACCCCCTTCCGCCATCCTGTTTCAGGCGGTTTTCGCTGCCAGAAACAGGATGGCGGGAACGGGTGTCGTGGGGCCCCTGGGGGCCCCTGCAGTGCCCATGCCACTGGCATGGGCACTGCAGGGGCCCCCTAACAGGGCCCCACATTGATTTTCAGTGTCTGCTTGGCAGACACTGAAAATCGCGACGGGTGCAACTGCACCCGTCGCACACCAGCAACTCCGCCGGCTCCATTCGGAGCCGGCATCCTCGTTGCTGGTGCTTTCCCGCTGGGCGGGCGGGCGGCCTTTTGGCGGTCGCCCGCCAGCCCAGCGGGAAAGCCAGAATGACCGCCGCGGTCTTTTGACCGCGGTGCGGTCTTCTGGCGGCGGAACTTTGGCGGGCGGCCTCCGCTGCCCGCCAAAGTTGGAATGACCCCCTAAATCTCCACCTTATTAAAGGTAAATACATCCTAGCAAAAAAAAGGAACCGTTCCTTTGGCCTTGATCTTTTGAGTGCCTTTGATCTAGGTAATCGGGAGAAGCTATGGGGAATAATTCAGAGCTTGGGTTTTGACCCAAAACTTTTTAACTTAATAAAACAATTACACTATGTTCTGAAAGTCACGGTACGAAATGGCACTCAAGGAGCAAGAACACCTCAAATAACCTATATTAGCCCTTTTTCTCTTCCTAAGTTATATTAATGGAATAACTGATTATTTGATAAGACATGGCAAGGATTTGTCAAGGACGGGAATGAACACACTAGCAATGCTTTTGTATGCAGATGACACAGTATTGATTTCTCACACAGAAAATGGGTTACAGGTTTTATTGGATCACGTCCTGGATTTTATGCAGGAATTGGATTTAAAAGTGAACTTTGATAAATCTTGCATAATGACATGCAGGCCTCAAGCTCTAAAACCAAACACTTTTCAATGGGAGGGACAGTTCTTAAAAAGATAACTGATTTTA
The DNA here is from genome assembly GCF_031143425.1 of Pleurodeles waltl. Classification (NCBI taxonomy): domain Eukaryota; kingdom Metazoa; phylum Chordata; class Amphibia; order Caudata; family Salamandridae; genus Pleurodeles; species Pleurodeles waltl. The sequence continues at coordinate 144,064,435 of NC_090448.1, forward strand.
GTTAAGGGATAATTTTTAGTTCTTCCCTCTCATGGAAACCTCACTTTTCAATAAAGGCTCAACAATTCAGCTGGAACATTGAAGCCATTTTTCATTTCGCCTTAAATTGGGATACAAACCTGTATCCGATTTGTTAACACTTTACAAGACAAAGGTGGTCATTACGACCCTGGCGGATTACTTCCGCCAGGGCCGCGGGACGCGGTGGCACCGCCGACAGGCCGGCGGTGCCCTGCGGGGCATTCTGACCGCGGCGGCTTAGCCGCGGTCAGAGAAGGGAAACCGGCGGTCTCCCGCCGGTTTCCCGCTGCCCCCAAGGAATCCTCCAAGCCGGCGCAGCTTGCTGCGCCGGCTTGGGGATTCCGACTCCCCCTCCCGCCATCCAGTTCCTGGCGGTTCTCCCGCCGGGAACCGGATGGCGGGAGGGGGAGTCGCGGGGCCCCCGTAAGAGGGCCCCAAAATGTATTTCACTGTCTGCATAGCAGACAGTGAAATACGCGACGGGTGCAGTAGCACCCGTCGCACCTTCCCACTCCGCCGGCTCGATTACGAGCCGGCTTCATGGTGGGAAGGTCGTTTTCCCCTGGGCTGGCGGGCGGCCTTTCGGCGGCCGCCCGCCAGCCCAGGGGAAAACGATGAATACCCGCCGCGGTCTTCCGACCGCGGTGCGGTATTCACGACGCGCAACTTTGGCGGGCGGCCTCCGCCGCCCGCCAAAGTTGTAATGAGGGCCAAAATGTATTTCGGCCACCCAGTTCGGGGTGGGAGTTTAAAAAAAAACCAGAAGTATTCCAACATATGGAAAATGATTTCATATGTAGGTTGCTGGCTGTGCCTAAAAATACTGCCAACATTGTCTGCCATGAGGAGTTGGGCCTTGGATATTTAGGTAAACAGATCGGGGTATCTCCCCTCCTTCTCTGGATTGAATCCTGACAGAATCCAAGGCAAGTCTGACTAAGAGATGGATGTTTGATTGTTTAGCTCGTGGCTCTCTTACTTAAAGTTGTGTTTTCAAAATCTGGGCCTAAATTATATGTTTCTCAACCCTCGAAATCTTGTTGCAAATTAAAAAGACATTGTGAAGCGCTGTTTTGGGGGGCTTTTTTCAGTAAAAGAATAGCAGAGCGCAGAAAATGAAGACAGTTGAGCTCCTCATACAAATTTCAACTACTGGAACTATGGAGCCATATTGACTATGAATCGACAATTCAGTTCATCGATCCTATCTGACGCTTCTTATTAAATTTAGTTCACTTTAAGGTGGCCTTCCCAGTACAGAATTCTTGGCAGAAAGATTTACTTCCTTGTCACTGTACATATACTGTGAAACAGAGCACATGCCACTTTCTACTTTTCTGTCCTCCATATTCTACCCCAAGATTTGCTTTCTTATTGCCAGTGCTACACAACACAAATGTTAGACTTTTTTTTTTTTTAAAGCAGTGGAATATTTACAAAGTTACCAACAATAGAAATTTTCCACACTGTCTTAAATTTCATTAGGTTTGCACTAGCTATTAGGAAACGATACGAGTTAATTACCCCTCCATGAATGTTGTAATGATTTTATGTATATATTGCTTCTTATAAGCTGTGTAAATGGATCTTGACATGTGTTTATATCTATTGATTTTAGATTATGAAGAGTGTTACTCGTTTAAAAAATAAATTTAGTATATTGCACTTTGATCGGATTGTATGTGTTAATAATCATATGATTTTATGGCAATAGCTGAACAAAGATCAATGACTGACTGACTGACGCCAATAAATTTGTTAAATATGTAACTCGTTGATTTGTTGTTGTTTTTTTGTGTGCTTGCCTAGGTAATGTCTGTGTGTTTATGATACTAATTATAAAACCATACAGGTTCTTCTGTTCGTTTCGCACACACTTTGTGAGCACTAAGGCCCATATTTATACTTTTTTACCACTGCATTTGCATAATTTTTTTGACGCAAAAGTGGCGCAAACTTTCAAAATACAATTATATTTTGTAAGTTTGCGTTGCATTTGCGTCAAAAAATGACGCAAATGCGGCGCTAAAAAAAGTATAAACATGGGCCTAAATGTCAAAATGAATTCTTCAACTTCTGCTGAATCTTTTAGTTGAAATGTATTTACTCAATCAATGAGTAGTATATTTCTATTTAATAACAAAATCATAAAAAATAGCACCAGTTCATCAAGTATTACTGCAATTTAACATCAAAACACGCATAGTCCTTGAACATTACCATAGGGAATAGAGTCAAATTATAATATTATCTAAATAAGACACCCTCCCTCACAAAACTACTAACACCAAAGGAAGAAAGAGGTCTATTAAGAACAGTAGGGTAAAAAAGCTAGATGACAAGATCTATTCCAAAGAGAATTTAAACTGGACGAGCATATTGTTTTCTAGCAAAAGTGTAAAATGAAAGCAAACAGGTTTGAAAAGAAGTGTTAGGAGTCTGGCGTGTAATTCCTAGGAAAACTAGGCCATTACATTAAAAAGCCATGCCTAGTCCAGGTAGGCACCTCTCCATCACAGTGGCTGTTAATTCACAAAATGAATGCTCATGTCCTTGGCTGTTCTCAATAACATATAACAGTATCATCATTTCTGTAGTCTCTTTCAAAACTTCTGCAATTATAGAACAAGTGATTGTACTTCCAAATCTCTCCCACCATTATAATGTCGAGGACTAAGGTGGCTTCTGGATGGTTTATCTATTTAACTACACTATTAACATACTTAGGCTCTCATTATTAGTGCAGGGCTGGGAAGGCAATTATTATTGCACCTTATGAAATCCGACACCACAGGGTTCGGAATGCAATTTAAAACGTGTGATAATCACCACAGATTCCAAGTTGTGCACTTTAAAATGAGGCATAACATAATATGCAGAATCTGTATTTAACACTCCAAAATCCTCATGTTTTGGCTTTTGTATGGCCTCTTCCCCAATAAGGTTTGGCACTTTTGACCTGCTGGAATTTATCAAGGGAAAACTCTCAGGGTGTAATAATTATCACACAACTGGTACTTCCGATCTCTGTGGAAAAACGTGCTTGTTTGGACAAGATCATAATCTAACCCTGCACTTGTAATCAGGTTCTAAGAGTGATGAATGGGCAAGCTTGTTCAAGATACAGAACATATAACAAACCTAGCCTAGGTAAACTGGTATGTGGGTTTGATCAGAACAATAAGCATAGAAGAAATGCGCCATCCACCTACCAGAAGGGATTAACACATAACTAAGGGCCTATTTTAGAGTTTGGCGGACAGGTTAGTCCATCACAAATGTGAAAAATATCCCATCCGCTGTGTTACGATCTCTCTAGGCTAAAATGAGATTGTAATATAGCGGATGGAATATCCGTCACATTTGTGATAGCATAACCCCCTTTGCCAAACTCTTAATAAGGCCCAACATCTCTCCAGTTGAGCTTCTCCTACACTCCCCCTTTCTGACACTAAGACTTCCGACAGCTGCCTCTTTAGACAAATTTGTGCCCTATCATTCAGACAAACCTTGAAGGTCTCACACACGTCCTGCTGGCCTGCTACTGCATGTGCCCAAACTACTATTCTTTGACCCTGAAATCAACAAGCTGTCTCTGGTTCGGGTTGATGGCAACACGGAAGTGAGGAAAAGGTGTTTTTACTACCTGTCAGCCAGTGTAAGAAATTGGGTTATTAGCAGGGGTGGGCAGCGAGCTCTGATCCACTGGCAGAGGTAACAGAGTTTTTGGTACTCTGCGCTCTCTTCTCAGAGTGTGGAGTTTGCCCAAAAACTCTGATAGCCCTTCCAGCTGAGTGGAGTTCACCATGTACGCACTGCAGCTCAGTTATGAACCACACTGCGCAAGCGCAGACAGTCTGTGCTTGCGCTGTGTAGCCCAGAACGTCAGTTAGCCCGACCTAAGATGACCAGCAAAACTGACATGCACACTTAGTGCACTGGCTCCGCTCCCCGCCTCTCCCTGCACCTGCTGGCTGAACGAGCAGCTGAAAAATAAATCAATATTAAAATATCATTTGATTTTTCACCTGCTGGCTCAGTCAGTAAGGTGACACTCCTTCCCCATTGCGAAGGAGCCACCACTGGTCGATATAAAGCCTAGCAAGGATACTCTGCCCTACAATTTGTTAATATTAAATATTGATTTGGTTCTTCAATCAACTTTAGCATACATGAGGGAAATTTGACTTCCTAAGCCACTATGTCCAAGTGGATACTATGGACCATTGGAGAGAACGTACTAAAGATAGGACGAAACACTACACATTTTTGAAAAGTTAATTATTGCATTTGTATACTTTACACAAGAAAACGGAAACATGTGAGATCTGTAATCTGGAATGCTTTCGTTTTTGTCATGTGAACGGCACGGATTACAAGAAAAAAGCGTACAGGACAGAACGTACCGTTCTGCAGGCGGCTCTACACGTAACTGAAACTTCCAGATGTACTGAGTCACGTGACGGCAGCATCAGTGAGGAACTGTGAAGTAATTTCTACATTTGTTTTTCGAGTTCAGGGCTCTGATAATGAGTCAACAGACTTCAATTGCCCTACCGTCTTCACTATATTAATTTGTTCTCCCAAAATAAAATATTAAATTGACCCGCATACTAATTTCATGTGCGTTCTCATTATTTCCATAGATGCAGTAATATTATACAACCATTCTGTATTCCATGAAGCGTTTATGTTATTTAGCTTTAAAGTTATTCATTTGTATTAATTGAAGACAAAATGGGACATGAAGATCCAAGGTTGAGCTAGAGCTAAGGTACCATAAATAAGCAATTATGCTTTAATGATCATTGAAAAACCTAGTGGACTTATTTTTCTACAACCTAAGCTCTATCTGAAAAGCCTATGGGCCAGATGTATTATGAAGGCCTTTTGCGATTCAGAATTTGCGATTTTTAAGAAATTGCTATTTCCGACTCGCAAAATGCCATTTATCACATTTGCGAATCGGTAATAGTGATTTCTTAAAAATTGCAAATGCTATTACCGAATTGCAAATTGCGATACCGGCCCCATTCGCACCTTTGGGCCTGTTGGCCCATATCTGCAAATTTTTTGCTTTTCCAAAATTGTGATTTCTTAACTAAGGCCCCCTCTGCTGCACCCCAAAATTATTTTTTCACCATGCAAGGTGCACACATGCCAAAAGGGCATGTGTGCTTTACATGTAAATTTTAAAAATGCATTTTAAATGCATTTTTAAAATTTGCACATGGTTACCATCAAGTTCAACTTGGTGGTAAATCACAATTCCTAAATGCCCAAATCGCATTTAGGAATTGCTTCATACATGTGCTAAGGAATCGCAAATAAGGAATCCTTAATTGCGATTTCTTATTTAGAGAGTCGCAATTTGCGACTCTCTAAACAGGGTCGCAATTTTAAGGAATCGCTATTTTAGTGATTCCTTAAAATTGCGTTCAGAATGTCTTTCACACATTCTGGAATGGCTTTTTGCATTCGCACTGTTTGCGAATGCAAAAAACCTTGATACATCTGGCCCTAAATCTTCATTTCTATTGTAATACAATGTAGTTAGTTTATATACTTAGGGGAATATTTAAGAGCCCCTAGTGGCATTCCAGTGCCACTTTAGCTCAATTTTTATGATACTGATGGGGTGTTATAAGATCAAAAACTCCACGCCCTATTTACAAAGTGGCGCAATGCAAGCATTGCGCCACTTTGTAACCCTCTGCACTACATTATGCCTGCACCTGGCATAATGTATGCAAAAGGTGTGTTCCCCCATTAGGGGGGCCCAAAAATATGGCGCAAGAAAATCTAGGAGATTTCCTTGTATGTATATATTTACAATCTTTATAAAGTGCATTGCAGCCGTAGCATTGCAGCTCTGCCAGACAGATGAGCAGACAAATGAAGTGAGCAGGAGAAAGAAAAAAAGGGAAAAAGGAAGACAGCTCCACCTCAAAAGACAGGGCAGATTATAGGGTGAAAATCTAGGTTTTGAGCTGTTTCCGGAAAGACAGAAAGGCTTCTAGTTTCCTGATATGTATCGGAAGGGTATTCCACAACTTAGCAGTCACCACCGAAAATGCCTTGTCACCCCATTTAGACTTATTGCTGTGGGGGACCACTGCTAGGTGTAAACTGGACGATCTTAAACAGTGGTTAAATGTAGACCACCTGGAAATGGAGCAAAGATATTTGGGGCCCTGGGAGTGCAAAGCCTTATTAGTGAGGCAGAGAGCTCTAAAGCCAATACGCTTCCCTATGGGCAACCAGTGCAGCTGCCTAAGGCTCTCACGTACGGATGCTTTCCAAGGAAGGCCCAGCACAAGACGAGCTGCAGTGTTCTGAATGAGTTGCAGTTTGTGAAGGGAGCCTTGATTAACATTCAGCAGTAAGGCATTACAAAAGTCCAGTGTGGACATAACCAGAGCTAGTACTACAGCGGTCTTCAGGTCCTTTGGGAGAAAGGGAAGAATTTTCCAGAGTGTTTTAATCCTCCAGAAACAAGTTTTAATACTTTCATTGACCTGCAAGTCAAAGACAGAGAGCTTTCAAACACAATCCCCAGATTTTTGGCAGTAGGTAAAGGGGTACGGCAGGTCCCGCAGGATTGAGGCCACCAGTATGTACTCCATGATGAGCTGCTTGAGCCAAAAAATATAAGAGCAGGCATCAAATGGAGGCTTCAGTTGGTTACAATAGCCGTCTGGGTGCTTTGGAGGATTAGTGTCAGAATTTTTTACGCTAATCCTGCATAGCGCCGGACTAGCTTAAAAAATTCTGGCACTAGTCCCCTAACTACCGCCGTTGTGCACCATATTTTAAATGTGGCACACACATGGTGGCATTACAGTGGCACTGGGGGGGCAGGAAAAGTGGCGCTGCACTTAAATATGCCCCCTAGTGACTTCAAACTGAAATGTGCATTAATGCTATGATAAATTGCAAACCTCTTAAGCTTCCAGGTATTACTTTTGCTTAAAGGACCATCAGCCAACCATTTCTTTCAATTTCATTGTCATATGCTGTGTTGGAAATTGGATTACTGGTTGACTGGGTGTGAGCCCCGGTCATGCAGCAACAACAATCTTAGTGAGGATAAGGCTCAAGCAAACCCCAAATTAACCTGTACTAACCATCCTGGTAGCTTGGCACAGAACAGTCAGGCATAACTTAGAGGTAATGAGTAAAGTATTTGGGCAACACCTAAACTAGTAATAGAGGGAAAACACCACACACAAAGATCCCACACCAGTTACAAAAATAGAGTTAATATAATAAATAAAATAAGGCTAGAATGGTAAACATCCAATCAGCAGAACCAGAGTTATGATTTTTTAAAGAATAAACAGTAAAATAGTGCCTAAAAGCAGAAAGCGCCAACCGGGGATATCAGGCTGCCCTGGACCAGGCTGGGCATCATGGATGAGAGGGCTAGTGCTTTGCGCTGGAAGTCCACTGCAAGTGGATGACTCTGTTGTGACAAGAGATGGTCTGGTGGCAGCTTGTGCTGTTTTTTGGTCCGAGTAGCACAGTGCTCGAATTTAAGAGCACAAGAACCACACCAGGGCCCTCATTTCGTGCCTGGCAGTGGTCCGACACCCACAATTAGGACTGTGGTGAAAGCGTCACTACCCAACCACTGGCATCGCCACTTTTTCACAGGGCGACGGCCTGACGGTGCCAGTGGTCTTAATCCACCAGGGCAGCACTGCCCTGGGGATTACGACTCATATAAAGGCGGAGGAGACAGGGTGCAGGTGGCACCATGGGGGCCACTGCACTGCCCATGCAAGAATTACAGGCAATGAAAAGCGCGATGGGTGCTGTCGGACCCGAAGCACTGCAACATTGCTGCTGGCTTGATTATCAGCCGGCGTCAATGTTGTGGGTAGTTTCCCGCTGGCACAGCAGGAAACTCATAGGAGGGCCAGCAGGCAGAAAACCAAACTGGTGGTTTTTCCGACCTAACGAGTTTGGTGGGCGGCCTCCACTGCCCGCTAAACTCATAATGAGGCCTCAAGTGTTCAGGACCTGAAAGGCACCTCCTGGGGATCAGGAACCTTCTGAAGACAGATCGAGGAGCTACAGGGGAGCCTGGTATGTCCCTGAGGCTTAGATCAGGTGGCCAATAGTCTAGCCCTTTGAGTTGCTCTGGGATCATGGGTTTAAAATGGGTTACATGTACAGTCCTTCCTCCCCAGGCAAAACGGCAGCAGGCAGCAGCACAGCAAGGCAGCGGCTCCTCCACATTCACAGTCCAGCAGAGTGGCATTCCTTTCAGCAGCACAGCACTTCTTCTTTCTGGCAGAGTATCCACAGGTCAAGAAGTGGTAGTGCCTGAGGAACTTCTTTTATACACAGTTGTGACTTTGAACTGGGGTTAAGCTTCTAGAGACATGCCTTTGACGTGCACAGATGCTGTACCTTCCTGACCCTGGCTGCAGACTCACTACAGGGGGTTATGTAGCCTTTTGTGTGGAAGCAGGACACAACCTATTCAGGTGTAAATGAGACTGGTCCCAGCTCCTCCTTCCCATGCTACCAGTGATGACCCATCCACTCACACCTAAGCTCCCATTATGTGTTGCTGTCTAGGAGGAATAGACAAAGCCCAACTGCTAACTACTCCCTGTCACGTGACCAGAGACAGGCACTAAATGGTCAAGGCAATAAAATGCCAACTTTCGAAAAGTGGCATTTTCAGAATAATAATTTAAAATCCTACTTCCACAAATGTTAGGATTTCAAATTAGGATTCTTTAACGAACATGAACCAGTTATCTCTTCCCAATTAGAAATTACACATAAAATAGAATAAGGCAACTCCAATGTTATCTTATAGAAGAGATAGGGCCTGGGCAGGTAATACTTAAAAGTATATATAGAACGTTTTATATACACTGCATTCTGCCCTTGTAATGTCCAGGGACTACCTCAGGGGTGACTTATATGTAACAAAAAGGAAGGCTTGTGCCTGGCAAAAGGTTTATTTGACAGGTCAAAACAGCAGTTTAAAATTCACACACAGGCTCTTCAATGGCAGGCCTGAGACATGTTTAAAGGGCTAGTTAAGTGGGTCACACAATCAGTGCTTCAGGCCCACTAATTTCAATTAATTTGCCTGCCCTGGGTACATGTAGTGCATTTTGCTGGGGACTTATAAGTGGATTAAGTATGTCAATTGATTATAAGGCAGTGTTACCATGTTTAGAACAGAGAGCAAAAGCAATTTAGCACTGGTTAGTAGCGGTAAAGTGTGCAGAGTCCTAAGGCAAGCAAAAACCAAGTTATCAAAAACAGCAGGTCTGAAGGCAAAAAGTTAGGGGGAACCCCAACAAAGGACGCCAGGTCTAACATGATTAACATGCAGTGCTTGAAATATTTTTATAACTTAAATGAGCCATTTTTCATATTTATTGAAGATACAGCTTACGTCATATACTTAGTACATTTCTTTATATTTACTCATTTTATTACTAGGGCCTATTATATAAATGGATCGAGTCTGCTGATCAGCAGTAGACATGACTATTGTGCTAGCATGAGTCAATGGCCACTATGCAATGTGCCGATGGCTTGGCTGACTTGTTCTGACAATTGGAATCCCTCACTGGCAGAACACACAGCCCATCGTCATTGGTTTGTATGATGGAACCATGCATGCAGGAACAATGCATGCTTTTAGAATGCGGTATTAAGGACGTCTCAGAGAGGATGTCTCTGGGGTGTGGGAGTGTCTGCGTGTGAAAGTGGGTGCATAATGGTCTGTGTTGGTCTGTGAGTGGGAGTATCAGTGCCTGAGTGGGTCTGCAATTGGGTGCATGAAGGTCTGAGTGGGACTGTGAGTGGGTGCGTGAATGTCTGAGTGGTTCTGTTAGTGTGTGTGAGGGTCTGATTGGGTCTGTGAGTGGGTGCGTCAGTGTCTGAATGGGTCTGAAAGTGGGTGTGGGAGTCTATGAGTGGGTCTGAGTGGGTGCATGAGTGTCTGAGTGGTGTGTGAGTGGGCACATGAGTCTTTGAGTGCATGTATGAGTAAATGAATTAGTGTATGAATGAGTCTGTAATTTAAAAAAAAATGTTTTTGTTTAATTGTGATTAATCTTGATTAATCTTGATTAACCACGAATAACGCACATGGTGAAGGAAAATCATTTTAAACTGATAATTTGACCCTCAAACACCCCTATATCACACTTCTGGGTCAGGGTACCTCCACCCTGACCCCTTATGTTACTTTTCATTGTGTTTTTCAGCCCCTGGGACCCTCTCCTATAACATAAAATAGCTGCCACAAATTTCATCAAGCAATGCCAACGATATAGGCAAAATCCACTTTTTCTATGGAAACATGTTACTAACTATAGCTACCTGGTGGTGACTGCCACTAGGTAATATTATATATATATATATATATATATATATATATATATATATATATATATATATATATATATATATGTATATATACATGTATATATACACATATATATTAAAAATTAAATGTTTCTATGTGAAGGCTTTATAGTTATCAGCAAACTTTTTACATTTTTAAAGTAAAGGCCTGCGTAGTAAAGGCAGATGGATTTAAAAAAATATATGTATATTTATATATGTTGTTATATACACACACATGTAAGTATATATGTATGTATATATTTTTACATATACACATATATAAATATATATATAGTTATGGATATATATATATATATATATATATATAAATATATATTTAATCAAATATATAAACGTGTATATCCCTAAATAAGCCGCAATCCTTAATCCCACACCAACCTAAAACCCTTGAAATTCCCTTGCTACCCAACATTCCATTCCCACCCTAAACCCTAAAAGTTCCCTTACCACCCAAAAACCCAAACCCACACTAGACCCTAAAAAAACATAGCTGCCATTATATATATATCTATATCTCTCTATATACATATATATGTACACACAAACACACAAAGACTTACCTGTGAAACACTTACTTTTACATGGTTAAGGCATATGTGTGGTTTAGGCATATGTGTAGTTTAGACGTGTGTGGTAAATCTTGTGTTGTTAACAACTGTGTGGTTTAGACATTGCTGGTAAGGCCGTCCCACCCTCATTGTTGCACTGCAGAGTGATGTGAATATCTTTGTCCCATGCAAATCAGATCTGCTCATTTCATTGCTAGAGCTGAAGTAGCATTTGATATTACAGCAATAATGATAGCACCCTACTCACATCCAGCAATTGGGCAAACATTTGTCAATTTAATTTTAGGTTAATGAGAAACTGTACACTGCTGAAGTATTATTTGCTAAGAAACAATGAAGAAATTTCAGTGATCTCACTTGCAAGACTTAGAGTCATCTCTTAACTGCGAATAACATTATGAATCTGTTCTCCCTTGATTCGTGGAATTTGGAGGAGGATAACGGGTGCTATCTTACCATGGGCTTTTATAAGTGGAGTGTTCAATCCGCTATGAGACCATATGGGGAACTCCAGGATTGTTGTATATTCAAAATTCATAATATCAAGCATTTTCAGCATGACGATTATACATTTACAAAACCACATTGCTTGGCAGTGTGTAAGAAGGTGGTAACCAAATATTTACACAACAGTGAAACCATTGTTATGTTGAAGTTTCATACATATATGTAACAGAGGCAGAAATATTACAATATAAAGGTGAATATTATGCATAGTTACCAAATACTCCAACAGTTGTCTACTTTCAGAAAAGGTCTTTTATTAGAAAAATGGCTATTTTGTGGTCTTTGGTTTGTGATGATATGAAAGGGGAAATTAATCAGTTTTCTTTAGCACCTTGATTGTACTATGATTGTTATGATTGTTATGAAATATCCACAAATAATTATATTATCGACCGGGTAGATAAATTCTTTAAAATAGAGTGTGAAAATCCATCCATCAATGCTTGTTCCTTTTTGTTTCTACATGAGCGGATATCAAACTCACATATTAGGGTCACCAACAATGCATCAAAAAAGTAGCTGGTATGACTTTGAGAAAATATTGAACATTTGTTTCTCTTAGTGTGATAGTGCTGCATTCTAGCATCAGGCATGTGGATGGATTAATAACTTCACAATATTGTCTAACAAAAAATCTGTTTCTCATCATTAAAACGATTAGATTGTCTTATATTCTATATACATAACTAAGTGGAGTTGATCATAGGGTACTGGGAAATATGGTGTCCTGACTGCAGGGGTGTGAGGAATCAATAGAGGTAGTGAGTGTCTCTGCAAGGTAAGTTCAGAGAGGGGATACTGTGATGAGTTTGTAAAGGATACAGCTGGTTTTCATGATGGTGTGAGCCAGCAACGGGAGCAAATGGAGTTCCATCGGATTGGGGATGATGTGATCATATTTCTTTAGACCGTGGATGAGACAATTTGCAGTGTGTATGATGCCCATAAGGGGTGCTACTTTAGATTCTGGGAGGCTGCAGAGCAGGGCATTTCCACTATCCAAATGTGTGAGTATCAATGCTTAAACACCAGTTCTGAAGATGCTTTCTGGTAGAAATAATTTGACTTCATTTAGAAGAGAGAGCTGGTAGGAGTCTGTCTTTGTTTTTTTGGCAGTATGCTCCTTAAGGATGAGACTGGTGTCCTTGGTGAATACAAGTAACTTAGCATTTAGTGAAAGCTGTGGTTCAAAGCTCTGAAGGTTCATGTCATCAAACCAGGCTTGTATTTTTTCTTGGTTGTTGAACTTGGCATTCATTCCTATTTGGGTTGCGCTTTAGGTAAACAGTTGACATCCATGTCTGGATGATGTCCAAATAGTGTTTGTGGCATTGACTATCTGAATCAGAGGACATGTGCAAGTAGAAATGGTTAACGCAACAGAAAACCCACCCCAATGACATAAATAATGGACAAGAGACATGAGAACACAAGGATCATGTTTCTACAGACTTTGAATGCAAAATTGAAGACTTTGCCTCATCTTTAGATGTCAATGATCTCACAAATCTTTATGCCAAAAAAGTGGCAGAGATTACAGTTTCCCAGCTCCCAAAACCTAAGAATACAAAACAAAAAATAAAAAAATATATAATCTTATCCTGGTGGCTCCCAGAGGAATTAAATGAGGAAAGGAGAGCTCTCCAAACCATGGATTGATGATAAAAGTAAAACCCAGGAAGAAGATCCTTGTCTATGCTGCGATCAGCAAGAAGGAACTAGAAACAACATATATTTGAAGCTATAATCCAGTTTAGGAAGAAAGAACTGGAACAAGCGAAGAATCAACTGAAGAAGCTGTTTGATTTTTGTTTGAGGAGTGTGGAACCCTACTCAACAGCAACCACAATCCTCATCATGGTGAAGTCACCAGCAAACTCTGAATAAACCTATACTCAACCCTCTGGTAACTTGGCACAGAACAAAAGGCTTAACCTAGAGGCAATGTGTAAAGTATTTATGTAACACTGCAAAAAGTATAAACGTGAAAACACAACTCAAGAGTAATTCCAAATTAAATTTGAAAAAATAGTGGAACGTTAATAAATGAAACAAAACCAAAACAACAGAAATCCAATCAGTAGAACCAGAGATACACAATTGTAAAGATTTCAGTCAATATAGCACCAAAAAGCACTAAGCACCAGCTGTGGATACTTGATCACGCTGGACTGGGACAAAGTCACAAGTTCAGGCTAACCACGATAGTGGGCCAGCTACACGTATCCACTTAGTTCAGCTGGACACAGTACCTTAATCTTGGTTGCGAAAAGATGCAGAGTTCTGTGTAGAGGAAGCATCGGTCAGTGGCGATGATGAAAGGTGGGCATGAGGAGATGCGTCACACAACAGCTGTTCCGTGGAGTTGCAGAGGTGAAGATATGTCCTTGTGTGGTGCAAGGAGATGTGTTACACACCAGCAGTTCCGGTGAGCTGTAGAGGTGATGATATGTTCTTGCATGGAGATGAGTTGCACACCAGGTTCCAGGTAGCTGTGATGGGTGATGCGAGGTCCTTGCATGGAGATGCATCATACAGTGGGGGTTGCTGGGAGCTGTGGTGGAGGATGCGGAGTCCTTATATCAGTGAAGTTTACACAGCAGTGACAATGAATTGGCTCTGCTGGGGGTTGCACCACACAGCAGAGCAAAATCATTTGTTCTGTTGGGTCCACAGATGGGCTGACTGAACACCTTCAGGCCCACTTCCAATGGTCCATGACTGGGATGGCACCACTTGGCACAGCAGGACTCACAGTTGGCAGGTGCCAGGTGCAGGTTGCAAAGGACTTTCCCTTGGAGTCACTCTAGTGGTCCAGGGTACAAGTTGCATTTCCATTCCGGAGGACAGCAGGTCAGCCACCCAGCAGGTCGCAACAGTCCAGCAGAGTGCCAGTACTTCCAGCAGTGCAGGAGTCCTTCATAGCAGTTTTCCAAAGGTACAGAAGTATGCTGAAGGGTCCAATATTTATACCTATCGCCCACTTTGAAGTAGAAGACGGTTCTAGAGGTTTCCACCCCCTTGAGGTGTCAGGCATCCCCTTCTTCTCTGCCCTGGTCCCAGCTTGTTTGGGGTCACAAAAGGGCAGTGACAAAGCCTTTATGAGAGTGCTCAGGTGGAGCCTTTGTGATGTGCAAGTGTGGTAGGTGGCAGCAACTCCCTTTCACTAACTCCGAGTAGCCCATCCTGCCAACACCTATCTTTCTTTTGTCTCACTGTCTGAGAGCAATAATCAAAGACCAGCTGCCAGCTACATCTAATCATGTGACCAAGTATCAGACAACAAGCACCAAATGGTTAGAGAAAGAAAATGCCAACTTTCTAAATGTGCCATTTTCAGAACTGTGATTGAAATTCCAACATTGCCATTAAAGACGGCTTTTAATTACAATTCTTTAGACATCAAACCTGATCTGTCTGCACCCAACTGAAAGTTAACTCTTATTAAGTGTAATAATGTAATCCAATGTTATCCTAAGGGAAAGGTAGGCCTTACTGTAGTGAAAAATGAATTTGGGAGTTTTCACAACCATGATAGGTAAAACATAAAAGTACATGTCCAACTTTTTAAATACACAGCATCCTGCCCTTTGGGCTTTTCAGGGCATACCACAGGGGTGGCGTATATGTATTAAAAAGGGAGGTTTGGGCCTGGCAAAAGATTTATTTTGCCAGGTCAAAATAGCAGTTTAAAAATGGAGCAATGTATTGGATTAGAACAACGCAGTAGAAGGGATGCGTCACTTTTCTCCAGAAGTGGTGGTGACAGGGGCCCAATACTTATACCCATTTGGGCCTTTGGAGTGGGGGAGACTTCAAAGACATGCCTTTGATGTGCACATAGTCCATGTCTTTTCTTCCTTGGCTCTAGATTCACTTCAAGGGGTTATGCACCCGTGTGTGTGTGGACAGAACACAGCCTATTCAGGTGTACGTGAGGCTGTGCCCATCTCCTCCCTCCTATCCTGCCCTGGATGGCCCATCAAGGCCCACCCGGTGACACCTATGCACCCATTGTGTGTGGCTGTGTGGAGGAATACACAAAGTATGGCTGTCATCTGACCCTAGATATGTGTGCATAGACAGGCAGCAGGCACCAAATAGATAAAGTAAGAAAATTACAACTTTTTATAAGTGGAATTTTTAGAAATACAGTTTAAAATTCAACTTCACTATAGGTTGTGACTTTAAATTGTGATTTCAAAGAAACCAAACTTTAAAAGGTTATAAGGCAACTCCAATGTTATCCTATTGGAGAGATATGCCTTGTAGTTGTGTAAGAGTTTTTCACTGCCAGGACATGTAAAACATAAAAGTACATGTCCAGCTCTTTAACTACACTGCTCCCTTCCCTTGGGGCGGCCTAGGTCCTACCTTGGAGAGACTTATAAGTATTAAAAAGGAAGGTTGTGGCCAAGAAAGAAAGGTTATTGTGCCAGGTGGGTGTGGCAGAGTACAATTACACACAGAGTCTACAATGACAGGCCTGAGACATGTTTAAAGGGCTACCTTAAATGGGTGACACAATCAGTGCTGCAGACCCACTAATAACATTTACTACACATGTACTACCACATAACTAGGGACCTACAGTTAAATTAAATATGCCAATTGGGTGTAAGCCAATTCTATCATGTTTAAAGGAGAGAGCAAAAGCACTTTCTAGCAGTGGTAAAGAATGCAGAGTCCTAAAGGCCAGCAAAAACAGGTTCAGAAAACAGGAAGGTGAAGGCAATACATTGATGGTAGAGGGCCAAGTACGCAGTATTGTTTAGAATGTCACAAGACCATCCCTAAAGCACAAAAGCACAAAAGCACAAAAGCACAAAAGCACAAATGCAGCCAAAGATAAGTGCAAATAGTTTCCCAACTTTTCATGGAAGAGAACAAAGAATGAACATTCTTTGAAAAATATGTCAAGTGACCTTAGTCACAAAAACAAATCCAGAAACTTGGAGAACAACTTATACTCAGTCTGACCTGATCCCCATAATTACGAAAATGAGACTGTCATCACACCAGTTGGAACCCATCATTTATGAAAGAAATTAAAGGGTCACTAACATAAATCTGGCTGAAAATCATAAACTAGTCAGTGGCACTTGGAACCATCCTAGACCCTCTCAATGTTTTGGTCAAGTCACTTAACTACTAAAAAAGGAAGCTGATACTAAAGACCCAAACAACTTCTGACCTGTAACGAAATCCTATATAGTCAAGGTATTAGAAAGTTGTGAAGAATTGCAGTGCACATTCTTCAAAGAAGAAAATGAGCTACTGGATTAACTGCAGCCTGGATTTAGAGCGCAGTATAGCTCAGAAATGGACACACTAAAAATATTCAATGATATCCTCCACATGTTGGAGGAAGGTATTTCCTGTGTACTCATTCTCCTTGTTCTGTCAGCATCCTTTGACACAATAAATCACAATACCTTATGGACAATACACAGAGAAATGATGGTCATAAATGAGGTAGTCCTCAAATTGTTTTCATCATTTCTGGAAAACCACAGTCAGCACACAGTCAACACACCAAGATCAACAACATTTTTTCTGACTTGTCAGACCTGCACCAAAGTGTTCACCAAGACTCAGTATTGCCACCCACTGTACTGAACCTGCACATTGAACCTCTAGCTCACACTTTTTTGCAGTCAAACTTTTTGCACCAGTTCAACACAACTATACTTAAACACATTCTTTCCTAAGGATGTAGATACTCTTGGAGGCAGGTCCAGACTGCAATCCTAGAATGGTTTGATGAGAAAATCTATGGCCTAGGATTGGGAACGAGGAGTCTTTACTCCACAGAGACACAAAGTAACAGTATGTTCAGGGGAATTCTTTTAGGGTATGATCCAAGTGCTTGAAAAGCAGAGGATTTGAAGGCAAGGACGAATGTGCACTGGAAGAGGAGAATGGGTGTCATTATTTGTGCAGACAGTGAGGTGAAGAATACTTTGAAGACAAGGAGGTTGACTAGGGTACAAAGATTTAGTGGGGAAGAAATCGACCGTGGGGCATGTAGTAAGTTTGAGTGATATGCTCTGCTGTGGAAGGATGGAACACACAGAAATCAAGAATATTTCATTCTCAAAAGGTTCCGACTGGCCTAGGTAAGCCCTAAAACCATCCTTCACACTAAATTCATTGTGAGAGGGAAGTGAGATAAGACTAGGGTGCTAAGTCACAGAAACATAACAATGGATTTTGATGATCTTGGTTTAATGTCAACATTGATGAAGTTGGCAGGCTTAATTGACTCTTACTTTGTGAACATTTATTTTAAAAACTCTAAAACAGATAAAAAATGTAGGCTTATGTGGATTACTTTGTTCATAAGGGTCCTTGTAGATTCAGAGTGTCCACTCCACTTTGGCCTTAGGCTGTCAATATCGTTTTGAGGATACAGATATTATTACAAAAAAGACAAAACTTGGGTTTGGAAATCTTTCTTTAAATATAGGCAGGATTCTAGGGAGGCTGTAGAGGTGGTGAAATCAGCAGTGAGAGATTATTGTGTAATTCAGATGTCAGCCGAGATAGCACCTTAATTACTCGGTGTGCAAAATGTGTATGAGCAAACATTATTGTCTCGGTTCAGACTAGGCACGATTAGGTGGCTGCTATGTTTTCCTCTAGGGCAATATTCATCTGCAGATGTTTATATTCGTCCATGTGATGAGCAATCAACTCAGACGTTATTACACTTTGGGGGTCATCCATGGTTGGCGGGAGGAACCACCAACAGGCTGGCGGTGCCCCGTAGGGCATTCTGACCGCGGCGGTTTGGCCGTGGTCAGAAGTGGAAAACCGGCGGTCTCCCGCCGGTTTTCCGCTGCCCAAAAGAATCCTCATGCGCCGCCATGGGGATTCTGACACCCCATACCGCCATACTGTTCCTGGCGGCTCTGCTGCCAGGAACAGGATGGCGGTATGGGGTGTCGTGGGGCCCCTGGCATGGGCACTGCAGGGGCCCCCGTAAGAGGGCCCCACAAAGAATTTCAGTGTCTGCTCAGCAGACACTGAAATTCGCGACGGGTGCAACTGCACCCGTCGCACCTTCCCACTCCGCCGGCTCCATTCGGAGCCGGCGTCCTCGTGGGAAGGTTGTTTTCCACTGGGCTGGCGGGCGGCCTTTTGGCGGTCGCCCGCCAGCCCAGTGGAAAACCCAGAATCACCGCAGCGGTCTGACGACCGCGGTGCGGTGTTCTGGCGGGGGTACTTTGGCGGGCGGCCTCCGCCGCCCGCCAAGGTAAGAATCACCCCCTTTGTCTTTTTTGCAATTATTATTAACCTAATACCGGGAGGTCCTTATTGCCTTTGCTGCACAGGTATACGTTTACCAAATGTAAAGCCGCTCTATTCTTTCTCCACCAGCTTAATGATTAAGATACTTGCCATTTAGTTTTTTTTTTTTTTTAATGTATTATAGCCCAGAGGAACATAATGTTATTTTAATTCATGCCATACTGCTCACTACTGCACCTCATGAATTGTTTTGTATTGTACTTGTTTTAAGTGGCTGTTTGAATGTTGCCTTTTTTGTCAGTGTAATTTTTAAGTAAGGTATGGCATGACGGTATGATTTTTAATATTTTTCATTTATTGTGGTTATACATTGTGATTCCTTCTACTCTATTGTGTAATTTGTAATGCATGCCTCTTTTATGATCTCCTTGATAAGACTGAATAAGGATTATTGATTGATTGATTGATTGATAGGCTTCTGTGAAAATGTCAGAAACAACTACTTTTAAAAAGAACGTTCTTCAGAAAAGTTTTTTTGTTTGAAATCTTAGCAAAAGTGTGAAGACGTTTTAATATTTAGAACATTTTGAACATATCATACCTTTGCTGGTGCGTTCCATGCTTTAAGGGTAGAATTAATTGGTAGATATGGGGCTTATTAAACAAAAAAAATTCTATTATGTTTACGAATACTACAATGGTACTACTAATGTCCTAGAAACTGGCCACATACCTACCAGTGGATGTCTCTGCCTCTCCACCCTTTGTTGTGTATAGATCTCTACCCTGACCGCTGAGATCACCACACAAGTAAATTGTAAATACATTTTAGTAGTAAATGTAGAAGGGACAGAGGGGAGTGGCTGACAAATGGGGAACACTTATACTAAATGGGAGGGTTTACGGGAGGGTTAAAGAGGAGTTAAGTGAGCTTAGGGAGGAGTTTAGGGAGGCACAAACATCCATCAACAATTACACAATGCAAACAAAGATACACACACGGACACACACATTTTTTGTTTTTGTTTTTTGTTAAGCACCACCAACAATTCATAGTCAGCCTTACAGAATTTAAGGGTATTGGTACACAGAGAGATATGGAGAAACTAGGCTGTTTGTTTTGTAAAAAGGGCATTCTTTGAAGTCATCCCCAATTCAAATGCACAACTGGGTATAAGTACTGGACCTCTGACCCTACCAACTCAGTACACCTCTGGACCTGTGGATACTCTGCCAGGAAGAAGGACTGTTGTGCTGCTGAAAGGACTGTCACTCTGCTGGACTCTGTTGGATTGCTGCTGTGCTGTGATGACCTACTGCCTGCTGCCTTACTTGCCTGGTAGTGAGGAGGACTGGACCTGGATTTTTCCAACCCGCGACCAGAGTGATTCAAAGGGCTTGCTGGCTAGTCATTTGTTCTTCTGAAGTCTCTGGGACCCAAAAGATTTCCAACTCACCTGTTACAGTTCCTGGACCTGTCTTTAACCTGCCCCTGGTCCCTGAGAGGCCCCTTTCCAGTCCTGGGAACTTGGAAGTGGTTTTGTGGCTTTTGAAATCAAGCTTTTGGACTCTTCACAACCACAAACGGCTTGCTACCTCCAGAGCCATGACGCTCGCCCAGAGAATTAGCGCAAGCCACTGTACGTTCATCTCTTTGAACAGCTAGCATTGCCACCGATGACTGGGAGGCTCCAGTCAGCCCATCCATGACTCTTCATGCTTGTGGATCACCACCAGTGACACCTTCTTTGCTCCAAGCGAACTTATTTCCCACAAATGTGACACTTGATTCAAATCTGAGAAGGTAAAACATCAGCTCTACTTGTCTGTATACAACCTGTGCTCCATCAGAATCAGCCCGATCTTTTGGATTTAACCCAGTCTAGTGTAACCAGATTTCCCCAATTGGTGCTTTATGCTTTTAAGCCTTAGATTGCCATTTAATCTTTAGAAATTCATATCTTGACTACTACTTATGGGATTTTTGTAGTATTGGTCTTGTTTTACCCGTTAAACTAAGCTCTAATTTTCCAGGTGTGGTGTCTGAAGTATTGCACAAATACTTAACATGTTGCCTTTTAAATTAAGCCTCTCTGATCTGTGCCAAACTACCAGAGGGTGAGCACAGGTTAATTTATGGTGTGTATCTGACTTACCCTGATTAAGACTGTGGTCCCTGCTTGGACAGGGTGTCATCCCTGCCAACCAGAAACCCAATTTTTAACAAATACCATCAATCTGTAATTGCTTTACTCCATAGTCTAATCCCGATATTACAGCAAATTTAGATTTAAATTGAGATTATGAATCCACATATAACAGCAAATTTAGATTTAAATTGAGAATATGTTAAGGAAACAGTGTTTTCACGTTTTAGCACATATAAATCACATTTAAAAAGTGCAAACAAAAGCTTTTTATTGTTACTACTGCTCACGGTATACTCATGCAGTGGAATTACAGCATTTGTAAAGAGCTAGTTTCCCGTAATTTAAATAACAAACATATTAAAAACAATGTTGACAGTTTACCACCTTTTTTAAAACGGCGCTTATGCCTGAAAAATAGGAAAGTTGTGATTCTTGGGATTGTTTTGTGACGAAGCTAACAGTATAATTGGAAACTCCTCGCATTACACCAAGATAGGTCTGCTAGTTTCTGTCTGATGGTTATTGCACATAAACATTTGTAATGCAGCAAGAACGTCCTCTTGAATCAGTACCACCATTTTGTAGAGATCGCCACTAAATTAGGCGCGTCTGAATTTTATGTTCTACATTCGTATTATGCTTGGATATTTTTATAGGCATTTTTAGGTCATTTTGCTACAGCCACTTCTTGGGCCTATTATTTATCTAATGTTTCTCCAGACTAAATTCCTTTGCTGAGGGGTCGTTGGAATTCCCTGGTAATGTGATGATTTTATGAAGCAGCAACTAAGTGGTAATGGCAGAGAAATGGCGTGCTGGCTATGGAAGATATCAGTGAAATGACTGCTGCTGAAATAAAACCAGTTTCTACCAGAATTACAGTTCTTACGCCCAACTCCCAGGGGACAGAGTGGCACAGTAGATAACCTGACAAAAGTCAAAGAT
Organism: Pleurodeles waltl; assembly: GCF_031143425.1. Lineage (NCBI taxonomy): Eukaryota > Metazoa > Chordata > Amphibia > Caudata > Salamandridae > Pleurodeles > Pleurodeles waltl. Next base: position 144,086,291 of record NC_090448.1, read on the forward strand.
GCGCAAAAGCTACTCAAATAGGAACACCGAAAATCGAACTATCAATATGTGTGAAAAAACAGCCGGTGGCAGCCAGACTAAAAGCCGGCAAAAGGCAGAAGGCTCTATTTACAGAAATGTGGTACTCTATTGATTTGTCAGGAAGGTCAGCTCATCTTACAGGAAATAGGCACGAAGGGCAAACCTTAATGTGTGGTTCTGTGCAAGAGCTACGTCACATTGGAAGGAACTCAAAATCTGCCAAGAGGCTTTGCAAATTTGAAAACGGGTCTTGTCGTTTTTGTTTTTTTTAGAACGTTTTTAGACTAAATCGTTTGAATATACTTTTGAAAAGGTGTATTTATCCAAAAAGGCCAGAAGCACCGTAAAGTGTTCCGTGGTCATCAAACAACTACCTTTTCTCACCAATCAGTAACCACCCCAAATTACCGTTTACCGCCAGTGCTAGAATTCCAAACAATAACTTGTGTTCCATAGCTCTTAGTGCTGCACTTCTGTTCCGAAGCACTGTACATAAATAACATATTTTTCTTTTACCCAGTTTAAGAATGCTTATATTAAAGCTTCCAAAAGGATGGAAAAATGGCCTTATTGGAATATGAAATGTGTGCACAGCAGTTTCCACTGGGGCCAGATTTACGAAGAAGTCCTGTAATGCAATGCAGCGAGACAACTTGAGCACTGTGAAAAGGAGAGAGCAGGAATTCACCGTCTACTAAGATTTGATACATTCTGGCTCCTTCTCGCAGGTGCAATGTCAAAGCAGGCACCCTACATTACCGGGAGGACTGATTGTTTGGAAGGACTGACACCTTCCTGCATTTAAATAATCCTTTGAGACATTTTTTCTTTCTAAGTGTGTTGCCGAATGTAGCATATGTAGAAAGAGGAATTAAAGACAGGAAATAAATAGATTTCTCCTTGTCATGCCTTTGTTGGGGAGGCGCATCGTTTTGATGCATTCGCTGGTGTAAGTCCTTGTAAATGTGGGACTGCTCCAAAGTCTATGGGTGGATTCATGCCCATGCTCCACCCAAGGAATGCCTTCTCAATGCAGAGTAATGTAAGTCAGCGATTTGCGCTAACTTGCCTTATTCTGGATTTACTAAACCATGCAGAACAATGCAAGGTGGCTTTGCATGGCTTAGTAAATCTTACTTAAGCCCTCACTCAAGGTGATGCAAAGAGCTAGTAAATCTGAACCTAGATGTCAGCTCACCCTCCCAGAGCCATTTTGACAGTGTGAAGAGAATCAGCAGCATAACACACATATTTTAAAGCTGTGAAAGAAAACGAGAGTATCTCAGATATATCGCTGCCACAAGCATTTATCGTTTTATTGCATGCTGCTGGAAAAAGATCTTTTTGCCATGACAACTGACATATGTGATTGACAGACAGAGAAAGGCCCTAACAGATCTAGTCAGTTGGTTAGATCTATGAAAGAATTAAACTAGAAAGCTTTCAAAGTAAACCATGATTGGTTATTGCAGTTAGAGGAGTACAGTATCAAGTTAGTACTTTGTAATGGCTCATCTTATATTTTACCCTTAGAGTGTACTCTAGAGGGAGAAATGTCTGGTTAAAATGGTTTATTCCTCACTACTGTGCACACGCCAGGCAGAAATAGTAAACTATTTATCCCTTGATTAGTAGAATCAACAACACCGTGTCTAAAATATGCCTCCCAAGAATTTGGTTAATAAAGAGGAACACTGGTACCATGTGTTTTCATCTCTGCTTATAGGTCTTTATACATGTATTCCAAATGATGCACACACTTGCATAACTTGCTGCAAAAGAACTTGAACAAACATATTGCATTGGCCAAATGTTGGTAGTGTGGTGTTCTGGTTTTATAAGAAGCTAGTCTTTGCATCTAAAGCAAGTCTCCATGTGGCATATTATTTAAAGGTCACGCTGCAGTAGTCAGATCTTATCCGTGCTACTCAAAACAGATAATATGCTGCCACCAGGGAAGCTGTGAACTCATGTCTGCCCTGGTGGATGCACATTAGTATAAGGCCGACAAGTGAGTGGCAATGTAACACCCTTCTGAAAGGGGATGAGGGAAACCCTTGAAGGCGGGTGCCATGAGGGATGGCAGATACCTTCAGGTGGATGTCTCCAGGGCGTCAATGTAATCTTTTTTAACACTCCCTTTAAAAAGGTGTCCTCCGAGTGAATGACTGTGTGCACCCTCTGACAGCCTCTGTGTCTGTATCTATAATATGCAGTGGGCACAGAGGCAAACATGTTCCTCAACTGCAATGGAACACACAGCCATGCAAATGAAAGAACATCCCTTTAGGATTGTTCCAGCTTACGAAGGGGTCATCCAAGAATCTGAGCCACTTTGGTATTAGCACCAAGGACACACAAATTGGGCACTCATATTGATTGCATGGTGAGGTTCTGCAAGTTCAATGTTATGGGAATTGTGTATTTAGGGTCACTAGGTTGGTCAGTTCTAGAAATAAATGTTATTTATTGATGTTGTTTGCTTTGAGCTTAATTTGTACATTTTTTAACATTTCTCTATCTGCTCTTTTAATGGGTTTGTGGTAGTCTGTTCTGGGTATTGAACAGTTGGTCTTATCTTACTGAGACAATCATTTCTGCCAGCTGACAACATTCTAGTTTTAAATTTGCCAATCATCCTAAAACCTCCCATGTCTAGGTTTTCAGTGATGTCCCTGGCTAATTAACAGTCAGGCTCTGAAAAGGACTGCTCACCAAGGACTGTAAACACATCGTAAAGGCAATAATTATCGAGGGTAGAAAGAGAACAACTCCCATACATCCATAGGGACAATAGAGAAGGAGTGACGTACCTGGTGGGATGGCACCAGGAAAGTAGAGGCTTGGACACCGAGGAAGGCATGCACTACAATTTGGAGAAAAAGAGGAAAGAAAGCAGAGATGACTGCAGCAGCACCAGACGACGGGCATCAGAAAATGAGGTACCAAAGAAGAGTGCAAGGCATGATGAGGCATGTCTCACCTCACTATGAGGATGTACACCCATTTTAAAATTAAAGCTACACTGCGCAAGGGTGACGTGGAACCAGAGAAATCCCACGAAGGGAGCACCCCTAGAACTAATGGGGACTTACAATATATCACCCTCCCAAGGGAGAGAAAAAGAAAAATACTAATCATAAGTTGCTGAGGACCCCAGTAGACAAAGAAAGAGGACTGTGTGTAAAAGAATATACTCATATCAAATATAAGTCAAGGTGGCACAGTAAGAGCAGCTCCAAAGAGAGACTAAATAAGCTAGCTCAACTTTTAAGAGACACTACTGAAACTCACAGGCTTCCATTAATGACCAAAGACTGCATGAAAATATCATCAGGACTTCGTAATAAAATTAGGAATTTAAGGCACATAAACATTGCAAAGAAGCAAGGCCTTCTACTGATAAATGTCAATAACAAAATCTGTGAAACAACTATTAAACTCAGAACTTCTGGCAGTCTGTTTTCAAAAATATGTTCATGCAGCAACCAACAACTGAAGACACCCTGCTGGGAATTATACTAATATAGCTTTTGACTTCAAAATTCTCCATCAACTCAGTAGAGGAAACAGTAGCAAAGATGGCTAATGAGATCCGATCTATCGGAAGTAATATTGATTTTTTAATATATTTCTGGATGCAACAGAAAGAGGTATTGTCACAGTTGAACGGAAAATAGCGGAATCTCTACAAAAGAAAATGATAGAACTGGAAGACAGATACCACAGAGACAATGTACTCATATTCTTAAGACTTTTCTCCAGAGTGTGAGAGGAAGATATGATTCTTCATGAACTTCATACCAAAGCTCACCAATATAACATTTAATCCGCTACTCAGAAAACGCACAGGTTAAAAACACTAATGTACAAGAGCCAGACATGTACTTTTTAAGATATCAGCAAGGGAGAAAAGTGGTAATAGCAGCTAAAGAAACAATACGCCCTTTTCAGTACACAGAACCCAGGACTTTGCTTGAAAAACAAACATTCTTATAACTAAGACCTATTAAAAAAAAACAAAAAACTTTTTGATCAATTAGAAAGGGCCATCAAGTTGGTGACATTAGTTGGCAAAATTAAAGAATAAGAAGACCCTAGATACCTGGATCAATTATTGGACTCTGGATGGCAAGGACATGTGTTGGAAATGGCTTTTTCTGCAGGGTTTCTCCTACCTTTTTGGCTTCCAACCTCCTGTTTTTAATCCTGTGCTGAATTTTGTTTTTGCTGGTTTTAGTACTCTGGGACCTTTACCACTGCTTATCAGTGCTAAGGTGCAAGTGCTCCCTCTCTAAATTGTATTAGTGATTGGTTTATCCATTATAGGCATATTTGATCTACTAGTAAGTCCCTAGTATGGCGCACCATGGGTGCCCAAGGCCTGTCATCAAATGCTACTAATGGGCCTGCAGCACTGAATGTCACCATCCACATGAGTAGCCCTGTAAACATCTCAGACCTGCCATTGCAGTGTCTGTGTGTGCAGTTTTAACTGCCTTTTCGACCTGGCAAGTGCACCAACTTGCCAGGCCCGAACCTTGTCCTTTACTACATGTAAGTCACCCCTAAGAGAGGCCCAAGGCAGCCCCATGGGCAGGGTGCAGTGTATTTAAAAAGTAGTACATGTATTGGTTTCTTTTACATGTCCTGATAGTGAAATCATGCTAAATTTGTTTTTCACTATTGCAAGGCCTATCCCCCCATAGGGTAACATGGGGATTGCTTTGAAGTATGGGGTCTCTGAACTCACAATTTAAAATTCATCTTTTGGTGAAGTTGGTTTTAAAATTTTAAGTTTGAAAATGCCACTTTTAGAAAGTGGACATATTCTTGCTTAGCATTCTATGCCTCTGCCTGGCTTAGGAATAGACGTCAGGGTCAGGATGACAGTTGGGCTTTTTTTGAGACAGTCACAGAAAGGGAGCTGAGGTGTGCCATGCATATCCTGATGGGTCTTCTCGGGCTAGAGTGGTGGGAGGAGATGATACTTGCACCAGAATAGGCCTGTGCCTGTCCTTACACAAAACAGTCTCCAACCCCCTGTAATGTGTCTGGGGCCAGGGCAGGAAAGGCAGGGTCTTGTGCACTGTAAGGACTTTCCTTTGAAGTTTGCCTACTTCAAAGTCAGAAATGAGTGTAAGTACTGGACCTCTGAGACCACAACTTTAGAATTCTTCCGTATTGAGAACATTCTGCAGGTTGAAGAGTTAGATGCAGTAGGAGGGACTGCTACTCTGCCTGTTGCTTTGCTGTGCTGGCCTGCTGCTTCCTGCTTCTGTCCTGGGAGTGAAAGGGCTGGGCTTTTCTTTCTACATCCAAAGGCTATCCAAGGGCTTGGACTGAGCTTGCCTCCTGTTAAAAGTCTCAGGGACATCAAAGATGTCATCTGACCAGCACCTGGGCTCTCTTGCTGAGAGTCCTGATTCGCCAAGTTGTGCCAAATCCAATTCCAGGGCCCTTGGAAGAGAGTTCTGGTGAAACAAAGAAGTAGCCAAGTACATCGACTCCGGAGCAACTTTGGAACTAGCACCGCTGTCCGACTCAGTGTTGCTTTCTGTGTCAGGAGCTGTGGTCCCCACTGAGTGCAATGACTGTGACCAATGCAGCATGCCTGACACCACTGTAGTGTCTCCTAAGTCCCACCACAGCATCAGTCCTGAGTGTCATGTCCCCGATGTCCAAGACATCCGACTCCACCACAGCATCTATGGCCCCAAGGTGTGATTGCGACACTGCAAAGTCGACGCCTCACATCATGACCTGCTGGATTCATCGACCCTGCTGGACCATAAGGAACTGATACGCATCACCTTGCCTGCAACCATAAGGAACCAACGCCTCACCTCCCCTGCCTTGCAGTAAGGATCTGACACATCACCCCGCCCCAGTATCAGTAAGAAATCAATGCCGCACCAGCTCCAGTGACGCCTCACCTCCCGTCTCCATGCAACATCTTTGCTTCCTCATCGTTTTCAAAGGTACTGTGCCTGGTGTCCGTGGGACTCCGTGACCAGCCCACACTCCCTTGTGAGTGGCGTCAGACTGTTGGGAACAACTCCGTCAACAAAATTGTGATAGCCATAGTTGGAGCTATTGTTTTTCTACTTTACTGATATTCAATCTTTAATTTTTTTAATCTTTGCTTGTGTATGTTGGATGTTTGTCATTTGACTCTTGTTTTTCTCAGATCAATATTGGCTTTTGTTCAAAACTGGCGTGGAGTACTTTTGTGGTGTTTTTGGTGTGTTACTGTGTGTGTACAAATACTTTGCACATTGCCTCTGAGATAAGTCTGTATGCTCATGCCATGCTACCAAGGTGGTGATCAGGGGCCATCTTAGCTGTCCCTGACTAGAGTAGGGGTCTCTACTTGAACAAGTTACCAACCACTGCCGAAAAGAGACTCAATTTTTTACACCTGGATGTCAAGAAAACCACTGAACGACTTCATACAAGCCCAGCATCACCAGAAGGACTGCATAAAGTGCAACACAGAGAAGAAAGAGCCAGGCTCAATGATTTCACATGAAGCTAGGCAGCGAGTAGCGAAATAATAAGAAAAAGTAGCAAGAAATGAGAAACAAGTCAAGACCATTACTAAAACTAGGCATAACATGTCCAAGCATAATAACAAAAGAAAGCTAGCAATGACGTGACTTTTAAGATGTGTGAAGTGTTTAATCAGTGGTATGAAACTCATAATAGAAACACTTTTTCCAATCAACTCAGCTATGTGGCACGCAAACCACTAATAACAGTAGATTGATGAGTAGCATTGTATTTATGTATAATTAACATAACTGTAGATATAAAGGGATGCATATTACTAGAATACAAACATGAAGAGAATTTTGTAGGGTTGATCACTAGAGGGTAAATCCTATTTCCCTGATCTTAGATTGAAGTTGAGTATGACACTCAAATGAAATAGCACAAACAGGAAGTGATCCAATGTGCCATAGAGGGCCTTGAATGAAATGCTTGTCTAAAATTCAGACACGGTGGTAATAGCTGTTATAAAATCACCCTGAACAAGAGTTAATTAAATGTTTTTAACTAGATAAGGGAATCAAGAGGTGGGCAGATCTGCCAACTGGAGGCCTTTTATCGCCAGCATGAAGGGAATGTATTTTCACTGATCCCAGCACTTCTCATAATCCTGCATGTTCATGTATATTGCTGTAATTTCACAAAATTAGGTTCTACTCCACATTTAAACTACATTAATGCAAAACGTAACAACCCGTCCAATCCAAGCCCTATTTCTCTGAATTAAAATGACAATAGATACATACAAACAGTGCAACTTCTATATCCAAACATCAGTCTTTGACTACACTGGACAGGAGAATACAGATACTTTTTAGAGATATAGCTGAGCCCAGAATGAAAACTAACAACATAAAAACAACACATCCTAAATTGGGCGTGGACACTGTTCCCCAGAACTTCCCAAGTGACTTCATAATCACAGCTACCAATAAGTGTGCATATGGGAAGTTATCTAAAACAAAAGACATACCTCCCAAATAACAGAAGACAGAATGAGAAGCAGAAGTTACAAGCCTGAAATGAAGACACAAAAATCTAAAGACCTGTTGATATCTCTAATCATAAATGGTCTCTCACATTATATAAAGAAGAAAACAGCCCTGACATTCCTAGGCTCCAGTTGAGTACATATAACACTATTTCAAGAAACATCACTCAAAGAAAGTGAGAAACTAAATAAGGAATTACAAGATAAAGTGATCTATGTAAGTAACACAATGACCTTCCTTCCCACAAGCCTACCTAAGAAGTTAGAGTTTGTTACATTAGAAATACATTGTCACTGGCAAGAATCTCACTAACCCAGATAGACCATAATGATTGTTATTTACTAGCCAGATTACACATACAGGATTTTACAACAGTAGTAGGGTCAATATATGCACCCATTAGAAACAAAGAAGATTTCCTTTCCAATGTCTTCAAATAAATTCTGGCTACAGAAAAATTAGGATTTTTATTAGGAGATGCTAACAGGCATAGGAACCCAGTACAAGAAAGATCAGGGAAACCGAGGGCTTGATGTAGACTGTAGGTGGATGGGATACTTAGTCACAAATTTCATAGATATCTTGTACGCCGTATCACACGTGCCATAGAAGATAATGTACCTGTAATAGGGCAAGCAAGATATCTGTCATGTTTGTGATCCCATCTTCCAAAATCTAAATCAGGACCAAAGTGTGAGACAAGGCAGAGACAGACATGTTTTGCAGCACATTATTGGAAATAAAACCAGTATAAAACCTTTGCGCTACCTGCATCTGACATAGCAAGATTATATATTTACCTCTTGCGTACATAATGCACACACTCACATTGACTTTTCTTTTAAGTCAGAAACGTTGACACAACAGCTAGTAGCTGTGACAAATATACCAACTAGTATTCTGGACCATGACTAAATTAATTTATAATTGACCATCTGCTGGAACTTGATGGTTGAATATGCACAAATACAAAGTGCCCAATGCTAATAAGAGGCTAAGGGGCTGAGTTAAATTCTGGCAGAGAGAAAACTCTTTCGTAATGGCAACAAAGTTCCCTCCCCACCATTACAGTGTTTTGCCTGCCTAATTTATGTGTGTGTGGACTATAGGTATGGCTAAGGTGGTGACTACTCCATTACCTCCACAGTCAAGCTTCTCTGTCCATCATCGCCAGGTGAACCCAGGCAGTAAGGGAAGGTAAAAAACAAAAATTCCCTTCTCACCATGGGAGGTGACTCCCATAGTGAGGGGTGCATTATCTTATTTATTTTCAAAAAGAAAATACGGCTTCAGTAATTAAATTAAGACATAAACGTAGATGTCACTAATCACTGGTAAATGCTCAAATGCTATATATTAGCAACAGTTTTTAATTAACTTTATGTTTTGTGTCTATTGTGACTGTTCAATCACAGCCTGCTATATTCAAAGGAAAATATTCAGTATTCTTATTTTTACAACTTTTAAAATCCCTATTAGACTTTTGATTGAAAGATTGATGTGTCCTGCTGAATGACTGAATGTGACAAAATGCTACATTTTTTAAACTATTGTGCACACTCCTCAAAGGAAAATCATAAAAAACAACATGTTTCAAGTCAATTTACATTTTCAAAGTGCAGACACTAACATAAATTTATGCTAATATACCAACTAAAGACGGGCAACGTTTTTGATACAACCTTGGTATCAACTCACTTAATAGTGTACTTCGGAGAATCCATAATGTCACCGACAAAAAAAACAATACTATGCATATTTGTTCTTTCTGCAGATGGATTTCTTTTAACAAAGATAGTAATATCTTTTTTGTTTGTTTCTTTTGTTTGGCTGCCAGAACATCTTCATGGTAAGTCACATGTTTTTACAATAGGCTGAACAAGCAATACAATCACATGATTTGCTTGATTGAAAATATGTGCCATGCATTCAGGAGAAAAACCATTGAGTTCATCACCACTCTGACAGACCATTATAAAGTTGTATTTCAACTCATTTTTATTTTCTACTCAAGTCATGTGTCATAATCATTCCATTTAGCTATATATCCCATAATCTGAAGCTCTCAATTATATATAAAGTTTAAATAAATGTAGTTGTAGTTATATCATATGGTCATTTTGCCACCCATTGGATTATGCATACTGTGTGTAATGTAAGGACATCTGAGGCCAATTTTGTCTTTCACATCATGCAAATGACTGCAGTTTCTTCAAGTAAGTTAATTCAATTTTCCACCTTTGATCCATTATCTTGCATTGATTTACATAGCTTTAAATAAACAGTGTTTCTACAAATGAACTATCTTTCCAACAGCAAAATTTAGCAATCAATGCTTACTGGACAGTTCTCAAGTTATATCAAACAAGGATTTTACCACCACTAAACTGCATTTCATGGTACCATGTTTTTGTCAATGGAAAGTCTTACCATCCCAAAATGTGTACTTTACAAATCATTAAGGGGCAGATTTAAGAGTCCCTGGCGTCTCCTTGTGCGACAATAGTGTCATTTTTTAAATGCTAATATGGACCAACGAGGCCATAATCGCAGTGCCAAATTTACAAAGTTGTGCAAGGCATGCGAAATCTAAATCAGGCCCAAAGAGTGAGGCTGGGCAGAGACAGACATGTATTGCAGGACATTATTGTAAATAATACCCTCATAAAACATTTGCGCTAACTGCATCTGACATAGCAAGATCATATATTTATCTATTGTGTATATAATTCACATTGACTTTTCTTTTATGTCAGGAACGTTGACACAAGAACTAGTAGCTGTGTCAAATATAGCAACTAGTGCTCTTGACCATGAGTTAATAAATTTACAATTGACCATTTGCTGGAACGTCTGGACCATAGGTAACTGTAATAATTACACGGTGATGATACGAATAGTCCTTTATTCTGATAGTAGGTTCCTGTACAGATGTACTGGTAGTGGTGGTAATACAGCAACTCCCAGCACTCCAGCTTCAGCCTCTCCTCCTCCTGCCGCTTCCAGACTCCCCTTTCTCAACACTCCACCTAGAATCCCCCTTCCTCTACATTCTATTCCCACCTACAAGCCTATCACTACACATCTCCCCCCTTACACATCCTACAAAAGAGAATACACACAAAACTATATACAGATAATATCTATTACAATTAAAACAATATTAACCGTTCCTAATTTTGCATAAGTTTCCCATACTCCACTCCTTTCCATCATCCAGCTTAACCACACTGTTATACACCTTTATCACTTTTTGTGGTTTAGAAAACTTGCTTTCACCCTTCTTCACTACACCAAACCTTTTCACTACCACCCAATCACCAACTTCCACATCAATCTTCTTCACTCTTCTCCTAATGTCATATCTTAATTTATTACGCTCCTGCTGATCTATTACCCTCATTCTCATCCTTCCCCGATCAACCCATACTTGTTTCTTTTCACATAACCACCAAGGAAATTCCTTCGTTGCTGGTTCTCTACCTTTAAGAGCAACAAATGGCGACTCCCCCGTTACCGAATGGGGTGTTACTCTATGTGCCCACAACATTCTGTTCAATTCCATTCTCCAATCTAGTCCATTCGCCAAAGAGAGTTGAATATTCTCCATAATCATTCGATTCACCCTCTCCACTAATCCGTTAGCTTGCGGATGGAACAACGCAACCTTCTCATGTTTAATCCCCAATCCAGTCAGGAATTCCTTCATGCTTGCTGACACCAATTGCACGCCATTGTCAGTAATCAGAACTCTCGGCACACCTTCTTCCAAAAACACTTTCTTAAGAAATTCTATAATATTACTGGTCGTGATTCGTTCTAAACTCTTAACCACGAACCATTTACTATGGTAATCTACCAGAACAACAAGGAATCGATTCCTCCTACCCAATTTATCCACTGGGCCTATAAAGTCCAAAGCTAACTTCTCCCATGGTTGTGTTGGGAACTGTACACATCCTAAAGGTGGCTGCCTGAGAACTCTGGTCTTGTCACTATTACCACACGCTACACATTCACTCACCATCCGTTCAACCTCCCTATCCATTCCAGGCCACCAATAAAATTGTCTTAGTCTCCTCTTGGTTAAACTCCTTCCTAGATGACCCTCATGCACTAATTTTATCAACCTCACCCTCAGTTTCCTTGGAGGAACAACTTTCCTGCGTCTTAATATTTTCTCTCCTTGAATACTCAATTCATTCCTTACCTCTAAATATTGTCTCAAACTTTCATGTGGGAGACTGCTACTACTATCAAGATCACATATGAGCCTTCTTAACTCACAGTATTCTTCATCCTCCACTACAGCTTCCTCCCACTCCTCTTGTCCTAATGCCAACTCAACATCTATTGGAAACACCTCTACTTCCATTTCATACATTAACGACCCCTCTTCAGAACTCTCATCAACTGGCAAACGTGACAGACAGTCGGCCACAACATTTTTCTTACCCTTTACGAATTCCACCACAAAATTGAAATCTATAATATGAAGCAACCATCTAGATATCCGGGGTGTTATACTTCCCTCCAAACCTCGACCACACTTAAAAACTTGCAATAACGGTTTATGGTCCGTCCGAAGTACAAAAGGCAGTCCCCATAGATAGTACCTGTAGTGGTTTACACCCCAGCAACAGGCCAACGCCTCTTTCTCAATGGCAGAGTATGAGCGTTCTGCCCCCTGAAGTCTACGAGATGCAAATCCAATGATTTTCTCTTCATTCTCCACCACCTGTATGAGAACCGCTCCTAATCCCACACTACTAGCATCCGTCATTAAGATCGTTTTCTTGTACACATCAAAATGTCCCAGAGTAGGAGCATTGATAATGGAACTCTTAATCCTCATTAATGCTGTTTCACACTCCTCTCCCCACTCAAACACTGTCCCTTTTTTTATCAACAATCTCATAGGCTCCACAACCACAGTAAAATCATGTACAAACTTTGAACAGTTTTCTGCTAATCCCAGAAATGATTTTAGTTGATCCTTGTTCTGTGGTCTCGGTGCCTCACTAATCGCCCTTACAATACTTCTTTTTGGTTTTATCCCTTCAGCAGATACCTCGTGACCTAAATAATTCACTCGATCTTTCCTCAACTGACATTTCTCTCTCTTCACAGTCAACCCATGAGCCTCAATTCTCTCTAAGACTTTCCCCATCAACTCATCATGTTCACTCAAAGATTTTCCCACTACTATGATGTCATCCTGGAAACACAATACATTCTGTAGCCCATTAAAAACATTCTGCATGATTCGTTGGAATACAGCTGATGCTGAGGCCAACCCAAAAGGCATTCTACAGTAACGGTATGCACCCAAAGGAGTAACAAAAGATGTTAATGGCCGTGAATCCGGGTGCAAGTTAACTTGATGGTAAGCCGCAGACATGTCCAATACGCTAAACACTTTACCACCCCCCATCATACTCAACATTTCTGTGATGTTCGGCAAAGGCTGCCTGTCCACCCAAATGTTCTTGTTCAAATCCCTCAAGTCAATGCATAGACGAATCTTGTTTCCCTCCTTAGGTGCCACAACGATAGGCGCCAACCATTCCGAGGACTCTATAGGTTCAATAATCTTTTCCTCTAACAATTTGTTAAGTTCCTGTTGGAGTGGTTCCCTCATCAAGAATGGTATGGACCTCACCTTGTGGACTACTGCTATCGCATTTTCCTTTAAAATTATGCGATGTGTAAACTTCTTCAGTTTACCTAATTTGTCAGTAAACACATTGGGAAATTTTTCCATTAACTTTCTGGACCACTCTGTTTCCATTTCTTGAGTCTCCATATGTTCAATATTTGCTTTTTCCACAATCATGACAGGTTCAACTGCATTAGGGTCCAGTACTATCTCTAAGTCTTTCTGATGTCGCCATCCTAAAAGATTTGACCCGTCAGAAGTTATATACACCTTCCCGTATACTCCATTGCCCTTGAACGAAATGTCCATCCACTTCATTCCTAGAATATTGATTCTCTTCCCTCCATATCCAACTGCTCTGACGCCTGCATTTTGCAAATCCTCAATCTTCCCTTCCAAACATTCCATAAATACATTCTTGGATATCAAAGTAAATAGGCTACCAGAATCCACTAGTACCCTTACAGATCTGGATTCCAACATTATGTCACAATGGGGTTTTTCCAATTTGACAGTGCTTTCCTTCTTGAAATTTCTTTCAGTTTTGGATTCTATTTCTCGTTGGTTAACTTCCAAAGCACTATTAATAGTTAGAACAATCTCCTCCTGCTCTTCTTGTGCATTATCCACAGATTTGATACTATTATTCAATACTTTACCCTTCGACCTACACACTTTGGCCAAATGACCTCTTATTCCACACACCCTACACATTAAGGTACGCGCAATGCACATAGGACTAGAGGCAATATGTCCCAAACCTCCACACCTATAACACAAAATGTTAGGATTCCTCTTCTCCATGACTTTAATTCCTTTGTTTCCAGAATTCTTGTCTTGTTTCTTTACTTTGAACTCTTTCACCTCAACTGTGTTTTCCTTGTCCGAGTCCCTCATGTGACTCTTAACTTCAATTTCTTTCATCCATGTTTCAGTATGCTCCATACTTCGCACTATTTGTATGCACTCTTCCAATGAGGGATCAATGGATAACAATCTCTCCTTCACTTTCTTGCTGTTAGTACAGCGTACAATCTGATCACGTATTAAGGAGTCACTCAAATTTTGGAAATCACACGTTACTGCTAATCCCCTCAAGGCCGCAACATAAGTTAATACATCCTCATCATAACCCTGAATTCTAGAAAAGAACTTATGTCGTTCAAATACTATACTTATTTTAGGAGTAAAATGTGTCTCCAGCATTTGTAGAGACATTTCATATGGGTTTGCAGGTTGTCCATCCCCCATGCCCAAGGATATCTCAGGCAAATCATCATATATTCTACGACCTTCAGTCCCTAAATGATGCAATAAGATTGCTTGTCTCCTAAGAGGACTGTACCTGTCCCCCCCTATCGCTAATAAATAAGTAGAAAAAATGTTCTTCCACCTTTTCCAAGGAATTGTTGGCTCTCCTGGCAAAGGTAAAAACATGGAGGTGCTGAGATACTTTGTTCAGCCATAACTGCACTAAATTCAAAATAACTAGAAATTAAAATAAATCACAATCTATAATTACAATCTTCCTACAGTTTCCAATGTGGTATTTCTAGTTCATTTGTAAGAGTCCTTCTTCTGTTTTGCTGCATTGCTGCTTGTGAGATCGATGAAAACACAGACAGGAGTCAGAGTCGACAACAAAATGTGAGTAGTTCTTGATTTATGCCGCTACATCTACGATTGTATCTCTTCGCGTTGTTGTCCCTTTGCTGTTCCACGCGCCGGTATTCTATTTTTAGCGCGTGTTAGGAATTACATTTCCTCGCGTTCCGGTTCTGTTTGAAGTACGCGCTAGAAGTTTTCTTTTTTCAGCGCGTGAATGGAACTGTTTATTTTCGGAAAAGCGTCGCGTGCTCTTTCCGTTGAATTTACACTTTCAGAAAACCGTTGTGTGCTCTTTTCTATTAATAATTACACAGCAATGCCGACAGCCAATTGCTACGGCATGAAATGTGAATCTTTATAATCGATTCACCGTTAATGTCGTACTATTATTGGTATCCTTTCCACATTATTAGGCACACTGAAAACGGTCTTATGAAAACAGTCACGCTCCTTCAAAATATATGTAACTTGGCACTTACAGTTATTCAGTTCAAGATCTTCCATATATTTTTCGGGTTTCTTCTTTTGCTCACATTAGTTAGGAGTAGGGAGTCGCTTGGTTTCTGCACAGAGTCTCCTCGTCGCCATTTATGTAATAATTACACGGTGATGACACGAATAGTCCTTTATTCTGATAGTAGGTTCCTGTACAGATGTACTGGTAGCGGTGGTAATACAGCAACTCCCAGCACTCCAGCTTCAGCCTCTCCTCCTCCTGCCGCTTCCAGACTCCCCTTTCTCAACACTCCACCTAGAATCCCCCTTCCTCTACATTCTATTCCCACCTACAAGCCTATCACTACAGTAACCATTGTAACTCTTTGCAATACATTATGCCTGTGCCATAATTTCCCTTTGGGGGAGTTTGAAAAAATGGTGCAAAGAAATCAAAGAATTTTCTTTGCATAATTGTTTTCAGCACTTTTAGTGCCTGCTCAGAGCACACTATTGATTACAATGGGCCTCAATGGGTTTTGCAGGATTAGCGTCAACATTGTTTACACTAATCCTGCAAAGCGCTGAACTAGTGTAAAACTTTTTGCCGCTAGTTCCCCTAACTAGCGACATGGTGCGCCGTATCTAAGATACGGCTCACACATGGTGGCTGTAGGGGGGGTGCTAAGGGGTGCAAGAAAAGTGGCGCTGCACTGGGTGCTGCACCACTTTTCTTAAATCAGGCCCTATGTGTACGTTTGATAGATGTTCATGGTTCCATTTTGATCGATGTTCAGAGTTTATCTGTGGAATCCCAGAGGAAGAGGAGCGACCACTTCGGCATAATGTGCTAACTTGTTTCTATGGGATGCTTAGTTGGCATGCGTATACAATTAAGACTGTCACTTGCCACTGATTGTAATTGGGAACATTTCCTCCACACAATTCTCCTCAGACATTTTACGAACAATGCTTAACCTGGCTTCCGATAACAATTTCAAAATATTATTTGCCCATACTTTGGTGTTCACGGATATTACGCACACTTGAGCACATCTACTGTCAAGAAATGAAACATGTACTGATCTTTGAAGACTGCATTCTCTGAAATCCCATTAACTAAAGTATTTTGAACATTTCATTGCATTTCATAATAATCTGCAGTTCTCTACACTGCTGTGCAAATATTTGTATGAGTGCAGCTGTAAATGCATATCATTTATACTCACAAATGCTTTTAATTTCTTTGTTGGATTGCCATAAAAAACAGTTTTCATACACTGTGAATAATATGATTTATTGACATTTCTTAGGAAAAGAGCCTGTTTGGTGGTTTTACATGTGTAAAATGTCAATGAATAGTTCTGATGCGTGCTTTGTACAAACGTACTGTAACATTATTATTAATTCAGTTAAATATATCATGTAAAATATTTTTATTGTATGAATACATGTAAATTTAAGATAAGGTGTGTGTAATTTTACAAACATATTTTTTTAACCATTACCTTAATGAACATATATCAAAGCAGTAAACACAAAAATATTGAACCATCTTAAAGATTTGGATTCCTCATGTAGTGGCACTACAATTGATAGCAACTCAGGTCACAGAAACTATGTTCTAAATGGAAAGCTCTTTGACAATTACTTTATAGTATGTTTTTAAAACAAATTTGACAAGAATGTATCCATGTTTTTGTCAAGAACAACTGGTTAAAAGGACCAGCAACATCCAAGGCATTATGTTATTTATATATATATGAACAAGGCTATGGCCGAAGCACATTGGTGTGGGAGCCTGTAATCCTGTGATTGGTAAATAAATAGTTTTTCAGCAGTACCATGGAGTCTGCATCCTTCTTTACATTAAGAAGTTTTTTTTGGGGGGGATTTGGTTACCGGAACCCAATCTGGATTGCCCCATTATAGCCTCTGTATTCCGGTGATTTGTGTTGGATAAATATATATTTATATATATATATGTGTGTGTGTGTGTGTGTATAATATATCAATTAAAACAAGGTTCATTTTATCATACCAATAAAAATTGCAGTTTATTTTGAAACATCCCTCTCTCAAATCCCTTGTTTCAACATTAGCTTCCTGCATGAGGCTTATAAGGGGTGAACAAACAAAACATTAATGCAATGATGACTAGTTTTGCTTACTGACATCTGATTGGCAAATTCATCAAGATGGTTGTTCAACACCTGCCTTCTCTTGTTGTAAAATATCAAGAAACAAAAAAAGCAGATTAAGGAGCTTCAGTATTGGTGGAAGGAAAAAAAAGATTGATTGAAGCAGATTCAAAGCCTCTAGTAATTATTCTGAAAAAGACAATGGTGGTCATTACGACCGCCAGAGGTAATGTAGCGTCCGTACCGCCAACAGGCTGGCGGTCCGAAGGCCCTTATTACAACCGCGGCGGTAGTGCCGCGGTCGCACCGCCGGGGCCGGCGGTTTCCCGCCGTTTTTGCCCCGGCGGTGATAATCTGCCAGGGCAGCGGCCCTGGGGATTATGACATCCCTACCGCCAGCCTGTTTCTGGCGGTTTGCACCGCCAGGAACAGGCTGGCGGTAAGGGGTGTCCTGGGGCCCCTGCACTGCCCATGCCACTGGCATGGGCAGTGCAGGGGCCCCCTAACAGGGCCCCGGCCAGCGTTTCACTGTCTGCATAGCAGACAGTGAAAAGCGCGACGGGTGCAACTGCACCCGTCGCATGGCTGCAACACCGCCGGCTCCATTAGGAGCCGGCTCCTATGTTGCGGCCTCATCCCCGCTGGGCCGGTGGGCGCAAACTTGGTTTGTGTCCGCTGGCCCAGCGGGGATGTCGTGATGGGTGCGGCCGCACGGCGGTTACCGCATGGCAGGCGGCGGTAGCCGCCCGCCAATGCCGTAATGACCCCCAATGTTTGTGTTTAGCATTATTAGAGATTTGGCAGGTAAAGGTGCAAAATCTCACGGTGTGACAGATTCATGGTTCTAAGTTCTGCCAGTGGATGATCATCACACAAACCTTTCTACAAATAAAGCATTTTCTGCTGTCTGCCTCAAAATATTTTCTTTCGACAGTCAGCCACAAAATATAAGCACTGTATAATATAATTGCTTTTCTATGGACAAATCAACCATTTTATTTGACCATTCCTTCAATCCGAACAGAATGCATAATAAAATGTTGAGTAATCTGCCAACTTGACTGTAGCTTGCCATGGAGAGAAATCCTCATCAATCCTCATCAATGTACAAATGCATTGTTGTCACTACGCCATGGTTAGTAACATGACGAATTGCCTCACCACACAATTAAGCTGGAAAGATATGAGTTTCTGGCTAATGCTATGTAAACAGTAACACTGATTCCTGAATAGTGCACATAGGCACAGTTAGCTATGACAATGCACAGTAAAAAAATTATAGTACCATAATATAAGAAAGTGCCATAGCTGGGCTTATTTAGAAGTATATTAAAAAAAGGTTAGCAGAGTTCAATGAGTACAACTGTGATTCTCCTTTGGTTGCTTGGTGTGTTTGACTAAACAACAAGACAATCTTTATGGAAAGTGTATTTTTGTGTAGTGCATAGCAAAAAAATTACAATGCTTGAAAGCCCAGAATCCAACTTGTCCAAATCTCATGTTGTAGGGGGGATAGTATTTACCATACTTTTCAAATAAGGTTTTTCTTCTTCTATGTTAGTAACGTCACAGGGATATACGGCCTTTTCCTAGGGTACAAGACAAGAGGAGGTCATCCTCAGAAAACAAATATACTTTCCTGTCCATTTCTGTCAGGACACAGACCTAGCTCCCATTTCCAAGTTTGAACTACACGGTATCTTCCTTTAATATGGGTTGAAGCTGCAGGTAAAAAACCATGCCCAATGAGAAAGTGTTATATGACTTAGCATTTGTGCATATATACAGGACCTCACACTGCACTTAAGCGGAAATACAGTCCTTAAAGGAAATGGACAAGTAAATGTGAAAAAGAGGAGGAAACACATAAATATTGAAGGCGATCACTGATTCCAAGACACAATAAAAGACAAAATAAAAAGAGAGGGATATTAGTTTGCTGATGATGCATAATCTTCAAATGATGTCCATCTCAGTCAGTGAAAACAGATTATTTGAATCATAGAATAATACATAGTATAATAACACTGCAATCCAAGGAACATTTTCTAATAATATGTCACCAGCAGCCAAAAGCTTAGATGCAAAGGGTTGGTTGAAGCCAAAATACCTATACGTGTTTAGTATTGCTCAAATTGCAAGAGGTAACAAATTTGAAGATTTTCTTAAAAATAGTATGAAGAAGGAAAAGCTCATAACATAGTTCAAAAAGAGATCACAAAGGGGGCGGATGAGTTATGCATTATTACAACATCTAACAGATTCCTCATGTACAGTGTCTCAAATTAGAGTGAAAGCTCTGCTATGTCAAAGTAGAGGGACACATGATGAAAATCGAACTTGAAAAAAATAATCTGCCCATCTTTCTGTACTATAGACTGATGCAGAAAAATACAGGTAATTCTGCTAAAGGGATAAAAGAATACAGCAACTTGAAATGCAACTATATGTTGGTATTTAATTTAAAAAAGTGAGAGAATAATGAGTGTGATTTTACAGAAAGAGGACAAAACAAATCTAGAGAGAATAAAAGTGGTGCCAAAAGGACATTATCACAATGAGAATATACATTAATAGCAAAGAAAAGGCAGAAAGTGTTTATGAAGTGCAGTAGGCAATATGAGATAGCTGTTACTAAGCAATGAAGATAGACATGCAAAAAGTGGTAACTTAGTGACCATAACTATCAGAATCCCAAGAAACAGGTCTCATGAAAAAGAAATTACTTTTTCAAACATGATAGGCATTTGTGGATGTTAACACAGGAAGAGTGAGGACATTATCCATCGCAGGAAATCACATCACTATGTGGGACAGAGAGTGTGTGAGAAAACAGTGCTGATTGCAGAGGCCCCCTTACTGTTTGCCCCCATTTTTCACTTTTACTGGTGTTTTCCTGACTCTGATGGTGCCGTGGGTACTGCTAACCAGTCCCAGGGCCTGTGCTCTGAGTAAAATCAGTATGCAAATTAGGCTAATTATAATTGGCTAAGTCAACCTACCTATAAGTCCCTAGTATATGGTGGGGCATATAGGTTTAGGGACCCCAGCATATTTAGTGCTCCCATAGGTGCACTGATGAGGTGCCCAGTGTCATTTTAAAGGCAGGCCTGCCTTGGTGGCTTCTTTTAAATTAAAGTTACATGCAAATTCGACTTTGGAATTAAAAGTAGTTGCAAAGCCTTAAACTACCTTATTTTTTCATATACGCACCCCTAAGGTGTGCCCTATGTGCCCCTAGGGCTGGGTGCCAAGTAACTATAAGCAGGGACCTTATAAAAATTGTTTTATAAGCCCTGGTGAGGTAAATTCGTTTTTCCCTCATTGTAGTAAATGGCTTCCATAGGCTAGAATGGGGAGACTTTATTTTAATTTTAAAAGTCCCCTTAAGTAACAGATACAACAAGTGTGGTATCAAATTAATTGTTATAATAAACCCCACAACTTCCAGTTGAGGGATTTAATATAACTTGTTCAGGTAAGGAGTTTTAAACTTTACCTGAAAAGTTGCCAACTTCAGCCCTGCAGTGTTTTTGCTGCTTTGCTCTGATTGGACAGCCTCTGGCAGTCTGGCCAGGCTGCCTTGATGAGGTGTGAAGTGGCCTGGCTCAACATAAAGACATGCCTGGGGGAGGAGATCTTCCCTGAGCAGATGGGGAAGCAGGAAAGGGGGAGGGCTGCCAAACTGGTCTTCAAAGGCAGGGAAGGACATTTGGAGCAACCCAATAACACCTTCACATCCTGCAAACCAAGGCAATTAGGTGCCCACTTGATTAGATTAGGAGAGGGCAGGAAAGGGGTGTGTTTATGATTTTTAGCCACACCAGTGGGTGAGCTCAGCCAGATGTAACCTCCAAAAATCACTTTCAGCCATGATGGATTTTTGAGGAATGTTGCTCCCTGGGATTGATTTTTGCCACACTTCCCAGGAAGTTGTCATCACAGGGGGAAGGACCCTGCCCCTGATTGGAGAACAGGACCCCCTGTTTTTCTCCCAGGAGCAAGGATACAACTGGCAGACCTGCACCCACACCTCAGTTCCCTACCAGATCCCTACCAGATTCCAACAAGGAAGAACTACAGAAGAAGAAGGACTGCCCTACTCGACCCCTGGCCTGCACCTGGACACTGCACTCTGGAGGACTGCACCAGCTGCACACTTGGGCTTTACCTCAAGAAGGACTTTGCCTGGCTTCAACTGGTTCAAGGAGGGACTCCCTGTTTGCTGCAGGTGAAAACTTGCTAACCAGAGTCCCCTGGACCAACTCCTGAAGAAACCAACCAGCTGACCACTGCCCATTTGCCAAAAAGGAGTTTGCGCCAGGTGCATTCTGGGAGTTGTAGTCCGCACCCCTCAAGGAGCATCTCAGAGCTTCTGGAACCTTGGGGTGAACTGTGGACCTCAAAAGAACCTTAAAAGAACATCTGGAAGAAGATCCAGAAGTTTGGAGAAGTTTGGAAAAAAGCTCCAAAGAGGGACCGACCCGCTGCAGCAACTCTAGCGGGTTTGCCTGAACCGCGGCCCGGCCTGACTTGCAGGTTCGCCCCGATGAAGAAAATCTCAAAAAAAGTGACTACGTCTGAACGTTGGAAGTTGACCGGTACTTCCCAGGCAGTGTATCCGAAGAGGGCTCCAAGGACGTCGGATCAAGATTCAGGTTTACCCCGGTCAAAGGATTTTCACCTCGAAAAAACGACTAAGTCCAAAGGTAAAAATCTCCACCGAGGGCTCCTGCGACGCGTATCCAAGGAAGAGTTCCAGCAGGTCGGATTGGACTGGCAGGTTCCTCCCACTGAAGAAAATCTCCAGAAAAATGACTAAGTCCTAAGGTAAACTTTTGACCGAGGCCTCCTGCGGGCTGTAGCCGAGCCGGGCTCCATCGCGGTTGGCCTTAAACTTTAACTTTGCCCCGGTCGAGGTGCGACCAGATGACCAGATTAGCGCTTTTTGGATTTTTAAACTGTTTCCTGTGTTTTATTTAATTACTGTTTTGTGATATTTGAATACTTTACGCTTTGTCTCCTAAGTTAAGCCCTGTCGCTCGTTACTAAGCTACCAAGGGTTGAGCTAGGTTTAATTCACTGAGCCTAACTGGACCTAACTGGAGGTTAGTGGCCTATTGCTAAGTGTAAGTACTTACCTGCCCTTACCAATAACGCATTTTCCAACAGAGTGCACATAGTTTGGGGTACACCGGTCTGTACCAATGGATGGTCTATAACAGTTGTAAGGCTATGTACTGGATGAAGACACTGTCTGATTATGTATGCCTGTATGCACCATAAATGGTAACACATACACACAGACGTTGAAAAAATTGGGATGAATCATTTTTATTCTAAAAGTGAAGAGTGAAATATAAAGTCAAAACTGGGCTACAAATCCTATCTTTCAATAAAGAAGTAAGGAATTTCAAAAGCACTGAGTTTCTTATATTACAATGAATGCAATTTATATGAGTGAATGTAACCAGTGGTGAAGCCTGAAGCAATTCAAACAATTTTTTGAATTAAATTAATCATCTGCAGGTTAAGAAGAATGGTCCTATGCAAAATGATAGTGCTCCTTTATCTGCTAAATTTATTCCACAATATGCCCATATTGTAAAAATTCTGATTCTTTGAGGAACTAGACAAGCTTCTAATAAACCTAATATTGCAACATATATGAGGGAACATAGTTCTTAAAACACTGAAATTACTGCATGTAGAGTCGAATTTGTACTGTGGAATTTGCAATTATACTACACAGTAGCATAACTTAGTTTCTAGTTTCTAGTGCACTGCTCTGAAAAAATGAAACAAAAACGTTTCTTTTTTTGAAATGCATCTCGTTTTCCTTTCGGAAAACGTGCTGCATTTTTTTTAAAAAACTGCTGTATTTAAAAGCAGTCACAGACATGGTGGTCTGCTGTCTCCAGCAGGCCACCATCCCTGTGAGGGCGGCCATTCCCAAGAGGGTCGCAAATTGCGACCTACCTCATGAATATTCATGAGCTAGGGCATTTGCGACCCCCTTGTGAATCGCAAACAGTGTCATTGACACTGTTCAACATAAGGTTTTGCGACTCACAAAATGCGAGTCGCAAATAAATTATTTCGTACATGTAGCCCTTAGCCTACTTTCTACTGCTTAGTCAGTCAGTCATTTTTATTGTATGATTCTTTAAAAATCTTTACAAGCAATCATCACCTTTCATAGTAAAATGAAATATCATCACAGATGAGCAAACATGAAAGATAGTTCACGGTTTCAACGTACCTAAAAAAAAAATTAAATAGAAACAAAATAGCAACTATTCCTTCTTTCATAAAAATTTCACCAAAAAATTAAAAACCCCAAGTGTCAAAGGATTAAAATGATGATAAAGAAGCTCAGTATAGTAAGATTTTACCAGCCATGAAAACAATAATATAAACAGGGGTGCAAAATTCAAGAGTAGCCACTATTCATCCGCCTGCTGAGTATTCTCAGACAGTTTTCCCAGTAGCCTGCAAAAAAAGTGCGTATGCTAAAGATGGAACAGGATCCTCCATGATCAGTTTATAATGTGCTTGTTGGAAAATGGATGATTGGTAAGGGCAGGTAGGTACCTACACTTAGCAATAGGCCACTAAACTCCACTAAGGTCAAGTTAGGTCTCAGTAAATTAAACCCAGCTCAACCCTTGGTAGCTTGGCAACGAGCGTCAAGGCTTAACTTAGGAGACAGAGTGTAAAGCATTCAGATATCACAAAACAGTAATTAAATAAAACACAGGAAACAGTTTAAAAATCCAACACCAATTTATAAAAATACATTATATTTTTATCTTTAAAATTACACAAACACGAATAAAATCGGATAAGGGGAACCGGAGATATGAATTTTTAAAGAATTATTGTTTTTTTAGCGCCTAGAAACAAAAAGCGCCAATCGGGTCATCTGGTTGCACCTCGACCGGGGCAAAGTCAAAGTTTAAGGCTGACCGCAATGGAGCCCTGCTCGGCTACAGGACGCCGGAGGCCTCGGTTAAAAGTTTACCTTCTCACTGAGTCTCTTTTTCGAAGATTTTCTTCAGCGGGACGAACCTGCCAGTCCAGTCCGACCTCCTGGAGCCCTTTTTCGGATACGCGTTTTTACCTCACCAGGGCTTATAAAACTATTTTTATAAGGTCCCTGCTTATAGTTACATGGCACCCAGCCCTAGGGGCACATAGGGCACACCTTAGGGGTGACTTATATGTAAAAATAAGGTAGTTTAAGACTTTGGAACTACTTTTAATTCCAAAGTCGAATTTGCATATAATTTTAATTTAAAAGCAGCCACCAAGGCAGGCCTGCCTTTAAAATGACACTGGGCACCTCAGCAGTGCACCTATGTGTGCACTACCTATACTGTGGTCCCTAAACCTACATGCCCTACCATTTACTAGGGACTTATAGGTAGGTTAACTTAGCCAATTATAATTAGCCTAATTTGCATATTGATTTTACACAGAGCACAGGCCCTGAGACTGGTTAGCAGTACCCAGGGTACCATCAGAGTCAGGAAAGCACCAGCAAAAAGTGAAAAATGGGGGAAAAAAGTTAGGGGGCCTCTGCAATCAGCCCTGTTTTCTTACAGTGCTCTAGTGCTAGCTTGAATACTACTTCCCCAATCTGATTTTCTAGGGTAATGAGTCGTTCCAGTTTTAGTGTATTCTTTCAGCAGCTTTTGTAGTTGGTGGATGTACTTTCTAAGTTTGGCCAGATGGCTCCTTCTAGGTAAAAAACAAAATTCCTGGCCTCATTACAAGTTCTTATTACATCATTCAAAAAGAGAGGTTTTTAGCAAAGTGCAACAAGCATTCAGCAATAATGGACAGCAGCACAACAGATTGTTGAAGGATTCAGTTGGATAGCTACAAAGCCTGCAGTTCACAATCATGGGCAGGGAGTGCCATTTAGGGGTTGTTTCTTTAATTCAAATTCCCAGCAACCTTGCCACCATGATATGCGTCAGGCAGGCTTTCCCATTTGCTCCCTTTAAATAAGGCTATGGCGACAGAAGCTGTGGGCATTTGTCATAAGATAATGCCACTGTCACTGGTGTGTAGTTCAATTTCACCAGATCACTTGTCATGGATAGAGCTTTTATCTGCTTTTTCAGTACGATTTTAAGCACGGTGTGAGAAAGCGCCAGTTTACATAATTCCTTCTGATCTATTCCAAGTACTATGGATAAGTAATACAACCAAGGGTTCACTTTTAAGTCAAAGATTGGACGTAAAGCTGCTTTTACTGTATTGGGCAGGCCTTGATGATTCTATACTAATATTTTTTGAAAGGCGCCCATGGTGGCCGACGTCTGTCCTTCCAGGCCAAGTTCCAATCTGATCAGGAAACCTCTTACATATTCAGGTAACCCAAAAACTCTCTCATAAGCCTTTTCTTTTTCTTAATATTGAAGTGAACTGTCCCGGGAAGGCTTCATGACCATTTTTTAATGCCAGTAGAGGAGATGCCCTAAACACTCGCCGTATCGGGATTGAGGAGGGACTTTCTAATAAAGTATTCAGCTTGCATACTCTTGTGATTATCAATTAGGCCTTAGCTTTGAGATAGCATAAGTGGATTTTAGAATTTTCATTCATGGTCAGCGACAGTCCTTAAGTAGTTGCTGATTTTGCCGCACTGATCTTTGCCTTCATTTTGTTTGTCTCGTTATAGTCACGGAGGGCAGTTAATGCTTATTGAAGCCCAATTCTGGAGTGGTCTAACCGAATAGTATCTTTCTGCTGTTTATGTTTCCAGTAGCTTAGCTATCTGGACATGTGAAAGTGTTGGAGTATTGTACTGCTGTGTTGCTTAAGTAATAAATTATGTTTAAGCATGAAATGTGTAAAATAGGTATGTTGAAGTTGAACGTCTTTGTTGTTTTTGACCTTTCAGACATCTAAACCCTTTTACATTACATATAAAACAAAGTAGATAGATTTCCAATTGCAATAGATAAACTAGAATAAAAAGTTAAATAGAGCCTTCTAATTCTTACATTCTTTGAATCCATTGACATAGATAATTTTTTAGAATTTAATGATCACAAAACAAGTTAAAGCGGCACAATCTAGACTGCATAATGTAGTAGGCCAATATGGTCCTTCATGCTTTTTGTAACCTCTAGTTCAGAAGTTGGTGCTGATGCCTTAAAGGGGTAGAGGATGAAGGAAAGATAATAGCGAGGTTATGGACCATAGAATGTTGCTTTTCACAAAAACTACAAAACTGTGCATTTGAAACTTCAAGATGCTTATGAGTATTTAGCAATCAGCTTCTCTCATGCAGTACAATTGTCCCCTTCCAAAAGATATGTGACTTTAATTTTACGTTTTAATCATAAGAAATAGATACACCTTTCAGTAGTATTGTTAATAGGCTTATAGTCCAGCCTCCATTAACTTGAACAGAAATAGAATCCATTCCCAAGGATGCTTCTCAGGCCATAGACTAAGTGGATTATTTACAGTATACTGGGGAGGACATCAGGTTGGCAGAGGCCATTACCTTTGCATTTCATGTAGAAGACTATACAAAATAACAAAATATCTCAGCTAGCTAGGTGGAGATTTATTTGCTTCTGCATTTGCTCGATTGAAGGAAGTGAAACTCTGCGGAGCAGAAACCGGTATTTCCAATAATAAATTTCAAAGTAGAAGTTTATCTTAGAAGTTTATATAAATTTTGCAGCTCAATACAGTTATTCTTTGCATGGCAGTCCCATGCAGTGAAATCCAGTTTAGCCCATCCTAAATAGGGTATGTGATTTTTAAGTATGACCTGGTGACTCTGTGGAAGACCGGCCATCAGGTCACAGGTGTCCGATGGCAGAGCCCCCTGAGGTTTGGCTATTGGGCTCCAAGCGCTTCCTCCACTGTAAATAGAGGGGGAGAATATCA
Organism: Pleurodeles waltl; assembly: GCF_031143425.1. NCBI lineage: Eukaryota > Metazoa > Chordata > Amphibia > Caudata > Salamandridae > Pleurodeles > Pleurodeles waltl. Next base: position 144,113,617 of record NC_090448.1, read on the forward strand.
GGTTTGGCAGGGTGGGAGCGCTGCCAATTTATAGTGGTGTTCCCAGCCGCCAGTCTCAATGAACCACTTGTTCAGCTTTAGCCAGTTGATCTATTCTCTGTACTTGTAGAACAAGGCAAAGTGTATAGACTTCCTGTTCTGCAGAAATGTGCTTCATTCAGTTCATACCACAGTGACCAAATTTCACATGCACATGAATAACTACTCTACCTGATAGAGCACGAGTTTTAGATGTGACTATGTGCATTTTGCAGCCACAAATATATCGTCATGGACTACTTTTCTGGATTTATCTGTTAAAATATTATCAATCAATTGAATAGTTACTTCATCTGACTCCCTTCAACTTTGCTCACGAAAATTAATGAAGCAAGGGATACGTGGAGGATCAGATACCTGTTAGCTGTTTCGGAACGATCTTCCATGCAAATTCCTTGTTTTAGCATAGCATTCGCCTTTCTCTTTGCAGACACCACCAGACAATAGTTAAGTGCTATTATTACAGTAGGAGGAACAGGGGACAGCTTCATAAATACTGCAATTACAGTAATGCATCTGTTACTTTGGCGTTTGCAACGAGCATCTCTGCTTGTGTTAAAAATGTGAGATTCCTGCATTCTATTTGTAGTACACCTCTGTAATCATGAGATGAGCAAAAGTGGCCTTTTCTTGCCAGAACAAGATCTTCTCGTGGGTAGCACAGCGAGACAATGTAAGTCGAAATGAAGTGAGATGGAATAAATCTGAAACTAACATTGGACTCAAGAATGGAAGCTGTTGTGTGGAGCAAGAAGCACATTCAAAGGGATTATTTTTCACAGCTAACAATAATTACCACTATGCAACTCACATGCTGGGCATCTTCTTCTCTTTTGAGTGAGAGGTTCTGAGGCTCCTCTATAGCTCTTTTGTAATTGGTTATGTGTATTTAAGGTGACTATAAAGAAAAATGGAATAACTATTCAAGAGGCTTAGGGCATCATTTACGAGGCCCTTGCACCACCGGATCTTCACGTTTATCGACGCTGTGCAGTGCACCATATTCACAATGTGGCATTAAGCCACTCTTTGTGGCTTAACGGTGCCTTGTAAATACTGCCCCTTCACATGCATCACTTAGCATGGAATGGGTGTGCAATGGGTTTGCTGTGGGTGTTCCACTGCAACACTCATTGCATTTTGACGATGCTCTAGATTTATGAGGAATCGTAAACCTGAGGCAGAGCCACAAACGAAGTCACCCCATGGGTGGCATTAGCATGACGCAACAAGGATAAATTCTTTTATTTCTTCTTGTTTTTGCTTTTTCTATGTGTGCAGCGCTGTGCCACTTTCTTGTAAATGAGGCCCTTAGGGGCATATATATCCTTTTGGTGCAAAACTGCACTAACGCAGTTTTGCATCAAAATTTTGTGCACCAGCTTGCACCATTCTTGAGTGCCAGCTGGGCACCATATTTATGGAATGGTGTAAGCCAGCACAAAGGGTAGGCTAGCTTAAAAAAAAATGGCATTAGCCTGGTGAGGGTGGCGGTATGGGAGAAAAAAAAATGACGTTAACCAGGTTAGAGTAAAAAAAATGACCCTAACCAGCCTAGCGTCATTTTCTGAAGCAAAACCATCCAGGTCATCTAACCATCTAAGACAGGAGTTATGCCCACCACCACAATGGCCAGCACAGGGGACCAGGGTCCCTTGGGCATTGCCATTGCACCGAGTGCCATATAGCACTTAAAAAATAATACTTACCTGTACTTACCAATACTTACCTGGGATGGGGTCCCCCATCCTCCACTGTCCCTCTGGTGTGGGTAGGGGTGTCCCTGGGGCCTGGGAAGGGCACCTGTGGGCTTATTCCATGTTGTTCCACCATGGAAACAGGCCCACAGGTCCCCTAACGCCTGGCATGACCCAGGTGTTAAATAATGGTACAAAGCAAGTTTTGCACCATTATTTGACCCCTCCTTCCCCCAGTGCGTGATTTTAGCATGGGGGATAAGTATGGCTCTAAAGCCATAGAGTCATTTTTTTGTACAGGAACACCTACCTTACATCTCATTGACGCAAGATAGGTTTCCACGTTTAAAAAATGACTTTAACTTCATAACTTTGTCACTAGAGGGATCTAGCGCCAAAGTATAAATTTGAAGTTAGTTTTGCACTGAATTTGCATTAAAAAATGACACAAATTTGGTGCAAAACAAGTATTAATATGCCCCTTAGGCCCATATTTATACTTTTTGATGCAAATCAGCGCCAGGGCAGATTTGCATAAAAAAGTAGACCGCCAGCTAACGCCATTCCAACATGCCAGCCGGGCGCCTTATTTATGGAATGACGTTAGCCAGCACAGCGGCCTGGTTAGCGTCAAAATAAATTACGGTAACCGGACAGCGGAGGCGAAGAGAAGACTGGGGGTTGTGCGCCAAAGAATGATTCAAGAAAGGTTAAAGTCAAAAATATTGGCTCTAACCTGACTCGTGGCATTTTTTGACACACAACCCCCATGGAAATGCCTCCTATCTTAGCAAAGACAGGAGTCATGCCCCCCTGTCCAATGGCCATGCCCTGGGGATGGCCATTGGGCACAGTGGCATGTAAGGGGGCCCAAGTTAGGGCCCCTTATGCCACTTAAAAAATAAAAAAAATTAAAACATATATATATATATATATCTATATATATATATATATAGATATATATATATATATATATATATATACTTACCTGCACTTACCTGCACTCACCATGGATAGGTCCCCCCATCCATGGGTGTCCTTCAGGGGTGGGCAAGGGTGGCAGGGGCTGTCCCTGGGTGCAGGGAAGGGCACCTGTGGACTGCTTCCATGGTCTACCACCATGGAAATGAGCCCACTGGTCCCTTAATGGCACAAATCCGGCTAAGCGCCGTGTTTTAAGGCCCGCCTCCTCCTGTGCGTCATTTTGACGCTAGAGGATAAATAAGGCACAAATGCCTTAGAGACATTTTTTGCACGGTAATGCCTACCTTGCATGTCATTAGCGCAAGGTAGGTTTTCACGTACAAAAAATGACTCAAACTCCATAACTTTGCGCTAGACGGGTCAAGTATAAATATGGAATTAAGTTTGTGCCGCATTTGCGTCAACAAAAATGACGCAAATCCTGTGCAAACACAGTATAAATATGGGCCTTAGTTCTCAATTATAGTGAACTTAATGAACTGCATGAATACAACTGTAAAAAATTTTGTCTGATTAGTATTCAGTCAATCAATGTTCTTCCTAATTGGTTTCTTCTGCTACCGCAGGTCATGATTGCCTTCGAGTCATGTCCGAATATTTTTGCAAATTCCAGAAGAAGGGTAATAGTTATACAGCAATCACTGTTTCACAAGTATTATTTGTCATATTAATAAAAACGAACGTAAAAACTAATAAACTAAAAAACGAATTATTCTATGTTATCGCTTTCTGTTTGTGAAACCCAATGAACAAAACAGCTTTGAAATCTGATTTTAATTATAATGAGCTGAGTGCAAAAGTTATTTTAATAAGCCTTTCGGATGCAAAGAGGACAGGCCCTTCTTTTTTACATTGCCTCTCCTTTTCAAAGGCGAGGGCAAGGTTGAAAAAGTAACTGCCTTGTTGATATGCCTGGTGGTTGTGAAGACCTGTGGCAAGATTCTTTCATCATGCTCATTCAGCCACACATTGCAGTAAGGGTGACAGCACTAAATTAAAATGCTGCTAGCAGAATACCATTAATCTTAAGCAAGTAACTTATTGCAAGTTATTAGCTGCTCACCTTGAAAGTGTATGAATAGAAAGGAAAATTATACTAATGCACAACTTAGTCTATTGATTGAAAATGCAGGGGACAACTCTGAATAAGTGTCTAATTTTCAGTGGAAGGTAGCAATTTGTATTTAACTGTTAGTGCAGACTCTGACATCAACTCTGCGTACCCTATTAATGGTTTTAACGAGAGATGGTACTTTAATGTACGCTTCTTTCATTGCTTCCGAGTGCCACTTTGTTAGCTGGTTCCTGTTATTTTGAAATTTTCTTTCTGTTTTGCATGTAATAAAAGCTACACATTATAGAAGCTAAGAAGATGATTCGAAGAATTGTCAAATTACTCTTTGGAAATTAAGATACCCACGAGAAGAAACGTTTGCATAAACTCTCTGGATAAATTATGTAACCTGAGTATAGTTTTCCAATTTTCAATGGACCACTATGGCACTATGTTAATAAATAATCTCAACATTTAGGCCCATATTTATCTTTTTTCAGACATAACAACGCAGCAAGACAACTTCCAGCACTGTGCTGCATGAAAGGGAGAGGTTCAGGACTGCACCATTTTCACCATTATATGGTGCATTCCTGTCCTCTCCTTGCGCTGGCGCACTCAGTGCAGCCTAACGCCAATTCAGGCCCCTCTGCTTCATGGTGCAAGGGTGCTTGTGTTGCAGGCAGGATTGTTTTGTGCAGGAATGGGCAAATAACTGACTTGTATTAACCAGATTCTAATATCCTTTGCAGCAAATATGTAACAGCTATTTGATGTGTTTAATTTTGCACTAGAGATTCCATTATAATTCTTCATGTTTGCAAACGTGTTCTATCTTTTATACGAAAGAACTACAAACCAAGGGCTAAGTAGTTTACACATACACACCTCTATAAAAAAAAAAGTGGAGGGGGGCCACACAGTCCCCATTCCTAGGCTGTTATTGGCCCTAAAGCCCTATTCTCTAGGGCCACTTATTTAAATAAAAAGGAGGCACCAAGCCTTCCTAGGGCCCGGAGACCCTGTCACCCAGGGTCATTTCTAAAAATAAAGGGCAGGGTGGCTAAGCAGTCCCCTCTGCCCCTCCAAGCTGCGTACAGTGGAATAGCTGATATCTGTATATCATATCTCTTTGTATGGTTTATAAACATAGCAAATCATAAATCTATATATTTGGTGGAAAAACAAAGGTTAATCCCTAGTATGGTTAGGAAAACTTATTTTTTTTTGCAGTTTATGTTTGGTTTATATAGAAAGAGTAAATTTGTAGAGTGGAGTTGCTTAGAGTGGAGTAGAGTGGAGTAGACTGGAACAGTGTAGAGTAGGGTGTCGTAAAGTGGCATATTGTGGGGTAAATTGTCATGCAGTGGAGTGGAGTCCAGAGGAGTGGAGTAGTCACAGAGTGGATTACAGTGTTGTGACATGGACTAGAGTTGAGTGTGGTAGAATGGAGTGGCATAGACTGCCATTGAGTTGAATTGAACATAGTATTGTGTGTTGGATTGCCATAGAGTGCAGTATTGGAGTATACTGGAGTAGAATAGAGTACTGTCTCATGGAGTAGATTATAGTAATATTGAGTGACATAGATGGAGTTGCCTAGCATGTCTTTGAGTGGAATGGTGCAGCATGCATTGGCATACAGTGGAGTAGCATATGGTAAAATAGCGTACATTGCATTGACATACAATAGAGTGGTGTAGAATAGAGTGTTGTAGGATGGAATGGCATAGAGCGGAGTGGCATGCAGTATAGTTGTGTACAGGGGATAGCGTATAGTGAAGTGGCATATGGTGGCGTGTGGTACTGCAGAATGCCATAGACTAAAGAGGTGTACAGAGGAGTGGCATAGAGTGGAATAGCATACAGTGGGGTGGGGTAGAGTAGAGTGGCATAGAGTGGAGTGAGAGACAGTGGAAAAGTGTGGAGTGGAGTGGCATAGAGTGTAGTTGCATACAATGGAATCATGTAGAGTGGAGTGGCATGGAGTGGAGTGGGACAGAGTGGAGTGGCATAGAGTGGAATGGCATAGAATGTAATTTCATATAGTGGAATAAAGTATACTGGAGTGGTGTAGAGTGGAGTGGCATATAGTGAGTGGCATAGAGTAGTATAGCATGCAGTGGAAAGGTGTGGAATGGGGTGGAGTGGAATAGGGCAGAGTAGAGTTGCAAAGAGTGTAGTTGCATACAGTACAATAGTGTATAGTGTTGTGGTGTACAGTGGAATGGGATACAGTTGAGTGGCGTAGACTGGAGTGCTGTGCAATGAAGTGGTGTAGAATGGAATAGAGTAGAGTGGTGTAGAGTACAGTGGTATAGAGTGGAGCAGAGTAAAGTGTCATAGCATTGGGTGGAGTTTCACACAGTTGAGTTGCATACAGTAGAGTAGCATACAGTGGAGTGCCACAGACTGGAGTGGCATAGAGTGGAGTGGCATTCAGTGGAATAGCGTAGAGTTTAGTGGTGTAGAGTGGAGTTGTGTAGAGTCAAAAACATGTAGAGGGGAGTGGCATACATTGGACAGGTGTACAGTGGAGTGACATAGATTGGAGTATCGTAGAGTGGGGTAGCATAGAGTGTAATAACATTCAGTGGAGTGGCATGCAATGGAGTGACATAGAGTGAAATGACATACAATGCAATAGCATGCAGTAGAATGGCACTGACTGGGGTGGAGCAGGTAGAATGGCATAGAGTGGAAGAGCATTGAGTATGCAGCGTACAACTGGAGTTGTGTACAGTGGAATAGTTTAGAGTGGAGTGGCAGACAGAGGGTCATACAGTGAACTGTCATGGACTACAGTGTTGTAGAATGGAGTGGCACAAAGTGTAATAGTGTACAGGGGAGTAGAGAAGAATGAAGTGGCTTCGATTGGAGTGGGGTGGAGTGGAGTGGAGTGGAGTGGTGTACAGTGGAACAGCATTGAGTAGAGTGGCTTAGAGTGGAGTGATGTGTAGTGGAGCAGTGAAGAGTGGAATAATTCAGACTGGAGTAGCGTAGAGTGGAGTGGCATAGAGTGAGGTGGCATAGAGTGGAGTATGGAGGTTTAAACAGACATAGCATGAAAGTGTGTGAACAGATGGCAATATAATGTAGCAGGAATATAGATTATGGGGTGTAAATGTTAAAAGCAGTTCTTCCAGAGCAGGAGTCCAGAGTGACAATCCTTGTAACAGCTCAGTGATCCTTCTTCCTGGCAGAGTTCTTTACAGGTTCAGAAGATTACTGATATGGTAGAGTCAGATATTTAGTTCTTATACCCAGTGTGTTCTTTTGAAGTAGTGGTGACTTTAGACGAAGGTCTTTGAAGTGCACAGAGGTCCTCCCTTCCTGCCCTAGCTGTGGACTCACTACAGAGGGTTAAGCAGCCCTTTGTGTGGGAACAGAACTCTGCCCATTCAGGTGTATGCATCAGCCTCTCCCTTCCATTCAGCCCAGGATGATCCATCAACATGCAGATGGCCACTCGGTCACACCTACCCTTCCCTTGTGAGAAGCTGCCTAGAGGGATTTCAGGAAACCAGCTATCACCTCATCCCAGATATATATTGGGGAAATGCTGCAGGCACAGAGGGGTAAGAGAAGGAAAATGTCAACTTTCTAAAAGGGGCATTTTCAAAGTTGTAATAGTAAAACTGACTCTACCATTAACACTGAATTACCAATACATTTCCAGAGGTACTAAACATGAAAGGTCTACTCCTCCTCAATCAGGAATTACACCTTATTAAATATAATAAGGAATGCTCAATGTTGTCCTATGAGAGAGGCACACCTTACAGTAATGAGTACATATTTGAGGGTTTTCACCACCAGGACATATAAAGCTTAAAAGCATATGTCCTGCCTTTTAATTACATAGCACACTGCCCTATGGGCCACCTGGAGCCTACCTTAGAGTTGACTTACAAGTATTAAAAAGGGAGTCTGAGGCTTGGCCAGGGGTTTTAAATGGCAAGATGACATGGCAGTGAAACTGCACTCCCAGACTCTGCAGTTCCAGGCCTGAGACACGTTTAAATGGCTGCTTACGTGGGTGGCACAATCAGTGTTGGAGGCCCACTAGGAGCATTAATTTACAGACCCTGGGCACAAGTAGAGCACTTACTAGGGACTTATGAGTAAATTGAATATGCCAATTGGGGATCGACCAATGTTACTATGTTTTATGGGAGTGAGCACATGCACTTTAGTACTGTCCAATAGGTATGTTAGTTGTTTTATAGTTTACATGGTGGTGGATGAGTAAAATATTACCTTTGTACCTCATTTTATACAGCCTGTGTCCAGCTGTTGGGTGTAATTAGTTACAAAACACATATGTTTCTAATGCATCATAAGTGTGAAGAGGTATTGAATATGTTATAAATCTTTGTATTGAACATTAACTCTGTGTGTAGGTGACAGTTGATGATTTGTGTTCATTATGTTCCACACACATTTCTTTAGTTCTGCAGAAACAAATTCCAGCAATGCAAATATTCTATGTGCTACATACTAAGTATTGTAAGCAGCCTTGAGTTATTGGACAGAATCATCTCAGCATGACAATTCCTACCTAACTTAGAAGACTAAGGTGGTCATTACAACCCTGGCGGACGGTGTTAAAGCTGCGGTAATACCGCAAACAGGCTGGCGGACAAAAAAAGGGAATTATGACCGTGGCGGAAACCGCCAACATAGACAGCCACTTTAACACTCAGACCGCCACGGCGGTACAGACAAGCAGCGTGGCGGTCACTGGCAACAGACAGGCGGAAGACAATGTACCGCCCACAGTATCACAACCCGCCAATCCGCCACCTTTTCCGGGGCGGATTCACCGTGGATAAAAACACGGCGGAAACAGCTTTTGCAATGGGAAAAACCTCACCTTAACACACTCCATGAGGAAGGAGCCCACCATGGAGCCCGAACTACAAATACTCCCTGCGCTTGTCTTCCTGCTCCTCTACGATCACCAGCAACGTAGGCTCCGAAGACAACGGTGAGTACTGCACCTATGACATAGGGGAGGGGGGAGGCAAAAGTCAGGGAGACACACACGCAACACCCCCACCCCCACCAACCCTCACCCACTACAACACACACACCAATGCATTTCAGAACATCACAGTAACAACCCCCAACCCCCCCGGATAAATGCTAAGACAAAAGGAAATGACTTCAACCATTGTAATGTATCAAAAATCAGTAAGCACATATATACATCAATATATACACATTCCAAATACATACATCACGATTAGTAGTACAGGTATGCACATTTCAATGTCCGTGGACCACTGGGCCCAAAATGCATGGGCGAGGCCCACACACAATACCTGTCCTGGAACGGAGAGAACACTGCAGGGGCACCAGATAGAAATACAACAGGCACCTCAGGGGGAAGGGAAGGGGGGGCACCTCAGCTGGATGACAGCACCACGCCAGATCCATGACGGGGCTCCATGCCCATTGATGTATCCTGGGGAGTGCAAAGCCACAGTCCCTCAAGTCTCTACAGTGGGTGGCTTGCCCACTGTACCATCCTGAGGAGTGCAAAGCCACAGTCTCTCAAGTCTCTACAGTGGGTGGCTTGCCCACTGTACCATCCTGGGGAGTGCAAAGCCACAGTCTCTCAAGTCTCTACAGTGGGTGGGTTGCCCACTGTACCATCCTGGGGAGTGCAAAGCCACAGTCTCTCAAGTCTCTACAGTGGGTGGGTTGCCCACTGTTCAATCCTGGGGAGTGCAAAGCCACAGTCTCTCAAGTCTATACAGTGGGTGGTTTTCCCACTGCTTTATCCTGGGGAGTGCAAAGCCACAGTCTCTCAAGTGGATGCAGGTCTCCACTGGTTCTGGAGGGGGCTTTGTGCCCAGAGTGCTTCATCCTGTGAAGGACAGACAGAGTGGATGCAGGTCTCCACTGGTTCTGGAGTGGGACTGGTGCCCAGAGTGCATCACGCTCCCCGTGACTGTCCCAGTTCCGTCACTGTCCCAGCTGCACATGGGCTAACGATGCTTGATTTGGCGGTGCCTTGCCCTGTTCAGTGGTCTTCACCATGGCGGTCTTTGCCCTGTTCAGCGGTCTTCACCATGGCGGTCTTTGCCCTGTTCAGCGGTGCTTGCCTTTGCTGTCTCTGACCTGTTCAGCGGTGCTTTGCCCTGCTCAGCGGTCTTCACCATGGTGGTCTTTGCCCTGTTGAGCAGTCTTCACCATGGCGGTCTTTGCCCTGTTCAGCGGTGCTTGCCTTTGCTGTCTCTGACCTGTTCAGCGGTGCTTTGCCCTGTTCAGCGGTCTTCACCATGGCGGTCTTTGCCCTGTTCAGCAGTCTTCACCATGGCGGTCTTTGCCCTGTTCAGTGGTGCTTGCCTTTGCTGTCTCTGACCTGTTCAGCGGTGCTTTGCCCTGTTCAGCGGTCTTCACCATGGCGGTCTTTGCCCTGTTCAGCGGTCTTCACCATGGCGGTTTTTGCCCTGTTCAGCGGTGCTTGCCTTTGCTGTCTCTGACCTGTTCAGCGGTGCTTTGCCCTGTTCAGCGGTCTTCACCATGGCGGTCTTTGCCCTGTTCAGCAGTCTTCACCATGGCGGTCTTTGCCCTGTTCAGTGGTGCTTGCCTTTGCTGTCTCTGACCTGTTCAGCGGTGCTTTGCCCTGTTCAGCGGTCTTCACCATGGCGGTCTTTGCCCTGTTCAGCGGTCTTCACCATGGCGGTTTTTGCCCTGTTCAGCGGTGCTTGCCTTTGCTGTCTCTGACCTGTTCAGCGGTGCTTTGCCCTGCTCAGCGGTCTTCACCATGGTGGTCTTTGCCCTGTTGAGCAGTCTTCACCATGGCGGTCTTTGCCCTGTTCAGCGGTGCTTGCCTTTGCTGTCTCTGACCTGTTCAGCGGTGCTTTGCCCTGTTCAGCGGTCTTCACCATGGCGGTCTTTGCCCTGTTCAGCAGTCTTCACCATGGCGGTCTTTGCCCTGTTCAGTGGTGCTTGCCTTTGCTGTCTCTGACCTGTTCAGCGGTGCTTTGCCCTGTTCAGCGGTCTTCACCATGGCGGTCTTTGCCCTGTTCAGCGGTCTTCACCATGGCGGTTTTTGCCCTGTTCAGCGGTGCTTGCCTTTGCTGTCTCTGACCTGTTCAGCGGTGCTTTGCCCTGTTCAGCTGTCTTCACCATGACGGTCTTTGCCCTGTTCAGCGGTGTGTGGCATTACGGTCCCTCAGTGCCCAGCGGGGCTGTGGCTGCTGGGGCCCTCCAGGTCACTGACGCTGGCGGTGATCTCCGGACCAGTGACGATACTGCTGCCCTCCAGGGCACTGACTCTGGCGGTGGTCTCCGGACCAGTGACGATACTGCTGCCCTCCAGGGCACTGACTCTGGTGGTGGTCTCCGGACCAGTGACGATACTGCTGCCCTCCAGGCCACTGACTCTGACGGTGGTCTCCGGACCAGTGACGACAGTGCTGCCCTCCAGGGCACTGACTCTGGCGGTGGTCTCCGGACCAGTGACGATACTGCTGCCCTCCAGGGCACTGACTCTGGCGGTGGTCTCCGGACCAGTGACGACAGTGCTGGCGGTGGCGTCCCGGCCGGCAGGGAGGATGGCGGCCTTCTCCGCCGTGCTGCTCTTCCCAGACTTTGGAGACTTCTTCTGCCCCTTCACCACCTTGGGAGGAGTCACAGCTGACTCGGCACTCCCCCCGGGACCCTTGTGAGCTACTTTGCCGGCAGGAGTCTTCACCCTCTCCCGTCGGCCACTTTCCAACTTAAGGTGCTTTACAGGGGGTGGACTGGCAGTGCTTTGGATCTGAGTTTCACTGGCTGCCCTGATGGCCGGTGCACTCCACACACCTTTAACACGCACCACTGGTACCAGACATTTTTTGGCTGAGGTGCTACTACGGGACCTAAGAATTGGAGGGGTCGGGGTGGTGGGAAAGAGGTCAACGTTGGTGAGGAAGAGTTTCTTAGGAACACTGGGATGGGTAGCTGGAGGGGGTCTGGGAGTGGAGGAAGAGGAGGTGGTTGTAGGAGGTGTAACTTTAGGCGATTTGGGTGCAGGTGCAGGTACTGGAGGCTGTTGTGAGGTGTATGGATGTTGGGTGTGTGGGTGCCCGCGTTTGTGTACTTTGGGTGGGGGTGTCACAGACACACTGGGAGTGGACACAGGGGATGTGTAAATGGTAGTTGGGGTGGTGAGTGCAGGTGAGCGGGGTGTGGTGCTGGGTGTTGTGGTGCGAGTCCTAGTGCCTGTAGATGTAGTGCATGCAGGTGAGAGTGTAGACGACACTGGGGGGGAGGAGGGAGACGACGAGGAGGGGGACACAGTGGAGGCAGTGGATGTTGCTGTGTCTGTATGTGGGTGATGCTTGTGTGAGTGCCTGTGGGTTGTGTGGTGCTTATGTTTGCCTGAGGTACTTTTGTGTTTTGAGGTGTGTGCATGCTTGTCTGATGGTGTGCTTGGGATAGGCTGGGGTACAGGGGACTGGGTCTGGCTGGAGGAAGTTGGAGGGGGGAGGCTAGACACAGGGACAACGGCTGCCATCAGTGCTGAGGCCAGAGATTGCAGGGTTCGATGAAGGGCAGCCTGACCAGAATGAATGCCCTCCAGGAATGCATTACCGTGTTGCAACTCCCTTTCTACACCCTGGATGGCATTCACAATGGTAGACTGCCCAACAGTGAGTGACCTGAGGAGGTCAATGGCCTCCTCACTGAGGGCAGCAGGGGTGACTGGGGCAGGGGCTGAGGTGCTGGGGCGAAGGTGATGCCCACCCTCCTGGGTGAGCGGGCACGGAGCGAAGGCTGAGGGGCTGCTGGGAGGGCGGTGCTGGTAGGGGGGGTGGCGGCTGTACCTTTAGAAGTGGGGGGCACAGATGGTGCCGCCACCACAAGGGAGCTCCCATCGGCGGACGAGTCCGTGTCGCTGTTTGGTGATCCGGTGACCGACGTGAAGCTCCCCTTGCCCTCCGTCCCACTGGTGTATTCAGAGTCCATTGTGTGGCCCTCCATGGCCATGTGGGATGCAGCTCCCTCGTGCTCCGGTGCCACTGTACCTCCGCCTGATGATGCTGATGCACAAAAGAACAGGGAGAGCACAAAAAGGGGGGGGACAACAGAAGAAAGACAGGTTGAGTGCATGGCTTACCGCTACCGTTGGCGGACAATACAGACACAGCAGCCCCCTGCACTACGCCGTGCTCTTGGACTCTACAGATGCAATTACTAGGATCTGGCCTACATGGCTATGGTGGACATCTGCACACATAGATGACACAGGGGCATGTATACCTGTACTTGGCACTCTACAGAGGTGGGGTGGAGTGCCACATGGCCTGCATTCCGGAGGGGCCTAGCCTACGTAACTTGCCCTGGCCTAGGGAAACCCACAGCCCTCCTACCCCACCCAGACCCCTCCACTGAGCGCAAAGTCCGCTGAATGATGTTGTACTCACCCCCTTGTGTCTGCTGTGATGCCCTCAAGCGCCCATCCAACCCAGGGTAGGCCACCGCCAGGATCCGGAACATCAGGGGGGTCATGGTGCGACGGGCACCCCTCCCAAGTTGGGAGGCCATCCCCAGCTGAGCCTCCACCGTCTTCTTGCTCCAGCGGCGAATGTCCTCCCATCTTTTACGGCAGTGGGTGCCTCGTCTCTGGTGGACCCCCAGGGTCCGGACGTCCTTGGCGATAGCACGCCAAATGTCCTTCTTCTGGTGGGCGCTGACCTACATGACATGTACAGGGGAAGAAGAGAAGTCATTACCAACTGTACCGTCAAAGTGAGTGGCCCCCATCCCTACCCTTGCCATGTGGCACATGCATTCACACTCCTTCATGCTCGCTGAACTCTGCCCCCTTCCTTCTCACAACCAGCCCTCTCCACACAGGCATAGCCCATACAACGTGCTCCCTGTGTACTTACCTGTTGGTCTGGAGGACCGTAGAGTAGCGTGTACTGGGGGAGGACTCCGTCGACTAGCTTCTCCAACTCCTGAGCAGTGATTCAAGGGCCCTTTCCCCAGACTCAGCAGCCATTGTCTCTTCCAGACCGAGGTCACAGCAGCACTTGCAGTGTAGGTCCTCTCCTGTCGAAGATCAGGTATCGAGTGATTGAACGGTGCGTATCATCCCCGCCGGCGCACTTCATCATTGGCTCCTGGGACCTATAGTGTCCAATGTTAACCAATGCAGCATTGCGCCGCGGTCTACGACCGCCTACCGCGACGGTGTACAACGCCAGCACAAATACCTCACATCCCATTGTCCCACTTTAGAGGTCAGGCAGCCGCCATTTCAGGGGCCCACATGGCTTCATTTACTACTGCGTTACACATACCTAGGCCTACACTCAACACACATACAGGAAGAGTTTTGTATTTGGTGTCGTGTTCTGTGTAGCTGTGGGTACATACCTGGGAATTTGTTGACACTGTGGTCGCTGTTGTCCTTCTTAGGCACCGTCAGCTGGGACATTTGAGGAGATGGCGGAATCCTCCAGTGTACCGACCGCTGGTGGACCTGTTAACAATGGAGGAGCGACATTTGATCATCACCTACAGGTTTGACCGTGCCACAATCCAGGAACTGTGTACCCAGTTGGAGCCAGACCTGATCTCACCAATCCGCCATCCCACAGGAATACCCCCTGAAGTGCAGGTGCTATCAGTGCTCCATTTCCTTGCAAGTGGATCATTTCAAACAACAGTGGCCATGGCATCAGGGATGTCCAAGCCTATGTTTTCCAACAAGTTGTCCAGAGTATTGTCTGCCCTGCTGAAACACGTAAGGAGCTACATCGTTTTCCCTCAGGTGGAGGATTTGGCTACAGTGAAATGTGACTTTTATGCCCTGGGACATATCCCCAATATCATAGGTGCTATTGATGGCACCCATGTAGCTCTGGTCCCCCCACGCAGGAGTGAACAGGTGTACAGGAACCGGAAGAGTTATCATTCCATGAATGTACAGATGGTATGTTTGGCAGACCAGTACATCTCCCAGGTAAATGCTATGTTCCCTGGCTCAGTGCATGATGCCTACATCCTGCGGAATAGCAGCATCCCGTATGTGATGGGTCAACTCCAGAGGCACCGTGTGTGGCTATTAGGGGACTCTGGTTACCCCAACCTGTCATGGCTATTGACCCCAGTGAGGGATCCCAGGACCAGGGCAGAGGAAGGCTACAATGAGGCCCATGGGCGGACTAGGAGGGTGATTGAACGCACCTTCGGCCTCCTGAAGGCCAGGTTCAGGTGCCTCCATATTACAGGTGGTTCCCTATTCTACTCACCAAGGAAGGTGTGCCAGATCATCATCGCCTGCTCGATGCTTCACAATCTTGCTTTGCGACTCCAGGTGCCTTTTCTGCAGGAGGATGGTCCAGATGATGGTGTTGTGGCAGCTGTGGAGCCTGTGGAGCCTGTGGACAGTGATGAGGAGGAAGCTGAGGAAGAAGACAACAGGGAGTCAGTCATACAGCAATATTTCCAGTGACACACAGGTGAGAACAATTGTTTTACTATTACATTCACTTTCACACTTCTACCTCTATCCTGTCTGTCAATTAGTAGCAGTATTTGGTAACTGAGTTGTACATTTCCCTTACGGTTTCACAGGTGTGGTTACCAACGTGTGTCATCTGCTTGCATCCTTCATGGACTTGTGATGTGTGACATAGGTATGTTGGCATTACATTTGAAAACGCATTTTGTCACTGTCATTGCTAATACACATTTTCCAAATCACAGACTGACTCCAGATTGTTTTGTGGTTCATTGAACTGCTAATTATTGGAGGGGGTGGCAAAATGGTGATGGGTGATGGTGGATGAATGTCCATGGCAGAGTCCAGTCTATAAGTCTCACAGGTGCACTGCCCATATGGGCATAGGAAGTGGAGTTGGGGCAGTTCCAATCTGGACAGGGTAACAAAGTGAGACAGTGGGAGGACAATCAGGGTGGTCTCATTTCCTGGCGGGGGTCTTGCCATCTTGCTCTGTCCTGTTCCTGGATCTCAGGGACCGCTTGTGGGGTGGTTGTCCGACTGCAGGGGGTGGGGTGCTGGTGTGGTGGTCCTGTGGCAGGGCGTCCTGTCCACTGGCACCGGCGGAGGTGGTGGGCAGTTCATCGTCCATGCTAGTGTCAGGGGCCCCTTGGAGTGCCACAGTGTCCCTCATGGTCTTTTGTATGTCCTTCAGCACCCCTACGATGGTGCCCAGGGCGGAGCTGATGGTTCTGAGCTCCTCCCTGAACTCCAAATACTGTTCGTCCTGCAGGCGCTGGGTCTCCTGAAACTTGGCCAGGACCGTCGCCATTGTCTCCTGGGAGTGGTGGTATGCTCCAATGATGGAGGAGAGGGCCTCGTGGAGGGTGGGTTCCCTTGGCGTGTCCGCCCCCTGTCACACAGCAGCCCTCCCAGTTCCCCTGTGTTCCTGTGCCTCCGTCCCCTGCACCGCGTGCCAATACCACTGTCCCCAGGTCCCTGTTGTTGTTGGGATGGTGGGTTACCCTGGGTTCCCTGTAGTGGTGGACACACCGCTGATTGACGTGCCCTGGGTACGGAGGTATGGGCCCGCTGGGTGGGTGCTGTGCAGGTGTTACCAGAGGGTGGAAGGTCAGTGTTGGGCTGTGCCTGTGCAAGGGGAACCGACTGTCCCGAGGCCCACGATGGTCCGGGCTCGTCATCTGGATCCAGTTGGCCAGAGCTGCTGTCGTCACTGTGGGCCTCTTCTGTGGGTGGAGTGGAGATGTCTGGACCCTCCTGTGTGGTGACGTTACGTAGTGGTCCTGCAGGGGTATAAGAGCATGATTATTGCATGTGTGTGTGTCATGGTGTGCAATGGGTGGGTGTGCGTGTACCCCAGTGCAAGCATTCCTCTGTGGGGGCTTGTATGATGATGGTTGGGGGGTTGTTATGGGTATGTGCAGTGAGCATGCTTTAGTGCTGGGTGTCCATGCTTAGTTGTGTCATGCAGGGCTTGGTGTTGGGATGTGTGGTTTGTGTTATTAGTACATTAGTGAGGCGTTGGAGTGATAGGGGAGGGGGAGAGTGTGGGGGTATGTGATAGCATGCAGGTAGGGTGGGGGATATGATAGTTAAGAGTTGACTTACCAGTGTCCATTCCTCCACCGACTCCTCCGAGGCCCTCTGGATGCATGATGGTCAAGACCTGCTCCTCCCATGTTGTTAGTTGTGGGGGAGGAGGTGAGGGTCCGCCGCCAGTCCGCTGAATCGCGATGTTGTGCCTGGAGACCACTGAACGCACCTTTCCCCGTAGGTCATTCCACCTCTTCCGGATGTCCTCCCGATTTCTTGGATGCTGTCCCACAGCGTTGACCCTGTCGAAGATTTCTTCGCCATAGCTCCATCTTCCTGGCTATGGAGGTGTGCTGCACCTGTGCTCCAAATAGCTGTGGCTCTACCCGTAGGATTTCCTCCACCATGACCCTGAGCTCCTCCTCGGAAAACCTGGGGTGTCTTTGGCGTGACATGGGGTGGTGTAGGTGATGTGTGGGGTGGTGTATGTGTTGATGAGTGTGGTGATGTGTGGTGGTGGGGGACATTGCAGCGCCGGTCTGACGAGGAGCTGTCCGATGATGAAGCATGACACCAACCAAGGTGTGTGAGGACCATTGCTCCTGAATTTCAGGACTCCTTTTCTTTCCTCTTATTCGGAACAGTGTACCACTTTATATTTGCATACTATTGGGAGAACGTACACTGGACCGCCCAATTCTCCTTTTTTTCCCCCCCCTTGTGTTTTGAAGGACTTGTGTGGGTGTCTGAATTTCGGCGGATTCAGAGATGTGGGTCATAATAGCTGTGGCGGTATTCCACAGCCGCGGCGGTGTATTGGCGGTCTTCTGCACGGCGGTAAGCGCCTTTTACCGCCAATGTTGTAATGACCCCCTAAGTCTGTCAGGTATTGCGCTATGTACTTGTGATTGTTTTGCTTCAGAGGTTGGGCTCTCTGTAAACATTTCACCACAGTACGAAAGCTGCAGGTAGTATAATCTTTAGCACATTCATGTGTTGCTTATTTTAACTGAATAGTACTGCATAGTGTGTACAAAGTACTTAGAAGATAATTATTAATACTCTATAATGTATTTCTCATGAGAGGTACACTGTGCAAACAGCCTAGTACAGGGTAAATACTCTCCATAGAGTGAATACTGTTTATAGTACCAACTTCTCTACTTATATCAACTTCATTTCTCAATATGGGTTTGGTGACTGTCAAGGGCTTGACAGAAATAAAAGCTGCCTGTAGTAGGGCATTCATTTTGCAACAGATGTTCAGTATTTTTAGGAACTTGACTTTCTCTGAACAGGTATATACAGATTGAACATGTATGCAATGAGGTTTCCCATATATCTGTGGTTGATTGTTAATATGAACTGCGCTACCTATGACATTAGTTATGCCTCATATTCTTTTGAGCTATTTGTACTTACATTCAGAACTCTAATGCTATACCTGTTTATAAAGTAATGTGTACAAAAGAAGCTTGGATGATGCAAGTAATGTCATTAGTGAAGTCATCAATGATGCCATAGAACATGCCATTAGTGATGTCACACATAAGGTCATAAGCAGTGCATCTCGATTTGCAAGCTGGTGAATGTCTGTGTTTTTTAAGTTCAAAGTGTTAATGTTATCACAGACATATTCACCTTACTTTAATATATATATATATTTTATTTTTTGTTCATAATTGAAGAGATGTGTTATTGATTGCATTACAACTCTAATAGAAAAAATGAAAAAATAATATATATATATATATATATATATATATATATATATATATATATATATATATATATATGTGTACCTGAGTTACAGAGGGATTGAAAGAGCCCATACTTCATCTATCTTTACTATCAGTTCAGCTAATGCTACTATTACTGCTACTACAACTGCTACTATTAATAATAATAATATATTAGATCCATGTAAGACTTATGTTGAATTAAGGAGGGTGACGGCAAAACACATTACTTTAGTTTAACTCATGCATGTATTTTTTTCTGTGCATTAACAATCCTACATGCATACATTTCTTATAAAGTAACAAAAAATATGTAAATGAGTGGGTGTACACAGCTCTTAAGTCTACATTTGACAACATTTAAATGTATACCCTACCCACACACCACAGACGTCACTAAAAACTAGGGTAACTTTATGAATTTCAGGGGTTGGTAGTGTTTCCGTCACTCTCATTCAGAATGGGTGATGGAGAATGCTCTAATCGGTTGTGTCTAAGCCATAACCCCATTCCCCTTTGAGATAGTCCCTCCAGTCTCCAAACAATGCACAGGGCTTTACTGCCTGCCTTTCAACCTATGTTGCACAGCCATTGCCTCATTGCCTAAATGACTATCTTGGAAGAATTCAACCACTTTGAATAAATAGCAATGGCCAATAGTTCCCCATAGTTTCTCTATTGCACATTGCAAATTATACAACTCTGGACAGCACTATTTTTAGACAATGACTGAGAGTTCTAAAAGCATTTTTCAGGTTAGAGAGTAGTGATTGCCACTGTAAATGCTACACAATGTTCTGCATTCTGAGACAACCATACAGTCCTCATGTTCATAAAGAATGCCCTTTAAGAGATGTGTCACTGAACTACCTCTTAGTTTGAATCACTCATGATGACCATTGTGTGCAGACCATTGTTCCTCTCTACTCTGCTTCTGCAACCCAGAAACATTTAACTGCTGCCACCAGCCATAGAAGGGTATTAGGAAGGGTAGTCATTCAAGATTATAAAGAAGGGAGGCCTATAGAGGGCCACCCAATGTAAGGGCTCATCAATCCTTCCTCGCTTGATAACAGTTAATGTGCTACAACTGACAGATGTAGGAGCAAATCCCTTTTCAGCATAGTAAAGAAAAAGGAACAACACCCAAAAAATGTGGGGACACAGAGAAATGGGATCTTGACTGAAAAAGATGTTTCTATATGGTGGAAAGAAAAAAGAAAAAGTTATCAAGTGAATTCTCATGTATATGTTTGCATGCGGAAGAAGGAATTCATAAAATGTTATCAGGGAAACACCAGAAAAGCTGTGCAGGACTCCAAACGTAAGTTAGTAAAGCTCTGTAAATTCAAGAAGTTGAGAATCTGCACACATTCAAGGTTGGAAACCCGTGAGCACAGGCTTACAGCTGTTTTCAAGTATGTTATTACTGTGACTTCCATAGCCAGGATCTGGATGGGGTGAGTGAGGAGTGAAAAGAGACAATGACTCCATGTCAGCTCCTTTTTGGTTCTTCAGAATTTCAGGTGTAATGTTGACTATTTTATGAGGGCGTTGCCAAAGTTCCTTGTTTTTATGAAGATGGTGGTGCCTTATCAACAGGAGTGGTTGCATGATTCTTAATACTTGAACAACTGTGCAGACAATGGGTGTTGCTTACTTCCTCTGGATGCCATAGCATTCTTACCATTGTTAGAATGAAATTTGTAAGCAAATCCTTAAACCTTCTGCTAGTGATGTCTGCCATTCCAGACAGTGAGGGTCAATCCAATAATTATACTTGCAAAATAACTAGAAGCAACATTGGAGAAGGTGTATGGGGATCTTTGTGAGTTTACTTATTTGAACATCTGTTTTCCATTCCCAATCCACCATGCTCAGGGAATTCTTAAATAAGAACAGGGTAGAGGCCGAACAGTGGCACAGAGGTGGGGAAGAGAGTAAACCATAGAATGGAGGAGAAGGTGTGGAGATACATCAAGGAAAATAACAGTGAAACGTGAAGACACAGGGGTCAAGGCGGAAAAGAAAATCAATGACCTAAGTACCAAGAAAATATACATAAATTGTCATATCAATTTCTAATTGCAAGAATTTGTGATAAGCCTATATTGTCTAACAGGGCCTTAAAACATGAGTCATTAATCCTTTCAGAAGGGGCTAATCTCATATAGAGGGAGAGAGTTCCTACTGGTCATCTCAAAGCCAGAAATGATCGTTTTAAAGCTTGAGAAATTAGAAATTTCAATGTTTCCAAAAGGAGAATATTATTGCTCCTGGAAAGTCTTAAACCACTACACCCACCCAGGAGACTAGCTAGACAGAATGACCTGCCAGTGTGAGGAGTTTTGAATGTAAGACAGCGGATTTTTAACTTTATCTGTATTTAACAAGGTAACCAATATAGATGTTTCAGAAGTGGCATAACATTATCTGATTTATTTTTCTCTGCAATTAAGTGAGCAGCTGAATGGAGAACAGCCTTGAGAGAAACATGTTGTTCATAGGAAGGACCTCTAAGAAGTCATTTCCAGCTCAATTCTTGAAGTATTTAGGGCATGAACTCCAGACTTCAGCTGGTCGTCGGAGAAAGGGAATGTTATTTTCCTTAACTGTCAAAGATAATAATCAGCAGACTGTGCAAGGCTGTTCATGTGAGATGGCCTAGAGTGATGCTGCTTCAGACCCTAGTGACTTGACAAATGGCGAACAAGATGGCCACATAGATGAACTCTATCAATTGTGTCAATAGACTTGGGATTATTTTGATGCTTGGATTTATTGGAGATTAGTAAAACCTCAGTCTTCTGTGAATTAAATTTCAGGCAGTTGGCATATCCAGTTGTGTAATTTCTTCATACCTCTCTGGAGTTTGTGAAAATCATGGATTGAAGACAGTTTTATGTAACTTCTGTATCTTCTGCATATTGGTGGGGATTTTAGCCACTTTTGTGGTGGAGACTTAGAGGCTCACCATATAGTGTAAACAGAACAGGGGAGCCAGATTAGACTTGCAGGATGTCAAAAATATATATTTTGATTGTGATTCAAGGTTCCTCAGTTTGACTAACTGAGATTGAACTTAAAGTAAGGATCTTAACCAGTTTAGCATATTATCCCTAAATCTCATTATTGCATATTTAGAAGTGTATCTTGCTTCACAATGTTGAAGGTTGCAAAGGAGTCCAAAAGGACCAGAAGGTAAAACTTCACTTTATTTAGGATGTGATGGATGTCTTCAAGCACTTTTAATGACACTGTTGTGGTGCTATTCTAAACACAGATATGTAGGCAAAGAATGTTTATTTAATTATTTGGTTAGTTGGATTGTGACACAATGATTTTGCCAAAACAAGTGAGGGTTGATAAAGGTCTGTTGTTGTTTAGTGAATATGGATCTCTATTTGGCTTTAATGAGGATACAAAGATTGGGCCCAGCTTCAGTCCATTGGAAAAATCATTTGTGACAATGAGATATTGAAAAAGGCCAGTCAATGTGGTACTAATAGGTAGACATTATCCATATCTATTGCATAAATCACCAAACTGATAAGATGGGTGCATTGCTTTGTTTTAATTATATTAGCAACATCTTCAAGTTGGAGTTGAGTCATGGCTCAAGAACGGTTTAAATTTGGAGACGTTGCTTGGGAAGAATGATACAAATTTGTTGCATTTCATTCAAGAATGTAGGGTTGTATCACACAGTTGGCAACTTGTGAAGCCAATCCACTGTAGTGACAAGGCCATGTAAAAAAAAGAATAATAATAATATAATAAAGCAACAGTTTATATGTTAAGTTATGCATTTGACCGTGTGCTTGTTTGTAGAACTTGTATAGTGCACATCTAGCCACAAGGTAACTACATCCAAATTAGCTCCAATATTTTGTGTGGAGAGTGCCGTCACAAAAGCATTTTTCTTTTTAAAAGCTTACAACACCAGATTAAAGGTACACCTGGGGGGATAGGATCTGGGAAATTTGTGAATTCCTTTGAACAAGCTACTATGTGTGTTCCATGTAATTCATACTGAGATAATGGGCCTGATTCTAACTTTGGAGGACGGTGTTAAACCGTCCCAAAAGTGGCGGATATACCACCTACCGTATTACGAGTCCATTATATCCTATGGAACTCGTAATACGGTAGGTGGTATATCCGCCACTTTTGGGACGGTTTAACACCGTCCTCCAAAGTTAGAATCAGGCCCAATATGCCCCAATGGAAAGTCTTTATTAATTACTTCTTATTTTGACAAGGGCTCCAAAGCACAATCCTGTTTTTTAGTGGTTGAATAACAAACAATTTACTCAAGTTTAGTATGGTACATAGTAAATTGGAGCTAAATTCCCTGGAACTTCATATTATAAGAAAGATATGCATTCACACTACAACAATTGTAATATCAATGGCTATTTAACTAGTAGACTCCATCATCAGCAAGTCTCCACACCGGGATGCACTCTTTTTCCATTGTTGTCTTTACTGGCCTTAGAACCACTTCTCATCAATCTGAGACTAAACAGAGATATTCCAAGAATACAATTTTCAGCAGGCACCTGGAAGATAGCTGATGTGGACAATGTACTGCTTTTTACAGACATAGCTACCTCGGCTATACCAACTATTTTAGATATGATTCACAAATACACACAGGTCTCAATAAAGACAAGATAAAAATTCTTCCACTAAATTGCCACTGCAGCAGGTCTTCAATTGGAGACACGGCCCTAAAATGGGAACAAAAAGAGCTAAATAGCTAGGTATTTGGATTGAAAGGAGCTTGCTACCATTGATATGAATATAATGACAATAAAACACTTCTACACAACAGAGACCTACTTGCTAAATGATCTCCCAAACACATGGAGCCAAACTGAAACTACCAAATTGATTATCTCTCCACTGATCAGTTTCCTCATAAGCATGTCCCCTATTCCTCTCTCTGATGACTTTGTTAAAAGAATGGACACCATTTAAATTACCTCTTCTGGTCTTCCAAGGAACTGAGGATAGCACTTAAAAAACTTGGACTACCAAAATACCTTGTTAGCCTTAACTCACCAGACTATTGCAGATACCAAATAGCATTCTTGGCCAGACAAGGTGTACATTGGTTCGATCTTTCCTCCCCACATGAACCTAGCCATCGAACAGAAACTTGTACACCCTCTAACTCTTACATCCATACTGTCTAATAGGAAAATGAATACTGAACATTCTACATTGATCCTTTCAGGCATTGCCCAAGCTATCCGCGAACTAGATAATAGAGTAAATAAAAAAATATCCAACTCCTCTTTTGCCTCCCTTTGGCACGATGGCAAATTCAAAATTGAAGAGAGAACCTTATTGTCTAAAGACTGGGCAGAAAAGGCTTTGTGCTTAATAAAGACCTCCATTCGCCTTCTAACCCCCTTTCCTTCTCAATTATTAAATCTAAATTCAAACTAGCAGATTTAGACTTCTACAATTCCTAGAAATAAAAAAATGTAATGTTAGACCCAACCCTATCACAAGCCGGACATACTATCAAGTCTATGTAAATTCAACTCAAGCGAACAGTTGGCATCGAAAATATGCTTTTCAAACTGTTAGATCCTATACAATAGAAATGGAAATGATTATCCCACACTACAGGAAATCCTTCTCTTCATGGCACTAACTAGGATGAAACTTGGATTAAGCTGACGAAACACAAGATTGCCCCCTCTCTGGCACACTGTAGATTCTGGACAGCTCATATGTTACACTGGACTACAGCGAAACTCCAGAAGCTTGGTCTAACAGAATCTGACCTATGCTGGAGTTGTAAACTAATGTAAGGGATCTCAAACATATGATTTTAGATTGTATTATGATGAAAACCATCTGGACTGGCATCAGCTCATTCACTCACAAAATACTAAAAATCACTTGGACACCTGACCTCATCTCCATCAACTTCCCTGCACTGTTAACCCAAAACCTACACCAAAACAACATTTTGTTACTTGACAGACGTATTACAATTGGCCTCAAATGTATCCTATCTGAAGGGAAAGACTTCAACCAACCATCAAGTGAGATGGTGGGCATAAACAAAATTCATCAGACGTGCCCGTAATTCCTTTAACACATTTCTTCACCCCAAACACCCCTGAAACATTATAATTTGGAGAAAACTAGATGATAAAATGTCATCTCACAAGCCCCCATAACTGTCTCACTATCATTGACACTGGGCCACATTCCTTTCACCACTTAGCCAATCCCATTAATCGAATACGCACCGTCCTTCCTCCTTGCATCAACCAACGGATTTCATATCAATATGAAGGACCTCACCCATCTGTAAACATAACCCTGCTGAAGTCCCTCCCTTTCAATACTATCCCTCCTCTCTCTTCCTTCTCTCTATGTCTCTATCATATGCTTCCCTGCTTCTTGTAAATGACTATTTCAATATCATTTTGGCTCTCACTATTATGGTTGTTTGGTTGACACCATATTGCCCCATGTTCAAAAAGTCAATATACTACTGTTCAAGCAAGACCACTCATGAAATACTTTTGTGTGCTACTTTTTTGATGCCATACACAACATTCCAATTGGAATTGTGGAAAATATAACACAAATGGTTTGAACAAAAAAAAAGACAGTTATGCATGTGTACATTATAAGACCACTGACTGGCAGAGCCTCCGGGATCATCTTCGGTTTAGATAATTTTTACATATCTTGTAGCAGTGTAATAGAACATTGGGCCTGATTACAACTTTGGAGGAGGTGTTAATCCGTCCCAAAAGTGACGGTAAAGTGACGGATATACCACCAGCCGTATTACGAGTCCATCATATCCTATGGAACTCGTAATACGGCTGGTGGTATATCCGTCACATTTGGGACAGATTAACACCTCCTCCAAAGTTGTAATCAGGCCCATTGACTATTTGATGAATCTGTAATTTTGCTGAAAAGTTATTTCAAATAGGTTATGCACGATCTTTGCAAAGAAGACTAGGAAAGGTCTGTGGTTTTTACAATACAGATGTCTTTCTGCAACCAGAATTGAAATCTCTTGATGATGATAGGATTGTTTGTGTGACCATCTTTGAGAACCAAAGTAACAAGAAATGGGCATGCCCTTAGAGATGGTTATAGAAATATACCTGAACTGCACTATCATGGTGCTGAACAAAGCACAACTAATGTATATGATAAAATACAATAATTTGTTAATGTTCACCATGCTCCCACTTCTTCATGTACAGCAGAGCTACCTACTTTGGCACAAGTATGCTGACTTTTCTGTTAGAAAATGCTTGTAATGGGCTGTAGTGTTAAACATTAAAGTTTGTTTTAAAAAAAAAAAATTCTTCTGATTTACACACTGGCAACTGTAATCCTATAGCTTATGTGGATGGACTATCCGTAATATTGACAATCTAGCAATTCATTCACAAGTATAATTACTTTTCTAGACTAAGAGCCTGATTTAGAACTCGGCAGACAGGTTACTTCATCACAACAGTGACAGATATCCCATCTGCTGAAATCTAAATTGCACAATATCCAAAGAAATTTAGATTTCGCCAGATGGGATACTAGTCACCATTGTTAGGGAGAAACCTGCCTGCTGAGTTCAAAATAATGCCCCAAATGCTTAAATGTCCTTCCTACCAAAATCCTAAGAAGCCAAGAAATAAAGATAAGTAACTTATTTTATCCCAAAATAAAAGGGTGGATCAAAATATGGTAGCCTGATGCAAGACCTATACTATAGCCACTGCTAAATAGTTATCTTTAAAGACATAAATACATCAACAATTTGTGTATCTTTTATCTGTTGCAGACTTGCTCTGTGTACTAAATATTTTGATAGTTCATTTCTCTTGTTGCCATCACTGTATGTTACAAGAAAAATTACCTCCAAATTAATTACAGAATGACTAAGATACAATATTTCAGAAGACAATAGATTAGTGAAATATGTAAATGGGTGATCATTTCTATAGTCATCAAAACCTTTTCTGAATATCAGTATTGGGACGCTTCATTTAACTTGGCAAAGGGCAATTTTTGACCATATCCTCTTTCATCGGAACACGGTGGAATGTATTTTATTAGTCATATCTTAAGTGTATCTCAAGACCTTTGACATGCAAATCTAAAATCATGCGCCAAGTCCTACTTGGAATTGAAAGCACATCAAACCATACAATAATCTTCCCTGCTAAACAAAAAAGTAGACTGTGTTCACTGTCTGCCTAGCAGACAGTGAACATTGCGAGGGTGCTAGTGCATCCTGTTGGCTACAGCATTGCCACTGGCTCGATTACGAGAGAGGTAGTCCATTCTCAAGTGTCTAAATCAAGCCCAAGTCCTGGTTAATAAGAGCTAGCTCAGAAAGGTTTGCCCTGTTAGGGGAGCAGTGCATTTGACACATATCTGCATGCCAAAGACAGGTAGCCTATAGCCTGTGAAGCCAAGGTCTTTTTTCCGAGAATCCAGTGTTTTCTTAGTCAGCAAACATGATGAAAAAAATCATAAGTTGTCTAGAAATTGAAAATGTTGCTCTCTCCTCAAGAGGGAGGAAGATTGCTTTTTAGAGTGATTCCAGGGGTTTTGTGAGAACTTGTCCTTGGCACTAGTGATTGAAAGTGAGAGACAACTCATAGGAATTCTTCTAGCTTAGTACACATGCAGTGCTTCCATCCATTTAGACTTATATGAAAAGGTGAATATGTGAACTAAAAGCACAGTATTAGAACACACAGTATATGGTGCACATTCTTCCATACAATAATGAGCAGAAAAGCAGAAAATGGCTATTGTCATAAAAGAATCATAGGCACATTCACAATATGGTGGGAACCTAAAGATAATACAAAGCATATCCCAAAAATGCTTTATTTCATGATTCACAAGTTCCATTCATGCCTCAACTCCTTCCTCTGATTTACTATGTCCAATTCCCTTTTCAATAATGGGTTTATATTTTGTTTTATGACAGCAGTACTCACCTTCATGTCTGTGTGCTCTCTGTTCAATATTTGTGGTAGAGGTTATGTGTGTTTCTGTTAGAAACCCTCAGGTGGGTAACACACCACAAAACATGGGCTATGCTTTATAAATCTATTGCAGCTAGTTGTTTCCAGCTCTTCTATTTTCTTATTCATAGTTTTTCTTTTATTGGCATTACTTTGCCTTAGCTTATTGTCCTTTTCTTTTTGCTGTGTTTTTGCAGTGCACATGTTTGCTGGTTTAGTAATATTTCCATTAGACAGCGGACCACTTTTTATATTTTACACTACCTAATGAATAACATTTGCCTTGCTAATGCAAACAGCTTAAAACTGATGATAAGCATTTCTAACAACTAAACTATTTGCCACAACTATCATTATAACAGCCAAAGATTTGCACCAACCTGTTAGGAAATCTTACAAATAATGCTCAGGTGCAATCTATCTCATTAATACATGTAAACATGTAAAACAGTGGCAGAACTTGATCATATTCCATGAACAGAAACTCCTTCGTACGAATTTTTGAACCCCACGTTTATATCATTGTTATCATCACACTTTTGCATCACACCACTAGTATTACTGAAATTACTACTTTAGACGCCCTGGCCATCCCTTTTGCCAAAGTGCTTGCTGTCACCACTGAACAAGATTTGTTGCTATGGAGAAGAATGTAGCTGGTACCACAAACTCAGGCTGACAGGTGATGAAGCTTGGGCAGATAAATGGCAGGCTGGCCCCGGTCTTCCCTCGGCTCTTAGAGCAATTTTTAGGCAAATATTTCCCAGGTCTCAGTTTTTGTGTTTTGGGTATCAGGACACCTTTAGGTCCACCACCAAAGGATCTGGATTGGGGGGGTCACCATGTAGGGGGAAGGAGTCAGTGAGGCTGGGTCCAGGTGCAGGTTCAAGATGGCTGGAGACTTTTCTGCCCATGAGACTTTGATCAGGAGTCAAGCCACCCAACCCTTGAAGTCATTCTGGTAGTCTTGGGTTCAAGCAGTGGAACAGGACTCAAGCAACAGTGCAGATATCTGAGGGTTCAATGCAGGCTCCAGGCAGCAAAACAGTCCTCCTATGAGCAGCAAAGCAGTCTTGTGGTGTACACAGCAGCTACAGTAGCAGGCAATCCTTTTAGAGTCCTTCTGCTGGTCCAGAAAGTGACCCGAAGATTGGGTCTGGGGGTTCTACTTTTAGACCTGGCACCTTCCTTGAAGTATGGGCAATTTCTAGAGAATTCCCTTTGAACTGCTAAAAGTTTCCTACTTCTTCTGCCTTTGCCCTCTGTATGAACAACGCAGAAATGACAAATCCTTTGTGTGAAGGCAGAACACAACCTGGTCACCTGCACGTGGGGCAGTGCCCAGCTCTGCCCTTCATTCCTTTCTGGGACAAGTTAAACAAAAATGCATTGAAAGAGCGACTCAACCAAACACTACTAGGCCCTGGTTCTGAGCCAAATGTAGCTGATATTAGATATCATGAGTGGTCGCACAGAAAAGTATCAAATCTAGTACCTGAAAAAACAATAAAGTCTCTTAGGAAGCATTCATCAGTTCCTTGGTTTTCTCCAGCTTTAACAGTGTTGATACAAAAATGTTGCAGACTGGAGATGGAATGGAAATGTGACTATAGTGAGGAAAGTAAGAAGACATATTGGAGAGCGATAAGGGAATATAAAAACTCAGTCTTGGGAGAAAAGTCTAAATTCTACATGGCAAGAATTGAAATGGCTTTGAATTCCCCTAAAGAACACTTCAAAGTAGTTAAATCGCTTTCCATGCCATTTTCTCCATCTTGCTACCCCCCCAATCAGGATTTCTGCAACAGTTTAGCTGACTTTTTCAGAAATAAAGTTGAAGCATTTTAAAGAATATGGCATCACTTTTTCCACTATAGGGCCTGGCAAAATGTCTTCTAACAACAACACTAGGACAGTTGGTCCCGATCATTTTTCATAATTGAGCATTGATCAAACAGTCAACCTCATCAATCAAGTAAAATTAGGAGCAGTATTGGATTCTTGTCCACCCAAGGTTGTGCAGGTGGTGGCTGACTGCATTGCACCAGCACTGACAACCAAGTTTAACGTGGCTATTATGACTAACACCTTTCCGGCTATTTGGAAAAAGGAGTCAATGCTACCATTGTTAAAAAAAACCTTCATCAGGCCCTAGCAAGGAGAACAATGTCCACCCTATCTCAAGACTTCTTCTCCTTGCTAAAATGTTGAGAAAACATCTTAATGTCTCCATATCAGATTATTTAGAAGAAAATGATCTTTTAGAGATAACACAATATGATTTTAGACCAGGTTTTAGCACTGAGTCAACTTTGATAGCTGTTTCAGAGGAGATACGAGCGATAATGGTGGAAGAGCGGCGTTGATCTTACTTGATCTCTCCTCCTCAATCAATACGGTCAGTGATACAGTACTGCTGGACCACCTAACCAATATTGGCACATCAGGACTTGCACATAAGCTGTGCATGGTGAAGGCACAAGTTATAGTTAACTTAGGGTGCAAGTTATAGTAACTTCAGTGAACCATAACTATAACTTCTGAAGTTCTATGATTTTGTGAGAGGAAATCCAGAACCTAACTTTAACGTCCCAGTAACCTTTGTCTTTTTCCATGAATTTCTGTGTTATTTTTTCCTGTGCACAGATGTAAATATAACCAGCGCTGAACATGGCCTTCAACCGTGCACAACAGCCAACCATCCTGCATGCACCCAAACCAAACTGCACACGCCTTCGGCCGTGCGCAGCATGAAGTTGGATACAGTGGGTATTTTTTTCAGTTTTTCTCTGGATCCACAGATCCACCAGTGGATCCGTGGATCCACTGATCCATGGGACAGATGAAAAAAAATAATTGGGAATTTTTTTGCCCACAAGGGGTCCCTAAGTGACACTTCTATGTGTCCCATGGGGTCAGGATACTTGTATCCTGACCCTCATGTGTTTTTGCACTCTTCTTTTCCCACCCTCAGGCTGATGTGACAAACAAAATGGCAGTCGCAACTTTTCTGTCAGGATGTGGCCAGCCAATCAGGACCTTGCTTTGCCCCACGATTCACGAACCCTGACCCAGATCCAGGAGTCCAGATCCGCAGAGAATCTACATCCATGTATATCTATATTTTTTGGCCTTAAGTTACTCCAAAACTACTGAAAGGAATCACAATAAACCACAAAAAGCATAATCTGTGGAACAGGATCTAGCTTCCTGCCAAAATGTGGTGTAATTCCGCTCAGCAGTTTAGACTGTAGCGTGACTACAGACACCATAGAAAAATGAATGGGAGCATGCATTTGTCGACCACCCCTTTTTCTCGGCCTCAGCTTAATGGATCACCCTGAAACTTTCAAGACAGCAGTGGTATATGTTTTGAAAATTTTGTGAAGTTTCAGAAAACGCCGCCAAAGTTATAGGCAAAAAAAAATGCTCTGTCTATGGAACTACCTACTAGCGACTGCCAGTAGGTTATAAACATATATATATATATATATATATATATATATATATATATATATATGCATAGCAGTCCTTTTCTCCTTGGTGCACACCAAAATGTAGTGCAAACTATACATTAAACAGTAATAATATTAGAATATTAAAAAAAAAATCAAATTGAAACAAATAAAGATATAATTAACTTGATGTGTTTTAAATCAATTATACTTATGAATACTTTGCTCATTCATTAAACTACAGCAAATAATTACATAACAACTAACCAATTGATTTAACCAGTTATCAATGTATTTAAATAACATAAAAATAATTTAAATAAACAAATAATCAATTTTTCATTTCAATAACTTTCCACTCTATTCCCTTAAAAAACCTAAGGCCCGCTACTAAATTATAAATTACAAATTAAATATAAAAAAATAATGACACACTATATTTTACACACTGTACTGAAAAATGTATAATAATACTAACAGCAAAAAATAATATAACTGATATTATATTAAATTAGTTTACAATTATATGTAGTACTGCTACGTTAAACAATATTATGTACAATTATATAGAGAAGAAACTGTACTAGACACATAAAAATGTCATCTTACCTTCCTTATTCTATACCTCGATATTTTAAAAATATATTGTTGCACCACTATATTTTTTAAACAATATTTTGGTCATTCAGTGTGGAGAAATATGTAAAAGGTAGCTAAGCTGTCCTTAGGCACCTGGTTTTCAGGGGCTATAAATAAGTGTACGCTGCTAGGCAAAAAATACCTATTGTCCACAGAGTTGAGCAAATGTCTCATCTTTCTTCCTTGGAACTTCCTGTGTATGTTGTGCTAAAAGGGCAGTCTTAAGTGTTCATCTTTGTACATGCGAGAATCATCCACCAGAATGTATGTATCAGGCTGGGTAAGTTATGGGTGGTTAGCTGCTGGTACTGGGTGAATTGGAGGGATGGAAAACCTTGATGAGCTATCCCAGAAGATCTGCTGATTATTCAGAATCAATATACAACTTTCAGAGCTGAGATAATTTGTTCTTGATTCCTAAGGTGGGTTGTGTGGTTTTGAGAGCTCTTTTCAGACAGTTCATAGTAGAAACGTTTGTAATATTACAGGAGTTATCTGACCATAAAAAGGAGTCTACTTTGACCTATGACATGCCCCCTTCGTAGCTCCAATAAAATGTAGGTTTTCTTCAAATCATTCTAGAAACTAAATATTTTTATTTTACTTAGCATAAGACAATCAACTTTTTATAAGTCTACTGCCATATTTTTTAGTTGCGCAATCAACAAAAAGCAACCAAAAGGTGCTGAACCTCCCCATGAAAGTTGTAAACCTTACTAAATCACTCATTCTGTTAACAGATTTTAATCCATGTTCAAAGTACAGGAATTAGTAACACAAAGATTTCAAAGTGCCTTCAAAGAAAAATATCCACCTTGCTCTCGAGCATATTCATATCCACTACATTAAGTGATATTTGTGATATGTCATACTTATCAGTGGCTTAGGAAGGGTGTCATAGATGGGAATAGCAGCCTTCTACAACCTGTGTCAGTAATAAAGGATAGCCATTATTAGGGTTTCCTTGCACACGTGGATTGTCCCTATCCAGTCTCTCCTATCTCTTCCTCCCTGTCTCTTTATTTGCTGGCTCTCCTGCTGTCTCTCCTCCCTATCCTTTTCCCTGTCTCTCTTTATCTCTTGCCTAACTCTTTTGCTTAGTCTTTGTTCTCCTTCCCACTTTTCTCTCTTCACGGTCTATAAACCCTCTCCTCGCTTTTGCTTTCTCTTTTTTCTCTCCCCAAATCCCATGTATCATCACTTTTCTAGTTGCATCCTACTCCTCTCTCACCAAACTCTCCTTGCTCTGCCTGTTCTTCCCTTTCTCTTATATCAATATATCTTTTCTTTGCTTCTCAATGAGCCGGCCCTTTCCTCCTGTTCTTTCCCTAACGTGTTCCATCATTATCTTTAACCACGTTTTGTTCATCTCTCCACCTCCTTTTTGCTCAAACTCATCTCATTCTACCTCTCGAACACTTTTCCTCTCTTATCATTCACGTTTTCCCTTTCGTTTATTCCTTTCATCTATCTTCTCCAGTTCATCCTTATCCTTTCTCTTCTACTTTTCTCTCTAATTCATCGTACCTGCTTGCCCCCTCTTGAACTAACACAGTGCCACGCGGAAAAGCCAGTGACCTGCAATCTAATTGCAGCTGGTACAGGGCAGGCTGTGCCCCTGACCCCCCACATCGCGACCCCAGTCTCATTGCCCTGGGTGCTCCATTGATAGCAACCTCGGATAATGGAGTAGTTATCACAGACCTATCAATATCAAATGTACCTTAAAATTCCAAGTATTATGCATCACATGGAAACTGAATTAATTTGGGACTCTGGGGCATTCCGTTTGCTATTTTGTAGAATGGATGGTTCTTTCAAAAGCTGTGAAAAATCATTAATTCATAAGCTTTGTTTTGCAAAGGTGACAAGGTTTCTCCTGCAAAACCTAATTTTAGTGTTGGTCACCAAAAGTTTGACTCTTTATAAACCTTTATAAGGAAAACAAAGTTAGGAATTTTTTAAAGTGAACTTCAGGAAGTTGGCAAAAACCAAGTTTCCAAACATTATTCACCATAAACTTCTTCAACATGTCATGAAAGCTGGCCCATATTTTGGAGAACTTTATCTCAAAAGCAAAGCACACATTTGCAAAAGGGGGGCATTGTTACAGAAACAAATGCTGTTCTTAGCTCAGTGCTTGAAAATCGAGGAAGCAGCAAATTGCATCAGAGCAAATAAAGAAAAAATATAGAACATATTTCAATCACAAAGGTCATTGTTATCAATTTAAATGGGAAATAGTATTTAGAAAAGTTTCAGTTGAGTCCATTAAGAATACATTTAGAGTAGGTAAAGTGCTCATTGTACTGTGTTGAATGTGATAGGCTATTGGCACATAGTGTAAGTAATTGCTCAAGAGGTAATGCTTTACAATGAGCATGGCAACTGCCTTAATGCATCGCAATTATCTGTCAGGTTTTCACAGTGTGGAATCAATGAAAAAGCCAGAGAGTTAACAAACGTGGGTATTATTCTCCTATATTGTACCTTTTCTGTGCCATGCCAAGAACATTTTCTCATTTCAAGGTGAAAATGCGCCTAAAATGCCAATATTAGAAGATAATATTAGATGAATCGTTCTTAGGTGTGTAGCTAAAACTTAATGACAGCTTATCTCTTCTTCATAGAAAAATTATCGATAATCCAATTTTGACCATACTATTCCGCTAATTAAATGACGGTATATAGAAAAAATAAGCGAACTAAATGGTATAATTTTACATTGGTCTTTTACAATATCTCTATAGTAAGTGAACTTTATTGAATTTGTTAAATATTCTTAAGGTTACAACTTTATGATGGGGTATTACAGTACTTTTAGAATATATAGACATTTTGCCGCTGCGGTGTCCACAATTATAATTTTGCTAGGAGGGTACTGTGAAGTTGAAAGTTTCGTACCTTCACAATCTTGTGACTTTTCTCACTGTTTTAATAATCCTCCTGTGGGTAAACTTTGCCCTAAAAACGTTTTATGTAGGTGGTTTTCAGCACATACTAATTTTTCTAGATAATTATTCTGAAAACGAATATATAGTTTGCATTTTTTGTTTAAAACCTACAATTTTGGAAACATTTCACTTGCTATGCCAATGGATGTCTTGGCTTTGGTCCTTCTCGGTCATTTCAGAACAACAGTAAAATGGCACACATTTATCTAACAAATTATTGAAACATTCAGCTCCTTAAATACTAGTCTGGAACATGTCCCATTTCAATGCCAGCATTGCATATTGTTGCTAGACCCCATGCAGGGAATGCAAACCAAGTTGGAAATTGAAATACACGTTGGTAATTTCAGGGTATTGTATGCCTAACGCCAGTGCCGGAAATTCCACTAGTGAAAGACTGTCAAAAACATATTAAATTATTTTTTTAAGGAGAAAAAATAGACATGGCACTAGCATAACAATGATATCCGATGGAAATGTTGAGTGTTAAACCTGCATTGATGTCAGGATCACCTTCTCTTTTGAAGGGGACTGAAAGAATAAGGTGGTTGCCAGAACATAAAAAAATAAAAGGGAATAACGTCAAAAAAAATTAGAATGTTCATGGAGTTAGCATGGCTGCGTGGTTGAGAAAAAGTTGTGGGGTTCTTCAGAAAAGAAAAACAAAGCAAGTCAATTTAAATTAAAGAGTAATTAACATTATGGGTTAGAAACGTTGTGAATTAGAATTGCATGATACTTTGCTTTGTGGTGTTAGGTTAGATTGTATTTTTGTTCATTGCAGCATAACCCCTCATCCTAAAGACGCTTTAATCTTCAGCTGGCTGCTCCCTTGTTGGGGAAAACATGAAAGATTATCATCTTCTCCATAGAATCACCTCTAAACTAAACATAAATGAAAACTACATGTGTGCTATTCTTTTTAATAAGAAATGCACTCTTCACACATTACAATATTGATATATCCAGACACATGCAGAAGTTGCATATGAAAAGGATGTAGCTTCAATTTTGCCTCTCCCTCACATCTTTTTGTGTACATTACTCAATATTTATTTCACTGGTGTTATATAACAAACCAGCATATTTTGTAGTGAAAGATATTTAATACAATGTACTTATATTTTAGAATATGAGTTTTCTGACATTAATATGTTTTGTTTTGCAAAATGTAATGCCTAACAATTGATTCTAAATATTTGTTCAATTTGTTTTTCCTGCAGTAATTAAGGCTTAATACTAGCCATGTTATCCTATTATTAAGTAAGGGGTGCAGACGTGAAACCTGCTTCACCTCTTTGTGACTGGCCTTTGGCAGGAGAGGTTCTACCATGGGTGTAAAAGTGTAATGTGTGCAGGAAAAGATCCTTGCATTTTGGACAATTACTCTTTGACATCGTCTGCTATCTGAGAGCCTAGAGACTTAGATGCAAGGTTTAAAATTACATGGCATTTACAGGCTGCATGTTGTAGGTAAGCTTAAGGCAAACGTACATATTGTGTGATTTATGTGTCTGTATGTTAACTGTTTCATCTATGCACATTTGCTTCTGGACATGCTTCCTCTGTCCATCTATTGATTTTTATGGAGTGTACTTCTTTGCCACTGAATCTGCTGCTAGTCACACGTGGCATATATGGTACAATTATTGTTTCTATCATAAGCTTTAGGCACAATGATATTTGTAGTAGGTCTGGGTGTGTTGATCCTCAAAATAGTAAGTCTCAGCTCGGTTCCCAGGTCGACACACAGATATGCAGATACCCACCACTGAAATACATTATGCCTATTCACTCTTTATACAATCAAGAGTGTCTGAGTAAGTGAGTTTCCAAGTCCTGTCCTGGTAACCTGAGTGTTTTTTTTATGTGAAGTTAAGGTGAGCATTTTCTTCTACATACTTGCATTAGTGCTGTTTATGGATAGGAGTACCAATGTGCTTATTGTGTGAGTATTGGCTAGACTCCGATCATCACATTCCATGGTGCATTGGTGACATAGCACTGCATGCTTTTTAATGGATATGTGTGAGACCTGTCAGCCTTCGAGTGGTCTTCTCCCAAATCATTTGTCCTTTACTCCTCCTATATTGATGAATTTGTTTTTGCTGGCTATGGACTCTTCGCCTTACCACTACTAATCAACGCTACAATGCTTGTGCTCTCTCCTTTAAACATAGTGAATTTGTTGTTTATTCTAGTAAAGTGGTACTGCTGGTACTAAGGGGGTCATTCCGACCTCGGCGGTCTTTTCAATAGACCGCTGATGGACCGCCGTACGGAAGACCGCCAGTGCTGGCGGTCTTCCGCATGGGCCATTCTGACTGTTGGCAGCGCTCCGCCCGTTTCCGGACGAAGAGCCGCCAACAGCCATACTGGCGGCAGGCGGGGAAGTGGAGGTAGCTCCACCTCCACCGCCACGACAACAGAACACCGCCCAGCGAATCACGACCTGTGATTCGCTGTGGCGGTGTTCTGTTGGCGTGTCGGTGTCGGCGGAGCTGCCCGTTCCCTCCCGGAGGATCACCAGGAACAGGTAAGGTGATCGTCCGCTAGGGAAGGGGGGTGGGGGGGTGTTGTGAGTTGTGTGCGTTCATGGGGGTGTGCATGTGTGTATATTGAGGGGGCATGTGAATGCGTGCATGAATGCGGGGGGATGTGTGTATGTGCATGGATGCATGCATGAATGCGGGGGGGTGTATGTGCATGGATGCGTGCTTGAATGCGGGGGGTGTGTGTATGTGCATGAATGTGTGCCTGTATGTGTGTATGTGTGTGTATATGTTGGGGATCGGGGTGGGGGACGGGGGTCCTGCAACCTTTTGGGGGTGGCAGGGGTGGTGGGGGGGTAGGGGAGGGAGTCGGGGTGGGGGTTGGGGGTGGGGGAGACCCCTATCAGTGCCAGGGAAGGGATTCCCTGGCACTGATAGTGCTTACCGCCATGGATTGCATGGCGGTCCCCAACCGCATGAAATCCATGGCGGTAAGCCGGGGTCAGGCAGGTTGGAATACCGCCGGCGGTATGTGACGACCGCCGGCCTGGAGACCCAGGTCTCCAGCCCGGCGGTCGTTACCGCCGTGGCGGTCGGAACGGTGAAGCGGCGGCTGACCATGGCGGTAACCGCCATGGTCAGAATACATGAAAAAAGACCGCCAGCCTGTTGGCGGTCTTACCGCCGCTTCACCGCCGACCGCCAGGGTCAGAATGACCCCCTAAGTTCCTATAAATTAAATGCTACTAGTGAGCCTGCAGCATTGATTGTGCACCCACTTAAGTAGCTTTCTAAATGTGCCCAAAGTCTGTTATTGCAGCCTGAGTGTTCAGTTTTTAACTTACATATACGCCTGGAAAATTACAACTTTTGCCAGGTCCGAACTTTCATTTTTAATATACATGTACATACATAGGTAATATACTAAACAGAACCTATGGCAGCATGTGCTGCATTTAAATAGTTGGTTATGTGTGGGGGAAATGGGCTGATTGCAGAAGTCCCCTCACTTTGTGCCCTCATTTTAGCTGGTACCAGTGTTTTCAGACTCTGCCTCTGCCTTGGGCACTGCTAACCAGTCCCAGGACCAGTGCTCTGTTCAAAAGGGTATTTGCAAATTAGGCTTACTTATAATTGGCTCTGCCAATCTACCTATAAGTCCCTAGTATGTGGTAGGACATGTAGGTTTAGCGACCCAGGGGTAGATAGGGTACCCCTGGGTGCACTGCTGTGGTTCCTGGTGTCATTGTAAAGGCAGGTCTGCCTTTCTGGCTGCTTTTAAGTGAATATTAACTCCAAATTCGACTTTGGAATTAAACGTTCTTTCAAAGTCTCAAAGTCTCAAACAACCTTATTTTTGCATATGTCACACCTAAGGTCTGCCCTAGGTGCCCTCAGGATTGGATGCAGTGTAAATATAAGAAGGGAGATTACAAAAGATGTTTTATATGCCCTGGTTAGGGAAAAACAGCCAAATTATTTTTCCCCTTTGTAGTCATTGGGTCCCATAGGGTAACCTTGAGAGACTTTATTTTATAGAGATGAGCTAAATATTGCATGTTTGGTACTAAATTAAATGTTATAAGGAATCCAACTACTTTCCAATGTTGAATTTAATATACCTAGCCCAGGGAAAGAGTATTAGAACTATTTCTGAAAGTTACCAAATTCAGCCCTTTATTGCCCTTTCCTGATTGGCCATCCTCTGACAGCTTGAGCCAGGCTACCTGAATGAGGTGTGAAGTAGCCTGGGCTGAGACAAAAGAAGCATCT
The DNA here is from genome assembly GCF_031143425.1 of Pleurodeles waltl. Lineage (NCBI taxonomy): Eukaryota > Metazoa > Chordata > Amphibia > Caudata > Salamandridae > Pleurodeles > Pleurodeles waltl. Next base: position 144,152,484 of record NC_090448.1, read on the forward strand.
GGTGGGCAGAGAACTGCTACAGCAGATGGCAGAACAGGATGGGAGGGGAGCAGTCAAACTAGTCCTCTAAGGATGGAAAGCCACTTGGGACAGTAACTGGACCTCCCCCATTTACTGCTCCCCCAGACGGATGGGAGCCCCACTGACTAGATTAGGAGAGGGGCTGAAAGGGGTGTGTTAAGGGAAACAGCCACACCAGTGGGTGAACTCAGTCAGATCTAACCTCTAAGTATACATTTTTGCCATCTTGGATTTTGACAGAATGTTGTTTTCTGGGATAGATTTTGGCCACACCCCAGAGGGTGGTGGCCCTGCACAGGAGCACCCCTTTTCTTTCCACTACAGGAGCAAGGTTAAATATGTCAGAGCTGCCCCACAGTTCAGATCACTTTTGGAAGAAGATACTGGAGAAGAAGGACTGCCCTGCAGGACCCCTGATTTGCACCTTCACCAAGAAAAGGACTTTGCCTGGCATCTGCAACTCCAGGGGTGGACTCCCTGTAAACTACAGGTACAAAGAGTCCCCTGCATCAATGCCTGCAAGAAAAGCCCAGCTGACCACTGTCCAATGGCCATTTGAGGAGTCGACCAGGTGCATTCTGGGAACTGTAGTCCCAAATTCGAAGGAGCAACTCAGAGCTTCTGGAACCTTGGTAAAGTTTGTGGACACTTCAAGGACCAAAAAAGTGCTTCTGGAAGATGATCCAAAAGTTTGGAGAAGTTTGGAGCAAGTTTGGAAAAAAGATCCACAAGGTTACTGACCTAGAGTCAAGCTGTCGATGACGAACCTCGACCCAGCCTGAATATCAGATTTGTCCTGCTGCAGCTTTTCCCTGTGGGAGAGACTTCCAGGGGTTGACAGCGACCCTACCCTGAATCAAGCTACCGTCGTCGCATTGCAACCCGGCCTGAAGAGGAGCCTCGCCAGACAGCGAGAGAAAAAGCTCCAGAAACATTTCTAAGTGCGAAGGTAAAACTTTGACCGAGGCCTCCCACTCTGTGTATCCAAGCAGGGCTTCATTGCGGTCGGCCTCAGCTTTTGATTTTGCCCCGGTAGAGTGTGACCAGATGTCCCCGGTTGGCGCTTTTAGTTTTTAAGGCGCTAGAAAGCATTTTTTTTCATTTGAGCTCCGGTTCCCTTCATTGGATTTTTATCATTTTGGTGTCATTTTAAACATAAAATATTTCCTATTCTTTATAAATTGGTGTTGGATTTTTTTTGCTTGTTGTGTTTTACTTATTTACTGTTTTGTTGATATTAAATGCTTTACACACCTGTTTCTTAGGTTAAGCCCAACTGTGTGTGGGTGAAGCTACCAAGGTTTGAGCAAGGATAAATTGACTGAGACCTTGACTAGTCCTAGTGAGGGTTTGTGTGGTACCTACCTGCCCTTACCAGTAACCCACTTTCCAACAATATGCACTAATAAGTTTTACATGTCCTAGTAGTGAAAAACTCTCACTGTTTCTCACTGTTGCAAGGCCTACTTCTCTCACAGAATTACATTGGCTTCCCTTTTTAGATTTAATAAGTGATAACTTTTAATTGGGAGCGGGTAGGAAAGTCATGTTTGGTGCCTGAGAAATTGACATTTAAAACCCCATTTAATGGTAAAGTCGGATTTTATGTCGCAATTCTGAAAATGTTACTTTTATAATATTAGATTGTTACTTTCTTATCTTAATCATTTGGAGCCTGCAGCCTGTCTCCTGGGTCACATGACTAGGTATAGTTAGCAGCTGCCATTTGTGTATTCCTCCTAGAGAGCATCTGTTATACCTGTCATTATTAAGGTGTCCTTTCCTCAGACTTGTTGCCTTTTCCCTCTCATTCTTGATGATTCGTTTTGTTGGCCATGAGACTCTGAGCACTTTACCACTGCTAACCAGTGGTAGCATGTGCTTCTCCCCTTAACATGGTAACACTGGTGCACATACAAATGGCATATTTAATTTAATTGTAAGTCCATTTAAAGTGGGATACCATATACCCATGGCCTGTAAATTAAATGCCACTAGTGGACCTGTAGCACTGATTGTGCCACCCACTTCAGAAGACCTTTAACATGTATCAGGCCTGCCATTGTCGAGCCTGTATGTGCAGTTTCACTGCCACTCTGACTTGGCATTTAAATCTACTTGTTAAGCCTTAAACACCCCTTCTTTACATAGGTCACCTCTTAAGTAGACCCTAAGTAACATTAAGGGCAGGACGCTATGTAAGTAAAAGTTAGGACATTTTACTGCTATTGTTTGCATGCCTACTAGTGACAAACAGCTAAATGTGTTTTTCACTACTGTGAGGCACATCTCTCTCATAGACAGACCTTGTGAATTTTCTTATATCTTTTTAAGTGGTAATTCCTGATGAGAGGAGTAGTTTTTTTTATGTTTCATATCTTTGGATTGGTAATGATAATCCCTCCTTAGTGATGATGTTGGATTTAACCTTAGTGAGTTAGAAATGCCACTTTTAGAAATTGGACATTTCTCTGCACTTACTGCTGTGTGTGCCTGATAGCATAACTCCAGATACATTTGTGTATTTCCTCTAGGCAGACACAACACAGGACACTCACATACATCTGCATTCATCTGCATTCCTATGGATCTTCCTTGGCAGTAAGGAGTGGGAGAGGTGGGCACTTACACTTCAATATGTAGTGTCCTGTCCACACACAAAGGACTGACTACCCCCCACCAGTAGCCTGGCAGATAGGACTGGGTTGAAAAGGGATCCTTGTGTTCCTTTCAGATGGCTCCTTTGAAGTCATCCCATACATTAAAGGCACTTTTGGGTATACGTACTGGGGCTCTGACCCCTTCAAATCAGACAATACCTTGGACTTGTAACCAGACCTTGCTGGCTCTACATCTGCACATTTCCAGGACTGTTGTGCTGTCAGGAGGGAATGCCACTCTGCTAACTGCATTGCTGTGTTGGCCTGCTGCTTGATTGCTCTGCTGCAGGAGATACCGCCACTCTGCGAACTGCCTTGTTGTACTGGCCTGCTGCTGCTACCTTTTTGTGTGCTGAGAGTAACGTGTTCTCCAAGGGCTTGTTAGCTTGCCCCTGTTCTTGAAGTCTCCGGGCCATCAAAGACTTTGCTGCCACTTTCCTAACACTACTACTGAGGACCATTCTGTGAGAACCAATGCTTCACTTTGTGAAGAGAGAAAGCTCTGTGATTGGAAAAGTCAGTGCTTGCCCAATCCCCACCTGTGCTCAGTGCTCAATGTGTCATTTACTGAATGCATCAGAGTCCCGAGTGACAACAGCCTATCTTCTTCAATCACTGCCTTCCTGCTTTGAGGCGTTGCCGAAACAAGAACGTGCCCTGCTTTACACCCTGAAGAGAGAAGAGAGGCCCCCATAGCATCACATGAGTACAGCTCATTGAGGGTCCAACACATTCCAGAGGGAGAAAATCACCACTTCCGAAGTCCTGTGCCCTAGGCTATCACCAGTGGCAACCTTGCTTGGAGGAAGGTACTGTGAAAGGTAGGATCAGCGTGGACCTGGTAGCTCTCCCGCAGGCAGCTGAAGTTGTTCAGTGCAATGATCTCGAGGGGCTTTTTTTAAGGACCTTTCATATTAGCGACTGTGGGGCCCAGGCTCTCAGTCCTGTTGCAACTGTACAGACTAATGATCCCCTGTGAGGATCCTGCCCAGTGTAACCCTGTCAGGGGGACTGTGGTCAATCTACATCCTTCAAAGTCACTGGCTCAGCTCACACACAAAGGACCATACACTAGCCCATTGTGCCCCTAGAGGAGTACTAGGGCAGGGAAGCAGGAAATTTCAGTCACCTTTGTAGAGAAATACCTCCAGAAGTTTCTCTCACTTCAAAGTGGGCACCAGGTATAAAAAGCGGATCCTCGGACCCACTCTTTAGTTCCCTCCTGGACTTCTGGATGCTACAGAAGAAGGATTCCCTGTTGCCCTGTTCCTTGAAATGTGCCCATTTGCTGAGAAGGAGACTGGACCTTCATTGTTTATCCTAGACTGAAGTGATTCCAAGTGTCATTTAACTGAACTCCTTTTCTGAGGTACAGGGCACAACAAGCTCCCCAGACCTCTTTGCAAATGCCAAGCTGATCTGCTGCAACCAGACATGCCTGGACCTTCAACTGAACCTGCCTGAGCCCTACTGGCCTCTGCTGGAGTGAGTTCCTGTTTCCCAAGAGGTGCCTCCTTGGTTTGGACCCTTGGTGTGGCATCAGTTGAGCTCCTCCTCAAACAAAAGGAGGAATCCTGAAGTTTTAGGCTCTTTGCGACCACAAACAGGATCATTAGTGCCATTATCTTGCTGTACTTGCTGACCACCAACACAAATCTATGGTGAACATGACTCTTCACGCAACTGCCAATGATGACTGGCAATGCAAGATCTGCACTTTGTTCTAAGGCATTCATAGCCCGCAGTGACCGCCACCACGAAACTCCTGCAAGAACCGTCTGTGATATCTGACAGGATCTTCATGCTATAGCAACAACCATCTGTGACACCCCGCCTGCTCTTCACACTACAGTGACAACCATCCGTGATGCTCCCCATGGCTTTCTGGCCTATACTTCATAGAGGTAGACCTACATTTTCACCAGGTCCCACATGACCAGGTAACCGCGAGTGGAGCTCTGTGCTATACTTTTGTTCAAACTTTGAAATTGCATATGTTTGGTTCTACTGTGTGGATTTTTTTTATTTTAGTGTTGAATAATTTAGTACGTTGTACTCTATGTTTCTAAATTTGTGTAGGATTTTTTCTTTTGTGGTGGTTTCATTTTATCACTGTTTGATTGCTGCATGAATACTTTACACTTTGCCTCTAAATTTAGCCTGATTGTTTTTCTGCCACACTACCAAATGGGAAATGTAGTGCCTTTTGATGTTCACCCTAACAAGGACTGTAGCTTTTGCTTGAGAAGGGCTCACACCCTTCTCAACCAAAAACTTATTTTCCCACAACATGCTACTCAAAAAACTAAATTGACAATCTTGTAAATTGTTGCATCAAACCCAAGAACTAACAGGGTCAAAGTTTCTCTGCAGTGCTTATGGTTAAGTTAAGGTTTAACACTGGTCTTGGTCACTTTCACATACACAATGTATTTATTTAATTTGGCAAAATGCAAACTTTTCTGTTTTTCTGATAATTCCATGAGGGGTTGGGATGCAACACTTCCACAATTCCAGCAAATATCCTGTTTGATTAAAAAAGCAGCACCATTATCTATTATATATGTTTTTCCCACTGAAAGGTTTTCTGTCTTGTTTTCACTGTGTCGCCTGCTACATGGGATCTCGCCAGGCGTGGCTCCTCCACTAGTGCAGAGGAGCGTCACCTCCCACCTGCAGAAGCAGCTGCAAACCTTTTACTACAAAATGATAATAAACTATGTTTATTATTGTTTTGTAGTAAAAGGGGTGGGGCATTGGGGATGACGGAGACGGAGGGGGAGTGCCGTCTTGGGCTGGCCAAAAACACACGCACACTGTGCTCTCTCCAGCCTGGCACTGTGTTGCCAGGCTGGAGAGAGCAGACGCAGGCTCCCCGTCTGCCTGGGAGCACCCTGGCTGGGCACTCCCAGCCAATCCTAGCACTACTCTGAGCAGCATGAGGATTGACCGCAGGGCAGGCTTGGAGCAGAGGAGGGGTGTGGTGGTGGTGGTGGCAGTGGCGGCGATGCAGGCAAGTGTATTTTTTTTAATTAATTCCTCCTCCGGTCCCCCCCTCGCGCGCCGCCCCGCCCCCTACATAGCACCGCAAGTTGCTCCTGGATCTTTCACTTTTTTCCTACTGACTCAAACAACTGAAGTTAAGATGTTTAGTCCAGAACATTTAGACTTTCTCTGTATATGCATTAAAATGGGCACTGAAATTACTTACACACAAGTCAAATCAATACCAATTAGTTTTTAGCCGCCAAAAAATCCGTGTTGTAGAGCATTATAAGCGATAATGTATATTTAATTCAAAATGTAACACCATCTAAGTGACACCTTACTGAGTTATACAAATTGTCTTAATGTCTACATTAAGCATATGAAAGATAATTCGTATACAATTATGAAAGATCCCTCTTTTGCTGGCTTCTAAAATAGTTGGTACAATAGCAGAATTACAAAATATATAAAGGTCGTTCTGATATAGAGCATTTCAGAACCTTAACAATATACTAGCCAATCCTACCGCTTGACACGATTAACCAGCATGTCTTTTAGAGATTCCATTTGAAAATGTAAAATATTTAGATAATACAAGTTCTAAATCAGTTATGATCTGAGTATTAATATATTTCTCAATTGTCATTTGAAATGAAGCAGAAAGGAACCTCTAGAAAGGTGGGATGTTTTTCTGACACATACACAGAACAAATAGAAAATTGCACATTTCCATAAGCCGCATCTCACGCAAAAACGGAACTGGGTTGTCATGGAAACTGAAAAAGGCTTACAAATGTTAGGGGTAACATCAAGTTAATAATTAGGCAGCGTGGTAAAGAAAACTCCAGAAAAAAACAATGGCTTTTTGTAAGTAAGGCATATAAGTTCCATCACAAACGAACAGTACGTACTATCGCTATCTTCAGAAGACTAATTGTTATGAAAGGGGTTTATAAATAAGGCTACATTCCTTCTGGCAATACAATTTAAGGTAACAGTGTGGTATGTCGCAGGTGAAACTGACGGCATTTTGCGAGACTGCCTCACAGATTGTATGAAAATGTTTCACAAAAAAATCCCTTTTCCTTACAAACGGCTCACCTCACACTTAGGTAAAATTCTGTGCTGAATTCTAGCAGTTTTCAAATGATCACTATAATTTTTACCTGTTCAACTAAAAGATGATCCAATTCGCTACCTCCCCTCTAAGCCTATATCGAATAAAAAAAAAGTTATGCCCATCCTGTAGGATGCCTGCAAGGTTGAGAAAAAGTTTACTGTACTGAATTAATAAATCTGTATGCCCTCGAACACGAATTTTAATCCTCTTTTCCCACCTTCACACACTTGCCAAAAAGTCAACTCTATTTTGGTCTGCCATGAACAAGAGGGTTTACTCCCAATGGAACCCTTATTACGAGTGAGTGGCCCGGCCCGGTCAAACATATACTTTACCACACGTTACAATTATAAGTTTAATGATCAAACCTACTGACATTTATCGGGCAAAATTACCTGTATTTACTGGAACATGCATATGTTGGTAAAGTGATCATGAAACCACAAATTATTCCCCAAAAACTAATTTGTGGGTGGTATTTATAACATCCAATACATTCCCATTCGCTGGAGGCTCAGGGCCATAGCCATGGGGGTGCTTTGAGGTCCAAACCAGCCCATATTAATCTCTGGTTCCCCCAAACTACCATGGCAGCTGGCACAGTATTTATGAAACAGTGCAAACTGCATTCACAGTTGACTGGATGCAGTTTAATACTAAAATTGAGGTTCAGATGGTGAAGACACAATAAAAATAAATGTTTTATCTTGTTACTTTGGTGCATGGTCAAAGGACGAGTTTAAATGTCAGGCTATGTACTCTGACAAATTTAAATGTGGAGATGTTGTTTACCTTCCTTTCTATGACTGTACAGTGAGAGGATATTGTAAAGTGAACCATGTGACAATATCACTGGGGTACAGACAGGGCCAATGGAATTATGCGGTGGGGAAGCCCAAATTATTCAGCAAGGTTGACTAAATTGTGTGTCTAGAAAACACAAATTATGCGGTCCAATGCGGCACATTTTGTGATAGGATTCCTTCATATTTTGTCATTTTTTGGGATATTAGCACTGTCTGGCCAAAAGTTTCACTTTATTAATATCAGTTCCATATACAAATACAGCAAAAAGTAACTGACCGGTGACCAGTCAATCTTTGTGAAGGACTTCCTACCTGCTCAGCAGCACATCATTTTCAGTAATTTTTAATCCGTTTGAGCAAGAAACAAGATTTTTTTGTTAAAATCTGAAGACTATGTGGCAAGTACATATTTATGCAGAGAATCTCATCATTTCAGTGGCCCTGCATACAAAGAAAAACTGTAGGATGTCAATTATTTTCTAATACACAAACAATGTGATAACCTGTAAATGAACTGTACGCATACTTCAACATATATCAGCAGTTATGAAAGCACAAATGAAGCACATTTTGTTTTGTAATTCTGAAGTGTGATGGAAACAATGATTTTAATAGAAACAGAACAAAGGCTATATATTCTATTTCATTGTATTGGAGTATTTGAATAGCACTGTATAGCACTTACTACATCATGTATGCCCTGAAGCGCTTACGTACATGGGCAGCAAGCTTCGCCATATCGGAGGGTGTGTGGTTAGAAGGATGTTGTCTTTGTTTTGTGATCCTATGTGAGAAGTGTTTCCATGTTGTGCGTTTGGACTATCGAGGTTCAATTATCGGATTTTGGGGCACAGCACATAGCAGTGTGGCGGTTGATAAGGCGTGAGAGACACAGACATGTAGTTTATGGTTTTCCTGAATGCTGGCAGGTTTGAACAGCTCTGCAGGTCCCTTTATATTATTTCTTATGAATATAGTCTGCTTAGATAGTTACTGGACTGGGTTGTTTAATCAAACTTTTTTGTGTGTAGTTGTTGGCCTGAGCTGGGTTGGTTGTAGGTTGAGGGAAGTGGTGAGATCCGCTGGGATGTGCATTTTTACTATCATCCTATATCTGAGTGTCATTATGAGATGTAAAGAAGTAGCTATAATGTATATATATTTGGGACCAGCAGTTGTGGACTAGATTAACATCTTGCAATTGACCTGCAATGTGTGACAGATCTCTTCAGTTATTCCATGCCTGTTTGTTTAGTTTTGGCTGATTTATTGGCTGCACAGTACTGGTGATAACCAACCCTCATATCAGATATGTCATGTGAATGTGAGATGTGTAAGTTACAGTTGGCTGTCAACCTATGAGTGTTATGATATTAATTTTAATGTGGGCCAGAAATGTTATATATGAAATTACATAACCATATAATACCCGGTGCCCCCTTAACTTACCTGCCTATTGAGTTGTTTCCAATCTGTGGATTTTAAGTTGAGGACTGAGCACCATGGTGTGACTGTCTTTCAAGGTGCAGAATGCGTGGTGCTGTAATGGTCTTGGAAATACCCATGTTTTCAACTGTCTTCTGAACTGTATGTTCCTGGATGCTTTTGAATGTTGGCTGGTGGTGAGTTCCAGAGCTTGGTGGATTGTACTGAGAAAGCAGTGCCTCCTACTGATTTCTTTTGGTAAGGTGGAATAACCATAAGTGTTTCAAGTATGGAATGGAGTGTCCTGTCTTGTTTGTATGGATTGAATTTAGTGTGTAGGTATAGCGTTCGTTTTCCTTGGAGGCTCTGTGGACAATGAAAAGTGCCTTGAACATTACCCTTCTTGCTATCAGTACTCATGGAGTGTTTGCAAGACTGGAGTCATGTTTTCTCTTGGGTGCAGGCAGTGAAGAAGTCTTGCAGCATCATTTTGGATGAGTTGTAGTTTGTGTATGATGATTGTTGGTGTACCAGGGTGTAGGCTGTTGGCATAGTAAAGTTTGGATATGATGAGTGTGAGGATGGCTTGCAGTTTCTATTGATATCCAAAGTATGGGAGGAGGCAACCTAATGTTTTCATTGTGTCGAAGGTACTCTGTTTGACTTTGTTAACATGTGGCATCATACTTTGGTCTGAATCCGTGGCTACTCCTAGGTTTCTGACTTCTCTTCATATTGTTGAAGGGGCCTCATGTTCCTTAAGCCATGTGGCTGTAGGCTAGCATTTTAGCCATTGTCGGCTGCTCATAATTTCAGTCTTTATGGTATTTAAGCTCTGATTTATACTTTTTGATGCAAACATGTGCTAGCCCAGGTTTGCTTAAAAATGTATAGCTTCGGCTTGCGCTATCCAGGACGCCAGCCATATTAATGGAATGGCGCAATTTGGCACAAAGGGTGGGCTAGTGTAAAAAAAAGTTGACGTTAGCTGGGTGGAGATGGCGGTATGGGAGATGGGTGTTTGGCACCGAAAAATGATGCTAGGCTGGTTAGAGTAAAAAAAGATGACTCTAACCAGATTAGGGTCATTTTGTGGCACTAAATCTACCATGCCACATGCCCCCTGCCTTAGAAAAGGCAGGGGTCATGCCCACCACCCCAATGGCAAGCACAGGAGACAAGGGTCCCCTGGGCATGGCCATTGCACCCTGTGCCATGTATGGGGGCCCATATCTGGGCACCCTATGGCATTTAAAAAAAAAGGTAAATACTTACCTTTACCTACATGTATTTACCTGGGATGGGGTCCCCCATCCTCCGCTGTCCCTCTGGTGTCGGTGGGGGTGTCCCTGGGGCCTGGGGAAAGCACCTGTGGACTCAAACCACCGTGTTCCACCATGGAATGAGCCCACAGGTCCTCTAACGCCTGCCCTGACCCAGGCGTTAAATAATGGCACTAAGCAAGCCTAGCATCATTATTTAAGCCCGCCTCCCTCCCGTGCATATTTTTGCACGGGAGGATAAATAAGGCACACAGGCCTTAGAGTTATTTTCTGCCTAGGAACTCCTACCTTGCATCTCATTGACGCAAGGTAGTTTTTCGCAGGCAAAAAATGACTTTAACTCCAATATTTTGACACTAGACGGGTTTAGCATAAAAATATAAATATGGAGTTAAGTTTGCGCTGAAATAGCGTAAAAATAAAAATTCTATTTCAGCTCACACTGAGTATAAATATGCCCCTTGGTTTTAGATGGTTATTCATCATCCATGTGTTTATTGCCCAAAGGCAGTCGATCAAGTTTTAAATTGTAGAAGTGTTCCAGACCATCTATTTCCAAAATGGTTTGAGTGTTATCTCTATAGTTGTAACAGGTGAAACTGAATGATTTAATCAGGTTTGGTGAGGAGATTAGAAAGATGTTGAATAATAGAGGTGATATGGACTCCTGATAGATGCCACAGTGCTTTGTGTGAGGGGCTGATGTAAATGATAGTGCCAGCACTAGTTCAAAGTCACAGCTGAGAGGGAAATAATTCAATGGGCATTAGCTGAACTCCACCTCATCTCTTACATATTGTATCTCAAACAAGAATTTGCTGTTTGAAAAGATTGAACTCTACAGGACATTGAGTCATGATCGTCTTAAGCCAGCAACGTTTATGACCTTTTCCATTCCTGATATATATGTGGTTGGCGGTGTCTAAATATGCAAATCACTCAGAAACAAATTTCATGCAGCAAAAGCCAGATTCCAATATGGCATAGTGCTTTGACTAGACTTTTGGGCTGGGACAGAATCATCAAAAGTCAGGCATAACTTACATTTGACTGACAGTGTTGCAGCCTACACAGGCCTGTTGTGAAATGTTGCTTGGTGAAATAATGTATCTACTCCTGAGATCTTTATTTTCTTTGCAGTAGCCAGGTAGTTTGTTAGGTTAATATCCCTGCTGCTGAGGGCTACAAATACCATAACTAGCAGTAGTGTGAAACCCAAATGACCCAACATAGCCTGCCATGTCACAAAGGCCTGATATAACAGACTAGCTATCTTTCAAAAATAGATTCATACCTAGATAACCCTGTCATGGTCAACATGCTCAGGATTCATCTGCTTGAACCAAATATTGTTGAAACCGTAATTAGGGCATCTGAGACTGTAAACATTTGTAATATAATTGACCTCTTTAGATGTTCCCATAGAACACAAATTAACATTTTCTGATGTTTATACATTGTAATTTAAGATCTGTGAACTATGAATTTGCTTTTTGAAACGCATTGACTCTTCTGAAACTCTGCTTTATCTTAATCTAATTTATGGTATTTCCAAATAAATTGCTGTTTTGAGGTCCCATGTAATTAATGCCCTAAATGCATAATGCTTGGGGAACATTTGGATTTGTGTTTTAATTGGGAGAAGTGTGGGAGGACTGGATGGTAGGAATTTAATGGATCCTCATAGATTGTAGAATTTTCCTTCACAAATCAAATTTGATAAAGATTTGTGATTGAGCAAATGTTTGGTATTTGCAGGGCATTCTGGGTAAGAAGAGATATTGGGATCCATGCAAGTCCCACCACATCAGGCTACCCTAGGTGCCTTGTTTTCAGAAATGTCTGGGCCTGGCAGGTTTCTCTGAGTGCTGACCGAGCCCTGGCCTAAATAACACAGTACCCATATCGCCAAATTAGGTCAATTTGCAAGGCAAACAGCCTGATATTTCCATGTGTCTTAGGGGGATTAGGGATCTTTTGCTTTCACTGTAAATAGCGCGGTCACACAAGTGGGGTACTATTGTCATGGATAGAAGTGTAGTAATGCTTGTGAGAGGACGTTTGTGGATCCCTGCAGATTCCATTAACATGGTCTGCTATCACTTTTGTTTTGCTCTGTAACATCAGCATGCACAGCCTGCTGCGCAATACAGCAAAACAAAAAAATCAGACTCGGGCGAAGCATTTTGCTCACTTCCCAACTTTGATTTTGGAAAACAAAATGTTTCTGGTGTTTTTACAAGAAACATTTTCTTTTCCAGTACTGTGTGTGACCCGTTGAAGTCCACTACTCTATGAAGGTAGTGTGGTGGACATCAACAGGTCATCTGCCTTCAAGCAGTTAAAACTCACCAAATCCATACAGCCTGATATCCTGCCCAACAAGAGCTGACAACAAGCTGTAGGGATATGATGGCCACATTTCCTTAACATCTTTGTTCCAGGGTTGAAGGGGACTTCTCCAATTTCAGAAGGCCCCAGGATAGTGGGCTTCTGGTACTGGGGAACAGCAAAAAGCACAGCCAGCAAAGAAAGGTGGCAGGGGCTCTATGGCCTATCACAGACAAGAGAAAGTTTTAGTTGCCATTCACTGACTATGAAGAGTAGGGCCAGAGAGAGAAATATTGAGCGGCCAAATGATGAACAATTCTTTCTTTTTTTAAAACAGCGGCTTTAGGTGATATTCCCTTGGTGCACGATAAAACCTACAAAAAAAGTGTGCTGTGCATTGTAGATTTTTTCGACCTTCTAACACAGCGACATTTTTGCGTGATGGATCCCCAGTTTGTCTTCTTTGGAAAGGCCATTTTATAGTGAAACATGAGAAGGCGAAAGCATGTTAAACGATACCTATGATGTGTATTATGAGTTAAAGTAAGGTACCTCATGCACCTGGTTGCTTATTAAGTGAAGGGTGCTCCGCCACCATTTGTTTATTAGCATGCCGTTCTCTATGACCCCTAGCAACACCGTGGATGCACTGCATTTTAGAATACAGAGCTCCGTGGTGCATGTTTTTACAGATGCTTCAGAAATTATCACTCATGTGAGGCACTCAACTGACGCATAGCTGGACTAGCGTAAAAAAATAGCACTACTCCAGCAATGCGAGTAAGGTTTTCATAGAGAAAAACCTCTGCACCAGTTTAAACCAGGCATTACAATTCAGAAGCAGTGAGTTATAGAACGAAGCAGTGGAATGTTGAAGTAGTGGAATGTTGTAAATTTCACTGTGTCAGTTCTGCGTGGATTTTCCCGAGTTAATGCCTACCTTGCATACATTATACCTGGTGCAGGTATAATGTAATGTAAGGTTCTACAAACTGACTCATTGGGCACAATGTGCCAGTTTGTAAACGTGTAGCAGTGTAAAGCATTGCTTGCTCCACTGTTGCGTCAAAAACAATGATCCAACGGTGGCACAAAGGCCGTGGAAAAGAGGCCCATAGTTTGTCAAATCCGTCTTGTAGTGCCCACTAATATCCTACAGATGGACCCGTAAATCCCTCTCTGTGTTTTCCAGGCCCTGTCACTGTTGTCTGATAAAACATAGTCATGCAATTTTGTGAGCACTGACAAGGCCGAAATAGTTATTGATGATCAGTGTAGTAAAATAGATCTCTTGTTTAGTGCACACTGATCTCCACAATAAAAGGAGATTAGAAGCTAAAATATCAGAAATAATTTATTCCAAGTTGCCAGTGAACAATAGCATCCGTGGTCGAATGGGGTACAGCCAGTAGTTACCTAGAAAATCTATTCTCCTGTAATTGGAGGACCTTATTATCACCTATGCCCCAAGTCCCTGCACCGTATGCAATTGCTGGTATGGGGTTTGTGCTAAATAGGGTCAATAGTTCCCAGATTGGTTGCTTGCCTAGTTTCCTAGTGATCTTTAATCCTTAGCATATTTGACACACAGATTTGAAAACACATGAATCCCCAGATAACTAAAACTTTTAATGTTCTGTAACTTTTCCCCCTTCACATAAAAATAATGAAGAGTTCTCTTAGCCTGACCACAGCATATAGTGTATGTTTCAGCTATATTAATCTTGATAACCCTCTCATGCGTGAAGCCTGAGGAGGAGTTAATTAACACCTGTAGACTTTTGGGGGTAAGTGTGATTAGCGCCACAACATTGACATATAGTAAGATTGGAATTTGTCGCTGACCTACCCTGGAGGTGTATGCCTGAACTGCCTGGACCATTTCGTCTAGGCCATTGATGTACATCGAAAAAAAGAAAGATGCAAACACACTACCCTGTCTAACCCCTCTCCCTACAGGAAATTGCGCAGTTAGTTCACCCTGTGAACCATAGAGGACCCTAGCTGTCAAGTTACTATATAAATGAGCCAGTAATGAGATGATGTACTTGGGGGGGGGGCATTTTATCCATACACTCCCACAGTTTATCATGATTAATAAAATCAAAGGCACAGCTTAAGTGTACAAAACATATGTAAAGTGACTCTCCCTTCGACTGTGTGTACTTCCCCATAAGCAGGTTCAAATTAAGTGATTGTACCACTGTCCCTAGCCCTTTCCTAAACCCAAGTTGTACGTCCATCATGATTTTTATATCTTCTGCCCAATCCTCTATTCTTTCTAACAACAATTTAGTGGAGGAGTCGAGCAGGGAGATGGGGCGATAGCATTTAGGGCCATTCTTGGAGCCCTTCTTAAAAATCGATATAATAAGTGAGGTACACCATGAGTGGGGGACATAACTGGCCCCCACAATGTTGAGGATCATGGTCAGAAATGGGGCCCATAACTCGAGGTTAGATTTATAAAGATCCATTGGCATCCCATCTGGGCCAGGAGCCTTTCCTGCAGATCTTTTAACTATTGCCTTCCTCACCTCTTCAATTGTTTAGGTCATTGGGGTTATAATTTCCTCCATCGATTGCTTAGGGTTCCCCCCTAAGACAACAGTGTGAAATATTGCACCAAAGTGCTCCACCCAATGTGCCGGGGAAATGGAGGAATCTAAATCTGGACCGTTTCCCTTGGGGAACAGAGGCGCGTTTATTGTTCTCTAAAAGAGGATGTTGTCCTATGTTTCTGCTGCCTGGTTGAGGTTAGCCCACGCTTTCTCTGTAGTTCTCGCTTTCTTTTGGCGATAGCTTTATTATGTCTGGCTTTAGTGGCTTTAACTGCCTGCGAGTCCCTGGGGCGGAAATTCCGTGTTTTTAGCAGATTGCTTCTAGCCTCTGTGCACTGACTGTTAAACCATCCCTTTGCTTCTTCATTATGCCGTTCAGGCCTCGCAGTCAAGAGTTTTTTAACAGAGTTACAAATATGAATCTGAGAATCCAGCAACTGCACATGATTTGGAGTGGGGGATAAGACACTCATAAAATGGGTCAGGTTCCCGCCAACTAATTCCTTTAAAAAACTTGTAGCCATTTACCCGGCCCATTTCGTTCTCAGCCCATTCATACCAGCAGGTATGATGGTATTAATCGTAGTGTCGCGTGGGCTCTCATTATCCTAAATGAGACTACTGGATTTCTAGGCAGCAGGATCGATCACGGTGTGGGGGACTGAGTCGGACCCACGTGTAAGGAACTCTGTCACCCTAAATCCGGTTTTTGCTCCGGCTAACTAGCAGTGCCTCATTTCTCCCAAGGGGAAGAGATGATTGGGCAGCCGAGCGCATGACATCTTTGGAACTTCTCAGGGAAGTCGTGGTCACTCAGATCCAAACCAGCTCTCTCATTTACAGTATGATCTCATATACAAATGACAAAGGCAGTATATGTTTTATATAATGTTTTAATAAAACGACTGCATTTTAGATAATAAGGCGTGAGCTGCAATAACCAGAACCATACAACACAGTAGGATTGAAATAGTCACCAGGAGACATAAGAACAAAGCTATCATGGTGTCTAATAGTTTCTACTCTCCCTCTGCTTGGTCTATTTCGAGCACAGCATGTTAAGCTTCTAACTTGCCTTTCTGAATCCCTGGGGAGACATCAGCCCATATACCTGAGCAAAGGCCTGTGATCTTGGTTCAGCATCTGCAACGAGGCAGTCAGTGTCTAGTTGTGGTTCCCTGGTCGGAATCTCCCTCTTGCGTGTATTGGGACAAGGAAGTGTTTTTATAACTAACATGTCAGCGTGATCACAAAATGTCCCTACGCAGAAATGCCAAAGACTAAACTCCTACCACGTCTATCGGCAATGTACCAGACTGTATCCTTGACTGAAGCACAGAGTGAACAGGAATGTGTTATGGAGAACTCCAGAGCTGAAGTAGGCTAAACAGTGTGATATGAATAAAAAACAAGACCGTAGAACTGGCTATTTGAAAAATAACAGTACGAAGCCTAATAAAAAGCATTTAGAGCAAAGTGCACAGAGGCTCTAAGCTGCAAGCAAATGAATAAAATACATCCAGGGCAAAGTGCACAAATGCCTAAAGCCTGAAGCTAATGCGCAAAGGATACATAAAACTAACCACACTACACCCTCCCCTTGTCGGTAGCAAGTGGTTCCAATAATATAAAAGTATGCCCCAGATATAAACAACACCTAAAAATATATATATTTCGACAAGGTCAGAGGACAACAAAGTCATAAATTTGGGAAGCATGTGACGATAAAGCCAAATACAATATAATGTAAATTTTCAAGAAAAAAAATAAATAAAATCCAATTGTCAGACAGAAGCAATAGAAAGCAGGAGCTCCTCCACTTCGATATATGTCAATATCGGAAGATCCACGCCACAAAGTACCATGGAGCAGGTGTGTTCCAAAGCCCCAAAACCATTCAGGGCGGCACCTCGTGCAGGGCCTATGAATGAGACAATACCATCTTCCTCCAGGAAGGGAATCTCATAAACTGCCTCACGAAGCAAACGCAACAGTAGTGCACAAGTCTGGGAATGAGCCCTAATCGGGAACATCAACAGATCAGTTTCGACCACTGGAGGGCACTGCAGTGAGAGACAGAAAACCAGTGCATGTTCAAACGAGCACCAAAGGCACCGAAACACGGGTTCCACACAATCCAAAACTGGTCGGAATAACAGAGACCAGTCACACTCCAAATGTCCCAGGAGTGTCGCTCCAAAATGCTGCATCATGCGTTCACGACACAGTTGCGCTGACGGGAGCAGCAATATAGGATCTCGTCGTGGCGAGACAGCCATTGCGGAAGAACAGCAGCAATAGCAAGACTCCAGCCAATAAAGACAAAGTAATCAGGAAACCCCCAAAAATGCTTCCGAAAATAGAGTGTATAGCCGAAGGTATTAAACCGAATATGGAAGAGAAGGTGTGAGCAAAACCAACACCAACGGCTTTGAAAAAATGTGCAATTCCAGCAGTGCTGGACGCCTTAAATATACGTCCCACAAGTTCACCAAAGTGACTCGGAAAGTTAGTATTCAAAAGGGACTGTATTTCCGCTGATGACCTTGCCACCTGTAGTGCGTAGGTCTCGCTAGCAGATGTAAGGGCCACATGCTTTTGAAACAATAAAGCCTTCAGGTGACTCAACTTGTCGAAATTAACCTTGGAAGTAGCAATATGAGGCCAGATGTCCGCTACCTCCCTAATTTGAGTGGGGGGAAACAACACATTCCCGCAGCACGTAACGGCCTTGGTGACAACGACAACGTAAACTATACCGGCACGCATGCCACAGCAGCGTTCGCTGTTAAGAACAATGTAACTGCCGTTAGAAAGCACCTGGAAAGTGTTTTTAATAACCGGGACTGGAACTCCCTTCAGATAACAAGTTAAATTAGCAATTGAAGCGTTACACGCCCCGTGCGCGGACAGCTGTTTACAAACCATGGAATGGCTGACAGAAGTTTTGCATTCACTACCGCTAAGAAAATCCTCCCTCAAACCATTAATACATCTGTATAGAAAGGGAAGCTCCCACACCTCGTGTATGTAACTGTCTCCCAACCGTTCATATCTACCCACCGGAATGTGCTTCAAACAAGAAGTAAATTGCAGAGTGGAGATAGGCAGATTAATTACCCCATGAATCAACCACTCAGCTGACGGAATCTCAGCAACCGTGAAAGGCAGTTTTTCCAATTTTTCAATATTCAACATGACATACGTCGCTTCCTTTTTAGCCATCAGCTGTTGTTGACGAGTTAAATTAAAGGAGACAAAGATCTCTCTGGCACGAATGTGCTGCCACGGAACGCGACCTGCCTTCAAGGTCTGAAGAGTCCAACCCAGCTGCATGATGGACCGCGTCTGACTCTGCCCATGATATAAAGAAGACATATCTGATTTAATAATGTCTATAGCAGAGGAAATGATGCTGTCAATTGTGTAAACACGGTCAGAAAGGGTATGCATGCCATTATCTACAACAGACAAAGCCTGCATCAGGTTTTCCTGATCAATTTGCCCCAACCGGGCCGCTGCCTCCTGCTGTGAAAGCTTCCAAATCTCATTATATACTTTGTATAAAAATCGTTTCTTCCGTGGTACCTTAGGTCCTGACAAAAAATCTTGTAAGTCAGTATCATTAGACAGTAACGTGAGATGTGATTTAACTGCATCCAGCGTGGACGACTTCAACCATTGCTGACAAAGCTTTCCCACGCTGTATGTAGTTATGATATCAGCATGTTCTGGTGAAATGTAACGAGGGTCTGCCCTACTAGTCCTGAACCCCCCTGAAGAGGTGACAAAACGTTGATGACACTTATTTGTGTCTACAGGCCATAATAACTACCCGCCTGGATGTACCAATGAAGTGTTAAGCGTACCATTCTGGACCCAGTGTGTAAACTCACTAAACGTAGCATTTACATATCGCTGCCAATTGTTCAATTTGGAAGGGACAGGTATACTAGGCAAATTTAACTCTCTAATCGTTGCCAAGCCCAAACAGCTAGTCTGTTGTACCGTGTCATTGAGGAAAATCATCTGCACAGGGATAATACATGCTCTAAATAATGTGTCCCTGCCCTGCATTTGCCAATTTTTCGTTCCCCAGACACTTTTCAAATCAACAGTCTTAAACCAATATTCATACCCCTCAACCGAAAGTTTAGACACAAACAAATTTGAATATAGTAATTTAGTATCGGTCAATAACATTTGCTTATTAGCATACGGAGTAACTTTAAAATAGTAAGACTTAGCATTTTGTTGATTATTCCCCGAAAAGTATGCAAATTTATCATAATACGTTTTTTTGAACTCCCCTGTGGAGGAGTTGGGCAATGTTCCCATTGCACATAATCAAATATGGACTTAGGTCGACTTGCTTTATGAATAAAGTGGTGTCCATAATAGTTGTAGCAAAACATGTCACCATGATTATCTCTAAATAGGTAAACATCTTCATCGTCATAGACAGTATAATATTGCAAGTCTGTCAGCATAGAACCTACTGTCTTCACATCCCAATCATCAGAAACAATGCCTAGTATAACAATATCATTCAGTGATAACTTGAGGACATACGGTATTTGAATCAATTCAGTGGGACCATATATATCAAACATTACTTTATCCCACACAATCCCATCTGGAATCGGTATTGCAGAAATGTTTACATTGGACAAGTCTCTTCGAACCATATGAGACGAAAAATGTGGTTTTAACACAGTCTCCACGTGCTCAATGTCAGATCGTTCAGGAAGAAAATGACCATGTATTACTCGAAAAAAAGTAACCACAAATCCCAACCACAAAAAAGAGTCATAACAGCCATAAAAAGCCACAAATAGTTCCAAGGAAAAACAAAATATGTGCGTTTAAGCCAACACAGCAGCTTACGTGGACCTCGGACTGAAGACATCGAGGACGAGGAGCCGGACACTGCATCATCAGTGTTGTTGAAGCAGCCAGAGGCAGTTCTTGCAAAAGGTGCAACTGTGAACAAAGAAGCAGATGGAGGCTCTCCCCTTGGCACACTATAAACCACATGTTCAGAAACATCAGTAGAACGTACAGCAACTTGATCAAAAGATTCCAAATTAAACGTTGTCTGTGGAACAATCACAAGGTCATCTTCCACCCTCCCCAAGCTCGGAGAGGAAACAGCGTCGGTGTAAATCACCTGCAGCAGGACTTCTTCCCCAGTAGTGAGAGGGATTCCGGAACTACTGGGTGTCCCTCTTGGTCTGCTGTGCAGAATCGGCCACATGCTGTAACTTGACATTATCAATGGAAACAAAGCGATTTCCTTTGGCCCCTTGCAGCGGCGGTAAAATCACAGTTCTCGTGCCGCTAACCCCTACCACAGGGACAGGTGCTCGATAAGAAGGACCAAATTCTTTCTTTACTGCTACCTTTTCACGCACTAGATCCCCAATCCTGGGTATCCAACCAGTAGGAGTTACTGGCTCATCCTTAATTCCTGAGGAGGCAGCACTTGCAGAAGAGTTATCTTCACGGAATTGTTGTAAATCCTGCAAAACAGTGACACGATCATTTATGTCAAAGGGCGTATCTGCCGCCTCCACACCAGGACCATCTAGATCAGGAACATACATTTGTGTTCCAAACAGGCACTCATATGAAGTACGACCCCTCAGTGACCTTCTAGGCAAGTTATTAAGTGCTCTTTGTACTCCATACAGGTGGGCTAGCCAACTACGACCCGTACCTATAACCCTGGCCGTTAAGGATTGCTTTAAATCACGATTTAAACGCTCCACGACAGAATTTCCCTCGGGATGAAATGGAGACGAGAATTGGAGTTGGATCCCCAACGAAGCCATGCTGTCCCTGAATGCCTTAGAGGCAAAAGTGGGGCCCTGGTCCGAATGAAAAGCCGCAACTGCAAATGTATCGACAAAGATGCGCAGATCTTTAATAACAGTCCGAGCGTCAGCCGAGTGTTGTGGCCAGACCCAAACAAATCTGGAGCACGAATCTACAGCAACCAAGATATATTTGTATGCACTATCTGGGGTCAACGGACCACAATGATCCAAGTACACACACTGTAAAGGTTTGTTTGAAATTAGAAGGGGCGTCTGCTGCGGGCGTCTAGCCGATGAAGCTTTAATTTGTTGACAGACATCACAACAAAGGACATATTGCTTTGTCTCTTTATAGAGACCAGGCCACCAGTAACGAGCCTGTAAAAGCGAAATAGTGACAGCCACACCAGCATGTGCAGATGCCGCCCCCTCATGTGCTGCAGAAATCAATCGAGGTCTCTCAATTTTATTTGGTAAATCACGTACACCAATGCCTGGAATATTAACAACAGCATTGAACGCACTACTCAAGCAGTAACGATACTTAGAAGGAAATCCTTGAGGAAATGGCGTGCCATCAGCCGTAGCTTTTATGGCAGCTGAAATCTCTGTGTCTGGTTTGGAACTCGAACGAGTCACTGCGGCCACAGTGGCAACAGCCACTGCCGACTTCGCAGCTTCATCAGCCAAAGTATTCCCAGCAACGTGTATCCCAACGCGCTGGTGTCCAAGTGTATGCACAACATGGACCTTAGGAAGCATCTCTTTCAGATCCGCAACCTTACCCCACAACAATTTGTGTTTAATGGTGTTGCCCTTAGAATCTCTGAACCCATTCAACTTCCAATAGTGTAGATATTCATTGAAAGACTGAACACAGTAGTAGGAGTCACAGACCAGCAAGGTTAAAATCGCAGGATCCGCGTGCTCCAAAGCTAACAATAGAGCTTTGAGCTCAGCCAGCTGTGCCGTGCAATCTCCCAAGGTTTTAGTATAAGTATGTCGGGGGCAGAACACTTCCCCCTCCATAGTGCCGTTCACCACCGCACATGCAGCAGAAAACTGTTGTTTAGTCCCAACCGCTGGTTGCGCAGAGCCATCGGTATACATGACCACCTGATATTGGTCAATAGGCAATGTGCCAGCAGGAACTGGGTTCTCCATTTCATATTGAAGAAATTCTTGAGTCTGCAGTTTAGGGTCAAATATTTAATCTACATCAGTGGCTGTCAAAGACATAGCCCATTGTATCCATCGCGAGTGTAAAGCTTTCGAATTAGGGACACTCGCTTTTGTAACAGCCTCCAAGGCCGGAATCGGGGAAACGACAATAATGCGTTGGCCCTGGGCAAGAGGTCTTTCTTTAATCACAGCCATCTGTACGGCAGTGAGTATTTTCTCAGTTTGCGCAAATCGTTGTTCTGCAGCAGAATACAAGTGGGACTTGTATGCAATCGGGACTGTCTCACCCTCATTAAAGGTGACATATGTAAACCCAACAGCCCCAGGTATCACCCTGATGACTAAATGTGTCTTATTGTCCCGTGTGTGTAAGTGTTTAACTGCTAAGAGATCAGTCTGCAAATCTCGTAGGATATGTGTATGCTTAATCGTCCAAAATCTACTCGAAAAATTCAGGCGAATCAACTCGTATAAGGGTTTTATACGCGTAGCATATTCAGGAATGTAAGTTCTGCCAAAATTCAGAAACCCCAACAATGACTGGAGCTTCCGAACCGTATTAGGAGGCTGCAATTGAGCACATTTCTCCCAAAAATGTGGCGCCAAGCTCTTGCCCTCACTCGACAACTCATATCCCAGGAAAATGACGCTGAGGAAGGCAATCTTCGATTTCTTAAAATTAAACTTATAGCCAATTTCAGCAAACCCCACAACAATGCGCAATACACACCTTAGATGTTGCAGAATCTCATCATCTGTCAGATATATGTCATCAACATATGATAATGCTTCAGAGTCCAACTCGTGCAGAATTTCAGTTACACGAGCCGAAAACAGTCCTGGGCTATTCTTATACCCCTGAGGCAAACGACAAAACTTTTCTGAGAGCCAAACGCACTGAAACTGGTATAGTCCCGACTTTCGGGCGCTATATTTTGGCAGAAAAATCCATTCGAGATATCTAACGTTGTTTTGTATTTTTTACGCACTATATTATTCATAAGCGATGCGCTATGTGAATTCTGTATTGCATATGTGCGTGTATGACCATTTAAGTGTCTGTAATCCACCACTATCCTATATGAATGGTCCGGTTTAGCAACCGGAAATAAGGGATTATTCATCGTCGAGACACAGGGCTCAATTACACCCTGGTACTCCAATTGTGTAAGAATATTCCTAACCGATGCCCTTGCTTCAAATTTGATAGGATACTGCGGCTGCGGCTGAGGTTCGCCCTTTATTGGAATTACATGATAAGGTGATTGTCTATCCCACCCCACATTATTTCTATATAGAGCGGGGGCCTGTGCAAGAGCCCATAATTTACTATAGGACTCCGCTAGTTCTCTCAGAACAAGTGGTGAGAAGGAAGGTGCAATAACCTCTTCCCCCACTGGACAGTCGCAAACAAAGTCAGGCGGCCAATCTTGTTCGGCCAGCAGAACATCATATGATTTTACCACATGGTCCCAAAAGATGGCGTGTATAATGCGGTCAATGTCCCCTTCTAATTGCAGAGTCACTTGATATACTCTATCAGGATCAGAGTCTCGCATATCCGCCGTTTCGACTTGTATGAAGTCATCAGTTACTTTCACCTCCAGATGCTCTAGAAGACTCTGACGAACTATTGTGACCTCTGCCGCGCTGTGTAACAGTGCCAACGCCCATGTCTTGTTCGTCAAGAGAACTCTCTTCTTGAGCAGCATGTCTAACTGAGATTGCTGCCACTTTCTTCTTTTTAAATTGCTGTTTTTGTTGCAGCGGTTTCTCTTCTTGTTTAATAGAAACCTCAGTTGAGCGTTGTGAATCCTGTCTTGGTTTCACGTACTCCGTTCTCCGCTCTGACCGCCCACCTCTCTCACTTCTCTTCTCTGAGGAGTCCTGAAAGGAACGAGATTGGCGTGTATCAGTATATTGATATCTTTCAGGCGTCTTCAAATTATCCCTATTCCTGAGATTATACCTATTCTGCAGGGTCTCCGGTTGCGGAGACTGTCCCCCATCTTTCATAGGTGTTTGCTGTTTCTTTTCCCAGCGCTTTTTAGTACCCTCAGGTTGCTGTTGTTTAGCATTGTCTTTATTATTTTTACCCTGTAATTGGGGTTTTTGCGGTCTAGCCCCTAGGCTATCACGACCAATACTAGAATATGTTTCTGCAATTATTCTCGGGAGTTCCCGCTCTTGATTAATCTGGGGAACGTCCCGAAGATGCATTTGCACTGCTAGCGCTACTGCCTCTCCCTTGAGATTACTCAAAATAATAGAAGAAACTGCGGCAAAATTGCCCATTAACTGCATGCCCAAATCTAAGACAGGGGCAGCCCCATATTCATCTTGAATTTGCTTAAGCACTTCCGGTAAATTAGCTAATGTCGGTGTACTGTGTGCCGTAGTGTAGAGCGTGGCAAACACCGTGCCCCAGGTATTACAAAGGTCCACCAGAGGAACCATCCCATACGGCAAACACATCGTCAATATTCTATGTTTATCCTGAGGTCCTGTATGGGGAAATACTGCTTCCAGCGTATTAATTTTTTGCTCCAGCCAAAATGGAGTTTCCTCACGTTTAGCCGGTACTTTACCCATAACTGAGTGTACAGTGGCCGGATTGATACCCGGAACCACCGCCTGTGGGTGCGCCGGAGCACCACGCGCTGCATTAGTATTTGATGCCTGCATTACAAACTGAACCAGTCTTCTGTATGTAGTTGCCAAGTCTATATATAAATGACGAACGTCAGCCACTGCCAAGTTAGCAACCGCAGGATATGGTGTGTAAGTAGCCAATAAAGGCCAGGTCGGACCTTCATTACTCAGTGGACCTAACCTTACCTGTGCTACTGTGTGTGGGAGGGCGCCATCAAGCCAATTATGGTGTTCTTGATAAGATAAAGGTATCTCTAAGTATGCATATGCCCTGTACTGTCCAGGGACATTCGCAACAGTGTATTCGTGAAAAGTGTTTGTGCCCCATCAACTGCTGGAAATACGACCCAAGAATAAAAAAGTTCTGTTCTGTAGGCTGCATGGGCGTCCACCACAAAAGTGACCGGACCCCCCTGGACCGTCAGGCCATGTGCCACCAGATGTCCTGTGAGCGGTTGTCGCATATTGATTGCTATATTCACTACATTAGGATTCACCATTTGTAAAAAACAACACTAAGTCAGAGAAGGCACACCAATATCGAGTTTTCCTTTTAAAGTTCAAGCTTGAACAACCAATCACTAAGTAATAGGATGTACCTATCCCGTGGTGGCGGAAACCCTCAGCCCCACGGATGTCTCCGCTTACGGAACCGAGGAGTCAATATATTTATGAGACCGAAAGAGTCAGCCGGACCTATAAATTAGAGCCAGACCAATCGTTGGCGGCGCCATGTCGCGTGGGCTCTCATTATCCTAAATGAGACTACTGGATTTCTAGGCAGCAGGATCGATCACGGTGTGAGGGACTGAGTCTGACCCACGTGTAAGGAACTCTGTCACCCTAAATCCGGTTTTTGCTCCGGCTAACTAGCAGTGCCTCATTTCTCCCAAGGGGAAGAGATGATTGGGCAGCTGAGCGCATGACATCTTTGGAACTTCTCAGGGAAGTCGTGGTCACTCAGATCCAAACCAACTCTTTCATTTACAGTATGAACTCATATACAAATGACAAAGGCAGTATATGTTTTATATAATGTTTTAATAAAACGACTGCATTTTAGATAATAAGGCGTGAGCCGCAATAACCAGAACCATACAACACAGTAGGATTGAAATAGTCACCAGGAGAGTAAAACATAAGAACAAAGCTATCATGGTGTCTAATAGTTTCTACTCTCCCTCTGCTTGGTCTATTTCGAGCACAGCATTTTAAGCTTCTAACTTGCCTTTCTGAATCCCTGGGGAGACATCAGCCCTCATACCTGAGCAAAGGCCTGTGATCTTGGTTCAGCATCTGCAACAAGGCAGTCAGCGTCTAGTTGTGGTTCCCTGGTCGTAATCTCCCTCTTGCGTGTATTGGGACAAGGAAGTGTTTTTATAACTAACATGTCAGCGTGATCACAAAATGTCCCTACGCAGAAATGCCAAAGACTAAACTCCTACCACGTCTATCGGCAATGTACCAGACTGTATCCTTGACTGAAGCACAGAGTGAACAGGAATGTGTTATGGAGAACTCCAGTGCTGAAGTAGGCTAAACAGTGTGATATGAATAAAAAACAAGACCGTAGAACTGGCTATTTGAAAAATAACAGTACGAAGCCTAATAAAAAGCATTTAGAGCAAAGTGCACAGAGGCTCTAAGCTGCAAGCAAATGAATAAAAGACATCCAGGGCAAAGTGCACAAAGGCCTAAAGCCTGAAGCTAATGCGCAAAGGATACGTAAAACTAACCACACTACAGTAGGAGGATCCTGACTGAACAGCAGGTTGAGCTTTAATATTAAGGACACAGGATTGTTATCACTGCTACAAATGAACCCTACACAGCAATCTGATACTGTGATTGGCTTGCTATCCGTGGTGATAATATAATCAATATTGATGTTACTACCTCTTCCTGTGAAAGTGAAGAGCTGTGGACCACTGCTTGAGCTGCAATACACTGCAATTTTCAAATTATGTTTCATGTTTAGGTCATTAAGAGCCAGTCCATACGTACTATGACTAAAATGTGCCAAGGACCACCAACTTCTCATATCTCTATAACCACATAGCCGATTTGACATAATAGGGCACACGTTGATATTAAAATCACCCAGCCAGAGCTAGAAAGGGTCCTTACTACATCTATTAACAATCGGACCCAAGTCGCTTTCCAGCGCTTTAACCACCAGCACTCTTGAAGAGTCAAACAAGCTATTATAAAAACAAATACATATTATATCCAACTTGTTATCAAGAGTAAAACAAATTATCTGTAATGAGGCAAAGATATACCGCTTTCCTTAATCCTTGGAGTTTGGGTCGTAGAGATGAAAGTAAGCAGGCCCCCCTTAGCCCTACCCATGGTGGAAGGGACGGCAGTAGTATGTGTGCAGGCATAACATATCTCTCCCAATCTTCGGTATCTAGTTTGTTTCCAAGGCCGGCTACCTTCCATGAGATAACTAGCATTCCCGGTTAGTAATATTGAGTAATAGAGAAGCTGGGTCCTGATCATTCTTAGTCTCTGTCAAAGTTGAGGTTTTTACGCTTTAGCATGTAATGGCTCCGTAGCTGGATGGGTGGGGAGTCAGCCTTGGGAATTTAGTTGTGACAGTACCTCAAATCTGTCCGAGGTGGGGAATGGAGTGCGTGGGGGTTGCGCCCTATGGCTCAATGGCCTATAAAAGAAACCTAGAGGTAGGGCCTCAATATATGTATCCAGCCACCCAGAGAAGTGGATCACCTTATTGACATCCTTACCTTTAAAAATGATAACAACACAGTCGCTTGTATCTGACTCCACAGATTTTCACACTCACCCTACCCTCTGCACAAGATTAATTTGTTCATGTAATACCCCTTGACTCTCAATTTTTCCATTCCTCATGAACCTCATTATTTAACCTTATTTAAGCATTGATTTGTGATTTTCTCTGGCTCCCTGCTGCAAGGGCAGCATTCCTTTTAACACCATAATGTATGGGGTGGCTTGGGGGAAGTGGTAAACCTGGCAATAAAGCAGGCTCCCTGGAGTGGAGAGTCAATTAGGTCAGAAGGGCAGCTACGTTTTGTGAGTTGGCCTCACTCCCTATAAGACCTCCTACTTGTCTAAAAAGGAGATTATTACGCTGACCTTGTCTTCCCAATGCACTATTTGCAAGCCCCAGGTCTTTTGAAGCTCCCCCATTGCTTGCTGAGCACTTAGTAATGCCTGAACTGAACCCTAGACCCCCGAGAGGTGACTCGCTAAGCACAGCCTTCTATACAAATCTGGAAGCACAAGGCGTTTCCACTTGTGCCCGCATGGGTACCACTCATGCGAGAACCCCGCCCCATCCCAGATTCCAAATTGCATAGAGTCTCTCTTCAATCTTTATTGAGCAATTTCAAATGGGTTTTAATGCATCTAAGAGTAACCCAAACATAACTTCTGAAGACACAACAGGTTGGGGGAAAGGGCGTATAGTTTCATCCTTTTCACCAGGATGTGAATTGTCCCCAGATTCTTTTGCCCTGCCACAAAGGTCCCTTCTATGCTCATCGGGGCATATACGTTTTGATGTTTGTTCCCCCTTTGTTTTATTTCTCTTTCCCCTTTGCGCTTTAGCTTTACACCCTTTCCAGGGGCTTGCGGCTTCACGTTAAATCCATCCTCTCGCTCCTCTTGTGCACCCGAAGATGGCACCATAGTTTGATTTAAGAAACCAGATGTATTGTGGAAAGGATGAAATACACAGACCCAAATTTCAGCTGTTTGTGCGTAATGTGGACACGGGGGAGAGCAGTAGAATCACCAAGAACTGGTGGGGAGGCCAGACATAAGGGTGTTTCCACAAGTTTGATTTCCTTATTTATCACACTCGCAGAGTGTTGTAGGAAACTGTCCATGGTTGTACCGGGCGTCAGGGTTGGAGCCAAGGCTGTCATTCTCCTTTTTCGCATATAGTCAGTGAAAATCTCACCCCAGCTTTAGGAAACCGAAATGTTGTGAAAGTTTATATGCTCTGACGATGCTATAAAAGAGCTATAAAAAGATGGCAGCTCTCATGTACTGCCACAGGATTGCCAAAATGAGTCCCAAAAGAGAGTCCAAAAGTCAGAAGTGAAGAAGATGAGAAAAGCCAAAAGTCTCTGGGGAAAAGAGGTCACTTTTGGGCATCTTAACACATTGCAACACTATATACAAACTTCCTAGGATAGAAACAAAGCAGCAGCAGCAGCAGCAGCAGCCTGGGAGTCCAAAGTCCTAAAGTCTAAAAGGAAATGCCATGGGACTTATAACTGATAACTGATAGCCCCCTTGTTACAATACAACAACAGGAAGAGATACCAAGAAGATACCAAGTTACCAGAGTCTGTCACTTACCTCCTCTGGCCAATGCCACCACCCACAGCCACTAGACTCAATCCAAGACACCGAGATAAACTGGAGGGTGCACCTAATGGTTACCAAGTGCTTTCAGTCCTCCAAAGTCCTCAATGTATACTTCAAGTTCCTCCATGTGGGTTCCTCTTTCAATAATAAGCTGCTGAAAGCATGCTGGTCATAGAAGGAGCACTCCCCTGGTACCAATCCTCTTTTGCCTCTGCCCCTCTGCTGCCTGCAAACCCCGAAACCAGACTGCCACCAACCCTCTAACGTGAAGCATGCCTAAAGCTCACCTGGCTCCCCAAGTGAGCAGGACACAGTAGCAGAGGTGATTCCAGCAACGGGCTATTGGTGCAGAGGTGCAGCAAAAAAGGGCAAAGTCAAGGTTTTCACACTTCAGCATGTAATGTATGCATGTGTGCTCTTCCCCGATATAACCTCACAGGCCAGTGAGCTTCTTAGCCTCCCCTAGCGCTATCAATGCTCCTCTGGTTTCCGAACAGCTCCGTGCAGCTCCCGGATTCACCTCCCGGTTTGTCTTCACAGTGTCAGTGTCAGCATCAGAGCCTGTGGACTGTCATGAGCACAGCAAGGGGAGGAGAGGCAAGGAGTCAATAGCACCATCTCCACATCTTCTCATTCTGGGGAGCCCAAAGTCTAAAAGGCTGCAATTTGGTCAAAAAACGTTCTGCCAGCAAACTCTGAAAATGACGATATTATGAAAGTTAGGTCACAAAGGCAGCATCATGGAGTCGGATGGTAAGATGTACAATTTGCAAGAGGCAACAGAGATAACCAGTATTGTTTCACCAACATAATTTACAGGTCTCTTTTGAACAGACAATCACCTACGTGAGAGACCTCTGTTGCCATGAAAAAGGCAGGCAAAGTGTTCTTCTGTTACCATACAGCCTTATATTTCAACCAGATCCATGTTTTGCCTCTTTCTAGTTCAAACCTTCTTTGCTAGTGCCATGGCCTATGTAGGGGTGATTGCTGACTCTAAAGACATGGAAATTGCCCAAAGCTTCCTTTTTATAATAGCCATGGATGAACCTTAGGGAAGAAAATGTAGCACAGGTCTTAGAGCAACTGCCTCAGGAGAAGGAGATGCAGGTTCAGGCCTCCATGTCAGTGCAACGTCCTGTAATTCTTGGCAAAACCACTTAATCTCCCTGTGTCAATGGACAGTACTTTGAGACCCTCATGGGTGATAATCCATGCTATATAAATTCACATTTCACATCTTGAGCAAATGCATCACGTCACTGCCTTTTTGTAGTGAAACTGTGAACTTGACCACAGAGGAAAAGGCATCTTCAAAAACATAGCCTGAGAAAAGAACCTATGTGTAAGTCATATCATCATGACTTGTGTTACCCTGGGTGCCTGTCACAAGACTGCAGGTCCTCAGAACACCTAGTTAATCATGAGATGGCAGGACACTAGGAGAGGACTCTCCTGGGGCTGATGTAGCCAAACCTCAATGCCTGCCAAAACAGATGGAAAGGCAGAGGATAGGGGCCTAGCAGTGTGAGAGGAGCTCTGGCCCCTAGACCTACACAATCAAGGAGCATCCTGGACATCAGGATCATTGTGGACAATGCTGTGCTTTAATGAGAAGGGTTGCACTAATGGGGCCACCTTCATCCTCAGAGGAGAAGATGTTTCTGCTGAAGCCTGAATAGAAATGACAGCGACTAAGTAAAACCCCTCACAGAGGGCTTAATCTCTAATATGTTTATGAGGTAAACACAACTGAAAAGGCCTTCAGGACGCAAAAAATGTCCTCACAGATCTCATTCTCAATCATAAATTCCCCAAAGTAATTTGAATTAAATCCAACTGCCTTTGTTTTACTCAGTAACTTTGAAGAACATTATTTCTTGGGGACACTAAATGATTCCACCACGAACTGAAGGTCATCAGCTAAAAAAAGGAAATATTTCAAATTGAATTTTATTTTTAAATAGTATTTTTAAATACTATATTTTCACAAATACCTGAACGTTTCTCAAAGAGAATATTTCTGTCACATGAAATGTTCTATAGTTGAATGCCTGAATTGCTGCTGTTGGTTGCAGGAAAGGAGGCGGCACTACTTTCACTTGTCTGTAGAGTGAGTTAAAACCCAATAGATATAAAGGCATAGAGATTTGAGCAATACTTTTATTTAATTCATTCAGAATGTTTGCATGCTGTTCTGCAAGGATTAAAACTGAATCAAATAAGACTCCAAATGATTCAATAAAGAATAAGTAAAGTATTTCCTGTAATAATCCTTTGCTAATTTCACATTAAATTAAGGGACATATTTACAAGAAAGTTGCTCCTTGGTCCCAATGTACCACTTTTCTTGCGTGCTTCTGCCGCCACCTAATGACACCATGGTTGCACCGTATTTACAATACGGCTCAACATGGTGGCCCTTAGGACAATGGCGTCAAACATTTTGACATTATTGTGGTGCTTTGCATTATTAGCGCCAAAAATTATGGCACTAATCCAACAAAGTAAAGGGCGGCACATTAAAAAAAATGGGAGCGTCATTTTAACGTCTGGCTTAAGCAGGCATTAAAATTGATGCAAAAAATGTTGCAGAGAAAGCTTGTAAACTTCACTGTGCCATTTGTATGGGCCTCCTAATGGGGGGAATGCCCTCTTGCATACATTATGCCTAGCGCAGGCATATTGAGGCGCAGGGGGTTAGAAAGTGGCCCAATGCATGCATTACGCCACATTGTAAATATGACGCGATGAAAGGCCACCTGAACACCACATTAGCGTAAAAAAATGACACTAGTGTGACGCAAGGTGGCACAACCGTCTTGTAAATATGCCCCTAAGTATTTCGAGGTACAGTGTGTGACACCGGAGTAGGAACGGCCAGGTATTGGCAGTTTACTTATTAAACAGACCAGTTTTTGTATGGAGCTAACTTCCTTCATGCAATTCCTTCTGAAACTATAGATGGCTGGAATTTAGCACAATAAAATTAGAAGTGAATTCAGTTGATTAACTTGCAAAGCCTTTTTTCAAAATATGGCCGCATTTAGCGGTCACTGGAGACGATTCAAGCAAGACGAAATCAATAATTTTAAAAAAGAACTCTAAAAGTAACAGCAATTTTCATCTCGTTTTCTTATTAATGAAAAGCAGAACTCAATCGTCACGAAGCTGGGCTGGACACCTGACATTTACACTACTTATACTGTGCTCATTGTGTGAACGGCTTCAGCTGTAGCCTCGTTAATCACGCTGTCGGGTACAACATGAAAGTCCGATATTTATTACACGGGGAAGAACTTTATAAAGAAATTGCACCCCAGTGATGAATAGATGTTCAACATCAATTACTTTGATGCCATTAATCATGATATCCATATTTAACGGTAACCGGGGCTGTGGGACTATAAAATTAAATAAACCTCTCCGAGAAAGCAATGCAAGCATTCTGTTCACCTTCACGGGAAGAAACCAGAGGGCTCTGAACAAAACTTTGAAATAGCCTGAGCTTTTTAGAGCACTGAATATATTTTCCTCAGGTATAATAAAAGCCCCGTGAAAGATAATTTATTTGGAAGATGTTCTGCTCGTTCCCAGTTCTATGTTGTGATTGTACAGTATTTATAACCAAGTTGTATAACTAGATAAGATGTCCCCTGATGTCTGAGTTTTAACTGCAGGGCAAGGCACCAACTGAATCTTGGCAGAGCAAACTGAGGGCTTCATCCTTCCAGGCAAAATCAAAATGCTTTGAGAAAGATAAAAATGTTTAATGCTAACAATAGTCATTTATTGGGCTTAAAGCTGGGGTACTAAGCAAGTTAATTTTTATGTGAAAAACACGTTCGTTTTTCACTGTCAGTGTAGTGTCGGTTGGAGAAGATGTGGTGGTTTAGTCAGAGCATTCTCCTTTGCCAGCCTTTGCTTTCCCTTCTGGAAATGGAAGGACCACAGAGGCTTGACTAACGGAATTTTGGCAGCTTTATTATTGCTATTATATATATATATATATAAATAAATAGAAATACATATATATATAAAATATGTCCAGTAGAAGGCGCCAGCCGAAACGCATAGACATTTCTGTGGAGACAGCCTTGATTTTACTACGAGTGGAAATAAAGCTGATGAACATAATTTGAAGAAATTGTTTTTTTCTTCCTTTTGGGTCGGTGACTGATTTGGTGCAGCCGTTTGGTGAGCAGTTTCTCACCACTTGTGGAATATATATATATATATAGTTACATATATATATATATATGTATATATATATATATATACACACACACACATACACATATATACAGATATATATGCGTATGTATATATATATATATATATGTATTTTTATGAGAAAACAAACTGGTCCTGCTTCTGGCGCGCTCTTTCATGTTGGTGCAGGTGTGAGGAATGGACCATTTCCTCTCATAAATCCAAAAACAAACAGTTGCAAGCAACTTCACCACCGCACTCCAGGAGGAAGTTATTTATTTTTATTGCAGTCAAGATTAAATCACCATCCTTCACCACCGACGCGTTTCGACCTACTGGTCTTGATCACAGTAAATTAGTCCTATTTGCATGTCCCCTATTTATAGTGTCGCTCCTATGACCCCTATTAGTGCATTGTGGGACATGTAGTCTATTAAAAATAAATTAAATGTTGTGCAGTAAAAACCAAGCTCCCCACCACCACAAAACCTGCCCAACGCTACACAAATTGTCTAAATTAATATGTGCAAAGAAAATCACTATTCACAACAATCATTATGTCCATTTCTATTCTGTTGGAACTATTAACCTTACTTAATGCAATTACATCTGCGATTGCTATATATACCTGATAATAGATTGGTGCACTTATCTATTAGTGTTTCCATACTTTCTCATATACATCTTAAATTTACCTCATTTTCTCCTTGATATTTATTTATCTATAAATGTCCTCTATCCACACATCCACAGGTAATCTTATCTATTAACTGTTAGCAAGAGTGTTATATATCGTCAACCTACAGATGATAATGCAATTCTTCATCCCCATTCAGACCCCTCGGGCTTTTGGGTTTGAGCTGTATTATGAACCGTGACTCCAAACATCTCAGTTGTAACTCTCTATCTCCTCCCCTTTCATTGCTATCTACACTCGCAATACCAAACAATCTCATGTCTGTCCATTTAGCTCCATCATGAGTCATAAGGTGTTTTGCAATAGCATAGGTTGTATCCTTATTTTGCATGGCTCTAATGTGTTCCAAAATGCGTTTTTTTAAAGGACAAATTGTACTGCCCACATAACGCAGACCACATGTGCATTGAATCACATATACCACATAATTGGAATTACATGTGATCTTTTTGTTGCTAGTCATCTTGTTACCACCAGAGTCGTCAAATTCCTTCACGCTAATCCCAATGCGGCATGCTTTGCACTTCTTACAGCAAACAAAACCAATTGTTTGGCTCGAGAGCCAGTTTGACTGTTCTTTGATCTGAAAGTGACTATTAACCAAAAGGTCGTGGAGAGATGGTACTTTTTTATAGGTAACCATAGTTTTTCCCCAACCAACTTTCCCACCTCTGGGTCCTTCCTTATAATGTCCCAATATTTCCTCAGAATTTTCGAGATTAAATGGCTCTCCTTGGTGTATTTCATTACAAATCTGATAGTTGTATCTTCCTGAGGTTTTTTCATCATTGTTTGGTCAATATATTATCTCTGGTTCGAGCTCTTGCTTTTAGTTCCCCAGCTCTAATACCTTTGTATTTGTATTTTCTTTGAAGAAATCTCTGTCTCGTCTCAGTGAATTTTTGTTCCATTTCACTTTCCGTGGATAAGTTATGTTTTATTCTGACAAATTCTCCATAAGGTATACTCTTTTTCAATGACATTGGATGGAAGCTCTCTCCATGCAAGATGCTGTTAGTCGACGGTTCCTTCCGAAATAGAGTTGTCTGAATCTGATTGTTCTCTACATATTCCATCACATCCAAAAACTGGGCCGGTTCTTTACTTATATTATATGTGAATTGGAAGCCCATATCATTTTGATTTAGTTTTACAAAGTATTGCAGGAATTCATTTTCTGTCCCATTCCAAATGATGAAAAGATCATCTATAAATCTAAACCATATCACAGCTTTCTCCGCTAGTTTCTCATTCTCACCTCCCCAGGCTATCTGTTTCTCCCAGCAGCCCATGGTCAAGTTGGCGTAACTCGTGAGAAGGAAACACCCATTGCTGTCCTGCGGACTTGGGCAAAGATTTGATGATTGAATAGGAATATATTATTGTTCAGGCACAATTCTATCATCCTCAACAGCATTTGAGAGTGTTTTAACAGACTGATGTCACGTTGTTGTAAAAAGTATTGCACTGCTTTCAATCCAATCTCGTGGTCAGTAGATGTATAGAGAGATACCATGTCAATAGTGACCAATTTATAGCCTTCTTCCCATCCAATGTCAGCAAGAATCCTCAGGAAATCACCAGTATCCTTGATATAAGAACTCAAATTTTGTACTAACGGTGCCAGAAAGTAATCCACATAAGTAGAAATATTTTCATACAGTGCTCCACAATTTGAGACAATTGGACGCCCTGGTTTTTTTTTTAGGCTCTTGAATATTTTCAGGAGGAAGTATATTGTAGGAAGTGTTGGATATTCATTTCTAATGAATGTTTTTTCAACATCATTTAACAAACCAGCCTCATACCATGAGTCCAGATATCTATTCACCTCAAGATCAAATCATTTATGGGATTTCTTTGCAGTTTCAGGTAGTGATTTTTATCATTTAATTGACGGTATGCCTCCCGCATGTACTGTTGCTTTTCCATAATCACTATGTTCCCACCTTTGTCTGCTGGTTTGATTTCCAAGTTGTTATTCTCCATGAGTGTCTTCAGTGCCTGCCGTTCTCGTATAGTGATATTTTCACTTTTCTTATTCTTGATCTGAACCATCTTATCAGGATCCTCGATAACCAAATCATGGAATGTATCCATTCTATTCCCTGGTGATAAAGCTGGACAGAATTTAGATCTGGGCTTAAAGTCTGTATGACAGTGTTTAGATGTTTCAATCCGCTGCTCCTCCAATATCTGTGTTTCTGTGAGCTGATCGTCTTCAAGATTGTGCATCAAATCAAATGCAGTTTTAATATCCGATTTTTGTTGAATAGTCAGACTGGGGCTAGTCACACCCCCATCATTATTGGTCACTTTTTTAGGTGCACTCTGTGCAAAGAACTTCGCCAATTTTAGTTTGCGTACATATTTATATAAATACACACTAGTTTCTACATAGTCATAATGGTTTACGGGACAGAACGTTAATCCCCTATTTAATAGGGTTCTCTCATCTTGTGTCAATTCATGGTTGGAGAGATTAACTATTAAGTTTACAACCTGGTCCTATTTCATTGGACTGCTCAATTCTTTTGTTTGCTTCTCAGTGGGTACCCTCTTATTTTTTCTAGGTCCCCTCCTTGTTTCTGATATTTCCTCGTTCTGTTCCTTGTGAAGCCACATCCCACCTGCGATGTGGCTGGATGTTGCGTCCTTGTCGTTCTTTTCCGAATGGTCGTGGGTCGTCTCCTGGCCACTCTCGGGGTCTGCCTCCAGTGCGTCTCCTGTGCCGCCTATTGCCTCGCTCAAACCTGCTTTTTCTTTCTCTCTTCCGCGGTCTCTGTCACTCTGCTCCTCAACTCGCGTCTTTCGGGATTGCAGCCCCACCTCTCTTGTCTCCACCCTCTTCATTCCAGTGTCCAGCCAATCAGGGCAGAAGACATCCTGTGATGGACCGACTGGCCTGTTAACATCATGTCGCACCATATCCCAGGGCGTCTCCTTCACAGGTTATGCTGGACTCAACCCTGGTCTACAGTTCGTTTGTCCCAGTCGAGCCTGTTACAGTCAGTTTCCAACTTGAATATTTGAACTGACATTCATGCTTTCCTAGGGTTTTAATCTCTGGTGAACACCCTAAACATTGTTAAGTTTAATTTAATTTCTATTTCTCATCACTTGACATGTTTTGAAAGTGCTGAATACATACACCTTGTTAAGTGCCTTTTGTTATTGACTAAGTGCATTTTTATTGAATTTATAGTCTCCATTTACATTGCACTAATCTGACCACATAGTGCAGCTGAACACTTTACATAGACATTGTTCAGGCTATATTGTAAAGATCCTGTGTGCACCCATATAAAGTAGAATTTGGGGGAATAGGAAAGGAGTGTTGTAGGGAGGCGCTATTGCGTCAATGAAATGCAAGACAAGGGGCCAGATGTATCAAAGCTGTTTGCATTCGCAAACGGTGCGAATGCCCGTTTGCGAATGCAAAAAGCCATTTCAGAATGTATCAAAGGCATTCTGAAAGCAATTTTAAGGAATCGCTAAAATAGTGATTCCTTAAAATTGCGACCCTTTTTAGAGAGTCGCAAATTGCGACTCTCTAAATATGAAATCGCAAATAAGGATTCCTTATTTGCGATTTCTAAAGCACATGTAAGAAGCAATTCCTTAATGCGAATTGGGCATTAAGGAATCGCTATTTACCACCAAGTTGAACTTGGTGGTAACCATGTGCAAATTTTTAAAATGCATTTAAAATGCATTTTTAAAATGTACATGGAAAGCACACATGCCCTTCTGGCATGTGTGCACCTTACATGTCCTAAAAAAACCTTTTGGGGGGCAGCAGAGGGGGCTTTAGGCCCCCAGCACCTTGGGGTTTTGTTTTTCCAAAATTGCGATTTCCAGTTAAGAAATCGCAATTTTGGAAATGCAAAAAATTTGCAAATATGGGCCTCCAGGCCCATAGGTGCGAATGGGGCCGATATCGCAATTTGCGATTCGG
Source organism: Pleurodeles waltl (assembly GCF_031143425.1). Lineage (NCBI taxonomy): Eukaryota > Metazoa > Chordata > Amphibia > Caudata > Salamandridae > Pleurodeles > Pleurodeles waltl. Next base: position 144,190,564 of record NC_090448.1, read on the forward strand.
TAATAGCATTTGCGATTTTTAAGAAATCGCTATTACCGATTCGCAAATGTGATACATTGCATTTTGCGAATCAGAAATAGCGATTTCTTAAAAATCGCTATTTCCGACTCGCAAAAGGCAATCTTGATACATCTGGTCCAAGGTTGTTCCAGGTTCACAATGTTTAAAAACAGTTTATTTTCTAGTCCGTTGCGTCAGGGATATTTCACTGCTTGTCTTTCAATCAAAGGGCTGTGGATAATAAAAAACAGTCTGAGAGTTGGACCTGGCTTGTGAAATTGTCTAGTTTGTAGGACTTGCCTACTGACTGCTTTAGCTGTCGATTGCTGAAAGATCTATTGTGAGCAATACCAACAGTCACAATGGACTATGGATCAACCTATTGCTTACTATTGATTGGCTTTCTTCTAAATCTCAGTTGCTTGTTTCTTATTTGATGGCTTCTCTTCCTTTGCTAGTGTTTGGCGGCTCCAAGAGCATAGCGTCCCTATGATTGAATGTCCTGTTTCCTTCCAATGCTTACATGCTGGGACCTACTTTTGTTTTAAGCACTTAATGGGAATGCATGTATTTTGTTGCTCTTTCCCTCTACCCGAACATGCTGCTTTCCCATCACATCCCACGCCTGACCTCTGCATGCTGCTCTTCCTGCTTCCTCCGGCTTGCCTGATGCTTTCTCCACCAGCTCTCTGTCCCACTCTGAATTTTCAACTAATGCCTTAGCCCCCTCCCCTCCCGGCTCACAGCTGCTTGATATCAGCAGTGACATGCTGCAACCACCGACTTCTCCTTTATTGCTTCTGCCCCCCCCATTGCTGTATTTTTGTTTTAATTTATTCAGTACCTGCAATGAACCACTTTTTTGCAAAATATTTCTTTATTGTACTGCTGCGAGATGAGCATCCCGCAATTTTGGAATGGTAAATAGAAAAAAGAAAAGAAAAAGGTCACCATGCTCTGATGTATGCATGCTCAGGTGTGGTGATGCACACACGTGCATTACTCAACATGTTACGGTCTGATTTTGGCTTATGTGGGCCAATTGTGTTTACCATCACAGTCAGAAGATCAGATAACTTCTTTAACAGGCGAGACCTATTGTCTTTGCCAATTATTTTTGTGATTACCTTCTAGATCACTCTGAAAGAATTGCATTTGATGATGGATGATCGGACGAGCCAGTGGAATTATTGTGCGGGCGGGGACACATGGTTCAATTTCCATTATCCCATTAATAAAAATGTGTCTCTTACAACATACTGCTATATTTTCTCCTTGTTTGCTTTACCATGTTGTATAGTCTAGGAACTGCTCAGATGATTAATTGGCCATCACTATAGTTTGCATCTTAAATGATCATTGTAGATCATTAACTACACTAGCTGCAGTCAAATTCTTCTTCCAAATATATCTAAGCTAGTTTTATATTCTACAGTTGAACAGACTTGAAAAAATGTATAGTTCGTTCTAATTAATATGGTAATGCATGTCAAAGAGCAATCACTGGTCCAACGTGGTCACTTTGGAGTAACCTGCTGTTGTTTTCAATTCCCATGAGTTTATTTAATGTTGAATGACACATTACATTAAAAATTATAACTTGCTTTACCAAGTGTTTCCTGAAAGCACACAGCTCATAATTGATGCTTCTCTATGAGAGACGTATCTAGAACCAAGTAGTTTACAAATATTTTAGTTCATAGTGGGTGTACCTCATTAATCCCACCCATAGAAACCTGAAGGTAACAAATCCTCCCACCAATTAAAACACTAAAAGCTTCTGTCTGGACACCTCCTTACGCTTGTTCACACATCTTTGTTTGAGTATACATCTTAAGATTCCTGGAGAAATCTACCCCTGAGGAATTTGGCACTATACCTCATTTCAGGCTAAGGAAAGAGTAGTTTGTCACATTTCTGTTAGGAGACCTTTATTGGCTTCCTTAAGAAGGCTAGAATGGAAGTTATGATGCTTGTTTTCGGGACAGGGGTGAGCCTGAAACTTCACTATCCAGCAGTCTCCCAGGCAGGAAGGCCCTCCTCAGTAGCACACATGCCTGGACACACATAACAGAGAAACTCTGGTCCCGCTGCGTGAGATGCTTGTTTTTGGGACTGGGGGAGTCTGAAATCCACTATCCAGCAGTCCTTTCAGCAGGAGGGCCGCCCTTGGTAGCACACGCGCCCGGAGGCGCATAAGAGAAAGACTATGGTCCCTCTGCACAGGACACTTGTTTTCAGGACTGGGGGTAGTCTGAAACTCCACTATCCAGCAGCCCTCGTGGCAGGAGGGCTGACCTCAGCAGCACACAAGCCTGGAGGTGCATAAGACAAAAGCTCTGGTCCCGCTGCGTGGGACACTAGTTTTTGGGATCGGGGGGAGCCTGCAAATCCACTACCCAGCAGCCCTCGTGGCAGGAGTGCTGCCCTCAGCAGCATATGTGCCTGGAGAATCATAGGAGGAAGACTCTGGTACCGCTGCAGTGGACACTATTGGGATGCACCTAGGCCAAGACCAGGCCAAGAGCTCTCTTGGATTTCAGTCCTCTTAGTATCCTGGGTTTTGGACTCCTTTGATTATTTTGACCTTGGTGGAAATCTTTTGACCACCAGCTACTGGACATTGCCTGGAAGTTATAATCAGGTGTCGTTCTATGACAAGGGACAGGGAAACAGGCAAAGCATGTCTGCAGTGGTTATTTTACTTCAACTTCATATTACAGACCCTGCAAATGGGGTTGTGGTCATTCTGCTGGGGGAATATTATATGGGAAGGGAGTCCCTCCCAACTTGTATTTATGCATTTTGGCTTTTTTGGGCCTGGTAGTATCCCAATACCAAGTGCAAGCGCAAGACTGTGAGTAATAAGATAGCATCTGAGACAACTTGTAGCACCATTGACCTTCCTAGCGTCGGCTGTGGGTGGCACCTCAAAGGAATTTGATTTGGCAGAACAGCGCCTATCCAAGGCCAGACCCAGAGAAGCAGAAGTGCCAACATTAGGGCTTGTGGATCGAGCTATTGGCATAGGCCTTGATGGGGAAAGGGAACTACAAGTGAGAAGTGTCCTTGTTACAAAGGAGACAGTGGGTTCATCAGATATTCACTGTTTGAGAGACATTACAGCCACTGCCTCCCTGTCTGTAGTTCTCTCACCTGCAGCTAAACTTAAACAAAGTTGTAGGAAGTCTACCACTGATAACATGGGCTCCTCCGCCCCTCCCCGCATTGAGGATGCTAATCATTTCTTTCCGTGGGTGTTACCCCTGGGGGCCCAATTTGGGATAACCTCTTAGCTGCAATTAGTAATCTGTTGTCACAGCTTAAGGAAAAGTTGGACAGACTAGAAGGAGACAATGGGAAAATAATGTAATTTTGGAAAAAGTTACCTTTATCACATTGTGTACATATTAATCAAGCGGGGAGTTCTTTAATTTATGGGCAAGGTAACATCCCTACCACCTCAGAGGCAGAAAACCTATCTGATGATTCACGAAGGTGCCTATGATAGGACAAATATAAGTGACAATCTGGAATCAGCAGTCACAGTCATCAGCTACATCTGCTGCCTTTGGTAATCCACCTTTTAACCCGGGTCACTTGTTACAGCCCCATTTGAGGAATCATGCTGATACCAATGTTCAACCACCACCAGGTGGCCCTATCACAATTAACTTACCGTCGGCTTGCTGTCCATATGTAGCTGTATTAACTAATGTTCCTCATTTGAAACCAGGACAGATAGATACATCAGAGAGTTTGAAGTTGTGCACTGGCTGGGTTCCAATCACTTATTCATTCAAGATAAAGCACACCAAATCTTATTTACAAAGAAAGTAGAGTGGGTTGAAACACTAAGAAAACAAATGGAAGGAGAACACATTATTGTTACTTTTCAGTGCCTCAGATTTGTTGGGGAAATCCTAGCATGGGCAGCATCACACTTTCCAGATGATAAGTCCATGGCTTTATTCGCATTGGGCTTTTTCTATTGCAATCTGCAGCCACCTGGTACTGGTCACATTGAGTAAGAAGAGACTGTTTGATCGTAACTACCCCACTCATTTTTCCCTGCCTGTGGCTAATAGGTACCAAGTTTTAAGCTCTCTGTCAGATAATGACTGAGAAGGGGTACACAGGCAGAAGGATGGGTGGGTCATTTCTGATATTTCAGAGGGCAGTCTAATGAGTTCAATAGAAAATGGGACTTTGGTGGGCCCCCAGTACCCCACCGACATGGTAACAGTCCAATATATGCCTAGCACTGGTACCACTGTTAATGATAGTACAGTAGAGAATTTATACATTGCTAACCTGTATAGAAATACATTAAGCCCAGGGGTTATTGAGCAGAACCTAGGTAGTTGTCTTAAGTTTGCAACTTGGATTTTGGTCGGTTACTGAATGAGGTCGGGTCTGAAGACTGGAATTATACCATAACAGGTCTTCATATTTTCTGCATTCAGGAAACCTGGTGTATGAACCTGATACATGTGTACAGGTTCTCATCATGCTTTCTTAGTGCGGTGTCCTCTCAAGCAGGGAGGGCTAAAGGTGGGCTCCAGATCCTTATCTCAATAATCTCCCTGTTACTGTGAAAAAGTTCTTCTCGGTGGGCCCCCATAAAAATTGCTGTGGCTTACTACCGACGGGGGGGGGGGGGAGGGGGAGATTTGGTGTGAATCAATTTTTATAACAACGTGTTTAACTCTACAAGTAGTGGAGTAGCACATGCCCTTCATCTTAGATTGCAAAACAATCCTACACCATATCCACACTAACTATATATTACTATGTGCTGGTGACTTCCAGTGGGAGAGCAGCTGCCCCCAGGGACTGATTTTGAGTGACCACAAGGGAGGGTTTGTCCATTATCATAGCCACAGCTCAGGGAAGGCACAGGGATCTCTGCACAGTGGAAGAAAGGTTATGCCATCTTTGTTCAGGTAGAGAAGGACACTGTGGGATAGTTTACAGTATAATATGCAGGGAGTACTATAATATTAAGAAAGATTACCTTTGGGAACTTTCAACCCATTGGTTAATGAGTGGCTAGGAGATTCCTGCACTCACAGACTGGCACTAGGCCCAAAGTTGGCACCCCAGCACCTTTTTCTGAAAAGTGTTGGGCCCGTGGAAGACTGAAGAAGGACTGCACCTGCTTTTGTGACATTTGAGGAGAAACCAGAGGGCTGGACCTGCTCCCAGTTGTACCCAGGACAGAGAAGTGGAACATTGGCCGACCTCCAGCTAAGCTACAGATAACAAATTATACTCAAAAAGGTGTACTTTATTATTATTGGGAGAAGCAGTGCATGGCAGTCCTAGGTATGGTGAAACCCTCATTGTGTAGAATTTAAGGTTTGCATACATGTGTATGCTTGGATTAAGTATATTTGACAAAAATGTAATTTAACTTTTGAAGTAATTTTGTGTTGTCATTTCTAAATATTCTCCTTTCATTCTCCTGCACTCTTCTCATAGTGGGAACTAGGATGTATAGTGTATTTATTAAGGCATTCAGTTTACCAAACTCTGAAAGATGAAGCGTTTTGTGAATGTACAGCTGGGCACATTATTTGTAAACAAAGCCTAGTATCTTGTGATATGGACTTGGAACAGCTAGGTTGTGAAATTAGCAGAGGCTAGTGGAACCATTTGAGGCACCGGTATTGGAAATCCAGCTCTATATAGGGCAAAGGAAACATAAAATTGTCTGATTCCCGACATCTGCTGTCCTCTAAATTAAACCCTTAGGCCCTCATTACAACCCTGGCGGTCGGAGTAAAAGTGTCAGTAATACGCCAACAAGCCAGCGGAAAAAAAAAATGGAATTACGGCCATGGCGGTAACCACCATGTCAACCCGTCACTTCTACACTCCCACCGCCAGGGTGGTAACGATCGCTGGGCTGGAGACTTCGGTCTCCAGCCCAGCGGCCGGTACTATACTGTTGGTGGTATAAGGACCCCGCATACTGCCATGGATTTCGTGGGGTTTTGTACCGCCACGAAATCCATGGCGGTAGGCACTATCAGTGCCAGGGAATACGTTCCCTGGCACTGACTGGGGTCTCCACCTCCCTCCTCCCCCTCCCTAGAGCCCTCCCCAATACCCACGACCCCCCTCCCACCATGCAAAGATGGTAGGATCCCCTCCCCCTACCGCCCTCCCCAGATACACACACACCTCCCACACCCCCTACAGGCACACTCACACCACTCATACACATACACACAAAAATACACGGACACATACATGCACACATACATGCACACAGACATGCACACAGACAATCGTCACATTTCCCATACACACAATACACACACTGCATGCATACACGCACTCACACAACCCCTCTACACACTCACACGCACACCCACATGCATGCACACAACACACAACACCCCGCTGCCCCCTCCCCTAATGGACGATCACCTTTCCTGGTCTGGTGATCCTCCGGGAGGGAACAGGATCCATGGGGGCTGCTCCACCGCCAGCACCCCATCAACAGACAGTGTACTTAACAATGTTGTACATTTTGTTTTGTGACTCATAATTTCCGATTCCCAAATGGATCACAAATTGTGAGTCACCAAACAAAAGGTCGTTCATCTGGCCCTTAGTCACCACTTTTCCCATCACAACACCTCTGAACCAGATTTTGGAAGTCAAATTCTGGGTCATGTAGTTAGCACGTCACCATTGATTATGCTTTTTGGTAGAGGTTCTTTAAAGTATTCAATACGATTCAATTAGATGCTAAATGTAAGATTCTGATCACGTATGCTTATTTCCACGAGCACAAACTCGCCAAGAAAGATGTCAAGGAAGGAAGATGTAACATATAATTGCAGAGTAAAGAGAAATACCATGGATATTCAAATGTGTGTGTAATAGGCTTCATAAAAAGAACAATGTGAAGCCATTGGGTGATAAATGGGCTGCTTCCTCTGAGAATCTCATGAATAGGTTAGTGTGTTTTATAATTCATGTCACCCTTCCCATGGATGTGTGGCAGAATGACATTTCCCAGTGCACAGAAATGCATCGCTCAGCAGAGAGATCCTCTGACATCTGGTTGAATAGAAAAGATCCATGGGAAATTCAAGTTTTAGGTACCTCAACCTGAAGTACAGAGGAAACTTTGCAGTTTTCAAAAATTTAAATTGATTATTTTAGCACCAAGATGTCGGATGTGCTTTTATATTTTAAACTAGACAACAAGAAAACCAAGTATAATATTAAAGATGTAATGACCATAAGGTAATAGACTAATTACCACGCAGCTCTGCTGGCAAAAACTGGCACAAATGACTGATTCATTTTATTTGGAAAACAAAATAGCAACACCTGCATTTTTAGGCTTTACATTTTTTTTTTTTTTTTAATATAATTTTTTATCAAAAACATATTATCACTACCATATTAATCATATGTTATAAAAAATAAAACTTACCAGTCTTAAGTAGACTGAACAGTTCATCAACAATTATCATAAGCCTTCGACATTTTTCTTACAGAATAAAAGTTGCCACAGAAAGCGTGTGTTCTATGTCACTCAATAGGCATATGGGGTATAGTAGAATGATGTTATATATGCAAATGTATTGCTCGTCCAAAAGCCTTGTGAGTTATATAGTGTTAGAAATGGGGTCTTTGGTTGGCAGTCAGGTTACCCCCTGTCCAAGCAAGGATCCTCACTCTAGTCAGGGCAAGTCACAAACAATCCAAATTATCATGTGCCCACCCTCTGGTAACTTGGCACTGAGTAGTAGGTCTTAACTTAGAAGGCAATGTGTAAACTATTTATGCAATAAATCATACAAAAACACCATATAGCACCACAAAAATACACCACGCAGTGTTTAGAAAAATATATAATATTTATCTGGATGAATGCAGGTCAAAACGATTAAAATGCAATAAGTATATGTTGAGATATCAATGAAAAGTCTTTTAAACGCAAAACAAAGTCTCCTTCAAGCACAAAGTACCTCATTCGAGTGAAAAATCTGTAGAGGAGGAGAAGCGTGGAAACAAAGGGGTGTGGGTCGATTTTTCGGGCTGCACACGCAATGCGTTGTTTAGTTTTCATGCAAGGATGGCTCTTCATCGATTTCCGGCGCTCAGTTGTGGGTCCTCTTCAGGTTGCGGGGTTCTCAAACACCCAGTGGACGATTTGTGCATTTCCGGTGCTGCTAGGGCGAAGTCACAGGAGCTATGTCGATCCGGTAGGCGTTACATCAAATTTTCTATCGCGCGACAGGCGCTGCGTCGATTCTTCTCTGGAAGTCGGGCTGCATTGTTCCGGCTCGGCTGTGCATCGATCCGGTGAGGCCGTGCGTTGAATTTCCGGTTGCTACGCAGGCGCACCGTCGCTCTTCTTGTTGCAAAGTTGGGCTGCGTCGTTCCGGTTCAGTGTGCGGTGAAATTTTCACTACAGTGCAGACTGTGCATCATTTCTGGCAGGCTGTGTGGCGAATTTCGACGCACAAGGAGTCCTTCATGTAGAGAGGAAGTCTTTTTGATCCTGAGACTTCAGGGAACAGGAGGCGAGCTCTATCCAAGCCATTGGAGCGCACTTCCTCACCACAGACAGAGAGCAGGAGGGCAGCCGGGCAACAGCAAGGCAGCAGTCCTTCACAGAAAGCAGACATGTGAGTCCTTTGAGCAGCCACGCAGGTCTACTTGGCAGGATGCAGGTTCTGGTTCAGGTTCTCTTCTCCAGGAAGTGTCTGAGTTGGTAGGGGCAGAGGCCCTGTTTAGATACCCAAATGTGCCTTTGAAGTGGGGAAGACTTCAAAGAGTGGCTTAGAAATGCACAAGGTCCCCTTTCAGTTCAAACCTGTCTGCCAGGGTCCCAGTAGGGGGTGTGGCAGTCCTTTGTGTGAGGGCAGGCTACTGTCCTTTGACGTGCAAGTGTCAGGCCCTCCAACCTCCTAGCCCAGGAAGACCCATTCAAAATGCAGATGTATGCAAGTGAGGCTGAGTATCCTGTGTTTGGGGTGTGTCTGAGTGAATGCACAAGGGAGCTGTCAACTAAGCCCTGCCAGATGTGGATTGTAAGGCACAGAAGGATTTAAGTGCAAAGAAATGCTCACTTTCTAAATGTGGCATTTTTAAAATAGTAATATTAAATCCAACTTCACCAGTCAGCAGGATTTTGTATCACCGTTCTGGCCATAATAAATATGACCTTCCTGCCCCTTTTAGATCAGCAGCTACCACTCAAACAATGTATGAGGGCATCCCCAATGTTAGCCCATGAAGGGAGCATGCCTCACAGCAGTGTAAAAGAGAATTTAAAAGTTTTACACTACCAGGACATGTAAACTACAAAGGTACATTTCCTGCCTTGTGTCAACAGAGCACCCTGCCCTATGGGTTACCTAGGTCACACCTTATGGGTGTCTTATATGTAGAAAAAGGGGAGTTTAAGGCTTGGCAAGTACTTTTAAATGCCAAGTCGAAGTGGCAGTGTAACTGCACACATAGGCCTTGCAATGGCAGGCCTGAGGCACGGTTAAGGGACTACTTATGTGGGTGGCACAATCAGTGCTGCAGGCCTACTAGTAGCATTTAATCTATAGGCCCTGGCACATGTAGCGCACTTTACTGAGGACTCATAAGCAGATTAAAAAAGTAAATTGGGTGTGAACCAATGTTACCATGTTATAAGAGAGAGATCATATGCACTTTAGCACTGGGTAGCAGTGGTAAAGTGCCCAGAGTCCTAAAACTGGCAGAAACAGTGTCCAAAAAGTGGAGGGAGGCAGTCAAAAAGTTAGGGGTGACCCCCCTAAGGCTGTCAGGTCTAACATGTGTCCCCCCAGCTGAAAGTGGGGAAAGCTACCCAACCTCCTGGGAGCTCTCATCGCTAAGGCAGAAATATGGGGAGAGACCATCAGCGTTGGGGTGGTCAATCCCGGCGATGCTCCATCGTAAAGTCCATCCCCTGTAGGGAAATGGACCACCTCAGGAGTTTAGGATTTTCACCTCTCATCTGCATGAGCCATCTGAGGGGCCTGTGGTTTGTCTGAACCCGGAAATGAGTCCCAAACAGATATGGTCTCAGCTTCTTCAGTGCCCAGACCCCAGCAAATGCTTCTCTTTCAATAGCACTCCACCTCTATTCCCGTGGTAATAGTCTTCTGCTAATAAAGACTACTGGTTGGTCTGGGCCCTCCTCATTTAGTTGTTCTAGGACCCCCCCATGCCATGCTCTGAAGCGTCTGTCTACACAATAAATTCATTGGAGTAGTCAGGAGCATTGAGCACGGGTCGTGCACATGGCTTCCTTCTGAGACTCAAAGGCTTTCTGACAAGCCTATGTCCAATTCACCAATCTAGGTTGCTTTTTGGATGTAAGTTCTGTCAAGGGTGTGACCATGGTTCCATAGCCCTTGACAAATCTGTGGTAATAACCAGTGAGACCCAAGAAGGCCCTCACCTCGGTTTGTGTTCTAGGTGGTTGCCAGGCCTTGAAAGTTTCAATCTTGGCCTGGAGGGGCTGTACCTTGCCACCACCTACTAGGTGTCCTATGTACACCACGGAACCCTGCCCAATATGGCACTTAATGGCCTTAATGGTCAGGCCTGCCTGTTGCAGGTATTCCTCCTAGCTGTCACTGTAGACGGCAATGTTGTCCAGGTAGGCTGAGCAGAAGACATCCTTTCCAGCTAGGACCCCGTTGACCAAGCATTGGAAGGTAGCAGGGGCATTTTTCAACCCAAAAGGCATCACCCGGATTTGGTAATGTCCCTCAGGTGTGAAAAGCAGATCTCTCTTTAGCCCCCTCAGTCAAGGCGATCTGCCAGTACCCTGATGTGAGATCAAAAGTACTGAGGAATTTGGCAGCACCTAGTCTGTCTACGAGCTCATCAGCTCGTGGGATGGGGTGAATTGAGACCCCGGTAGTCCACGCAGAACCGGAGTTCTGGCTCAGCACTGGGTGCAGCGGCCTTGGGTGCCAGCACCACAGGGCTGGCCCAGGGACTACTAGATTTCTCCATAACCCCTAGAGCCAGGATCTTGGAGACTTTCTTGATGCTGGCCTTCACCTTATCTGACAACCTCTAAATTTTGTTCTTTACAGGGGGACTGTCTCCTGTGTCAATATCATGGACACACAGGCGTTTGAGTCCAGGGGTGAGGGAAGACAGGGAGGAGTACTGTAACTGTAACTGGTAGCAGTCCCCTCTCTGGTCTAGGGTCAGGGAGTCAGAGAGAATGACACCCTCCACTGACCCATCACCTTCCTTGGCAGAGAGCAGGTCGGGGAGAGGTTCACTCTCCTCCTCCATACCCTCATCTGTCACCAGAAGCATGTTGACCTCCGTCCTCTCAAAGTGAGGCTTCAGTCAGTTGACATGGAGCACCCTTAGGGGGTTCCTAGGGGATTGGAGGTCCACTAGGTAAGTGACCTCCCCTTTCTGCTCCTTTACTTCAAGTGGGCCAGATCAGCAGTCCTGGAGAGCTATAGGCTCTACTGGCTCAATTACCCATACTTTGTCTCCAAGTTGAAACTTCACCAGGTTGGCCTTCTGGTCATACCAGCATTTCATTACCTCTTGACTGGCCTCAAGGTTACTTTTGGCCGTTTTCCAGAAGCAGTGCATCTGGTTGCGGAGGGCAAGCATGTAGCTGACCACATCCTGAGGGGTGCCTTGGGAGCCTTCTCCCACCCCTCCTTGACAATGCTTAAGGGTCCCCTGATAGGGTACCCATAGAGAAGCCCAAAGGGACTGAACCCCACCCCCTTCTGAGGTACTTCTCTGTAAGCAAGAGAAGGCATGGTAAGAGGACGTCCCACTTACACCTCAGGGCTTCAGGGAGGCTTGTGATCATGCCTTTTAAGGTCTTGTTGAATCCCTCCACCAGACCATTAGATTGGGGGTCACAGGGTGTAGTGAACTTGTAGGTTACACCACACATATCCCACATTGACTTTATGTATGCAGACATGAGGTTAGTGCCTCTGTCGGACACAATCTCCTTTGGGAATCCCACACAGGTAAATATCCCCATTAGAGTTCTGGTCACCACCGGTGCAGTTACGGTCCTCAGAGGGATTGCCTCTGGGTAACGGGTGGCATGGTCCACCAAAACCAGAATGAACCTCTTGCCTAGGGCAGTTTTGGGGTCAAAGGGACCAACAATGTTGATTCCCACCCTTTCAAAGGGGGTGCCAACAATAGGGAGTGGGATCAGGGGGGCTTTTAGCTTTTTCCCTGTTTTACCACTGGCCTGGCAGGTAGGACAGGACCTAGAGAACGCATCTGAGTTTGTCCTCATCTGGGGGAAATAGAACTGGGTGACAAGCCTGGCAAAAGTCTTGTCTTGCCCCAAATGTCCTGCCAGGGGAATGTCGTCAGCCAGACCCAGTAGGAAGTCCCGGTAACACTGGGCGACCACCAGCGCATGCGCTGCCCCTATGACCGGAACCTTAGGCTCACTGTAAGGGAGATCGTTCTCCCAATATTTATAGTGATCGCCAGAGGCTTCACCTGCTGCCTGGGCTGAGGCCTGTTGCCTCAAGCCCTCAAGAGTGGGACATTCTTTCTGCGCCTTGTGGAATTCCTCCCTGGTGGGCCCACCTTCAGCTTGCCAGCCAGCAAGCTTAGGTTGGTTACCTAAGGCGGCAATGTCTTCCCCAGTTGGCTCGGGGGCCTCCTCCTCGGGAACCCCGTCAACCACTGCAGGAATTTCTGGGACCGGTTTCCCCTTGCCCCTCCTCTTGGCAGCTGTCTGGGCCATTGTTCCTGGCTCCAGATGCCCTTGACTTCCCTCCAGGGCAGCAATGGACCGTGTGGTCATGCAGACCCATTCAGGCAATCCTAACATCTTCAAGTGAGACCTTAGCTTTACCTCCTTCCAGGTAGTGTGCTCAAGGTTGTTGCCTAACAGACAATCTACAGGCATGGCAGGACTCACAGCTACTCTTAGAGTACCAGAGACCCCCCCACACTCAAAGGGAAACAGAGCTACCGGTAGGTAGATCTCGCAATTGTCGGGGACTATAACTTGGTGGAATGTATTTGGGACGACCTGCTCTGCTGACACCAGCTGACCTCTGACAGTGGTCATGGTGGCTCCTGTGTCACGCAGAGCCTCCACCCTTTGCCCATTGATGGTGACCCACTGCCTATACTTGAAAGTATTGCTAGGCATGTGGTCTTTTGCCACCATTTCTGCATCCCCCAGGGACACTAGGGTTACCTCTATCTGCTCCCCAAAACTATCTGGGACCACCTCCTCCCCGAGCGCTACACTAGCCAGCCCAGTGTCTGCCCTCCTTTGGGGGGCTGTGCCCTCTTGGGACACTTGGAATCACCCTCAGAGTGCCCATACTTACTGCACTGTGCGCATTGGGGTACAAACCTCCCTTTCTTATGGTCAATGAAGCCTTTCCTTTTGGAATCAGACCGGGACTGGTTACCACTATTCCCTTGGGAACTGTTTTGTGGGCCTTTTGAGAACTCATTGTTTTTAAGTTTTTCTCCCCCTCTTTCTTCTGATGGGAACCCTGACCTCCTTTGTGGGTGCCCCCCCCAGATACCTTTCCAGACACTCTGGTGCTAGTCCAGAGGTCCACCTCCTCAGCAAGCTTCCTGGGATCAGTCAGCTTACTGTTTACTAGGTGCTGGTGCAACTCTGTAAAACAAGTCCCTGCACCCATCCATTCCGTGCCTTACTGGAAAAGTCAAAGAAATCTACCCATTTTTGTGTGGACTGTCTGGTGCTGTCCCTGAACCTCTGACGGTATTTCTCAGGGGTCAGCCCTAATTTGGCAGGTAAAATGGCTCTCATGTGTGAGTATGTGTTTTGATTATTTGGGTCCAATGTGAGGAGTGTGTCCCTCCCAATTGCTGGCACATACCCCCACATAGCTCTACCCCATTGCTCATTAGGAACCCCATGAGCCTTTAGTGCAACTTCATAATGAGCTAGCCATTTATCAATGTCATCTCCCACCACAAAACTGGGCACCACATTTTTGGGCATACGAACCTTCTTTTCTCCTGCAGGTCCTGCCTCTATGCTGCCACCATTACTGCTGGACTCAGACTGATTTGCCTTAAGATCCAGCTCCTTGAGAGTCAGTTCATGAGCCAACAAAAGTTTATTTTCAGCCAAGGCTCTCTCAGCTGCAGCCTCATCTCTCCTCTCTTCTGCCGCTCTTTGAGCTTTCCTTTCCTCTGCCTCCATGCTTAACTTTGCCATTTGCAGTTGAAATTCTCTCTCCTCCCTCCTTTCCTCTGTAGTCAGGCCAGGTCAGAGACACTGCTACCTGGTTTACCAGGAGACACAATTCCACGGGGAACACCCCCCACTACTGGCAAGAAGTCCTCTTAGGGGCAATCCTCTGGACCCTCTATGTCAACATCCTCCTCTGAATGGTCTTCTGCCCAGACCGTCATCGCCTTTTGAAATTACTCCTTTCTGGAGGTGCCCTGAGTGGGTACTCCTATCTCCTTGCTGAACCCCTTCAGCTGTTTGACAGTATATGTCTCCAGCTTGGCTAGGTCAACATCTTCAGCTCCTGCTTGAGACCCAGCCAGAGACATGTTGAGCGAGGATTTAGTTAAAACTCAGGCACAAAAATGAAAATGCAGAAAAAGGAATTAATATCAAGTTGACCTTCAACTGTGGATAGGTAGTGAATACTTAGCTACTGTATGTCACTGCACAAATACAAGTCATATCCTCACCGCTGATCACCAATGTTAGAAATGGGGTCTTTGGTTGGCAGTCTGGTTACCCCCTGTCCAAGCAAGGACCCTCACTCTAGACAGGGTAAGCCACACACAATCCAAATTATCTTGTGCCCACCCTCTGGTAGCTTGGCACTGACCAGTCAAGCCTAACTTAAAAGACAATGTGTAAAGTATTTGTGCAATAAATCATAAAATAACACCATATAGCACCACAAAAATACAGCACAGAGTGTTTAGAAAAATATATAATATTTATCTGGATAAATGCAGGTCAAAACGATTAAAATGTAATAAGTATATGTTGAGATAGCACTAAAATTGATATAAAGTGTCTTAAGTCTTTTAAAAGCAAAACAAAGTCTCTTTCGACCACAAAGTACCTGGTTCGCGTGAAAAATCTCCGCAAAGAACCACAGAGGAGAGGATGTGTAGAAACAAAGGGGTGTGCGTCGATTTCTCGGGCTGCACACCGCAATGCGTCATTTCGTTTTCATGCAGGGACGGCTGTGCGTCGATTTCTGGCGCTCAGTCGTGGTTCCTCTTCGGGTTGCGGGGTTTTCAGATGCCCTGGGGACAATGCATGGATTTCCAGCTCTGCTAGGACAAAGTCACAGGAGCTGCATCGATCCGGTCGATGTTGCGTAAAATTTTCTAGGGCACGCCAGGCGCTGCATCAATTCCTCTCTGGAAGTCGGGCTGCGTCGTTCCGGCTCGGCGGTGCGTCAATCCAGTGAGGCTATTCATCGAATTTCTGGTTGCTACGTAGGCGTTGCGTCAATCTTCTCGTTGCGAAGTCGGGCTGCATCGGTTTGGTGTGCATGAAATTTTCACCGCAGTGCAGGCTATGCGTCATTTCTGGCAGGCTGTGCATCAAATTTCGCCACACAAGGAGTCCTTCTTGTAGAGATGAAGTATTTTTGGACCTGAGCCGTCAGGGTACAGGAGGCAAGCTCTATCCATGCCCTTGTAGAGCACTTCTTCACCACAGCCAGAGCAGAAAGTCAGCAGGGCAACAGCAGGGCAGCAGTCCTTCACAGAAAGCAGACAGGTGAGTCCTTTAAGCAGCCAGGCAGGTCTTCTTGGCAGGATGCAGGTTCTGGTTCAGGTTCTCTTCTCCAGAAAGTGTCTGAGTTGGTAGGGGCAGGGGCCCTGTTTAAATACCCAAATGTGCCTTTGAAGTGGGGGAGATTTCAAATAGTGGCTTAGAAGTGCACAAGGTCCCCTTTAAGTTCAATCCTGTCTGCCAGGGTCCCAGTAGGGGGTGTGGTAGTCCCTTGTGTGAGGGCAGGCTACTGTCCTTTGACATGCAAGAGTCAGACTCTCCACCCTCCCAGCCCAGGAAGACCCATTAAAAATGCAGATGTATGCAAGTGAGGGTGAGTATCCTGTGTTTGGGGTGTGTCTGAGTGAATGCACAAGGGAGCTGTCAACTAAGCCCAGCCAGACGTAGATTGTAAGGCACAGAAGGATTTAATTGCAGAGAAATGCTCAATTTCTAAAAGTGGCATTTCTAAAATAGTAATATTAAATCCAACTTCACCAGTCAACAGAATTTTGTATCATCATTCTGGCCATTCTTCCTACTCCTTTCAGATCAGCAGCTACCACTCAAACAATGTTTGAGGGCAGCCCCAATGTTAGCCCATGAAGGGAGCAGGCCTCACAGCAGTGTAAAAACGGATTTAGGAGTTTTACACTACCAGGACATGTAAACTACACAGGTACATTTCCTGCCTTGTTTCTACACAGCACCCTGCCCTATGGGTAACGTAGGGCACACGTTAAGGGTGACTTATATGTAGAAAAAGGGGAGCTTAAGGCTTGGCAAGTACCTTTAAATGCCAAGTCGAAGTGGCAGTGTAACTGCACACACAGGCCTTGAAATGGCAGGCCTGAGGCATGGTTAAGGGACTACTTATGTGGATGGAACAATTAGTGCTGCAGTATTTAATCTACAGACCCTGGCACACGTAGTGCACTTTACTGGGGACTTAGAAGTAGATTAAATAAGCCAATTGTGTGTGAACTAATGTTACCATGTTTGAAGGGACACAGCATATGCACTTTAGCACTGGGTAGTAGTGGTACAGTATGCAGAGTCCTAAAACCAGCAAAACAGTGTCCAAAAAGTGGAGGGAGGCATGCAAAAACTTAGGGGTGACCACCCTAAGGCTGTCAGGTCTAACATATACACCTTGCACTTATTACAGCCTATCCCTCACCTCAACTGTCTGGGAACAAAGTAGCATTCCAAAGAGCTATATTCAGCTCCTGCATCTCAATGGTTGCTTGGAAATCTGAAATATGGCAGTCTGGATACATATGCAGGTGTGCCGTTTCTGATCCTTTTTTGCGTTCCAGTAGCTTGGGCAAAATGGAAGCCCAAAACACAATCCTGCAGGCATCATAGTGTGCAAGGAAGCAATGAGCAACAGGGCAGAAATGTTGATACTTTCCCTGACTATGCTTGTTAGCAGAGTCCTGCACTGCCACCATGCATAAGGTCATTTGACAGGGCCCAAATAATAGATTTGGGGGCATATTTTCAAGCCCCTAGCGCCTTCCTGCGTCACATTCGCATAATTCTTTTACACTAATGAGGTGTTAGGAAGGCTTTTGTTGCTGTGCCAAATTTACAAAGTGGTGCAATGCTCACTTTGAGTCACTTTGCACCCCCTTTCACCACATTATGCCTTCGCCAGGCGTAATGTATGCAAGGGTGGCGTTTTGGCGCTAGGAGGCAAGCAAAAATGGTGCAGTGAAATCTACTAGATTTCACTGTGGCATTTGTGACGTCATTTTTAATGCCTGCTCAAAGTGACACACCCATAGAAGCCTATGGGCCTACTTGCACTTTGCTGCACTTGCGGCAACATTTTTGACAGTAGTGTATCAAAGCGCCACAATAGCATACAAAATGTTGATGCTCTCTTCGAAACAACTGCCATGGTGCGCCGTATTGTAAATACGTATTGTGAATACAGCACAACCATGGTGTTGTTAGGTGAGGTATGGGTGATGCAAGAAAACTGGCCCATCAGTGCTGATGCACCAGTTTCTGGTACATATGCCCCATGATGTCACTTGCAGCATTCGCTTGGCAGCAGGTCAGGAGTGACTAGGGAACCAAAAGCATCCCGGGCATAAATCAGCACAGCTCCCTTCCCTCACTCTCTCTTTCCACCCATCCACTCTCCTTTCTCTAATCTCTTTCCTCCACCTCCTTTCGTTTCCCCTTCTCTTTAAATCTTTTGAAGGCCCCCTGTTCCTACTGCAGTTAACCTTGGTGAACTTTGGAGAGTGACAGAGACACAAAGCAATGTCCCTCAGATTTAAAAACCTGCCTCCAATTGTTCTAGCCCATCGGGTAATGAACAAAAGGAATAAAAGGCCGGCCTAGCCCTATATGGCTGTCTCTACTGCACTGAAGGCCAGAGAAGAGCCCCTTCAAAAATGTTTAAGACCATTGACGACAGAGAGGCCCCAGGGATATGGGACACACTAATATGGTTGAATTAGGAGCTGAGTGGCACACAGGCGAGGGCCAGATCGCAGACCTACAGTTAAATTTGTCTCAGCTATTTTAGATTGTTTTGTGTCACACTTTCAATGTTGAAATATTGTTTGACATACATATTAAAAAAGTCCTAAAGTCCTAAAAAAGCTTTATAAAATGCTTTACAAATATAGCGTCCAATTGGATGTAGATTTTCTCTTATTATTTCCAACTATGCAATATTTTTCTATACTATATTTAGTACATATTTTTGTTAGATAACATTCTTGCAACAATATTGTTGTACCACTGTTCTGAAGTTGGTACAGTTTAAGAGGGTTCCACTCTTTACTTGGTTGTCCTTTACAACGCCTTGGATCAATGTTCTTGAAATTGTGAGGACTAGGGTCCGGTGAACAGATTACTGGTCAGAAAAACCTGCTCACAGTTGGCAAGCAGTACTTTTGCGAGCAGTAATGAGTTAATGAACTGAACCGTATGATTCTGTCATTTGCCATGAGTGACATTGCTGCCCAAAAACTCACAGTGAAGAAAATAGCAGCACTTGCATTTCAGATCCATAGCTTAGACCTTTGTCTAACAGAGTGGTTAATTCTTAGATTTACTGATATGTAAAGTGCTTGATTACCCTGAATTGGGGCGCCCTGGCATGGCAACCCCTAGTCTTGGTGCATGCTTTTTTCCCTACATTCTCCGCTCCTGTCAACTTGGACTAGAAATTGTATTCACAGTTTGACTTGAACTGATCAATTAAGAAGTGCCAAGACACATCCTGGTTTCCATAAGGTCTTATATATATATTTGCTTCTTTCAGGAAGCAAGATTTCCTTAAGCCAAATAGGTTTGCTACAAAGAGGCCGACTTGTGGATACTTGCAGTTGTATGTCAAAATATAGAGTAAATATAAGTGTGGGGCCAAAAATAAAAGAAAAAATAATATATGTGTGGGGCCAAAATATTGTGAACTAAGTAATGCAAACCAAAATATGAAGAAATGTACTTCCTATAGTATGTATATATGTACTATTCTTAACACATATACATATTTTCAATATAAACATATATATATATATATATATGTAGATATCTATCTATCTATCTATCTACCTATCTATCTATCTATCTATCTATCTATCTATCTATCTATCTATCTATCAATATATATAGAGAGAGAGCTAGAGAGAGAGAGATACGTGAAGTTATGAATAGTATCCAGAATAATATTCACAATATTTTGGTCCTTATATTTAGGCCTCAATATTTGCCCTGTAATATTTTCTGCATGATATTCTGGTGGAATACCCACATGGGGTCAATTCAGTGCAGTAACCTTGCCATTGCAAACCACCTTTGTATGTTATGGGTGTAACATAACTTTTGACAAATGTCTGTACATATGTATATGTATAGAACAAAGCTAGCCGAGTGCAATGTTTTGGTGAACATGAATGTAAGTATAGGGATGTGGTTCAGGATCGCTTGTAATGAAGCAAAGCGTTTGCGATTCCTTTTCTTTAGAGCAGGTGCTCTCTGATTAGCCCTTCATTCCTTTTTTACTTTAAGGAGGATAGAGGCAGTTCTGATGTTCAAGGGAATGTTGATCCAGGTCTTGGTAGCTTATATGAAAAATGTCTGTCTTTTTTTTTTTTCTTTGCAATTTCTTTTACAAGAGTGTTTTTCGGAATCTTTTATGGCACTATATGCTGTTGGTAGTTATATTCTCGAACAGGTGTGCTGGGGTTGGCATTCTGGTGGTTTTCTGTGTGAAGCAGCAGGCCTTTAAAGATGATGGGACCTTGAAACCTGAGCCTTCCACATTTCTATAGGCCTTTGATAAGACATACTGCAGCATGGAGATCACTTTTCAGTGGCTCTAAAGTATGGTTAGGAGACCATGGGAAGAGAGGTTTGGCTTTTCCTATATGTGTAAGGACTATTGTTCTAAAGTCCTCTTAAGGGAGAAACAGTGTTCCTTTCTTCTTATGAGAGAGCTGACCATACATTTTCTTCTTATCCTTGGAGATGTATTCACTGAAGAAGAGGTCAGTTTTGTAGCCAGTCAGTGAATTTTCCTTCGCTGTCATCTGGAGGATGATTTCAGAGATGTTGGCTGTGAATTTCCGAATGAGGATGAGGCTGTTGTGAGTGGCTGAATGTCGTGAGCAGAGCATATTTTCAGGTGCAGTTGTGTGTCTTCAGAGTACTGGTGAATCTTGATACTGCTATCTTTGAGTGGGCTTCCAAGATTTCTCATGAAATCCAGGGCTCTTGTGCATTACTCCACAGTAGAAGGGTTGTTTATGTGAACTTTATCAGGATGAGTTGATGGATGTTATCAAATTAGGGTTAAGGACTGTTGAACCTCATTTGAGAAGCCAATGTGTATGCCTAATGGTCCAATGTGTAAAAATCTCTGAAGAGTACAGGCAAAAACAGTAGTAAAAGGTTGTTCTAGAGAATGATCTGACAAGCATTATCAACAAATGTGCTGCAGTATGGTCTGAAACCTAATTTGTAGACTTTTCTTGCTGCTTCTTGAGCTCAACGGAGACTACTTTCTCAAAGATTGTGAAATGAGTGGAAGATGGCAGTGGAGGTGTTAGGTCATTTGGGTCGAGGTGAGTTTCGTTTCACCATGGAGGATGATCTATCTTTATTTGACGCCATATGTGAAGATTCCTTAATATAGGGAGGCATTGATTATATCGTGTTGGAGTGCCAGGCGTCTCCATGGAAGTACTTCAAAATGGATGTGGGCTGAATGATGCCTTCATAGGTAGTAGCCAATGAAGGTCAGTATGTTAGAGGAGGCTGAAGCCTGTCCATATTGGGTTGGTTCAAGGTGTGACTGTAAATACGGTTGATAACTCTCTTATGTTGTTCATCATGGTCTTGGTGTTGCTGAAGAAGTGAGTGATGGTTTTGCTGTGAAACCGGAGGCAACCTGTGTTGCTGCACTTCAGCCTCAAGATTTACTTGACAAAGTATGGTCTATAATTATTTGTAAGATACACTTGGTATATTCCTGCAATTATTACAGAGTATGATGATCAAAACAGATGAGGGCATAATGTCCAATTTCTCAGTAACAAAATATGTCCAGATCTTTTGTGCGTATAGCAATGACACTGACTTAGTATAAGTCATGGGTAATTTACCTAACAGGATAAAGCTAAAGTGGAAGGATATTCATACTTAGGTAAAGGGGGAGGGATTGGGTGTATGGAGTCACAAATACAAATGAACGAAAAAGGAATACTATTAGAAATGGGGTTTCTGGTTGGCTAGGGTATGCACCTCAGCCAGGCAGATCTTACCCACTCTAGTCAGGGCAAGGGAGTTACACGTCCAAGATAACCCCTGCTCACCCCCTTGGTAGCTTGGCACGAGCAGTCAGGCTTAACCCGGAGGCAATGTGTAAAGCGTTTGCACAACACACACAACACATGTGACGCAATATCCCCACCACAAAGGAAACACAACACCAGATTATATGAAAATATACTGTATTGTACACAACGTAATTATCAGACCAAACAGCACATATCAGTACTGTCCTGCTACCTTAGCAGTTGTCAGAACGTTACACATTAGTTACTCTGCAAACTAGCAGTAGTCACACATAACACACAGGTTACTTAGTATTCTGCAACATAAGCAGTAGTCAGGAAACACGTTATCACATTAGAACACTTGTCATAAGAATATCATAAAACGCCCATAGTAGGAACATTAGACAACATATGGCAAGTTAGGGAAACATATTAGCAAGTCATGCCCATAAAAGGAACATTTGCATATGTATATGAAACACCATCAAAAACAGGTAGGCAATATATAAATCAGGAGAAGTCTCTAGTAAGAGCTTATGTTCTATATATTGTTCCTTTAACAGTACCTGGCTGATGAAGGCACCTCCAGTGCCTAGAGGATGAACAATGGGGCCCCCGGCGCTCCCATGCGCAAAATGGGGGCCTCTGACATCCTTTTGCGGAGAAGAGGGCGGCACACACCTCCTTTATACTATTGATGGGCCCCTCCGGGGACCGGGATTACTGGGGGCCTCCCTAGGCCTCCACCGGCCCTCATGAGGGGGGCCCCGAATCAGGGAAATTCTTGGAGTAAGGAGGGCGCCCCCTCCGATTTGAGAACGGGCCCCTTCGGGGACCTACAAAAATGCCATTGGCCCACGAGGGGGCCAACCAGGGAGCCGGCGGTCCGGGCGAGCCTCGGGTGAGGCTGCTGCCTGGCCGCCCGACATCAGAAAGTCCTCAGGGACTTCTACGGACGAGGGAGAGGCGTACTTCTTCTCCCTCCGGTGACGTCCTGGCCCAAGGCAGGGCCTACGGTGCCCCGGGGGTGCTCCACGGAGCGGTCCTCGCCCCGGGGGCACCAACAGGAGCATGCTTGCTCCTGAGAGCAGAAAGGAGGTTTTCTTGGTGCCCTGGGGGCACCAGCAAGCACGCTCCACTCGCGCTGGAACAAAACAGCTTCCCCGGGCTGCGGCGGTGATTGCCAGCCCTACAGCACGCTTTTGGAAAAGCGCTCGGACTCCCAATGAAGCCCGGGTCATGGCAGTGATCTTCAGAGCGCTAAGCAAGCGCTAAGGACATCCCCAAAGAGGTGCTTTCCAAAGCGCCTAATTCAGTGAAGAAAAGCAGCTTTCGTGCTTTAAGCATGGATGCAGGGGTCAGGGGCCACAGCACCCTGCCCCTGGGGAGCAGAGCTCAAGGAAAAGGCCCACAGGGGGACAGGGCCCAACAACAGGCCAGCGCAAGGAAGATGCCAGCAAATGGTAGTCCTTTACAGTGACCAGGCAGGTCACAGGTCAGCACAGCAGCAGCAGTCCATGGCGGTTCCTGTGGAGTCCTTCCAGGAGTCTGTGTCCAGTTCCAGGTAAGTTCAAGAGTCTCCAAATTGTGGGGAAAATTCCCCTGTACTTATAGTCAATTCTTACAATGTTTTACAATGGTAGGGAGAGGAGGTTCCAGCCAGTTAAAACTGGTTCCGGGAGTGCCCCCCTCTCCTTTCAGCACAGGCTCCAAATATCAGTGGGGGGGTTAATGACCCTATTGTGTGAGCCCAGGTCACAGCCTTTACAAATGTAGGTGTGCCCCGCCTCTCCCTTCTCTCAGCCCAGGAAGACTATTCAGTATGCAGATGCACCTCTGTGACACCTCCACCCTCCCTGTGCGCAGGCTGTCTGAAAAGTATGCTCAAAGCCCCAACTGTCACTCTGCCCAGACGTGGATTGCAGTCAAGCTGAAAAAGTCATAAGCACAGATAAATGCGCACTTTCTAGAAGTGGCATTTCTGTGATAGTAATAAAAAATACACCCACACCAGTAAGAAGCATTTATTATCACTCTCACAACCATATCAAACACGCATGCGCTACCCCTCATAAATCAGACTATACTCTTTACACATAAGGCAGGGCATTTCTAATCCAATCCTATGAGAAGGCAGCACTCACAGCAGTGAGACACAAAGTTAGGCTGTTTGTCACTACAAGGACAGGCCATGCAATATGGCACATGTCCTGCCTTTCTATATACATGGCACCCTGCCCATAGGGCTAGCTAGGGCGTACCTTAGGGGTGACTTACATGTAGTAAAAGGGGAGTTCTGGGCCTGGAAAGTAAGTTTAGCTGCCAGGTCCGTGTGGCAGAAAACTGCGCACACAGGCCCTGCGCTAGCAGGCCTGAGACAGGTTTGAAAGTCTACTTCAGTGGGTGGCGCAAGCAGCGCTGCAGGACCACTAGTAGTATTTAATTTACAGGCCCTGGGTATAGAGATACCACTGTACAAGGGACTTATAGGTAAATTAAATATGCCAATTAGGTATAAGCCAATCATACCAACTTTAGATGGGAGAGCACCTGCACTTTAGCACTGGTCAGCAGTGATGAAGTGCTCAGAGTCCTAGAGCCAACAGCGAGAGGTCAGAAAAACCAGAAGGAAGGAGGAAAAAAGACTGGGGATGACCCTGCGTAAGGCAAAAAGTCCAACAAATACATTCAAAAGTAGTGTTTACATCCCTTTCTTCATGGGCAGGCTCAAACTCAGGGAGGAAGACCAAGACTCAGAGTAATGAAGATAACCAGCAATGAACGTGGCTGTTCCAAGGCCACAAAACACCAATAAAAGAGAAAAATAATTTAATTTAATGTTTCACTATTTTGCTTGGATATTTGCATCGCTGTGCAATTTTCTCATATAAACAATGGTGCTCTGTAGAACCAATTAATTACAAATAGCAGATACATTGCATGTAATCCCAATATCACATTATGTTGTTCGCAAGCAGATTTGCTCAAAGGTCAGTCTTTTATCATTAAGAAGCATACATTCCCAAATGCCTCAGGATATGTTCAGCCAAAGAACTGTCTGTGATATAAAAAGTAGACATTTACTTTTAAAGTTTAGTTACACCCACACACCTGACACACATTCACAACACCATAAAAACACTCACAGACACACCCCACAATCCTTTACAACGAAAGTAGGCCAATGAAGACAGAGAACACCAGAAGCAGACACCGAATGCCACAATACACGAGACTCACACCGAACCACAGAAGAGCACCCTCACCGCCATTCCACTCCTGACACCATTTACCACACTCACCATATCACCCCCAAAACATCCACGCTTCACAGAACGAGAGCTAAGGACCATGGTGGACGAGATCCTGAAGGTGGAGCCACAACTATTCGGGCTCAGGTGCAGCACACACCCATTGCAAGGAAGATGGAGCTATGGCAGCAGATAGTCACTAGGGTCAATGCTGTGGGACACCATCCACACACCAGGGATGACATCCGCAAGAAATGGATCGACCTGCGGGGGAAGGTCAGGGCCATGGTATCCAGGCACCACATTGCAGTCCAGAAGACAGGGGGAGGACCTCCACCAACACCACCCGACTACACTGACTGGGAGGGAAAGGTACTGGCCATCCTGCACCCTGAGGTACTCACTGGACTCACTGGAGGAATGGACTTGGGTAAGTCGTCTACATTTACCTCATATACATCACACCTGGAATGCATGCACCACCCCAACCCTCCAACACCCACCTGGACCAACACCCCACCCAGCCCATAGGCACTGAATCCAATAACCCCTGCATGCTCACAAACCCACTAACAGGCCCACATCCATCCCCCTGTGCACAACCACCAACCTCTGCAAGGAAACACAATGACTTTTAAATCCCACAATGCACCTCCACATCCTAAGCTAAATGCAATGTTAACCCCACTAAAGCATCCTCCTTGGTTCCAAAGTGTGTAAGCTGCACAAACCTGCCCAGGCCTCTGCACCCCATCCGACCATGTGAATGTAACAGACATGACCATTTCCCCCAACAGGCACCACCACCCATGCCACCCTCACGGACATGACAAGGAGTGCCACTGCCCCCCAGGGATACAGAGGCACCTCATAGGACACTGGGGATGGAACCCTCAACACTGATGAGCAGGCTGGCCCCTCACACAGTCCTGGACTGTCACCATCGAGCAGCCCCATCCAGGATACCACTGACACCCCTACCACCCAGGCAAGAACATCAGCCCAGGGCAACCGTCCACACACCTGTGTATCCAGGCCACAGACTGGTGGAACACAAGTACAGAGGTCACAGTCCCCCCCATACCAACAGGCAGGAAGACAATGGCCCCAGTACAAGTGGCTCCACCAGACCTGTTCAGGGGACACAGGCACAGGGGGATAGGCCCAGTGGGAGTGCATCACTGGCTCAGGGGGAAGGCCACAGGAAGGATGCTGCAGCCCAGGACTTAATATTTGAGGTACTGGGGGTCTACCAGCATGCCCATGACAGATTGGCCCAGATAGTATCCACCCTGGAGCAGAGTCAGAGGATGCCACAAGCCCACCACCAAGAGGCCATGGAGCAGTGGAAAATGCACAACGCCACAATGGCCAGCATAGCAGGTGCACTGCTGCAGCTAGTACAAACCCAGCCTGAGGCCCACACAGTACAGGAACCCCCCCACTACAACACAAGAGACAGACCGGACAATGAGAGAATCAGCAGCAACTTCCCACGAACTACCCTCAGAGGAAACACAGGGAACAGCCATCTCATCCCCTATAAGTCAACAGCAGGCGTCCAAACGGACCCTCAGGCCAAGATATGTGACTGGAACATCTGTAAAGAACAAGGCCCCCTCAAAGAAGTGACTCTGCAACTATCTGTCCACCAACTATCCCACACATTCAACCACCAAACAGTGCTAACAAGAAATAAGAACTCATTGAAGCATTGATGGACCTACCAATACTTACAACAAGGCTACAACCATGTTGGCATTTAGGATACCCACCCATGACTAACTGCCATCACTGTAATTTGCACGATTCAATACCTGCACCAAATGAAACACATATCACACCTGTAACACTGTCACCTGTCATAATGTGTGAACAAAGTGAAGTATGGATGCAATTGGCTGATAACTACTTTATTTGTACCTGCGTAGCATGAAATTATCCACTCGCCTTATATGTTGTTGTGCCTAAATATGTTTAGAAAAAAAAACACTAAAATGTATTCTGTCCTATGCAGACCTGGACACAGTTGCAATTAGTACATTAAACCCCGCTAAATGACAAGGCACACTGACAGTATGTTTCACAGGCACCAATCTCAGCCTTTAGTACCACATAGTTACTGGAAGTAGAGTTGTATCAGTTGGGTCCTGGAATTTACATCTTCCCCTTCCTCATCATCACCATCACTCTTGTACCCTCTCTGAGGAAGCTGGTCTGGATATACAGCACCCTCCACCTCCAAGAGGGGGATAGAATTTCTCACTGCCATGTTGTGCAGCATGCAGCAGGCCACCACTATTCTACACACCTTTTCACCCCCAGAGATATGTTGACAACAAAATCTAGCCTTCAGGAGACCCATTGTGCGCTCTATCACCCTCTTAGTACCTCCATGGGCCTCATTGTAATTCCTCTCTGCATCTGTCCCAGGATTCCTCACTGGTGTCAGGAGCCAACGCAAGTTGGGATAGCCAGAATCACCTAGAAAGGGGTGCAAAACAGAACTGTCATTGACAAGCCTCAGAGGCAGACAGCCTGGCTGTCTGCTAGGTGGCAGTTAGAGACAGAAACACCTACCTATGATCCACCCTCTGTCCTCTTGTAATTGTTCCATCTTCAGCACAAAGGAATCATGGACTGAACCAGGGAACGTGGCTTTCACATGTGAGACGTACTAGTCTGCAGTACATACCAATTGAATGTTCATGGAGTGAAAGTTCTTCCTGTTTCTGTATACCTGTTCACTGACTCTTGGGGGGATTATAGGTATGTGGGTTCCATCGATGGCACCTATCACATAGGGTATATTTGCAAAGGCATAGAAGTCCGACTTGATGGCAGGGAGGTCAGTACTTTGGGGAAAACTCACATAGGACTGCAGGTGTCGTACAAATACATCCAGAAATCTTGTCATTATCATACTGACACTGGCTGTGAAAATCCAGCACCTATGCCCACTGTCACTTGAAATGAGCCCGTGGCCAGGAAATGGAGTGCAGAGAGCACTTGCACTTCAGTAGGGATGGCATGCTGATTACGATTTGACAGAGTCAGTGCAGGATCGAGTAATGCACAAAGTTCAAGAATAGTTGCACGGGTAAGTCTGTAAGTGATAATGATGTTACACTCCACCATGGTCCCTATATCCACAAGTGGTCTCTACGCCGATGGGGCCCTTCCTCGCCACAAGGGGTGGTACCTAGGAGGAATTTGAAACACGTGTGAGGAAGACACATACATCGGCACACATTGTCAGGCATTGAGCACTGATGACTTGATTGTAGGGACACAAATGCCAAATGTGTTTGACATAACATCAACTAGACCAAAATTATTGTTCAGGGTTTATCAGGTGTGTATTGTTAATAGTCACATACATATGTGTGTTTGGTGAACATTAGGGCCTGCATGTGCAGATGGCAGTATCATAAATGTGTGGTTATTGGAAAAATGTCTGCCCCCTGTAATCCAGAACTGTCATGGTGGAAGTGACCTCATACCGCTAGCGGTTGAATTAACAGCATAAGGCGGTGTTTACCGCCGTGCACACAGTCATTGGTCACCATGGGTGTCAATGGGGAATCCTAGCATATCATGATTGCCGGCGGCGGTGACGGTGCACACAGCAGCGGTGCGTACACAATGTCTGCACCTCAAATACACTTCACTCCCTGATCTCTTGCAAGCAGGTACTCCACTGAGTGTACTGCTGTGTCCTGCCTCTGGTCAAGGAAGTAGCTCATGTTGCAGGGGAAAGGGCCCCGGCCTTCACCCAAGAGGAATTGGAGAGGCTCGTGGACGGGGTCCTGCCCCTGTACGCCAAGCTCTACGGACAGCCAGAGGTACAGGTGAGTAGGGGGATTGTGGGCAATGGTTGTGTGTAATGGATGGTGTTGGAAGCATATATGTGTGCACCTCTGACCCTGGATGGGCCATGGTTCCTGACATGCTGCGTGTGAATGTGTTGTTAGTCTGTTTGTACTTTCCTTCCCATAGTGGACTTATAGCCAGCTGTATATGTTTGCCAAGTGCCTGACCTCTGTGTTAGATTTCTGTGTGTCCCTTTTAGGTCAGTGCCCACCAGAAGAGGGCAATTTGGCATGCCATCGCCAAGAAGGTGCAAACCCTGGGGGTCTACAACCAGCAGAGCACCCTCTGTGTGTGAGGACCTGCGGTGCTGGGTGCGAAAATTCTGCGAGGCCCAGCTAGGGAAGTCCTCCCAACGGGGTAGGGGTGCCCATCGGGCACTGAGCCCCCTTATGCTACACATCCTGGCAGTGGCGTACCCAGACCTGGATGGGCGCTTGAAGGCTGCACAGCAGTCACAAGGGGGTGAGTACACACACCATATTTTTGACCCTTGATGGATGTCTGTGTGTGCATTCAGGTTTATGCTGCTTAGTTGCAGGGACTCTGACTGATGTCCATCTACATGATGGCCCCTGTAGGGAGTAGGCGTTTTTAGGTCAGGTGTCCTACACGTCGAGTCCTTAAGTTGTTTAGGGAATAGGTGTAGAGCAGGGTCCTGCATACTAGTCAGGGGCATGGCCATGGGTATAGTGGAAGGTGCTGCCTGTTGGAGGGTCTTCTGGGTGGGTGTATGTATGAACCACTATGTTCACTCCTTTCAGCTATTTACAAGTGTCTCTACTATTTTGTCTCCCATCCCTGTTCTCTTGTGTTGTTTGTGTACATCAGCATCATCTGGCGAGGGAGCTGAGGCACCGGCGAGTGGGGATGCAGCAGCCCACGGATCCTCGGAGGCAGAGTCATTCGTCGCCAAGGGGACCAGTGGGTTGGAGGGCGAGGGGAGTACCACGGAGGAGGCAACTACCACTGGAGGTAGTGACTCCGATACCTCCTCCGATGGGGGCTCCCTGGCGGTGGCGGACCCTAGTGGGCCCACCCCTACTGTATCATCTTCCACCACCCCCATGCCATCACCACCCTCCCATTTGCTCCCCACCGAGTTTCTGGTTCCCGCTCACCCAGAAGGGTGGGCGTCTCCTTCGCCCCAGGCACCTCTTCCCCTGCCCCAGTCAGCCCTGCTGCCCTCACGGAGAAGGCTATTAACCTTCTGAGAACCATCTCTGTAGGGCAGACAACCATTGTCAATGCCATCCAGGGGCTAGCATCAGAGATGCAGCAGACCAATGCCTATCTGGATGGCATTCACAGTGCTGTGTCTGGCCTACAGAGATCTTTTCGGGCTCTGGCCTCCTCTTTGACGGCAGCCAGTTTCCCTGGTCATTCTGTCCCCACTCCAACCTCCTCTACTCCTTCCAACACCCCACTCCCTTCACCCGTCCAAAGCACACAATCTGACACGCAGTCACACACCTCAACACACAAGAAGCACACTTCTAAACACAAGCACCACACTTCCCACCACAAGCATTCACACAACCAACATACACATGCATACACAGCAACATCCACTTCCCCCAGTGTGCCCACCTCTTCCACCTCCCTGTCTGTCCCTTGTACATGCACACCCCCAGGCACTGCACCTTCATTCACTGTTGCTGTGCATCTTCCTGCACTCATCACAATAGCACACATCCATACATTCACCCCAGACACCACACCTGCACTCACCACAACTACTTTAGTAGACACATG
Organism: Pleurodeles waltl; assembly: GCF_031143425.1. Lineage (NCBI taxonomy): Eukaryota > Metazoa > Chordata > Amphibia > Caudata > Salamandridae > Pleurodeles > Pleurodeles waltl. The sequence continues at coordinate 144,221,010 of NC_090448.1, forward strand.
CAGCACACTCACCAGACTTGCAGACACCTACACAACATACATTTACATTGGCAGCCTGTCTTCTCCCACTGTGTCCACCGCCCCTCCTCCAAAAACACACAAATGCACCAAAACACCCACCCATCACACATCCACCACACCTCGGCATACAGTCCAGTCATCTGCACCCACAACACGCACCCCTACACCACTTACGTCCACATCCTCTGCCTCCACTCCCACACCCTCCTCCAGGTCCACCCCAATTGCTCCGAAAAAACTTTTCCTCTCCCGTGCTGACCTCTTCCAACCCACTGGTCCACCCCGTCTTATCCCTAAAAGTGCACACCTCCTTGCCCTTTCCACTCCTTCCACTTCACAGCACCCCTGTCCACCCTTCACATTCCCGTGCCCCTTCCCCATAGAGGAAGAAGCCCCATGCTGAGCCAATTCCATCTGGCTCCACCCGGTCCAAGCACACTCCTCCACCTTCCAAGGCCAAACCCCCTCCCCCTTCCAAATGCAAATCCAAGGACCATCCCTATCGCAAATCCCCACACCCACCACCCCCTGACCCTGTTCCTTGAGGTGCCTGGATGCCCCATTGTTAGACCTATCAGTTGGAGTACCGTAGCACTTGTGGGAGTCAGGTTGGGACCATTGTAGCCCAGGGGGCAAATGTCACTATGGACTAGCCATTGGCCTTACTTGACAATCGTTTGCTCGGTGAACTGCATTAAAAGTTTATGTATGGCCTGTGTTTTGGCGGCACACTCTTGATCCCTGGTCTCTCGTTTCATTTTTTGTAGGTGTGGGGCATTTGTATGTACTATGGTCAGGTTGGGTTTGCCTGTTGCCGGGTAAGTACCTCTTGCTGTGGGGTTTAGAAATTGTGCTGCTGTAAAAGGTTGTGGGAGCGTTGCAGGGTGGGTGGAGTGGGTGGTTATATAACTGTGCCCTTTCTTCCCTTGTTTCGTAGGTTGCAGTACTTATCGTCGTCTTCTTCGTTGGCGGTCTCGGTCGTGGAGGTATATGGCAAGGAGCAGGGCTGGCATGATCTCCAGCTCTCTATCCATGTCTGCTTCCACGTGTTGTGTGTGCCTCCGGTGAGTGTTTGCTTATATTTGAATCGTTTCCACCTGGCTTTGTGTGGCTGTGGTTCCCGCCCCGGAACTGACGGCAGTCTAGTGGTTCATTATTTGATGGGCGGGTTAGGCCTTTCCATCGGCCTGTGGGCGGCCTCTGCTGTTGTTGTCGGCACTCCTCTACTGGCGGTGGGTGGGTTTCAGGATGCCTGTGTTTCAGTTGGTTCATTATTTGGTGGTCCGGACCGCTCCTCTGTGGGCGGTTTTTACTGCCGCCGCCGGCGATGCGGTGTTTCCCGCCATGCTCATAATGAGGGCCTTGGTTTGTTATCTATTACCATTCTATGTTGCTTCTGTGGCACTGCAAAGTAACCGCTGATATGAAAGTGGTTTACAGATAACATGCCAAGTGTATGTTGTACATATGTACGTGTGTATGTGGCCATCGTAGTATATGTATTGTACGAATAAGGGAAGCAGAGTTATGGCGTTCTGATGGTTCCATTTTGAAAGCCACTTGCCTGTTCCTGTGTACAAGATAAAGGTGATTTTGAAAGTCTTCTCTGCTTCAGACCCCCCACTGCTTGCCCATCATCCAGACCCAGATGTCAATCACCTACCTGAAACTCAACCCTACCAAGACACAATTCTTGTCATTTGCCAAGAACAATAAACAAGATACAGCACGGACAGCTTCAAACGTCAACTTTCATTGAATACCAAGTCACTTGGATTGACCCTGAAAACGAATCTCACCCTCAAGGAACTCATTGTCAAAAACCAAGTCAGCCTGGTACCAGCACTATCTTCTAAAGAAAATAAAAAAAAAATTTCAAGAAAGCTACTTCAACACTGCTGTTCAGGCCCTCATGCCCTTGCATCCAGACAATGGTAGTTTCCTATTTCATGGCCTCCCAGATGATACACTGGCATCCCTGAGTGGCATCCTACATGATGCAGCATGTCTCATCCAGGGCCTGAAGAAATAGGAACACCCCCATTCTGATAGAACCCGATTGTCTCCCCTTGCTGGCTGGCATCCTATTCAAAAGTCAGCTGCATCATTTACAAAGCTATCACAACCAGCAACCTGGCTCTCAGTACACTCACAGCCAGGGCACTATCGTAGTGCAGACCAAGAAGTGTGATGAAGAACAAAACAAGACAGTTGGTCTTTTTCATCTATGCTCCCAGGTTCTGGAATAACATCCCTGTATCCACCAGGGCTTCTTCAATGCTTCTCCAAAGCCTTAAAGAGTGCAAGACTCACCTCTTCAACAAAAAGTACAACACAATGGATTAGCTGTTCACAAACCAGCTTCTTCTCTACTTAATCACTGAATTTAAGCTTGTCATTGACCATTAACAGTGCTTTGCTGCCCTCTGGTGAGGCTCACGCTATAGAATTACCACATAAATACATACATCAATTAACTACCTATCATAGTCTGTCTATGGAGCTAAAAATGAAATTACAAAACTCTCACAGGTCTACATCTCTTATCACATACTTGGAGACACCATAACTTTCTCTGAAAAATTCCTCAAAATGCATATCAAAAGCATGATCAAATCAGACAACAAAAACTTTCATAGGGTTTTAACTTGGTCTTGTGCAATCCAATTGACTCTGATTTTTACCTCCTATTCTCATACTTAAACAATAACTGACAAATGGTAATTGAAGATAGAATCTCCGTTCACAGTAGATTGGTCAGACTCTATCCTCTTCTCACTCAATTCCACAGAAATCCTAATCACAACCCAACCAACAAACTAACAGAAAATAGGTCTGAAACCTAAAACTCCTATACAAAGGATCACAGGAGTCAAAAGTTAACTTGTAGTACAAATCATCTTTCCTGCAATAATGATAAATAAATACACAAATCAACAAGCAGAAACCATAGCTGCGGTAATTAATAAATGGTAATTAAAAAGGCAAAAACACAAAGTAATTAGTCTAGTGGCACTCAAAGGACTCAACAAATAAAGAAATACTGTCACAGCAACAGAAGAAGTACGCTGTCAAAACACCTTCCAAAAAAAGTCATCCAACCACGGATGGAAAATAACAAATATCTGCAAAAAATATTTTGAAGCCAAATCTGTCTTCCACATGGTGTAAATAAAACAAATAAAAAATTGTCTTTTGAAAGTGAAAAGAAATCCAGGTTTTGCTCACCAATGGAGATCATTAACACATCCAAGAAGAAATTTGAAAATGTTTTTTTAAGAGATGGTAAAAGAACATCTCCCTCAACCATTAGGTAAAAGAGAAAAATCTCAAAACAACTGAGCTAATGTCTAAGGCATACTGGTTCTTTTTAAAAGACGTAAACACACAAGAACTATTGCTGTACCACTTCATTGAACCCAAGTCCTACTAAAGGAGAGAAGTGGCTTTATTTGACCCTTCATGTTGAATTATTTCACTTAACAGTCCCTAATTGCCTAATAAAAAAGGACACATCACACCATTTGTATGTATGTATTGGTTCTAAATAAGAGCAGAATAGAGCAACAACAGTTATCATTCCAAAGTGAATACCAAACGCTTATCGGGCAAACGCGGAACCGAATATTCGGACTCCTGGTCTTTGAAAAACTTATGTGGGTTTATTTCAGGTTTTGAATAGATTTGCGGGCCATATGTTTTGATTACAGTAGTTTGCGACGTACGGTGTTCTTCTAAACGCCTATTGCTTGGTGTATTTGAATCAATTTTGAGTATGTCAGCGAGCCTTGAAAAAGTCAAAGGGAGTACACTCCCCACGACGAAACACGTGTTGGCTGTTCTTCGCTGCCTTTCGCCATATTAAAGACGGATTGATTGTGCTTATGGGATCTTTGTTGTTCTTTTTTCTATATTGTCTTTTTATTTATTATGTATTGTTGGATTGTGTATTTCTAAAAATGTAATGGTTAGTTTATTGTTATAGTGTGCCTAGGTCCTTTCTCTTACAATTTTGTTATAGCTGTGTCTTCACAGATTTTGGAGGAAGGGAAGAATCCTCTAGGGCCGGGAGCACCTAAGTTTACATTATAGGGGACAGTTGGGAGCTGTCTTTTCCCCTTAATTGTTCTTCCCATTTTGTTGATTGCTCAAAGTGAATACCAATCAGAACTTACATGCGTAACTGTACCTTTGAATTAAACTATATGTTTATGGTTGTGAAGACTGATGATTATTTGATGTGAATCGCTGTGTAAAAATTATTTGGAGTGGAAAACCTTAGGGTCATTGAATATTGATAAGTAATCATTTCATATATTGGCCCTGATGAAACAATCACATAGTCACAAAACACCTTGACAGTTTTCTGTTGCTTCTAAGATTGGCTGGCAATATGAAACATCTTTTAATAAATGAGAATAAGGACATGATTTAGAGTTTTACAAAGGGGGCTACTTCGTCACAAATATGATGGATATCCCATCTGCCGTATTAAACTTCCATTATAGCCTATGGAACTTGTAATACAGAGCAGATTGTAGCTTGGGAAAATAACAGCAACCCTAAAAATAGTTGATGACAAACTTAGGCCTAGTGTGTGCAATAAGAAACTATTAAAACAAATATGTAGCGTGCAGACAGGGGAAGGGAACAGGGATAAGAAAACAGATAGCCAGAGAAGGTGAGGGTAACCAGCAAATGTATATGAAGAGTGGTATGGTGATGTTCAGGAGACACAGAGGCAGAATGGGTGGTTGTGCCATCTAAAAGTGATCCTGGGAAAAACACTCCATTGATTTTTTTTTTTTACAAAAATGACATTCACTTAGATTTATGTCAGATGTGGAAGGGAACATTTTCTTCCAAACAGGTTTCTGTAACTATGATTTTATTAACTAGCATGAACAACTCCTCCAACCAGTGCTTTCATCTGTTTGAACCACTCTTTAAGCAATCTATCATTCCCAAGAGCCTCTCCACTGCCTAGTCACAATAGCACTAGGATATTTTGCTCAACATATTCCCAAGTTCCTTATGCTTTCTGGTGCGCTTACAGTTTTCTCACAAAAAGGTCTTTGCAGAAATGAACATTCTTTGAGGGTTCAATGCACACTCATTCAACTTTCTTAAGTCCTCCCCACATTGTTACATATTCCTTCTGATATACACACACTCCCCTACAGATCCTGATGGCATCTACAAAGAGACATACCTTTCTCATCTGATTCTTTGCAAAACAGTTGAAATGACTGTCATGCACTTGGACAATTACAATTGAGTGTGCATTCAATTACAAAAATTGAACGATACAGAAAGAAATAGGTTTCATTATCAAGTGCTTTACATCACTCGTACTATTGATTACCTGACCCTAGAAGGATGACACAACATACACTTTTCTTCCACCATAGGCATTATGTTCCAGCTCCCATGATATTGTACATGTAAATGTTTAACTCCATTCATCATACTTCTCTTGAATTGTATTAAGCTTAACCAACAAACATGACACACATTATGCTGAACATGTGTGGGACATATACACAGGCTTTTTTGCATGATGTATTACAAAGCCTGACCCTTTTACATGAAGGATAGTAACGCTTGAATGAGATAACTGTGCCAATAGCTTCCTCCCTGCCTCCCTCTTCACACACATAAAGCCCTCCCCGTCACAAAAAAATTTAAACAGATAGGATCTTGACATTATTCTTGAGCAACATTTTCCAATTCAAGTGCAGTGTGAAACAGGTTTTGCCTAAATTCTAGTTGACTGGCCTGACAGTAACAGATATCCCTCAGCTGCAGTTGCAGTGACTTCAGCTCTACAAGGCTCTCCACATCACCCGCATTCAGTAGAGCAACAATCTGCTGATTGAACTCAACATACCCAACAAACCACTCACTGACAATTTCTATTTAGAACATTAGAATCTTTTCATTTTAAACACATTTGGTCAAAGCTTGCACACTAGATCATCAGCAATACATATGTTAATGGCATTTTTTTATCCCTTTCATACAACTTACATAAAAGTACTTGACAAAGTTGTTCCCTCTCATCTCTTTTATTTCTAATTGCCATTGAACCCTTATTATATTTTCTAGGAAATGACAAGAAATACTGTGGTATTATATTACAAGATGACATTTCAGCTTATGTTGATGATATTTTGCTGCATGTTGATAATCCTTCTACCTCTGTGCACATTGTTCGGAATATTATTAATTAGAATGCTTCTGTCTCTGGACATACACTAAATATTAAGAAAACTTTAAATATTTTATAGTATGCTAACGGGCACAAATTTTATATGGAATTCTAGTACTTTCAAATATCTTGTTTTGTTAACTCCATCAAAAACACAATTGAGATAAACTGCATTAATGTAATCATTAAGCTAAAGGAACAATTGGACAAATGGCCATCTCTTCATTTGAATTGGTGGGGTAGATGTGAAGCTGCTAAAATTGTCATTACTCCACCAATACTATGTACACTATCAATGCTACGGTAATAATTTGAATTCACAATTTAGCAAATGTATTTGAAACAACAAACCTTCTTGCAATGTTAGGCTGAAGCTATGTTTTCTTTTGTCATACTAGTGGATGGCACAATAAGTGCTGCGGTCCACAGGTGATATTAAATGTTTAATTTCATGGGTGCATTTCTAGACCATATACCATGGTCTCATAGAAAAGTTAGGGTTGCCAATCAGAAGTTATCCAACCTTGATAAGCTTTGGGGGCCAGAGAACATGCACTTTGACATGTTTAGCTGTGTTACAGTGCCAGAGTAAAAAGCACAAACAGCAGCATCAGTCAATGAAACAATGGGGGGTGATCAAGCTGAAGTGGATGGTAACTCATTCGCAAAGGGGAAGGGGTCCCCACGGGACCCCTTCCCCTTTGTGAATGCTCACAAAATTATTTTTTCAGAGCAGGCAGTGGTCCTATGGACCACTGCCTGCTCTGAAAAAAACCGAAACAAAAGGTTTCGGTATTTTTTTCTATTTGCAGCTCGTTTTCCTTTAAGGAAAACGGGCTGCAAAGAGAAAAAAAAAAACTGCTTTATTTAAAAGCAGTCACGGAGATGGTGGTCTGCTGTCTCCAGCAGGCCACCATCCCCGTGAGTGCCTAGACTCGCTATGGGGTCGCAAACTGCGACCCACCTCATAAATATTTATGAGGTGGGTCTTTGCGACCCCATAGCGAGTTGCAGAAGGTGTCTGAGACACCTTTCTGCATTCCAAATTGCGACTTGCAATTTGCGAGTCGCAGGGCCTCGCAAATTGCAAATCGCAATTTGGAATCTTTCTACAGATTTCTTGCAAAACCGGAGAAGTTAGTTGTAATATTAAATGGTATTAAATGTTACTAAGGATATAAAATTTGACTGAATGCAGACCTGCCAACTCACACTGTGCCACTGTGCATCCTACATAATCAGCTCTCTCCACACTGTCACCCAGTGAGGAGCCGATATCACACAGTGGTGGGTAAGGCATAATGGAAACCACTGCAAACAGTGGATTTCTGTCTCACCTTTAGAGGCTGCAAAAAGCTGATGTCCACTAAAGTGTGTGAAAACAACTTGGGATATCACCAGAAGCCTCAGCAGCCTTTTGATTTTGGCTTTTTTGGGATGGGGAGGTCAAAGGGGTCAGGGGATGGAAGCAAGCAGGCCTTTCCTGTAGTTCTCGGAAAAAATGTTCTTTTCAAATTGGTAGGGCTGTGACTGTAAGTGCATTGAGGCATACTCATTTTGAGCCTCAATTATGCTGCATCTGTGCCTTTCCTGAAAATAATTATTCACATTTATTTATTGGTGATTAAGTTGAGAATTCAAACCCATAATCTATTGAAAAATTTAATTCTGATGTTTTAAATGAGACATTTCGCTGCAAAAAATATACATACTTTCAGTTTTGGTAAAGTAAACATTGGTGATTTGTTAATGACTCACAAGACAATATCATGTTCATAATTCAGGTTTTGGTGTGTACGAGATACGTTTGTTGACTGAAATGTGCTTTTGAGTTATCTTTTAGGAAAACTTAGGAAAAAAAGAGTTATAATGAATCCAAAATGTTAGCACTAACCAGGTTTCACAATCAGCTTCACAATCAGCTTCTGTATAATACCACTCAATGGATAAAAGCAATTCTCTCTCACAAATTTCTCTGTGCGTAATCAGGGTTGGACAAATTGATTTAGTCCTTCGTTGGTTTGCTTCCATTTTGTTTTTGGCAAGATTCAATAAGACATTGCATGGAGAGGCTACAGTAATGCAGTACAATGTTTTTAAAATTGTTGGGCCTGAAAATAATGTAAGCTTCATATGCAATACCGAGTTAAGATTCTGCTTTGCTCTAATAATAACAAATTGATCATGGCCAATGCTGTATAGAAAATTGGAATAGATACTAATTAAAAAACGATTTTAAATCAGCCAACAGTAATTAAAGGTGCTCTGGTGGTGAACTATGTTCGTACTAGGAACACCAAGTAGGTTTATGGTGCAGAAAAAAAAAACAATTTAGGGAAGGTATTCTCTTCTAGCATTCACTGGAAATACAGTGAAATATTTACAGTCACCTCTCACATACTGGCACTTACTTTTTGTCAGTGAGTTATCTCATCAACCTTAGTTATAGAGAGAGCCACTTGTGACATTTTTCGGTTACTGTGCACCTGCGAAGTGTCCTAACGATTTTGTCAACATGCTCTGACAGTTCTCTGTGCAACTTCAAGTTATGATGCATGTGTGTGTATATAATAAGGATAATGAATGAGTTGTCTGATTCTTGATTTTCAGAGTAGCTTCTGAGATTTTTAAAGAGTAACTACCTTCTAGGTAGATTTGAAAAAAAATGTATCAGAAGTGTTTGACTTTATAAAAATACTGCAATATTTTCTTAGGTGGTTTACACAGTTTTTCCCTTTATCTGCAAATCAAGACGTACATGACTATAGAACTTCTAACAAATTTTGATTCAGAGTATGCCAATAGTCTCTAGCCGGCTCATTTACAAGAATTATGCACCGCCTTAGTTTTTTTTTTACACCAAGGCGGCGCAAAACAGTCCCTCACCCCATGCCATATTTACAAACTGGTGCAATTTCACCATTGCACCAGTTTGTAAAGCTTTGCACCACATTATACCTGTGCCAGGTATAATTTATGCAAGGGATGCATTCCCCCATTAAAAGCCAGACAGGAATGGTGCAGTGAAATCTATAAGATTTCACAGGGTCATGCTTGGCCATGCTGAGTCAGCATAGTGTCATTTTATTAACGCCTGCTCAGGGCAGACATTAAAGGTGAAGCTGTGCTGTTGGCTGTGGTGTCCCATTGCTGGACTAGCGTCAACATTTTGATGCTAGTCCAGCAATGCTAAGGTTTAGCGCCACAACAGCATCAGAATTTCTGACACTGTTGTGGACATTTTGCGCCATGGAGCACTGTATTGCAAATACAGTGCTCCCATGGCTTTGTTAGGGGGGCACAGGGCAGCCCAAGAAATCAAAATGCCCCAGTTTCTTGTAAATGAGCCTCTAGGTTTCTAGCGGCCTGTTTAACTAAATATTTTCCGACATATAAGAAGTATTTAAACTGAATATTGTACCATACAAATGGTGACATTTTGCTATGCACATTATGGCACTTTATCGCTAGGCAAAGAAGTGTGGTTCTTATTTATGTAATTTTTTGCTGTGGCAACAACAGCCTTTAGATGTCCTTCCTGTCTTAGGACAGCCTTAAACCTGTCTTTTCAGGATTCTGGCGGTATGAAGCCTGTATCGAGCCTGATAAAAACCTTAGCAAATCATCCCCCTTTTTCCTGATATAATACTATCTTAAGACGTCCTTAAAGCAGGAAAATCTTAGTAAATCATTGTGTTTTATATAAACAGTGACAATGTACACAAAATGTTTCTCATAAATGTGCGTACAGACAAATATTATACATAATTGTGATATATTAGCCAGGGTATTTTAATTGCAATCTGATGTTTTAATAGAAGATATACAAAACCACTGTATACTGAAAATAACTCAACCAATTAAGTATGGCATTTGTAAGCAAAGCTAATACAAACTCTGTGCACAATAGACGTAGAAGAAATACATTTTGCTATTAGCAAATCCTTCAATGGAGCTTCACACAGAATATGAGGCCCAGTAAATTACTCCCAAATGTAATTATTAGCTATTAGTGTTGAAGTTACAAGTGCACAAAAACATGCAATTGTAGTCTCGAAAATGTGTAGCACTGTCAAATAATATTTTCGAAGGGCTTCTGGTCAAATTAATTTGTGTGCATATCGCTCTAAATAGATTTAAGTTCACTAAGAAATGCCAGCCTTTCAGTTCTAGTGACCCCAAGCAAAAATTAACATTAGTTTCATAATCTCAAGGCTCTGTCACTTTCAAATGTGCTCAGAAATCAATTACATACTCTGTTCATGTAGTCGGCATGTGGGGAAAGTAGTACAGATCAAAATTTGAATAATAACAAAACATGCATGAGAAATGACTAAAACCAGTACCGTGAATATTTTTTTCCTTTTTTAGGCATGGCTTAAGTAGTATTTTATTGTTCTTCATGACAAACTCTTTAACTACTTAGGAAAAGGGGTGATGAGGGCTGAGATGGAAATGACAGTCTTTGCATAACTTTAAGATTATGCGTGTAGAATTGCATGCTACTAGTGGGCCTCCAGCACTGATTGTGCCAACCACCTAAGTAGCCCTTTAAAACATGCCTAAGATCTGTCATTACTGCCAGTGTGTGACACCCTTCGACCCTCAGACCCAAGTCTTCAGTACATCTCTGGACCATAGGAAGTCTCAGAAGGACTGCTATTCTGCTCTGTAGGACAGACTGCTACTTTGTTGCTGTGCTGCACTTCTACCTGCTACCCTGCTGCCTGAGTGAAAGGACTAGACCTGCATCTATAACCTGGGACCACCAGAGTGGCTCCAGGAGCTAGTTGGCTGTCCTCCTGATCAGTGCCTCAGGAACAGAAAAGGCTCCAACCACAATGAGCCCAGCACCTGGACTGTGTCTGCTGTGGGTCCCACTCCTAAATGGTGCCTCCACCATTCAGGACCCTTGGAAGTGGGCTCGAAGGTGCTCTGCCAGCCCACCTGCTGTCTTTTGAAGAGGAACCAACACATCACGAATCATCTCTTCACAGTCACTTTGGAACGACGGCAGTGCAAAACATCCCTGCCTCTGAACCTCAAATTATAGTCCTCAGAACCGCTGCTGCACGACGCATCCAGATGCAAGGTGATGTATTGCAAGCCCCTTGTCAATGGTATCCTAAATGACAATGTAAGACTCTGCATCGCAGGCTCCAGCTTCTTTGGAACTACTGGTGTGCAATGCCTATTTGACGCAGGACTGCTGCCTTGCTGCCTCCTGCCCTGCTGCCTGATTGAAAGGACAAAACCTGAATCTTGATCCCAGGATGATCACAGTGATTCCAATGGCTAGTTTCCTGGGCTCTTGATCAGAGCCTCAGGAACAGAAAATACTCCAACCACCTTGAACCCAGCATCTGGACTAAGGGCCCTATTACAAGTCTGGCGGTCTGACGACCGCCAGACATGTGGTGGAGGTCATACCGCTGAGGCTGTGGCAGTGCAGCAGCCACAACATGACCCTGGCTGTTGGACTGCCAAAAGGACACCGCCTCCGTCAGGATCTTTATCTAGACTGGATGACGGAGATCATGGTTATAATCAGCCATGGCAGTGCTGAAGTTAGAGCTGCTGTGCTGATTACCACATGTTCTCGACCAGCCTTTTCATGGCAGTTCAGCCACCATGGAAAGGCCGGTGGAGAACAAGTGCTGGGGCCACAGGAGGGCCCCTGCACTGCCCACAGCATTGTCATGTGCAGTGCAGGTCCCCCCTTCCCTAGAACCGTCAGAATGAGCACTGTCTGCTTAGCAGACATTCAGCAGTTGAAGGGTGCTAGGGGGCCCCTTGTGTGATGGCATTTGACTTGGCTCGATGTGGAGCAGAGTCCAATGCCGCTGCACATTTTCTACTGGGCTGACTGGCATAAACAATGGTTTCCACTGGTCAGCCAAGCGGAAAACTCGTGATGGGGACCGTTGGGAACCCACCAGCACCGTGGCGATCTCCTCATCGCCAGTTTGGTGATCAGGTCTTTCCAACCGCCAAACTCATAATCTGCCACTTAGCCTGCTGTGAGTCTAAGTGGCGCCACCCCAGTCTTAGATCCTTGGAAGCTGTGGTCCTGTGAGCTGAACCCAATTTCCGAAATATGGACTACAGCACTATTGTGCCTTCCTCTAGAATGAGAAAACAAACACGGTTCCAGAACCACCACTTTAGTCTGTAAAGGGATTAAAGAGGCCCGAGATGGCTTCATGATTATGCTGCCTCAGTGTTCGCTGCTCGCACATTTATTTGCAGCAGCTGCATGTTTAAGAGAAGAGCTTTGGGCACCGGCACACTTTTATTTCAAAATTGAGCACTGATTTGTAGAAATTTAAAGTGGACATAGTCTTACAGTGACCCACATCCACACGAAATTTCCATACTGGAAAACTAGCTGGCCCATTGACAAACACTGGGAAGTAATATTTAGAGGGTCATTCTGCCAAGACATTCAGAAGACCGCGGATGCCATTCTGGCTTTCCCGCTGGGCCAGCGGGCAACCGCCAAAAGAGCGCCCGCCGGCCCAGCGGGAAAGGCCCTGCAACAAGGAAGCCGGCTCCGAATGAAGCCGGTAGAGTTGCAGGGGTGCGACGGGTGCAGTTGCACCCGTTGCGATTTTCACTGTCTGCTAAGCAGACAGTGAAAATCTTTATGGGGCCCTGTTAGGGGGCCCCTGCACTGCCCATGCCCGTGGCATGGGCAGTGCAGGGGCCCCCAGGGGCCCCACGACACCCGTTCCCGCCATCCTGTTTCTGGCGGTGAAAACCGCCAGAAACAGGCTGGCGGGAAGGGGGTCGTAATCCCAATGGCGGCGCTGCAAGCAGCGCTGCCATGGAGGATTCCCCCAGCCGGGGGAAATCCGGTGGAAAGCCGCCGGACCCGGCTGGGTGACCGCGGCTTCACAGCCGCGGTCGGAATACTAAATGAAGCACCGCCAGCCTGTTGGCGGTGCATAGACCGCCAGGGTCAGAAGGAGGCCCTAAATAATAATTATTTTATTGAGGCTATGGACCAGCCAGAAAATAACTAAGGGCCAGATGTACAAAGCATTTTTCTGGTTGCAAACAGCCCATCTGGCCATTTGCCACCAAAAAATGTCTTTTCTAATGTACAACAGGCAAAAAGCGAATAGGTAACTTGTTACCAAATCACATTTTGCTTTTGCGATTCAGTATTTAGAAGGCACGTGTTTAGAGTGTCCCTTCCAAATACCAAATCAGTATGGTATGTATTACTGTTTTTCAATTCCGGTCGCCAAACAATAATACTTTAAAACTAGTTTCAAACTGGTGGTAACTCATTTGGAAAGGGGAAGTGCTCCTGTTTAAAAATGTAAATGATAACATTTCTTAAGAGCAGGCAGTTGTCATATGGACCACTGCCTACTCTTAAACATTTAAATTGCAATGTTTCATTTTTTCTTTTTAAACTTATCTCGGTTTTCTTCAAGAAAACAGGCTGCATTTAAAAAAAAAGATTGCTTTATTGAAAAGCAATCACAGACATGGTGGTCTTCCGAGCCCAGCAGGTCACCTTCCCTGTGATGGCTGCAATTCCTAACGGGTCACAATTTGTGACCTACCTCATTAATATGCATGAGGTAGGTCTATTAGCAACCACTAGGTATCATTAATGAAACTCAAAGAAGTTTCAAACACTAGAAGTTCCAAATTCCTTATTGCGATTTGGAGAGAATCACAACTGAGAAATCAATACTAGTAATGTTAGCGCATCTATTCTTAAACTACTGTTTTTAATATTTATTAAAATACAAATTTCATGGTAAAGTCAGATTTTAGATAAATATCAAGAAAAAGGGACTTTTAGAAAGTTATTTTTTCCAGCCTGAAGCTCCTGATGACTAATTTATTTAGCCCTTTAACTGTCATCTACCTAGTCAATAGCCTTGAAGATGTGCGAAAATGTCTCCAGAGCTGAGACAATTTGTTCCCTTTGCAAGAAGACTAATTAAGCTGTACCCAGGAACTTAATTTACTTCAAAAGGGTTTCCCTTATCACAAGTAGATGTGAGATGACACCTGAATGGGACATTTCCTTTGTCCTCCTAATCAGGCGGGCACCAAACCCAATGGTAGGAAAGCTGCCTCAGAAGCTACCACACAGGGGCCACACATTACCATGGCCAAAATAGGTGACTGTTTGGCCCTTGAAGAGGCATTGCAAGCTTATTATATGAATGATACCAAGATTTTATTTAAAAGTACTGGTTCACCTGTCTTCTTTGAGAACCCAGAATCATTAAGGAGATTTTCATACTAGGACTATTAGGATGAGAGTCAAAGAGAGGGAAGTTTAGTTAGGCAACCATGGTTACATATAAACCTTTGAAAACAGTGTCTGGCCTACAGCCTTACCTTAACATGATACAGAATGTGCAATATAAATTGTTATTAACCAGATTTAGGCTAAGCACAATCCATTATTTGAATGCTTTAATTAGGGAAAAAGTAACAGTAGGGAACTATCACTAAGTCAGTGTGATAATTTCTCAAAGCAAACTACTCTGCATCTTTCTTTTTTTACGATTGTTATGTAGCACATAGGAAATAATACATTTTGCTGCTGATAAAATCTTTAAAGTTTTTTCACTGTAGACTGGCCCTGCTATATCTCCAGTGTTGGAAATGGCCCTTTCTGCAGGATCATCCCTAGACTTTTTACCTTCCTCCACCTTGTTTTCTGACCTTGTTTTTGTTGGTTTTAGGACTCTGTGCACTTCACTACTGCTAGCCAGTGCTAAAGTTCTTGTGCTCTCTCCTTAAAATGTGGTAATATTGGCTTATCCACAATTGGCATGTTTAATTTACTTGTAAGTCCCTAGTAAAATGCACTATATGTGCATAGGGCCTGTAAACTAAATGCTACTAGTGGGCCTGCAGCACTAATTATGCCACCCACTACATTAGCCCTGTAAACATGTCTTAGGCCTGCCACTGCAGAGCTGGTGTGTGCAGTTTTAGACTGCCATTTTGACCTGGAAATTATCCCACTTGCCAGGCCCAAACCTTCCTTTTTATTTCATATAAGTCACCCCTAGTGTATGCCCTTGGTAGCCCCAAGGACAGGGTGCAGTGTATTTAAAAAGTTGGACTTGTACGTTTGAGTTTAACATGTCCTGGTAGTAACAAACTATTACATTTATTTTTCACTACTGCTTGGCCTATCTCTCCCAGAGGTTAACATTGGGGTTACCTTGAAGCAGCCTTTAAGTGTAACTTCTAATTGGGAAAATATAGAATTTTGGAGTTTGGTGTCTCTGGACTCACAATTTAAAATTACAATTTATGGTGAAGTCGGATTTCAAATTGTAAGTCTGAAAAATCCACTTTTTGAAAGTTGACATTTTCTTACTTTAAGCAATCTGTGCCTCGGCCTATCTCTGAATATACATCTGGGTTTGGTGACAGCTGAGCTTTGAATTTCCTTTTGAGAGTCACAGACTATGGGAGCTCAGGTGTGATCTAATGGTCTTTAATGGGCCATAAATTGGCTTGATGGGGGCCAAGCTTAGCACCTGAATAGGGCTCTGCCTCTCCCCATACAAAGGGGTTCATGATCTTCAAAGGCCTCTTTGAAGTCTCAACCACTTCAAAGGCACATTTGGGTATAATTCTGGACCCCAAACCCCACCAAATCAGAACTCTACTGGACCCAAGGACACTGCCAGGAGAGGGACTGCTATGCTACCAGGAGGGACTGCCACTCTGCAACTGCATTGTTGTGTTGACCTCCTGCTTGCTGTGTGCTGTGATGTAGGAGGGACTGCCACTTTTCTACTTGCTTTTCTGCTTTAGCCAGTTGCCTGCTGTTTCTTGTCTGGATTAAAGTGGATTGGAACTGTTCTTTACATTCTTGAACCCAAGTTTCTCCAAGGACTTGTTGGCTTGCCCCCTTTTCTCCAAAATCTCAAGGATATCCAAACCTTCCTGCATCTCTCCTGTTGTTGCTGGGCTCTGCCATCTGTGTGCCCTACCCTTGCTGAGGTGCCCCCTCCAGTCCTGGTTTTCAGACGTGGGGGTCTGCAGCTAATTTCTGCAAAAACAATGCATTGTGCCCTCGGGCAGATGCTTTGCTCCATCAAAGGTACTGTTTCAGTGGACGCTGCATGAGTTCTGTAGCAAGCTTACCCTTCATCACGGTAGTCCTGAATTTTGGATTTGCAACAGTCACCCGTGTCCTTCAAATAAGCTTTCTACCGCTATAGCCTTCTAACGACTCTTTTCACATTTAGGGCCACATTATGAACCTGGCAGTCACCAGACCGCCAGGGTCACGGTCGCACTGCAGCGGTCTGACTGTGACATTACGACTGAGGCAAAAGCATCATGGACGGACCGCCAGATGGCCAGTCGGCTGCCAGACGGCCTGGCGGTGCCGGTGGTCCCAATGCGCCAGCCCTGGGTATTATGACCCCTCTCTCTGCTGGTGTTTACATGGCAGTTTCACCGTCATGTAAATGCTGGCGTAAACGGGGTGCCTCTGCAGTGCCCATGCACTTGACATGGGCAGTGCAGGGGCCAACCAGGCCAGCCCGTCACGCAAAGCAGACAGTGATTTGCCCAATGGGTGCTGGTGCACCCGAGTCACAACAGCATTGCAGCCGGCTGTATTACAAGCCAGTGTCAATGTTGTTATGGGTTTTCTGCTGTGCCAGTGGGTGAAAACTGTGGTTCCGGCCTCTGGCCCAGCGGAAAACTCATATTAGGGCCAGAGGGAAGGACACTGCACTGGCGGTCTCCTAACCTGCGGGAGTTTGGCGGGCGGCCTTTTCAGCCCACCAAACTCCTAATGAGGTCCTTAATCCTTAAAAAAATTATATCTCAACTTCTACTGATTCAATTGTGGTCATTTTGACCTTCTTTTAACCTGAGAAATATTATCTATTTGTCCAACTTGGTGTTGAGTCTTTTTGTGGTGTCCTTCACTGTGTTTCTGTGATTAAGTGTTGCACAAATACTTTACACATTGCCTTCTAAGTTAATCCTACCTTCTCTGTGCCAAGCTATCAGAGGGTGAGCACAGGTTAATTTAGGCTGTGTATCTGACCTACCCTGACTAGGATTGTGGTCCCCACTTGGACAGGATTCATACCTCTGCTAACTAGAGACCTAATTTCTAACATCTAGCAACTTAATTCCTTTCTTGCATGCTTTTCAACTGGAAATTTGTTTGTGAAAGTTAAAAAAATTATAAAGAGGGGCATGGTATTTTAGATTGGACATTTCTATTGTTTTATGGTATTTCAGGATATACTATGATTTTAGGATGGAAAATGTATTAATTTGGTGGGCTTATTGTCTTTGAAATTTACTGAAGTATGTTTGATTGGTTGTAGGATAATTGTACATAGATTTGGCAAATGGGTAATAGGGATACTTTTATGTTATTTCTATGTGGATTTTAAAGTTTTATGAAATATGTTGTTGATGTGTGACTGATATGATTGAACAGGATTTATTTTTAATGTTATGTGGATCTTAAAGTTTTATGAAATGTGATGTTCATTTGTTACTTATACGCTAAGTTAGCTGAATAAAGTTTACTTCACTTAACTACCCTAACCACACCTCTGGATGTATCAAAAGACGGAGCAGCAAAACAAGGGTTTGCTACCTAGGCAGGTAGCATTAAGTACCAATGTTGATGCTTTATGACATAGTTTAATGCAATCATACATGAACAGGTAATACAGTGATCAAAATGATCTTTCTCAATATATCAAAGGTGCTCCAGTAAACAGTGCAGTGCATAGTGAAACAATTAAACAAACGGTGCAATTAAGTGATGTAGCAAATATGATTAAATAAAATGTAGAAGAGTACTCACTTAATTAAGTCCAATAGCTGACCCATTTTGGAGCCCACTACAATGCTGGTATCAATGAATGTGTGTCTTCATGTTATAACATTGATATTTCGGCCTCTTTACTGATCTAATTTTCTCAAGGGTCTTCATCATGACAAAAAGTAGCGCTTATAATAAGACAAGAATACAACAACTTTTCATGACATAGCTATGTAACAAATCTGTTGTCCTCTTTAAATCATCTGTATTGGTATCACACTAACCAAGAACGTTAAATGTTCTAGTTAAAGGATTGCATGAATCACCCCCTTTTCTTCTCCTAATGTGAGATTCTGTCTACAAAGTAACCAAACAATAACTTTCAGGAAAGGCCCCAGAAAGCCAGGTCACTTATCCCAGTGCCCTGGACCTCAAAGTGTGCAGAGAATGTTAAAAACCTTTCACCTTCATGTAACGTTACATGTGGAAATGTCTGCAAACCTTGAATTCCCATAATGTTTGCTTTCCTGTTAGGTTTTGTTTTACCTCGATGTAACAAGCAAATACAAACATCAGGAGGGTGTCCTTGGCCAGTGCAATTTATTTTATAGGGGGTTATTCTAACTTTGGAGGAGTGTTAATCCGTCCCAAAAGTGACGGTAAAGTGACGGATATACCACCAGCCGTATTACGAGTTCCATAGGATATAATGGACTCGTAATACGGCTGGTGGTAAATCCGTCACTTTTCCGTCACTTTTGGGACGGATTAACACCTCCTCCAAAGTTAGAATAACCCCCATAGTGTTTTAGAACATGGTTTTCAAACCAGTCACATAAGGTTGAGTCTATACTCCTGGAAAATTTGAGAATGGTGATGGGTTTGGCCGACACTATGTCGGGTTACTTTGTTTATTGTATATGTATCTCTGCATATGATAGCAATGAGATTTCTATTGATTCATGTAAACTGTCTTCATTCAGTGAATGATGTGTGCTCATGGCTTCAGTAAATTAAGCGTGCCCTATAATCTACATTTTACAATGCCAGTTCTATAAAAGTTTTCATCCCTGCAGGGTATGTTCAAAACCACAGTATGCAGACAAATATAAATTGAATCACAAAGGTTTTGGATACCGCAGTAAGTGTGGATATTTCTATGCACTGACATAAGGCAAAACCGCTTAAAAACCTTCATTGTTTTGCAGTGAACTAGTAGGCCTTTTAGACATGTGTACGTATAATCAAACAAACATTTTGCCACTGTCTGGTGTGAAGTAAATCAAAATTTTATTATGGACAAGAAGACTAATAATATTTTTGCAAACTCTTTCTTGCTCCTGCGAATATAATAAAGCATATGCAAATTAAGATAATACGAACTTAAGTATGTCACAAGATATGAAGTTCCCTAAATACTCTGTTCCTTCTTACATTTATTTTACCTTATTTTAGCAGACATTTTTACCTGTAGGTATAGTCGCAGGGTCTTGATCAAGCAAAGCATGAAACAGTCTAAGACACTCAGTGATGCACACTGTGCGATAAAACAAAACAAGCCAAATGCAGACAGGTGTCAACCGAGCGGACATAGGGAGAAAACCCACACAAAATCCAGGCAAACAACACAAAAACAGCAAAGATCCAGTGACTATAGACCAGCAGCGCCCACATACATACACCTCTTAGAATCCATTCCTGCACATAACACATACACGCATCTTGTCGTAATTAAGTATTGGTGTGCAGACAAGATGACTTTTACCTTCAAACGTCTGCACTGTCTATCAACAAGTGTCATTGAGATTGAAAGTGCACAGCAAATGCCTACGTGAAACAACATCCACAGAGAAGGAAAACAAATGATACAGGAGCAGAAGACAAGTTCTTTTGTGGACGCTTCAACTGCTTGTGTGAGGGCCAGATCAGACGTGACCATGCTTTTTATTCCCCACTATCTACCACAGTGTGTCTTTTTAGTGGTTGACCTACTTCTTGGGTTGCTGTATCTTCCCTTTAAATCCTTCCTGCCCGAAATGCAGTCTGCAGCGTATGGGGCTTGTGAGACAACCGTACTTCCCAGAGCCCATGAAAGACAGTACTATT
This sequence comes from Pleurodeles waltl, assembly GCF_031143425.1. Taxonomy (NCBI): domain Eukaryota; kingdom Metazoa; phylum Chordata; class Amphibia; order Caudata; family Salamandridae; genus Pleurodeles; species Pleurodeles waltl. Next base: position 144,241,148 of record NC_090448.1, read on the forward strand.
GTGGTCCTACTTCCAGTGATAAGAGCAAGGAAACTCTCTAGTTCGTACTACTTTTTGAGTTCTGGAGAAACTCATAGGTAACTATGTAAGAATGACCTGCATCTGTCAGCATGCCCTTTCTGAGCACATTTCCCACCTCCTGTGTTCAACAGCTTTATATCCTGGTGTTGTTGCCTAACTGCTCCATGCCTTAAAAGTCATTGTGCTCATCCGTGCTGTGGATGTCTATGTGATGTATTTTTGTTTGATGAGACTTGGTCTGGTAACTTGTTTTTGCAGTCTTCAACAATTTTTTCTTTAGCGTTGCAAATAATGTTACAAAGGCTGCATCTCAACAACCCCAAATGTCTAGTTGATTCTGTACAGTAGGGAAGTTGTAGTAGCTGAAGGAAAGTGTGAGATTTTTACTAGTATGCTGATGTATTAGTAAAAAACATACTTTAAGTTTTTTTGCTACATCAGTATGGATCTGAGTCATTCCTACTTCTTTGATCATATGAAAAGTAGGTTATCATCCAGAGGCAGTCTTTTTCTGAGGAGGATCTCAGTGCTTGTGCCAGGTGAGGAGAGGTTGATCTTCTTGATAAAAATGTATAGAAGTTTTAGGGAAGCAGAGATGTGTGGGACTTTCATATCATCAGCATTTGTTGGGAACAGTAGATGGTATCGGGACATAATCTGATGTGAAGTAAATATGGTATGGGTTAAAGAGATAATCTTTGCAGGAACCATGTCATGATAGATTTGACTTTTCTTGAGGATGGTATCTGGAATCTCATTGCCTTGCTGCAGTTTGATAACCATTATTGACTTTATTAGAGAACTATGCCAATTATTTCTGTCCATGTTTTTGTAATTCCGGCATGGGTTGGTTGTCTTCTGTACTATCTGTTGCTGATAAGTCAATCAAATGTTGCACAGTCCCTCTCTCCCAACTGGATACTGAATGGTCTGTATTTATGTTGTTGCATACTATGAATAATTCATGTAAGAATGGTACGTTGCCTACTATGATTTTACGAACAAAGAAGAAGTTTGATATGGTCCTGTAGAATCTGGTTTCAGTGGGTTGGCAGTTGGTTTCGTAAAATAAAGAGTGATAATTGTATAATGTCAGGAATAAGGCACTACCCCTTGTTGGAAGGAAGTGTTTATGATTTGCATTACCTCGTGGCTAAGCATGAGAAATGTGTCTTGTAGTAAAGAGACCAGGCGGAGTTTGACATCAGTATTTAAAACTTTCAGTTGGCCAGCTTTTTTGAGTGCCTTCTTGAGACTCAACACAGTACAAGAATTGATGTCATTGGTGGTATGCTTGACTTCTCCAGTAAACAAGCTTTAATCTTAAGTACCTAATGTTTTTAGGAAGGTCAATAGATTTTTCTAATATTTGAAGAAACAGGAGGATATTTTAACACCTATGGCTTTAATACATCTTTAAATACTTTGAAGCACCTCTTGATTTGATTTGTTGCTTGATTGTTTTTATTTGCAAAGTAAGATTTGTTCTCTGTGATTTATGATAGTCTCTTACATGGTTTTTAAAGAGCTCTTTTCATGTCTGAGTTATGTGTTTCTGTGCTTTCTAATTACCAGCTTAGCCTTATCATGTATCATATCATATTAGCCAAATCTAATTTAAATCACTTGTGGGCAGACTTTGCTACTATTTCTAATATTAAGTTGTAATACCTTAATTGGTTTGACATGGTGAAAAAGATGGAAATCATTTTGAATGATTACACTTTCATTTTAATGTCATAGTGATGGTAAACTGATTGTGAGTGGCACAAGAGTTATGTATAATCATTATGTTAGCTGTATGTCATGGACAGGATGCTGATAATGCCTTTCTTGATTGCTTGATAAAAGGATGACTCCTCCCTGTAGTCACAGTCTCATCCTGGATAGAATGATTGTAGGAGGCTGGACTGGCTTGTAGTGAGTACCAAGGGGTACTTGCACCTTGCACCAGGCCCAGTTATCCCTTATTAGTGTATAGGGTGTCTAGCAGCTTAGGCTGATAGATAATGGTAGCTTAGCAAAGCAGCTCAGGCTGAACTAGGAGACGTGTGAAGCTACTACAGTACCACTTAGTGTCATATGCACAATATCATAAGAAAACACAATACACAGTTATACTAAAAATAAAGGTACTTTATTTTTATGACAATATGCCAAAGTATCTTAGAGTGTACCCTCAGTGAGAGGATAGGAAATATACACAAGATATATATACACAATAGCAAAAATATGCAGTATAGTCTTAGAAAACAGTGCAAACAATGTATAGTTACAATAGTATGCAATGGGGAAACATAGGGATAGGGGCAACACAAACCATATACTCTAGAAGTGGAATGCGAACCACGAATGGACCCCAAACCTATGTGACCTTGTAGAGGGTCGCTGGGACTATTAGAAAATAGTGAGAGTTAGCAAAATAACCCTCCCCCAGACCCTGAAAAGTGAGTGCCAAGTGCACTAAAGTTCCCCTAAGGACAAAATAGTCGTGTTAGAGGGAGAATGCAAGGAAAACACAAATCAGCAATGCAACAACGATGGATTCCTGTCTGAGGGTACCTGTGGAACAAGGGGACCAAGTCCAAAAGTCACAAGCAGCTCGTAGCTGGGCAGATGCCCAAGAAATGCCAACGGTTGGTGCAACGAAGCTCTTACTAGGCTAAAGAGCTGTGAATACTGCAGGAACGACAAGGGCTAGAGACTTCCCCTTTAGAGGATGGATCCCCCACACCTTGGAGAGTCGTGCAGAAGTGTTTTCCCGCCGGATGGACGCCAACAAGCCTTGCTACACGCAAATCGTGCGTTTGGCGTTTTTGGACGCTGCTGGGGCCCAGGAGGGACCAGAAGGTCGCAAATTGGACCTGCAGAGAGAGGGGACGTCGAGCAAGACAAAGAGCCCTCACTGAAGCAGGTAGCACCCGGAGAAGTGCCAGAAACAGGCACTACAAGGATGCGTGAAACGGTGCTCGCCGAAGTTGCACAGAGGAGTCCCACGTCGCCGGAGACCAACTTAGAAAGTCGTGCAATGCAGGTTAGAGTGCCGTGGACCCAGGCTTGGCTGTGCACACAGGATTTCCGCCGGAAGTGCACAGGGGCCGGAGAAGCTTGCAAAGTCGCGGTTCCCAGCAATGCAGCCCAGCGAGGTGAGGCAAGGACTTACCTCCACCAAACTTGGGCTGAAGAGTCACTGGACTGTGGGAGTCACTTGGACGGTGTCGCTGGATTCGAGGGACCTCGCTCGTCGTGCTGAGAGGAGACCCAAGGGACCGGTCATGCAGCTTTTTTGGTGCCTGCGGTTGCAGGGGGAAGATTCCGTCGACCCACGGGAGATTTCTTCGGAGCTTCTGGTGCAGAGAGGAGGCAGACTACCCCCACAGCATGCACAAGCAGGAAAACAGTCGAGAAGGCGGCAGGATCAGCGTTACAGAGTTGCAGTAGTCGTCTTTGCTACTATGTTGCAGGTTTGCAGGCTTCCAGCGCGGTCAGCGGTCGATTCCTTATCAGAAGGTGAAGAGGGAGATGCAGAGGAACTCGGCTGAGCTCATGCATTCGTTATCTGAAGTTTCCCCAGAGACAGAGACCCTAAATAGCCAGAAAAGAGGGTTTGGCTACCTAGGAGAGAGGAAAGGCTACTAACACCTGAAGGAGCCTATCACAAGGAGTCTCTGACGTCACCTGGTGGCACTGGCCACTCAGAGCAGTCCAGTGTGCCAGCAGCACCTCTGTTTCCAAGATGGCAGAGGTCTGGAGCACACTGGAGGAGCTCTGGACACCTCCCAGGGGAGGTGCAGGTCAGGGGAGTGGTCACTCCCCTTTCCTTTGTCCAGTTTCACGCCAGAGCAGGGGCTAAGGGGTCCCTGAACCGGTGTAGACTGGCTTATGCAGAATTGGGCACATCTGTGCCCAACAAAGCATTTCCAGAGGCTGGGGGAGGCTACTCCTCCCCTGCCTTCACACCATTTTCCAAAGGGAGAGGGTGTCACACCCTCTCTCAGAGGAAGTTCTTTGTTCTGCCATCCTGGGCCAGGCCTGGCTGGACCCCAGGAGGGCAGCTGCCTGTCTGAGGGGTTGGCAGCAGCAGCAGCTGCAGAGAAACCCCAGGAAGGGCAGTATGGCAGTACCAGGGTCTGTGCTACAGACCACTGGGATCATGGAATTGTACCAACAATGCCAGGATGGCATAGAGGGGGCAATTCCATGATCATAGACATGTTACATGGCCATATTCGGAGTTACCATGGTGAAGCTACATATAGGTAGTGACCTATATGTAGTGCACGCGTGTAATGGTGTCCCCGCACTCACAAAGTTCAGTGAATTGGCTCTGAACAATGTGGGGGCACCTTGGCTAGTGCCAGGGTGCCCTCACACTAAGTAACTTTGCACCTAACCTTTACCAGGTAAAGGTTAGACATATAGGTGACTTATAAGTTACTTAAGTGCAGTGTAAAATGGCTGTGAAATAACGTGGACGTTATTTCACTCAGGCTGCAGTGGCAGGCCTGTGTAAGAATTGTCAGAGCTCCCTATGGGTGGCAAAAGAAATGCTGCAGCCCATAGGGATCTCCTGGAACCCCAATACCCTGGGTACCTCAGTACCATATACTAGGGAATTATAAGGGTGTTCCAGTAAGCCAATGTAAATTGGTAAAAATGGTCACTAGCCTGTCAGTGACAATTTGGAAAGAAATGAGAGAGCATAACCACTGAGGTTCTGATTAGCAGAGCCTCAGTGAGACAGTTAGTCACTACACAGGTAACACATTCAGGCACACTTATGAGCACTGGGGCCCTGGGTTACCAGGGTCCCAGTGACACATACAACTAAAACAACATATATACAGTGAAAAATGGGGGTAACATGCCAGGCAAGATGGTACTTTCCTACACAACCCCCCCCCAAACGAAGGACAATAAGACTAGCCATTACCTGATGAGTCTTCATTGTCTAAGTGGAAATATCTGGAGAGTCCATCTGCATTGGAGTGGCTACTCCCAGGTCTATGTTCCACTGTATAGTCCATTCCCTGTAGGGATATGGACCACCTCAACAATTTAGGATTTTCACCTTTCATTTGTTTTAGCCAAAGTAGAGGTTTGTGGTCTGTCTGAACAATGAAGTGAGTGCCAAACAGGTATGGCCTCAACTTCTTCAGAGCCCAGACCACAGCAAAGGCCTCCCTCTCAATGGCAGACCAACGCTTTTCTCTAGGGGTCAACCTTCTACTAATAAAAGCAACAGGTTGATCCTGGTCCTCAGAATTAAGTTGTGATAGGACTGCCCCTACTCCTAATTCAGATGCATCAGTTTGGACATAGAATTTTTTAGAGTAACAAGGGCTTTTCAGGACAGGTGCAGAGCACATGGCCTGCTTCAGCTCCTCAAAAGCTTTCTGACAGTTTGCTGTCCATAATACCTTTTTAGGCATTTTCTTGGATGTGAGGTCATTAAGAGGGGCTGCAATGGAGCCATAGTTCTTAATGAACCTCCTGTAATACCCAGTGAGGCCTAGGAAGGCTCTCACCTGAGTCTGAGTGGTAGGGGGAACCCAATCAATAATAGTTTGGATTTTCCCCTGAAGTGGTGCAATCTGTTCCCCACCAACAAGGTGTCCCAGATAAACCACCTTACCCTGCCCTATCTGGCACTTTGAAGCCTTGATAGTGAGGCCTGCCTTTTGCAGGGCCTCCAAAACTTTCCAAAGGTGGACCAGGTGATCATCCCAGCTGGAGCTAAAGACAGCTATATCATCCAAATATGCTGCACTGAAAGCCTCCAGCCCTTGCAGGACTGTGTTCACCAACCTCTGAAAAGTGGCAGGTGCATTTTTCAAACCAAAAGGCATTACAGTAAACTGGTAATGTCCTCCAATGGTAGAAAATGCAGTCTTAGGTTTAGCATCTTCTGACATTTTGATCTGCCAATACCCTGCAGTCAAATCAAAAGTGCTTAGATACTTGGCAGATGCCAGTGTATCTATGAGCTCATCTGCCCTGGGTATAGGGTGAGCATCAGTTTTGGTTACCAAGTTGAGACCTCTATAGTCTACACAAAACCGCATTTCTTTCTTTCCATCTTTAGAATTGGGTTTTGGTACCAGTACCACAGGAGAAGCCCATGGACTGTCAGAGTGCTCAACCACTCCTAGTTCTAACATTTTCTGAACTTCTTGCTTTATGCAGTCCCTGACATGGTCAGGCTGCCTATAGATCTTACTTTTGACAGGTAAACTGTCTCCAGTATCTATAGTGTGCTCACACCAAGAAGTGGTGCCTGGCACAATGGAGAAGAGTTCTGAAAATTGTCCTAGGAGATTTATGCAATTATCTTTCTGCTCAGCAGTAAGACAATCAGCCAACACTACACCTTCCACAAGAGCATCTTGCTCTGTGGAAGAGAAGAGATCAGGTAGAGGATCACTGTCTTCTTCCTGTCCCTCATCTGTTGCCATGAGCAGGGTGAGATCAGCCCTGTCATAGTAGGGTTTCAGGCGGTTGACATGGAGCACCCTAAGGGGACTCCTGGCAGTGCCTAAGTCAACCAAGTAGGTGACTTCACCCTTCTTTTCAACAATTGTGTGGGGTCCACTCCATTTATCTTGGAGTGCTCTTGGGGCCACAGACTCCAAGACCCACACTTTCTGCCCTGGTTGGTACTGAACCAAAACAGCCTTCTGATCATGCCATTGCTTCTGGAGCTCTTGGCTGGCCTGAAGGTTTTTACTGGCCTTTTTCATGTACTCAGCCATCCTTGATCTGAGGCCAAGTACATAATCCACAATATCCTGCTTAGGAGCTTTTAAAGGTTGTTCCCAACCCTCCTTTACAAGTGTGAGTGGACCCCTAACAGGGTGTCCAAAAAGAAGTTCAAAGGGGCTGAAGCCCACTCCTTTCTGGGGTACCTCCCTGTAGGCAAAAAGGAGGCATGGTAGAAGGATATCCCATCTCCTGCGGAGTTTTTCAGGGAGTCCCATAATCATGCCTTTGAGAGTTTTATTAAATCTCTCCACCAGTCCATTTGTTTGTGGATGATAGGGTGTTGTGAACTTGTAAGTTACACCACACTCCTTCCACATGGCCTTTAAGTATGCAGACATGAAATTGCTTCCCCTGTCTGATACTACTTCCTTTGGGAAGCCCACCCTGGAAAATATTCCCAGGAGGGCCTTTGCCACTGCAGGAGCTGTAGTGGTCCTTAAAGGAATAGCTTCAGGATATCTTGTGGCATGGTCCACTACCACTAAGATAAACCTATTGCCTGAAGCAGTAGGAGGGTCAAGGGGGCCAACTATGTCAACCCCTACCCTTTCAAAGGGAACCCCAACCACAGGCAGTGGGATAAGGGGTGCCTTTGGAGTGCCACCTGTCTTGCCACTGGCTTGACAGGTTTCACAGGACTTACAAAATTCTTTTGTGTCCTCAGACATCCTAGGCCAATGAAACAATGGTACCAATCTGTCCCAAGTTTTCATTTGACCCAGGTGCCCAGCTAAGGGAATGTCATGTGCCAGTGTTAGGAGGAACTTTCTGTACTCCTGAGGAATCACTAATCTCCTGGCAGCTCCAGGTTTAGGATCCCTATGCTCAGTGTACAAGAGGTTGTCCTCCCAGTAAACTCTGTGTGAGTCACTGACATCCACATTAGCCTGTTTGACAGCTTGCTGTCTGAGACCCTCTAATGTGGGACAGGTTTGCTGTGCCACACTCAGCTCCTCTCTGGCAGGCCCCCCTTCACCCAAAAGCTCAGCAGTGTCTGCTTCCAGCTCCTCTGGTGTAGGTTCTGCACAGGGAGGGAATTCTTCTTCCTCAGAAGTAGAATCCACTGTAGAGGGAGGGATAGTAGGAAGTGGTTTGCTTCTACTAGCCCTAGCTTTAGGGAGCACTTGGTCCATTGTTCCAGGATCCAAGCTTCCCTGTCCTTTTTGCTTTTTGGCCTGAGCCCTTGTCAAAGCAAAAATATGCCCTGGGATGCCCAGCATTGCTGCATGGGCCTCCAACTCCACATCTGACCAAGCTGATGTCTCCAAATCGTTCCCTAATAGACAGTCTACAGGTAAATCTGAAGCTACCACAACTTTCTTTGGACCAGATACCCCCCCCCAGTTGAGATTTACAACAGCCATGGGGTGGCTTTGTGTTATGTTGTGAGCATCGGTTACTTGGTACTGGTGTCCAAGTATGTGTTGTTCAGGGTGCACCAGTTTTTCAATCACCATTGTGACACTGGCACCTGTGTCCCTGTAGGCCTGGACCTCAACACCATTTATTAGGGTTAGTTGCTTGTACTTCTCCAAGTTATGGGGGCAAGCAACCAAAGTGGCTAAGTCAATAGCCCCTTCAGAGACTAAAGTAGCCTCTGTGGTCTCCCTAATTAGACCAACCCCAACTAAATTACCAAAAGTGAGCCCAGCTACTCCCTTGGATTGGCTATTAGTAGGTTTGCTCCCACCACCACTGCTATTAGTAGGGACACTAGGTGTAGCAGTAGGGGTTGTAGTGGTAGGAGCTGTGGTGCCTTTCTTTGGACAACTGGGATCTGTTGTCCAATGGCCTTTTATTATACATAAATAGCACCATGGTTTCTTTTCCTTGTTCTGATTAAAGGAGGATTTGGGCCCACCACCCCCACCAGAGTGTTTTTGTGGGCCTGATGAAGACTCATTTTTAGATTTGTCCCCACCCTTGTCAGAAGACTTACCATCCTTCTTTTTGTTGCCATCTTTGTCACCCCCTGTATGAACTTTTCTGTTCACCCTTGTTCTGACCCATTTGTCTGCCTTCTTTCCCAATTCTTGGGGAGAGGTCAGATCAGAGTCCACCAAGTACTGGTGCAACAAATCAGACACACAATTATTAAGAATATGCTCTCTCAGGATCAAGTTATACAGGCTGTCATAATCAGTAACTTTACTGCCATGTAACCACCCCTCCAAGGCCTTCACTGCCTGGTCAATGAAATCAACCCAGTCTTGTGAAGACTCCTTTTTGGTATCTCTGAACTTTATCCTGTACTGTTCAGTGGTTAAGCCATAACCATCCAGGAGTGCATTCTTAAGAACTTGGAAATTGTTAGCATCATTTTCTTTTACAGTAAGGAGCCTATCCCTACCTTTTCCAGTAAATGATAGCCATAGGATAGCAGCCCACTGCTTTTGAGGGACATCCTGTACAACACAGGCCCTCTCAAGTGCAGCAAACCACTTGCTAATGTCATCCCCCTCCTCCCTGGAATCATGCTCTTTTGCAGGATGACTATGGGGAATACTGCTGCTGCCACCATGGGTATCTAAACCCATCTTCTGTCTTTCCCTCTCTATTTCTAAAGACTGTCTATCCAAATCCAGCTGTTGCTTCTTGAGCTTCAGTCTGGTTTGCTCCACTCTCAATCTATTGAGCTCCCTTTCTAACAATCTGTCATCAGGGTGGGTGGGAGGGACATTTCTAGATACAGAGGTATGATGGGAATGAACAGAAGGAGACCTGTCCCTTACAGAGGGCACCCTAACAGCTTGGCTACCAGTATAATGTGAGAGCACATCATCAGTATGATGTGATTCAACCTCTGTACCAACTATGCTAGACTGTCTAGTAATGGGCAGGCTGAGAAGTTTCTTTCCTGAACCTTTTCCTGGGGGAGTCCCTGGATCAGATTGAGAACCATTAGCTACTTTTTCTACAGATTGGGCACTTATGGCCTTTTCCTGTACTCTAAGCATATTAATTAACAGTTCTAAAGAAGGATTCTTCCCTACACTCAAACCTCTCTCTATGCAGAGACTCCTTGCTCCTTTCCAGCTAAGGTGATCATATGCAAGTTTGGACAGTTCAACTTTTTGGCCTGTGCCAGACATTTTTTAGAGAGAGTTAAAGTGATAGACAAAGAGAAAAAAGTTTTCAGAACTTTTTGGAAAGACAGAAAAAACTTTTTTAACTTTTAAGAACTTTTTGAAAGTTTAGAAGTACTTTTCAGCACTTAGAAAAGAGTGAAAAGAGGAAATGCAAAACTTTTTGGCTATGTGTATATACACTGACCTTGTTTTGTATATTTTTCTCTTATGAAAAGTACAATGACAAGAGTGGTAAGTAGTCTCAAAGCACTTATCCCACCGCTGCACAACCAATGTAGGAGGCTGGACTGGCTTGTAGTGAGTACCAAGGGGTACTTGCACCTTGCACCAGGCCCAGTTATCCCTTATTAGTGTATAGGGTGTCTAGCAGCTTAGGCTGATAGATAATGGTAGCTTAGCAAAGCAGCTCAGGCTGAACTAGGAGACGTGTGAAGCTACTACAGTACCACTTAGTGTCATATGCACAATATCATAAGAAAACACAATACACAGTTATACTAAAAATAAAGGTACTTTATTTTTATGACAATATGCCAAAGTATCTTAGAGTGTACCCTCAGTGAGAGGATAGGAAATATACACAAGATATATATACACAATAGCAAAAATATGCAGTATAGTCTTAGAAAACAGTGCAAACAATGTATAGTTACAATAGTATGCAATGGGGAAACATAGGGATAGGGGCAACACAAACCATATACTCTAGAAGTGGAATGCGAACCACGAATGGACCCCAAACCTATGTGACCTTGTAGAGGGTCGCTGGGACTATTAGAAAATAGTGAGAGTTAGCAAAATAACCCTCCCCCAGACCCTGAAAAGTGAGTGCCAAGTGCACTAAAGTTCCCCTAAGGACAAAATAGTCGTGTTAGAGGGAGAATGCAAGGAAAACACAAATCAGCAATGCAACAACGATGGATTCCTGTCTGAGGGTACCTGTGGAACAAGGGGACCAAGTCCAAAAGTCACAAGCAGCTCGTAGCTGGGCAGATGCCCAAGAAATGCCAACGGTTGGTGCAACGAAGCTCTTACTAGGCTAAAGATCTGTGAATACTGCAGGAACGACAAGGGCTAGAGACTTCCCCTTTGGAGGATGGATCCCCCACGCCTTGGAGAGTCGTGCAGAAGTGTTTTCCCGCCGGATGGACGCCAACAAGCCTTGCTACACGCAAATCGTGCGTTTGGCGTTTTTGGACGCTGCTGGGGCCCAGGAGGGACCAGAAGGTCGCAAATTGGACCTGCAGAGAGAAGGGACGTCGAGCAAGACAAAGAGCCCTCACTGAAGCAGGTAGCACCCGGAAAAGTGCCAGAAACAGGCACTACGAGGATGCGTGAAACGGTGCTCGCCGAAGTTGCACAAAGGAGTCCCACGTCGCCGGAGACCAACTTAGAAAGTCGTGCAATGCAGGTTAGAGTGCCGTGGACCCAGGCTTGGCTGTGCACACAGGATTTCCGCCGGAAGTGCACAGGGGCCGGAGAAGCTTGCAAAGTCGCGGTTCCCAGCAATGCAGCCCAGCGAGGTGAGGCAAGGACTTACCTCCACCAAACTTGGGCTGAAGAGTCACTGGACTGTGGGAGTCACTTGGACGGTGTCGCTGGATTCGAGGGACCTCGCTCGTCGTGCTGAGAGGAGACCCAAGGGACCGGTCATGCAGCTTTTCTGGTGCCTGCGGTTGCAGGGGGAAGATTCCGTCGACCCACGGGAGATTTCTTCGGAGCTTCTGGTGCAGAGAGGAGGCAGACTACCCCCACAGCATACACAAGCAGGAAAACAGTCGAAAAGGCGGCAGGATCAGCGTTACAGAGTTGCAGTAGTCGTCTTTGCTACTATGTTGCAGGTTTGCAGGCTTCCAGCGCGGTCAGCGGTCGATTCCTTATCAGAAGGTGAAGAGGGAGATGCAGAGGAACTCGGCTGAGCTCATGCATTCGTTATCTGAAGTTTCCCCAGAGACAGAGACCCTAAATAGCCAGAAAAGAGGGTTTGGCTACCTAGGAGAGAGGAAAGGCTACTAACACCTGAAGGAGCCTATCACAAGGAGTCTCTGACGTCACCTGGTGGCACTGGCCACTCAGAGCAGTCCAGTGTGCCAGCAGCACCTCTGTTTCCAAGATGGCAGAGGTCTGGAGCACACTGGAGGAGCTCTGGACACCTCCCAGGGGAGGTGCAGGTCAGGGGAGTGGTCACTCCCCTTTCCTTTGTCCAGTTTCGCGCCAGAGCAGGGGCTAAGGGGTCCCTGAACCGGTGTAGACTGGCTTATGCAGAATTGGGCACATCTGTGCCCAACAAAGCATTTCCAGAGGCTGGGGGAGGCTACTCCTCCCCTGCCTTCACACCATTTTCCAAAGGGAGAGGGTGTCACACCCTCTCTCAGAGGAAGTTCTTTGTTCTGCCATCCTGGGCCAGGCCTGGCTGGACCACAGGAGGGCAGCTGCCTGTCTGAGGGGTTAGCAGCAGCAGCAGCTGCAGAGAAACCCCAGGAAGGGCAGTATGGCAGTACCAGGGTCTGTGCTACAGACCACTGGGATCATGGAATTGTACCAACAATGCCAGGATGGCATAGAGGGGGCAATTCCATGATCATAGACATGTTACATGGCCATATTCGGAGTTACCATGGTGAAGCTACATATAGGTAGTGACCTATATGTAGTGCACGCGTGTAATGGTGTCCCCGCACTCACAAAGTTCAGTGATTTGGCTCTGAACAATGTGGGGGCACCTTGGCTAGTGCCAGGGTGCCCTCACACTAAGTAACTTTGCACCTAACCTTTACCAGGTAAAGGTTAGACATATAGGTGACTTATAAGTTACTTAAGTGCAGTGTAAAATGGCTGTGAAATAACGTGGACGTTATTTCACTCAGGCTGCAGTGGCAGGCCTGTGTAAGAATTGTCAGAGCTCCCTATGGGTGGCAAAAGAAATGCTGCAGCCCATAGGGATCTCCTGGAACCCCAATACCCTGGGTACCTCAGTACCATATACTAGGGAATTATAAGGGTGTTCCAGTAAGCCAATGTAAATTGGTAAAAATGGTCACTAGCCTGTCAGTGACAATTTGGAAAGAAATGAGAGAGCATAACCACTGAGGTTCTGATTAGCAGAGCCTCAGTGAGACAGTTAGTCACTACACAGGTAACACATTCAGGCACACTTATGAGCACTGGGGCCCTGGGTTACCAGGGTCCCAGTGACACATACAACTAAAACAACATATATACAGTGAAAAATGGGGGTAACATGCCAGGCAAGATGGTACTTTCCTACAATGATACATCAGAAAGGTGTCAAGCACCTCTGTAAAAAGGTCAAGTCAGGAGGAAAAAAACACAAGTGTAAAACATTACCCCCCTGGGCAATTTGTAGCTTTTGCTTGATGATGACGATTCATACCAAAGTTATTAGCAAAGAACCATACTCCCCTTGACTTCAGGGAAGACAAAAGGCCCAGTCAAAAAATATCCAGAAGTAGAAATTCCAATTGCAAGAAGCAGAAATCAGGAACAAAAGAGTGAAAAAGGGCAAGGAATCAAATGAAAAATAAAACAAATTTGTTGTGATGCATCCATCAGTTAGGCATGTCTCCTTATACGATTCAAACAGAAAATGACATCTCTGACAAAAGCTAATTCATCTTGGATTTGAAATCTTTAGATAAGATCCTGTGATTAGACCACCATCTTGGAAGGGGTGTTATATTAGGTTTGTCCACATCCCTTTCCTAATATTCATGACCTTCATTTGGCAAATAAGAAGCCCAGCACATACTTCTACAGTCCTACTGCCACTTGTTATGCCTGATGATCCACTCAGCTCACCAAACACCTTTCCGGATGACCACAACAACAGAGACGCCAGTGCGATCCAGGCAGGAAGGATGCCCTGCAATGCAGGGAGCAGGCCCAGCAATTCACTGAGAGCAACCTCCAACAACATACTATTCAATAGCATGTGGAGCACTCCTTCTGAACGCCACACTCTGGTAAGCTCTCGGAACTGCTCTTGTTTTAGATGTGACACTTTATTGATGTTAAAGATAATAACCAGATCCAATGTGTATCCTGCTGTTTGTTGGTGTATGATTAATTGGATGTAGCTTAAGGACACGAGGTTTTACACCTCTTCAGTAACCTGCTTTTAATTGGTATAATCTAGTCAGAGCTTTTATTTTTTTTAAATCAAAACATCGGGTCATTGCACAGTCAGTTGTTTGTTTTGAAGTTCCAGATATCCTTTCTTTACCTCCTTTGACCCAGAACTCCCATCTGTGGTTCCATTTTCAGCAACTGAGAGCATATTTTCATTCGAAGTAATAGAGCTGGAAGAAGTGGAAGCAGAAGTATGTATTTAGCCCATGACCACTGATTATCTCATTTGGAACATATCCAGAATCAGATCTCTTCCTGTTGTTTTTTTTTTATCATTGTGAAGATATTGATGGTACGCAAGTTTACATACAGTCAGAGGCGCTAGTATTTCAGATTACCTATATATAAAGATATTTACTAACTCTCAAAGCTCCCGTTTCATATCTTTGTCAAAATAATGATACAAACTTTATAAGAGTCCTTTCAGAGGCGCAATGTAGTGGAGCTTGATGTCTGCATACTCATTTGTCTCAGGGAAATCCGTCTGGGTCTAGTCATCCACATGTTCCTGGTATCTCCGTGCTCAGCATTCTAATTATGAATTAGTTTATAATTCATGCTTTCCAAAAAACATACAGAGGCTGATGAAAGAGCCAATACTTTTATGCCATTTACAAATGTGTCCTGAAACCAAGGATATTTTCACTGTGGTTTGAGCTTTTCAGCACCATGTACGAACCTCTTCCTGACCTCTTTTCTGCAAATTCATGGATACAGTTCTCAATCTATCTACTTCAGCACCATATGCTAGTATATATATATATTTCAAATGGTTCTTTTTATTTCGCTATGTAGGTTTGATAGAGTAAAATGCCTGCATGTGCTCTTGTGGGATTTATGTATTATTGGCGTATATCATCTTACCCATAGAGTTGTGTTGCATATTCATGTGCATTTTAGGTAGTTTTATGTGGGATTTCTTTAAGAGTTTTGTTATCTTTCGAATTTCATTGTTCTTTCCGCTTAGAGAATTGTGGGTACTTAGGAGTTGGCTGCCTTGCTGATGGCAGATGCTGTGCTGTCTCCCCAATAATTCCTTTAAAACTCTTCATGGACTCACGGTATTTACTACAAATTTGTGGTGCCATTTTTGCTGTGGACCTTTGAAATTCTTTCATGCAGCATGAGATTTTACTTGGAGTGCAACTCAATTGGAAGAAGACTTGGTTATATTGCGTGTATGCTTTGACAGTGCTGGCAGCATAGGACACTCAGTGAATTTAGGAAATAATTTGGAGGAATACCTGGGTTTATACAGTGCGTCTACTAGCTGCATCTTTTGAATGCTGAGCGTGAGGCAGTTTGCTCTTCTGTCTGCCTCTCTGCATGTGTTTGGCATTCTGCGACGTGCAACAGCTCCGCACTCCAGTGCTCTGTGAAATCACATCAGCTTGGCAGCATGTTCCTCCTTCATCAGCGTCTGGACACCTGTCTTGACACCCAACCCTGTGTCGTCCACTTTTGAAGCCATCTTCTCTTCAGACTACGATATGAACTATGCATCTATGTCAGTAGTGCCATCTTGAATCTGGAGTCCACTTACTGGTACTGTCTCAGCGCTGACGCACACGGTTTGACTTCATGTGTGCCTCATCGCTGATGCGCATGGCTGGTGATGAGTATTTTTAATTATTATACACTTTGCAGCATCGAGAAAGTGTACTCCATCACGTCGATGCACACAGCATTCAGAGAATTTTCACAACAAATTTAAAGTTTTTGTGCACAGTAGGAGCTCATCTGTTCTCAATTTCATCAGTGCTGATGAGCACAGGAGACTATACATATTGCACAGTAGTATTTTGTGAGGGTCTCTAATGATTTAAAAAAGCATTTGTGTAAATCACATTACGTTTTGGCAAGTATAATTGAAACAATTTGGTACCAATTATTTACAAGCAATATTTTTTATGTTATGGTACATTTTGTATTTATAAACTCCAATTTAAACCACCTGAAAAGTTCTTGCAGAATAACGGAGATCCTCCTTTAACATGGACAAAGTGGAAGGAGGAGTTCCTCACCTACATGAAAGCTATTGATGGATACAGGGGCAAGGGTATTCTCATTCCATCAAACGTAAAGGTGGGGCACTAACAGTGAAGCAAAAACTGTGAGGGGTACCCATTAATGTGAGAGAACAGCTTAGGAATATTCTAAATTACATGTTGAGTGAAGGTATTATTTAAGAGGTAGAATCTTCCAACTGGGTATCTTCCATAGTTTTGGCTGGCAACGTGGATACAGCTTTGAGACCATGTGTTGATCTTAGAGCATTAAATGCTAACAAAGTAGTAGACTGCCACCTGCTACCAAAGTTTAATGAAGTCGTGACTATGTTAGTGGGGCATTGGTGTTTTCTACTCCGGGCTCGTGCTCAGCATATCATCAGATCCAACTAAGTGAGGACTCCAGGACCCTGACCTCTTTTGTCGCGTAGGCTCTCATTATCCTAATGAAACTACTGGATTTTTGGGCAGCAAGATCATTCACGGTGTGGGGGACTAAGTCTGACCGACGATGAAGGACCCTTGGTGCCAAAAATCCGGTTTTTGCTCCGGCTAACTAGCAGTGCCTCATCTCTCCAAAAGGGAAGAGACAATTTGGCAGCCGAGCACATGACATCTTAGTACTTCCCAGGGAAGTCGTGGTCACTCAGGTCACAACCAGTTCTCTCGTACACAGTACGGTCTCATATGTAAATGACAAAGGCAGTTTGAGTTTTAAAGATTGGTTTAATAAAACAACTGCATTTTAGATAACAAAGTGTGAGCTGCAACAACCAGAACTATACAACACAGTAGGATTGAAATAGTAACGAGGAGAGTGAAACATAAGAATAAGGCTATCATATTGCAACTGAATTATGTTCTCTCTAAGATATTTTGAGCACAGAATGTGAAGCTCTAAGCCTGCCTTTCAGGTTCCCCCCGGGAGGACATCAACCCTCATACCTGAGCAAAAGCCTGTGATCTGGATCAGCATCTGCAACAAGGCAGTCAGCATCTAGTTGCGGGTTCCTGGTCAGAATCTCCCTCTAACGTGTACTAGGGCTAGAAAGTGTTTTTATAACTAACACGCCGATGTTCTAAGAAATGTCCCTACGTAAGGATGTGTACTTTCTACGAACCCTAAAGACTAAACTTTTATCGACAATGTACCAGACTGTATCCTTGACTGAAGCACAGAGCGAGCAAGAATGTATTGTTTGCGAACACAGTGCTGAAGTAAGCTAAACAGTGTGACAGAATGAAATAAAAACAAGACCGTGAAACTGGTTATTGTAAAATAACAGTGCGAGGTTTAATAAAATGCATCTAGGGCAAAGTGCACAGAGGCCTAATATGTGAAACAAACGCGCATAAAGCTACATTAAAAATGGCTACACTACACTTTCATTACTCCTCAAGGCTTATACCAGAACAGGAGGATGCTGTTTGGCCTAGTGTCAGTGCATATTTTTTCCAGAGAGTAATGCTCCATATTTTTTAAGGGAATGGAAACTTTTGACAGGTGTTTCCAAGACGACATTTTGATTTTTTCCAAAAGTAAGCAAGAACACTTGGAGCACATAATGAAGGTATTTGCAATGCTAGGTAAGCAGGGATTGACATTAACAGAGAACAAATGCAAGCTATTTGAACAATCAGTGGAATATTTGATACATACTTTGTCTAAAGAATGAGTGGTACCTAAACAGTCATTGCTGGATGTCAATGTTAATGCCACTGCACCAGACAATAAAGAAAAGTTGCCTTCTTTTGTAGGTCTCTGCGAGTACTACAGTAAATTTACAAAGGATGTTGTGACCAAAATGGGGCCTCTGAGGGAATTACCTTGGAAAAATATAGAATTTAAGTGGTCTGAGAGACAAGAGCATGTGTTTGACTTGATGAAATTGGAAATTGTGGGAGCAAAACCTCTCTGTGTGAACAAGGAATGCATAATTAGTGTTGATGCCAGTCTTTATGGTGTAGGAAACGTGTTGTCACAGAAATGTAGAGGAGGGGAATGGAATGTGGCATTTGCATTGCGCATCCTTAATGATGCTGAGCGAAGGTATGCTGTGATAGAGAAGGAGTTGCTAACATGTGTGCGGGGTGTGGAATATTTCTGCAATTATGTTTGGGGGGTCTCGCTTTACCCTGAAAGCTGATCACAAGCCATTGGTTGCCGTTTTTCTCCTGGTGGGGGAAATGGTGCCACTGCACAGATTACAATGTTGATGTCTAGACTTCAAGAGTACAATTTCAAGGTGGAACATGTGCACTGAAAAGCTAATGATACTGCAGATTGTTTGTCGAGGCTCCCATGTGACAGTATGGAGGAAACTGAGGAGGCAAGAGATTTAGAGGTAGTAGACAGAATTGCTTATGTCATGTCCAGGGATTTTGAGGGTGTAGATGAGGAGCTGCGGATAGTTGCAGCAGAAGAGGGCCATTTGCTAAAAAGTGTGTTAGAATATGTGAAAGAAGGGTGGCTAGTAAGGTGGAAAATAGAAGCTGGTCTGTACCCTTATTGGAAAGTAGCTGAGGACCTTGAGGTGGAAGGAGAGATGTTGTTCAAAGATGGAAATTGCATACTACCTGTATGGTTACTTGATCATATTTTGTTGATAGTTCTTGAAGGACACCTGGGAATGTCATCCAGGAAGAGATTGATCAGAGCAACGTTTTGGTGGCTGAGTTTAGACAGACTGATGGACAGAGTTGTGTGAGTGTGACGTGTGTGCTAACAGTGAGAAAATGCTCAAAGTGGTGCCTGTCCCTTTTGGCTTGTTGAGTAACTGGAATTCCTATGGCAGAAAGGAGGTTCTGACATCTCTGATCCTTTCAATTTTCTACCCCATGAATGTAAGTATGTCATGGTTTTGGTGGATTACCACTTAAAATGGCCTGAGGTCAAATTTGTGTCCCAGGTGACCACAGTGTCTGGTATTGGGGTTTTTAAGGAGCTCTTTGGTAGGGAGGGCTATCTTGAAGGTCTCATCAAAGACAACAGTGTGCAATTAAAGTCACAGGAGATGGAAAGTTTTCTTAGGTATTGCAGCATTTGCCATGTTACCACCCTGTTGTATGAGCCTCAAGGTAACAGACAGGTGAAATGGCTCAACATTGTGTTGAAAGTTTCTGTGGGGCATGTAATTTTGGTGGAGACTGGAAGGACAAACTGAGGGAGACGTTTTGGTCATACCTCATCACTCCTCATACTGCCACAGAGGTTAGCCCATTCAAACTACTTAGCGGTTCAAGAGGATGCACTTGGAGAAGGATGAGGGTAAGGTGAAGGAAGCGGTAGCTTAGAGGGTGGAAGAGAAGCAAGGAAAGGCTAAGCATGCTTATGATGGTAAATGGAAGACTAAGACACCTGATTTTGTGGTAGAAGACTCAGGATACTCAAACCAGGGGTTTTTGTTCAAATGCGAGGTAAGGTTTAGCACAGCTATGAGAGTAGTCAAGGACAACAGGAACAGTGTGGTCACCCAGGATGGTAAAATAGGAATGTCAGGAGGGTGTCTAAGATGGAGTGAGGACGAGACCAGTTGACAGTGAGAGGGTGAAGGATCCATTGAAGAGTGTGGCTTCAGGGATCAAACAAAATAGTAGTGTCAGGAGGTATCAGTGGATTTACATAGATTGTGTGTAGGGTGTTGTGTGTCTGAGATTGTGTTTGTAATGTGTTGTGATTTGTCTCTGGTATGTGCCTTTTAGTAAGGGGATAGGTGTGTTCCATATTCATGTGCAATATAGGTAGTTTTATGTAGGATTCCTTTAAGAGTTTTGTTATCTTTCTAAGGTCATTGTTCTGTCAGTTTCATTGCTTGTGTTCTGGATCTAGAATAAATCTTTCAAAACTCTTCCTGAACTCACTGGATTTACTACAAACTGTTATATTGGAAGTCAATTGTAAAACAATAATTTCCATTTAGAATGTGAACAAATGCATTTAAGGCAAAAATAGTTGGTGCAGAGCTTCACCAGCACTCACAATTGTGCTCAACATCTGAAAAAAAATTTAGTGGAGAATATCATCCTTTTACTTGGCATATCAGAAAGGGGGTTCAACTGACCAGGACATAGCACATTTACATTATCATTCATATGATTTTTATTATGTTGTCACCTTTGTTCCTTTTTCAGATCTTGGAGGAACAACCCTTGCTCCAAGTTTTTAGGACACCCCATTACATAAACATGTAAGTCATGTCTGCAGCTACACAGAAAGTAGAAAAATACAGTTTATGCTTTTATTTGAATTTCTTCAAGGATTTTCTTCATTATGAGTGTGTAGATGTTCTCATAATACCACCAAACTTGCAGACAATGATCTTAGAAAAAAGAATGTTCATGCATTCAATGTTGTAGCAAAACCAATTCAAAATCATCATCACTGTCTTCTAATGAAGGCTTGCAGGAAGATTGTGTAAATATCAATTTGTCTGGAGGAGAAAATTTCAAGTGAATACATAGGAATGAATGTTGATGAAAAGAAGTTCTAGTTTAAACCATCAGAATGTGACTGGAATCATGTTTCTCGAACAAATCCCCAAAAATCCGATGTATTGATTTCTGACATTTAAAAAAATAGACATCAAATATTTTCACATTTTTCATTCTTGACTCATCAAAGTTTGAGACATCAGCCATGTTAAATCATCATTTGCAAACATTTCCTGGTAAAAACCTGGTAAAAAACTGTGTGGTCGTACTTTCCCCTGCAGATCCGCAAGACTGTAAAGAGTCTACAGGTAAACCTGAAACAGATCTTTTTCCATTTTTTTATGTGTAAAATATTTTCACATCAAAAGACAACTTCTGCAACAAGGCCTTACAAATACGAGTTCCCACACTTTTCCCATGCGTTTAGCACTAAAAACCTCTGGGTCATGGAGCTAAATATTATGAAGTTCACAAAAGAATAGAAAAATGGTGGCAAGCATTTGTAAATATGGATTGTTCTGACTTTTAGGTGTACATGCTCTTTGCATTGTCCTGTACCCCAACTCTCCTTTCTAACACTCACTTTTTCACCTTCAGGTGTCACTTAAATTCACTTATTTCACAACTTTTGTTTGGTAACAACTGAACCTATGGCTAACAAATTTACATTTTTCAAACACTTTTGTAGGCTTTACAAAGACAACAACTGTCAGAAATTGGGTTACAGGTTGACTGAGGGGTGACTCCTGGTCGGACAGTGGCTACAATCCTATCAGGATAAGTCACAAACACACCCTAAATTAATCTTTGACAAAAATCCATTAAGTAAAACTTGGGATAGAAATTTTTAAAGAATGAATTGTAGAAAAGTCCTTAGAAGCAAGATGACCCAACCAGAGCAATCTGCTTGTGCAACCCAAACACAAGTCAAAAGTTCAGGCTGACCATGCTGGAGCATGGGCCAGCTACAGGGAGCCTAAGGGGTTCGCAGAAACAAAGTACCTTAGATCCTGGTTGTGTTGATGCCAAAGATGTGGGAAGCAGGCTGAAATAATGTGTCGGTGTTGATCCCTACAGCAGAGGGCAAGCATCGATTTTTTAGATACAGTACCAAAGATCCATCGATTTTCTCCACACAGCAGCAGCGATGTGTTAGGTCCCAGATATGGCAGTTCTGAAGGCGATGTGTCAAGGTCGTTCTGCGCAGGAGAGGCGAAGCGCCAACTCCGATCCACACAATAAAGCTGATGAGCCAGTTCCGGGTGCAGACGTAGGCTGGTTGGAAGTCTTTTATGTCCCTGAGACTTCAATAAAAGGACCAGTCAGCATACACTTGAAGTCACTCATAAATTGTGAGTTTAAATTGTGATTCCAGAGTCACCAAACTCAAAAAAGTTGTCTCTTTTAAATTGTGAATTACACTTATAAGATGCAATACAGTAATTCCAATGTTAACCTATGTGTGAGATAGGCCTTGCAGTAGTAAAAAATGGACATGTAAAACCTAAAAGTACATGTGCAACTTTTTTTTAGATGCACTGTGCCCTGCTCTTTGGGTTGTCTAGGGCCTACCTTATGGGTGACTTAGTTGTATTAAAAGGAAAGATATGGGCCTGGCAAAAAATGTACTTTCCCAGGTCGACATAGCAGTTTAAAACAGCACAAACAGGGATAATTAAGTGGATGGCACAATCAGTGCTACAGGCCCACTAGTAGCATTTAAATGACAGGCATATGGCACATGTAGGGCACTCAACTAGGAACATATAAGTAACAAAATATGCCAATTGGGAATATGCCAATTGTACCATGTTTTAAAGAGATGCACATGCAGTTTAGTACTGTTTAGCAGTGGTAAAGTGCCCATGGTCCTAAGGCCAACAAAAACAAATTCAACCAAAAGGAGAGAAGGACGGCAAAAGTCTGGGGATGACCCCGCAGAAAGGACCATTTCCAAAAACAACGTTAACATTTTTTTAGAAAAAAATAGTTGGACAGTTTCAGTAGTCCTTTGCAGAAGTATCAAACTGCTAGGCAACTAGTCATCTTCAATGGCCTGTAAACAAAGTTTAGTTGGCACACCAAACTGAAGATAATGAAACTATACCTATGGATAGTATATCTTGACACACAGATAGGAAGCATGTAGCAATAATATGTAAGGTCAAGATGTTATCTGAGAGACTTCCGAATATGTAAGTTATAGCCAACCCCTTCTTCATTAAAATAAAAATAAAAACTATCCCAAGGCTTTGTCTGTGACAATAGATCTAACGTTATTTTTGTCAGAAGATAGGTATCAGTCGCTGTTCACAAAGGCTTTTAAAATATATTTGTATGCTGCAGTTTAGTTAACAATTGTTGGCATGAACGGAAGAATAAGAAAGGAAACCAAAGAGTTTGTCTTGTAATAGAAAAAGGATGAGTTATACATCTTTAGTGGTGATACATTTTAAATCCTAAATAAGGGATGCATTAACCATTAAGTGTGAAATAGGGAGTGAGATGAGTTTTTCTTTCTCGGCTGGTCGTTAATGGAGTGTTTACCAGTATTGCTGCTGAATTTGTTCTCTTGGCATCCCCCGATGTTCTGCTCTCAGCCTCGCATGGGAAAGTTTAAGGGACAGGCTCTCCTAACTCCCACCAAAGGATCTCCCAAGTCCTATGTTGCAGCCTGACAGTGCGACATGCAAGGCTGACCCAGTGGTATGATCCCACACTTACTTCTGGCTCCTCAGGCCCCCATAAATCATTCCATGCTACTGTCACTGCCACCTTTTACATTGTGGCTGTAGGAAGTTTTCAGTCTTTAATTATCTTTCATGAACGACCTCCCGGTTATGAGACATCACGGAGCACGAAATTGTCGAGGGTGGGTAGGAGTAATGTTATTGTACTTTGCTTGATTTGGGTGGAATTGCCAACATTCAGCTAAGTTCGTGAGCTCTGAAAATTCAGTAATAATCAAGCAATTTGTCGATCTTGAGTCAAACTTGATATCTGTATAAAGACATATCCACAGATTCTTATTTTTTAAGGAGGATCCAGATTGTGTTTAAGCAGTTATTTCTTCTTCTGCATGAAAGTTTGGGTAGGTAGTAGAACATTTTTGTGAAGGAAGGCCACAGTATTTTTCTAAAGCGAACTATTAAGTTTCAAACACTTTCATACTATCTATTAAGAAAATAAATTGAATGGAAATTAATTCAAATTTTATTCTAGTTGTTAAGTACAGACAGCTACTAGTCATGATTGGATATAGTCTGCAACTTGACTGAGATGAAATATGAATTATCTTTATGCAGTAAATTCATTCAATCAGTTGTATCCTGAAATGAGTTGAATATGATGACCTAAGAGCAAAAGCTTCTGTGCACCTGATAATACATGTTGAGCCAAGTAGCCCTTAAGGAACTGTTGTTAATGATGGAATTACAATGAACACCATAATGGTGTGTTTTTCGTAATGTATCCAGCCGAGGAAAAACTGTAGAGACAATGCATTTTAAAAATCCATTATCCCCACAGGAGTTTAGAACAGCCTGGCTTTTAAGTAGAGTATTTTATTTTTGATTGTTTCGAATGCCCTTTTAGGTCAGTACTAAAGTGCTTTAAACACATTTTGAAATGGGTTTATAGACCGTAGGAAAACTATAAGTCTGAAATAAAAATTCAGTAACACCAAAGAAGAATAAAGGGTTCAGTGTAAAGGTCTGCTTTTTCCAATAGTTACTGACGTTTGCGTAATCACAATACCAGTGTGTTAGACTTGGCATCCTTGCCGTGGTCGCCCCTAACTTTTTGCCTCTGTTTCTCAGGTTGTTGATGTGTGCTGAACTTTGTTTTTGCTGTTTTTGTTACTCTGGGCACTTTACCACTGCTATTCAGTGCTAAAGTGCAGGTGCTCCTAAATAAAATATGTATGTAATTGGTTTATCCATGATTGACATATTTGATTTACTGGTAAGTCCCTAGTACAGTGCACTAGAGGTGCCCAGGGCCAGTAAATCAAATGCTACTAGTGGGCCTGCAGCACTGGTTGTGCCTCCCACATTAGTAGTCTTGTAAACATGGCTCAGACCTGCCACTGCAGTGTCTGTGTGTGCAGTTTTAAACTGCCAATTCTACTTGGCAAGTGTACCCACTTGCCAGGCCTAAACCTTCCCTTTTCGTATATGTAAGACACCCCTAAGGTAGGCACTAGGTAGCCCCATGGACAGGGTGCAGTGCACGTTTAAGGTAGGACATATACTAATGTGTTTTATATGTCCTAACAGTGAAATACTACCAAATTCGGTTTTCACTGTTGCAAGGCCTATCCCTCTCATAGGTTAACATGGGGGCTGCCTTTAAATATGATTAAAGCATAGAGTCCCTTTGGGAGCGCATAGACTTGTGGAGTTTGGGGTCTCTGAGCTCACAATTTAAAAATACATCTTTTAGTAAAGTTGAGTTTGAGATTGTGTGTTTGAAAATGCCACTTTTAGAAAGTGGGTGTTTTCTTGCTTATACGATTCCGTGACCCTGCCTGTTTGTGGATTCCCTGTCTGGGTCAGTTTGACAGTTGGTCTGTTTGCACCTCTCTCTAGACAGTGACACAAAGGGAGCTGGGGTGTAGCCTGCATATCCTCATCAGCCATCTGTGCTAGGAGGGAGGGGTGGAGTGGTCACTCCTGAGGGCTGTGCCTGCCCTCACACAATGCAGTCTCCAACCCCCTGATGTGGGTCTGGGGCCTGGCCTGGGCAAGGAAGGATTTCACAAACAAGAGAGACTTTCCTTTGAAGTAAGCCTACTTCAAAGGCCAAAATAGGTATAAGAAGAGCACCCAAAACCACAGACTTTAGATCACTTCTGGACATCAAGAGGAACCTCCGCCTGGAAAAGAGCTGAGGAGAAGTGCTGCACTGCCTGTGACTATGCTTTGTGGAACTATCCTGCAGTTGCTGCTTCTGCCTGGTGAAAAGGGGACAAAGACTGGACTTTTTTGTACATTCCTGCTTGTGAAGAAATCTCCAAGGGCTTGTCCTGAGCTTGCCTCCTGTTGTTGAAATCTCAGGGCCACCAAAGACTTCCCCTGCCAGCACCTGGACTCTCTGCTGAGACTCCTGCCCTGCCAAGTGGGCTCTATCCAGTTCTTGGGGCCTTGACAGGTGAAGCTGGCAGACCAAGATTGAAAATCCACGCACAGACCACCGTGAGGGGAATATTCTGGCAAAACCTCCGAGACGCTGCAGAAGAAATGACGTGCCGCCGGCTTCGCGGCTGAAATCGACACTCAGTCTGCAGCATGGCTGGAAGATTGAAGAACGCGGCTGCAGAAGTGACACGCCACACCGCTAACGGAGGCTGGTAACATCGCAACGCACACTGTGCGGTTTTCCTGATACCGAGCAGCAGGACCTGAGTGCTTGCCCGGATCGACACATTGCTCTCCTGCAGAGAGGAAAAACGAAGCACACCTACCCGACCGGAGAAGGAGAAACGAAGCACGGTCTCGCTTGAGGGTGAGAAATCGATGCACCGCTAACCTTTTTCGATGCACACTCGACAGTGTGTGTTATTTTGACCCTACCCATGTACTTTTCAACACTACCACTCTTTTGCTTTTAAAATAATAACTTGACTTGTGTATGTTGGATTATTGTTGTTTGGTCTTGTTTTGTTTAGATAAATATTTCCTATTTTTCAAAACTTGTGTTGTGTCATTTTGAAGTGTTTTCACTGAGTTACTGTGTGTGTTGGAATAAATACTTTACATCTAGACTCTGAAGTTAAGCCTGCCTGCTTGTGCCAAGCTACCAAGGCGGTGAGCGGGTTTAGCTGACGGTGATTCTCCTTTACCCTGACTAGAGTGAGGGTCCTTGCTTGGACAGGGGTTAACCTGACTGCCAACCAAAAACCACATCCCTAACACAATGCATACTGTCTGGGGGGCAGAGACAATGGCATATTATAATGCCATCATATTTATGTTTGAGCTATCAATCCAAAAAGGTATGAAATAAAAATCTCATACAAATGTCACTCAATCAGTACGAATATTGATGATTTGATAATACCTCATACATTTTTAATAGTCCAAAATTCTTACACCGTCTGGTTTACATGCTGTGCTAAAAGTATATTTCATGATAATATCCATTTGGCTGAAGGTTCTTATGAAATAAGCACTGCAGTGGCCCTACGAAAGGCAATTCCTAAGTGGAAGTCCCTCAAAATGCAACAATAATAAAGAGTCTCTTTGAAACATGTCAATGGGTGATACAAATGTGACATGAGTTTTTTAACTGGGATGTGAATTTGAATAGTTATGTCAGAAATGGAAATTGCAGATCTATGTTAAATATATGGATCATGCCTCTGACTTCAGTCATTAAAGCAGCTACCTTGAGATAGGGTCCTGCGTAGGAATGCATGGGAAGAACCATTAACGTTGGAGCTTTGAAGCATACTTCTTTTGAGTATACATTAACAGGTTCCTTGATATGGCTAAAGAATAGACCCCAAAGGTGTATGTCCATGCCATACAGCAGAAGCAACAAAGCTCTCTTGCTTAGTATTGAAATTGACGGTAACAATGTAACCAAGATTCCACATTCCTTGACAATTCCTATTTTATTTATTCATAAGTATTATGGTGATGGTACCCCACTTCACCGACATGTTTCGACCCAGAGTGGTCTTATTCACTGAGCCATGGGCATCAGGGGTTTGACTATCCATGGGGCAAACTTCCTCAATGCGCAGCAGGAGGTTGGCCACCCACAAAGTGATTGGTGAAGAGTCTGGCCACAAGTCACGCCCTGTGGCTGTGTGCAGCAGGGAGTTGGCCACCAGTGGGGGTTAGCTGCCAGCACAGGTTTAAGCCAGGGCCTGAGCAGAGACCAGACCCTGTGGTCATGGTGAAGGGTTGGCTGCCCTTACGTTCAACCCCTCGCTGCACAAGGCCAAAAGGGAGGTAGCTGAATATGATCCAAAAAGCCCAGACACTTACTGAAGAAACAAAGGTTAACACGATGTTATAGTTAGGTGTTGAAATGTAATTACCTTAATGTTTATAAACAATAAAGGCACTGAAATTCACCAGTTATAGTTTATAGAGCTAGATTTAACTTGCGCCGCCTTGAACTTCTTATTACCTCTCATATTACATCACTCATGACATTTCAAATTGCATTTATTACATCACTTAGGAACGTATTTATACATATACAGTATAGAGTTACTGTGGGAACACATGTGGGTGCATAACAGAAATAGATGAAGTCCTCAAGGAAATTATGCTAAACATTATATGGTTCTGACAGATAATGCCAATTAGCATGCACAAACGACTCCCTTTTGGTGTTGGAAACATGTGACACTGAAAAAACAAACCACCCTTCACATGTTAGAAAAGTGGGCAAATTGGCATTGTCTGACTGATATTAACACATATCCATTTTCCGTTTTTCTTTGTTCTCATTAATAATTACAGGTAATTACTTATCCTGGCCCAGGTAGAACTCACCTAGTTCTTTTTTGTGTGTGTATCACATTGGGAATTCAACCAGCCCTTAAGAGATCCGGCAGCCCTGATGAATGCCAGAGACCAGTTAGGCTAATAAGAGGGCAAAAACATGATGGCCTAGGTGATGGTTTGAGTCACTATTCTCAGTAACTATCCCTATAGGTTTTAACCATACCTATGGTCCCAAATAAGTAACGGTGTTAGCCTGGGCACCATAAGGTATTTTTTTAGCTTTTGTGGATCCTGCCACTGTCCAGTAGTAACTAATTTAAGAACTCCCTCCTGTTTCATTCTGTTTCAACCTCCAAGAGGTCAAAGCCGTCCTTGTGGCACTGTCCTTCCATGGTGGGGAGAGGCTGATGATAATAAAGAATGACACAACAAGTGTGTGAGGCTTCTTCTCCCAAAAGGATTTTACCTTCTTTCACGTGACCTGACAGAATTGTTGAATACACCCCAAGTATGTGGTATTTACATACCCTTAAGTAAGGAATGCAGGATGAGTACGTTTGGATGCTACCACACCCTTTTGTGGTTATCTATAAATTAGCTGGAAGAACATCTTTAGACCCACTTCCAAGGGTTCAGGACTGGGGTGGAACCGCTTAGTAGGGTAAATGCCAGAGTCTAGATGCTGGGTTCAAGGTACCTGGGTCTTCTTTTGAAGTAGGAGAAGCTTCTAAAGGTTTCTTTTTGAAGTACCCATGCATCCTGCCTTCCCTGTCCTGGTTCCAGGCTTACTAGAGAGGGTATGCAGCCATTTGTGTGGAAGCAGGATACAGCCTATTCAAGTGTAAGTGGCTGAGCCCAACTCTGCCCTTCCATCCTGCCAATGATGGCCCATCCAGTCACAGCTAAGCTCTCTATTGTGTTTGCCAGGTTGACATATTAATTTAAAACTACACACACAGGCTGCAATGGCATGTTTAATATGCTACTCAAGTTGGTGGCACAATCAGGGCTGCAGGCCCAGTAGTAGCATTTAACTAACAGGCCCTGAGCACAGATAGTGCCACTTTACTAGAGGCTTTCATGTAAATTAATACTACCGATTGGGTATAAGCAAATTTTACAGTGTGTAGGGAGAGAGCACACACACTTGAGCACTGGTTAGCAGTGGCAAAATGATGGCAAAATTAAGTCAGCAACACTGGAGGGTTGAAGGCAAAATGTTAGGGTGAAAAACATCCCCCAACGATGCCAGGTTTAACAGTGACATTCCAAATAAACCTTAAATAATGAAAGGAGAAAGCTTAGAGTAGTTACCTAGGGGGTTATTACAACTTTGGAGGAGGTGTTAATCCGTCCCAAAAGTGACGATAAAGTGACGGATATACCACCAGCCGTATTACGAGTTCCATAGGATATAATGGACTTGTAATATGGCTGGTGGTATATCCGTCACTTTACCGTCACTTTTGGGACGGATTAACACCTCCTCCAAAGTTGTAATAACCCCCCTAGTGTCGGTCACCACTAGGTAGTTATAGCTACATCTGCTTTTCCATAGAAACAGCATTTTTCATTTGCTAATAACTTTGGGACTGTTTGATGAATCTTCACAAAAGCTTTTTTTTTTTATTTCATCCACTTCAGCTCCTTCCTGGAATGATTTGGGGTGATCCATCAAATGGGGGCCAAGAAAAAAGGAGGATACCAAAATGTAAAATCCCTATACATTTTCCATAGACTTCTTTAGGCAGGGCTGCAGCAAAAACTGAACATAACTGCACCAAATTTGGCAGGAAGCTAGATCTGGTTCGCAGATTATGCTTTATGTTGGTTAGTGTAAAACCGTTCAGTAGCTTTTGTGAAATTAAGGGTGAACAATTATAGTATATTTGGGCAGTTGGGTTCCCAATAGTTTCTGAGACTCTCACAAGTATGTCAATTTCAAAATAGAGCATTATGATTAGCCCAAAGATTTTTATTTCCCTTCGGCAATCGCTCTCCCATGGGAGTGAGACTCCTACTAGAGCAAGCACTCTGATTAGCTGGCAGCAACATGTGAAAATTTGCTGCAACCATTTCAAGACTCTGGGAATTAGTCCCAGGTCCTAAAGTTCTGTAAACAAAAAAAGTTATATGGGGCAATGGGGAAGACCCAGAGGGAGCCCCCCGGGGCCAAAAAAGAAAATAAATGGCAAAAATTGCTGTGATCCCGCAAGAGTGGCCGGGCCATTTTGATTTTATAAGTAGGGCTCCAAGTTTTATGTTATTTATGTTTTAACATTTCCATCTGTATTTATCCATATTTATTATTTGACCATTTTATTGCAATTTTCCAAATGTATTTTGTGGTTTAAGACTGAATGGAGTAGCAAAATGGTGCATTTCTATATTTATTTAACTGATAAGCATGTACTCATACATTGATATGCCTGTTGCGCTTTAACACATTAAGCAAAACACTACATCCACAGGTAAATATTAGCATTATACACAAATGTATGTTAACATATGCCTGTATTTTGGGAATCTCATCCTGTTTTTAACATCCCATGGAGTCTATCTTCTTAGAAGGTGGTCTGAAATTTGTGAAATACAGTGTGGGAGTCACTCACAAGAAGAACAATTGTCTGTATTTTTCCCGCATTTAACAATAAATACAAACAGGAAACAGATTGTTTTCAGCCTGTATTTATCTGTAAAAGTCAGTAACAATGAAAAACGGGGAGACTTATTTATAAGCCCTGAGGAGCCTACCCCTGGGGCCAAAAACAATTTTGAAGGAGAGGGTGGACGCAGGGCCCCCTATCAGTGCCTCAAGAGGCCCCAGAGAGCTCACCACATGGGCTGACATTCCTTTTTACAGGGAGGGAGGCCCACGCAGCCCCCATCCCGAGCCACTAATGTCCCGAGGAGCCCACCCCTGGGGCTGGCTCAATGGCTAAGTCCTGGGGTGCCCACCCTCAGGATTTAGCGTTTTCCTAGCCTGCAGCTGCACTGGCACAGGAAAACCTGTGTTTGCTGTTTCTTGGCAGGAGCCAATTGGGAGCAAACATCAGGTCTGCTCCAACTGGCAGGAGCTTCAAAAATGCTACCGCCTGCTGGGAGCAGACTTTAGATCTGTGTCCTTGCTCCTGGTGGTTGGGCCCAGGGAGGGGGGTCGCATACCCCACCCCCTGCAATATAATGCTGGGCCTCAGGGGAGGAAGTCCCTGTGGCTGAAATGTGCCTGAGGAAGAGGTGCGTGCCCCATTCCCCTTCAAAATGCAGCTGGGCCCTGGGAGGATGAGGCCTCCAAGGCTGAAATTGGCCACATGTCGCCTTCCCCCTTCAAAAGGCTGCCGAACTCTGGGGGATGGGGTTCCACTGGCCGAAGTCCACCTGAGGGTGGGGCATGTGCTTCCCTCCTCCTTCAAAATATGGTGTGACCCCAGGGATGGTGTTCACTGGTCTGAAATTGACGGGAGGGGGCAGTGTGCCCCTCTCCCCCTTCAAAGTGGCACCAGGCCCCAGAGCTAAAATCGGCCCACAGAGTGGGGCTTCATGTCTCTCTCTCCCCATAAAAACTACAGCAAACCCTGAGGAATGTGGTCCCCTGGGAGGAGGGCAACGTGCGCCCTTCAGATAAAAATTGCATTGGGACCTGGGGGATATCATCCTAGAGGCCAAAACCTGTCTGGGGATGGGGGTATGTGTGCTCCCTCCCCAAACAAGCACACCGGACCACAGGTGATGAGGTCCCTGGGGCCAAAATTGGCCAGTGGAGTGAATCCAGACAGCCCCCTCCCCTTTAATTAAATTTAAATAAAGGATGAGGTCCACAGAGCCAGGCCCTATGTCTATGCCCCACTGCACACGGCTGAAGACAGTGTGCAGTGTGGGGTTGGCTGTATGAGGGCACTGTTGCCTGCAGGGCCTGTCCACAGGCCAGGCCCTGCAGCCAAAGCCCCTGCTGCACGTGGCCAAAGGGAGTGTGCAGTGGGTGAGTTGCATTTCTGTATAATTTAATATTACTTTACTGTAAAAAAATAATAATAAAACACTGACAATCCAAAGTAACGTTAAAGTAACTTTGTATTTAGGTGTGACAGAAGGGTCTGTTTTTTTTTTTTAAACATTAGAAAGTCACTAAAATTGGATGAACTTGTCAGTGTCAACATTAATGTTTTGATCTAAAAAAATAGAAATTCACCAGTAATATTTAGCAGTGCTAACCATGCACTACTTATGACCTCACATAAGACATCACTCATGACATGTCCTATGACATCATTTATGCCATCACATATGACATCTCCAAAGACACAGCACAATTCTGGGATCAGACATAACCTGTAATCTTTCTTTCTATCTTCATAGAGGCACTTCACCTTTTGATATCTTTACCCTGCTGTCAGAGGTCTGCAGTATCTATAATTCCTGGTATTTAATGCACAACAAGTTGATTACGAACATGTGAAGTATTCTCAAATTAACTCCAAGGAATAACTGTGCCCAACGTTTGAGTTCCACTTCATCTAGTGGTGGTTACACACTCTAAGTCTGAAGTTTGCTCTTCTGACTTGTGCCCATGACTAAATATGTCATTCTATTAAATTTCCCAAGTACTGTGGTTATTTTCATGCTGTAATTGAAGAGCATGACATTGTAAGTTGGACGCAAACAACGGTGCTACCACTGTGATGGTTGTGGAGCTGATGGGACGACCGTTGGGGCCTTGCTCAGAACTTGACAGCTTGGTGTTCTGGGTGTGGCAGTTGCAACAGCAGCTCCCATCTTTGGCTATTGTAGCCTGGTACAGATGGGATGGATGGTGGTACAGCAGGAAGCATCCAAGCTGATCTGAATCTTGTGTCATTGATTCTTCTGCAGCTGTAGCCATTGGACTGATCTGTGTTCCCACTAGAATAGTTTCTGTCTTAGGTAGGGACAGCACCAGTATTTCAGTCACTAGGCCTAGCTCTTTTGATGCCTTGGCAGAAGTCTTGATGCAGTTCACAACCAGGACCCTTTGAGGAGACCGACTTATCCTTTCCACACACAGGTCTATCCTGGCTGTGCTCCCTTGCAATCTCTTTTATGCCTGAAATTGGCTGGGTTTCTCCTCCTTGACAGTCTCACCTCCTGAAAGGTGAGAAACACTATTTCCCTGTCTCAATGGGTAATACAGCTTCCGGGCTTTCGACTGATCCTCACCTCTTTCAGCACAAAGTGTAAACTTCAGATGATGTCCTTTTGCCTTTGGAAAAATATCTGTCATGCAGACATCAGCCCTGGTCAAACAGCTGTCCTTCAGAAACTCCTTCCTTGGCTGTGAAAACTCTGAACTGTAGCAAAGTGGGGTTGTATGGATCTCACTTTTATACCAATAGCCCACTCAGGTGGTGTGGATCCTTTGTCTAAGGTTTCAGAACCACTTTTGGTTGTTCTCATTCAAGTTCCACTTTCTGACATAGGTTTTAGGAAGATGAAGTCTCAAATAGTAGATAGCAATGACACTTATTCCAAGTGGGAGTATCCAAAACAAGGCCACATTGAAGTGTGAGATCTCTACAGCTATCTGCCATCAGACACCTTAACACATTAATCAGAGAAAGATAAAAGGGCAGGTCCTGTGAAAAAACCTCCTCACCAATAACAACAGAAACTGTAATCACACAACCTCATACCAACTATCCATCAAATGGCAGTCATGGAAAGAACTAACCAGCAGTCACACTAGTAGGCCCCAAAAACTCAGTACATAGCTATCACCGCTTTATAAGATTCACTTAGTGCATATACAGTAGTTCTAAGTCCACCTTGAGGTCGTGCTTAGTCAACATTTCAAGGTCACAGAAAAGCTTCTGTATATCACATCACCAGCGACAGACTGCAAGAAAGTGGATTAATATATGTTACGAGAATTCATCCACCTCAAGGCATAGTAACATTCTTCAAAATTAACCTCAAAAGTCACTAAATTAGCCTGAGTTCAAAACATGGCAGCTATGGCACACAACAAATAAGCTTAACTTAGGGCAATGTGTAAAGTGTTTATGCAATACCAAAATAGTAATAAACTGAAAACACCAAACAATTAATATCCCTTACCAAATTAGAAAAAGAGAATACATTTTATTTAAAAAAATAAAAAAATCCAATAAGGGGAATCAGAGATATGATTTTTTAAAGTTTTAGTTAAAAGTAGATCAGAAATGGACTACGCATCAATGTTAGCAGGTCATGGGTAGGCCCGGACATAGGTGCGATTTTAGGTCAACCATGAAAAGTATAGGGTGGATATAGTAAGCGGATCGATGCAGTAAAAGATTTTACCTTCTAACTTTTTTAATGTGCTCCAAATCTTCCAAGCCTGAAGCTTTGTCCGGGGAACTTGTATTGAAATCAGACACTTATCCAGAAAGTCCCACTGTTTGTCTGGATGTCTAGGAAGACTTAAATGTTTCTAAGTCCTAGCTTTTCAGAGATGTTGAAAAGTTTATGCTGAATACAGCTAAGGGTCTCAGGGCCTCAGGGACAGCACCTATCGGTCAAGACTCACCTCAGGAGAGGCAAACAACAAGATCCAGTCAAAGTCCAGTTGCAACTGGTCAACTGATCACTTCCGGAAAAAGGTCTCTTGCAGCTTGTAGTGTCACTGTAGCAAACAGGAGGTCAACAAACTGACCATTGGAGTCTACTTATTTGTTTTGGCTACAGGAATGAGCAGGTCCAACCCTTCATGATACAGGTTACAGCAAGTAGGGTCCAGTCCTCTTCTGCTTTTCTCCAGGTCCAGTATGTGTTCTGTGGATGGTTCTGGAAGATGCCACATTTAAGGGGTGGACTAGCCAGTAGGTTGGAGATGCTTCTGGCCTATCCCAAATCAATGAGGCAAATTTCCTTAGGAAACTTTTCCACTTTTGTAGCAGTTTCTATTTACCCTACTGTGAAAAACCCAACAGTATCCCTTACTCCTAAAATCCAAGACAGAGAAGCTTTACCTTCCCTGTACAGAGCCCCTATGTTCACCCAGAGTGCTGCCAGGGGAATGTACAGTTTATCCCCTGTGGCCACTGCAAACTGATTCTTAAGGTAGGTTTTTTTCTACTGGGTTAGGAGCCAGCCTGGCTAGTGTAGGCATAGGGAAAAAGAATTTCTCCTCCCAAGTCTTTTCTCATGCTAAACTATAAATCGCCAGCCCTCGCTTCTGCCGTTTTCAAGTCAATGAAGTTCCAGGAACCTCCCTGCTGTCCTTCCTGATACCGCACATGCCCAAAGCCCAGCACACTCTGTGACCAGGCCTAAGCCATTATCCCACTCTGGGAGCAGCTTTCACAAGTCATTAATGTCAAGGTCTTGCTGAGCAGCTGATGGCAGTGTAATGCAATAAGCATCCAGAACCTCAGGACCTTCACGCAGGGAAAAGCTAACTTTCTAATGGTTACTTTTCTTAAATATTTATTTAAAAAATCTGAATTGAGGTTTTAACAAATAAGAAAAAACAGAGTTCAAAAGGCCATTCTAGCCTTTTCCTCTCAAATATTACAGATTAATGATTATATTTTTTACTTTGACATTTTCCATCATCCAGTAAAAATACTTTTTTTGGCTAGTCACTGACAGACCATTCCAATATGAATTTTACAAATGTACCACTTTTAAAAATCAGGCACTGTATATTGTGGACAACAAGGTGTACTTAAGGATGGCTTAACTTATTAATGTTTAAAAACAGATTTTTAGACTACTGCTGACAGGTTATCTATGATAGCCCTGAAGCTTTATTTTAGAGGGCATTACTATAAATGGCACAATAGATGCTGCAGTTACATGAGGCATTTAACTTCCAGGCTCTGGGCGTATTTTCTACATCATATACTAGGGACTTGGAATCAAGTTAAATAAATCGAGCAAGGGTAAGTCAATTTTACAATGTTTTAGTGTTCCCAGCATAAATAATGGGCTGCAACTGCTGTTCCCAAATGTTCAGAATCCAGAAATTTAGAAAAATCTTGGGTGACCTTTTAGTAAAAGTATATATGCTACATGGAATTAGGCCTCTAACCACACAATAGATTAGGCGAAAATAAAAAGTCGGAATATCATTTTCACCAGTAATGGTACACACAGGTCATGGGTTAATGCAGTTTACCATGAACGGGACATTCCCAGCTAGAATGGTACATCAAATCCTTCTTCGAGGAAGGAAAAATAAATTAGGAATGTGTATCCTGCTTGCCCCATGAAAACAATCAGCCAGGTAAATACTGACTTCTCTGCAGAGATATTCCCATCTGACTCTGCACCAAGCATACATATACTGTGAACCTCCTGCATCTAAAATCTGTAGATATTTTGGTGCTTGGATTATCAGTTAAGTGTTTGTATTTATGCTGAGGGCTATGAACCATGGGGAATTGTGTTATTTTTTTCCTCTGGTACACCAGACATTTTGAGGGCTAAGGAAACATGATTCACAGTGAATCGCTTGTGTCAAGTCTCACAACAGGGTTTAACGAGTTATTGCACAAAGAATACTAGGTCAACAGTTCTGATGGAATATATTTAGGTCTACAACTCTGTAACAGGTTCCACTGTTGCCCCAATACCGAAATCTGTTATTTTCAGTCCCATATATGCCCGAAAAATAACATTTCAAATTATGTCTAACATAGTGAATGTGACCACAAAGTCTCGGGCAGAACTTTAATTCCCATATTGTGAGAATTTTCGTTCTGTTTGTTTAATCTCTTCTGTATCCCAGCAGGCTGCATTGGGACAGGTGACAAATAGCACTTTATAAAACCCTTTACCAAGTACATAAACATAGTTAATCATTAAGGTAAAAAAAGTCTACGATTTTTATAAAGACTTTGCTTATCTGTTAGTAAAAACTCTGTCCTTTGAACTATAAATTGATTTGAAGTACGTTTTTATTTCATTTGGGTAATCTTCTGCTCTAGCTTGAAGCCTTGCAGGATAGGCTGACATTTTTGCTTGTCATTCATGCATCTGGGTCAGTCATCTCACTAAACAAAGCAACACACCTCAACATTGTGCCTTTGTTTTTTATGACCAGATTAATTCATTCAACAAAATCCTTCCCTCAGTCCTAGACTTCTTCGGATAGAATAAGACTGCAGAGGGAAGTTTGCATCAGTGATTACTGAAATTCCACTGACAAGTCTAGGCATGCCTTTCCTACAGGAAGATTCGGGAAACGACAGATCTTTGGCACCAATACCACCAGGAGCTCCCTTTGAAGTCTGGGAGGGGAGGAACTACTTTTGCAGTGTCATTTGGGGGTCCACATAAGACTATGGGAGGGCTCTTGCAATAACAGCATGATTGTCACCATTTCCGGAAATTCACAGGATGCATCTTTGCATTAACAGAGATGCCAAACTTCTAGACCTCTTCCCCCTTATCTTTTGGACTCTATCTCCAGTTCAGTGGCACTGAATATCCGTCTCCCTTTGGAGACAGTAGAAGGTGAATTTGTCGGAAACGCGGCCTAGGAGGCACGGAGTAAGATGTGTTTCTGTAGTCTGCTTAGGACAGGCTGTCAGATGTGTCCTCCCTGACCTCTATGCGGAGAAAAGCCTAGCCCTGTCAAGTGGTTTATGAAATTGTAACCCCCCCCCCCCTCTTGAATCAGCAGTGCTCCAATGCTCCACAGGACCAGCCCTAGGGATAGCATGTCCGAGCGTGCAAAAGTATTGAAGTCCCATGGAGGGCCAGTGCCATGGGACTGATGTTGTGAGCACAACACACTCACATTTCTACTATTACCCCCAGGGAGAGCCAGTGACATGGCGGGGGCATTCTTTCTGAGAGACCTGAGACCTAAAACGCCTGTGCCCTTGTTTATTTTGCCTCCTCTTCCCATGCGCTTGTGTGGGGAAAGTGAGACTGTGCCAGAGGGCTGGCAGAAGGGAGTTGGGCTAGTCTCGAAGAAATCAATTGAGGTTGAAAATCACATCCCATCGGCACCAGAGAGATTTGCAGAGTTTGCATATATACCCTTTCACTGGACCAGGCAGACACAGGCACCACCAGGAGAGACCCTGTTATCTTTGGGAACCTGCTAGGAGAGCACAGACCTCCCTCTCTCCACAATGAACTGCAACAATTTTGGTGACTGGCACTGCAAATCTGCAAATGTTTCAAGCACACTCGGAGCTTGGGCAATTATTCAGAAGTTCTGGGCTGCATTAGCCAATGCTGTCAGCTCTGGAGGATGCTGGGCAACTGTTTTAATGAAGAAGAAACATTTTGACATTCCAATGTTCAAGCCTGTGATGTTTTAATCACATGTGCACTTTCAAATTTAAAATCACTGCAAATTTTGTTGGTGATTGAAAATACATATTTTGATTTCTTTTGAAATGTTTTAATTGTGAATTGCATTTCTTTTGCTATGCGGGGCATGCATTAATAGTAGTGTGTTTTCAGACATTAGGGCAAGCTGTTGTACAGATCATTACTCCAGTGAAGGTGGTCCAGGGTATATTTAGAGGACTGCTTGATCTTTGTGACCTGTCTTTAGTGTATACCCCTTGTAGGTTGTAAGGCCCTTTAGTTGGATCCGTTTTTGGTATTTTGATTCAACATTTTTTATATATTTGCTTTTTGTGCAAATTATTTCCTTTTATTTGTAATATAGTATTTTCCTTTTAATGCAAAAGGGTACTGACTGACTAGAAATGTATAATGTGTTGCATTGCTAAGTTTGAGTCTGTGGCCCGCAGTACTTCTGTTGAGTATGCTTGGATTTCTCTGCCTCACTACACTGAGAGTCAATGGCTAGACTGGGATATTTGGTTCCCATTTTGGTGGTTCGTAGGGTGGGGTCCGGGACACCAGAGGCAAAAAAAAACACCCAGTTGTTATAATCAGATATCAAGACCTACTGACTGTCCTTGAACCCTCCGATCTGGGTTTCTCACATTGATCTGCCTCAGTTCTCGTACTGGCTGAAACACTGACATGGCAAGAGCGACCCAGGCTGACCAAGCCTTTTGTTTAAATATGCCTTCCTGTTTCAGAATATTTCTGTGCCTTACCTTTTCTGTTATTAAAGCCCACAAGCACATCAGATCAATTTAATCTGTGCTACAAAATGTATGCAGCAATGTTCAGAAACTGATATAGTTTATGATTTGCATTAGGATCTAAATTGACTTTTACAAAAACACTTGCCATAAAGTAAATAGAATGCGCAAAAATGAGCACTTTATAGTAAACTAATTTTGAACAAAAATAGTTTGGCTATTACTCTGAAAAGGAAATTAAACTGACTTACATATTTGAAAGAGGACACCACTACCTTTATATTTCAGAACAAAAAGAAATGGAGGAAAATAAAATAAATCAAAATAAATGATTGCAAAAACGATTTATTTCTTACAACATATCCCCAAAAGCAAGACAAAACAAATGACCTGCCATACTTTACTGATATTTGGTATTAAGCACTGTGTCTCTTTTATTTGCTATTATTATTATTTCATAATAATGACACTCGTGATAGCAATGATAATATAGCATTGTAGCCTGCCAAAGTGGGCTATATCGGCCATTAAAGGCCCACTCCAGCATTAATGGCCCGAGCCGAAGACGAGGACGTCTAACAACGCTGCAGGACTTTAATGCAGGTATAGCCCAGCTACGAAGGGCTATAAGACTATTAGAATATTCCGCCACTAAAGGGCAGAATGTTCTAATAATTAAAACAAAGGCCTCACAAGCCAGAGGGGACTTTGAAATCCCCTTGGTGCTGTGAGGCCTTTGTTCACAGCAACTGCTGTGAGCACAAGCATTGGAATGTTGGATCTCTGGGCTTCCACCGGCCATTAGAAACCTGGAGCTACTGCACTATTTTCAAAGGAGCTCCCTACATTCCATTGTTCTAATAAGGAGAATAATAACACAAAAACACCACTACTACTGATTATAATACATAACATAATAGAACAGTCGCTATGAATGACAGGGATATTTTCACTGAGGAGGTCTGAGTGATATCAAATAGATAATTGGAACAAAGCTGGAGTTGTCATGAGAAATGAGAAACATCCCCATTATTCACTTATTACACATCTATAACTTTATGTTTTATATCAACTGCCTGTGTATTTAACATGTAAGCAGGGCAGAGGAGTAGTGGAGGAGAGTTAAATAACATGTAAATACAATGATAAAAAATAAACTGTCCATCTTCCACCCACTCCAACCACCGTTGACCTATGCCTTCTTGAAATTAAAAATAAATACTTTGCCTCCTGTCACCTACCCATACCACTCTCTGAAAAAATCCTCTCCCAACAAACTTTAAATATTAAAAGGAAATACCTTGTCTCCTGTAAATCACCCACGCAACCCTCTGCCTATACCCACCCACCTAAACTGGAAAAAGTACCAGGCTACCATCTTTGCCATCCCATCCGTTTCTAGCCCAAAGCCATGTACTTCGCTCGCATATTGAGAGTGACACATTAAGAGTGCAGAGCTGACAGTCTGCTGACAGCAGCTCTGTGAGAGCCGCTTGTCAGTGCAGGTTGATTTCTCCTCTCAGTCTAGTCTGTAGATATCTGTTCTGTCAAGGTAAAAAGCAGTTGGTGCACAACAGTACCACCAGCACTTCCCAGTTCCTTCGAGGCCGTGAGAAATCAGAGAGGAAAGAAAAGATGAGTGAGGTCACCAAACACCATTCCACAGCTACATTCAAGCCTCTTGAGACCCCCACAAGGCAGATGAACAAAGTGATGTTGCAATCGTGATTAACCAGTTTGATCAACAACTGTTGTAATATCACTGCAGTGAATTACTGGATTCCAATCCAATTGATCACAATAAAGTTTCTCATGAATGCCATATACAATAATAATACTAGCAATCATAATACTACTACTTCTATTACTTCTGCTACTAATAATAATATGAAATAATAATAATAATAATAATAATAATAATAAGAAGAAGAAGAAGAAGAAGAAGAAGAAGAAGAAGAAGAAGAAAGAAGAAAGCAACAACACAAATTTGAAATGTATATACAATACAAAAAATATGAATAGATAGGAGGATGAGAGTAATAAAACTAATTGCAAAATGTATGTTTTTGACCACAAAGCAGAACACAGTCTGAATAAAAAATAATCATTTAAGGTGATCAATCACAATAAAGGTTTTCCTACTCTTCTGATGTTAAATGATTCATTATAGACATAAACAGACAATAAATAAAAACATTAGAGGTGTGATGGGAAAAATAACACAGACATGCCAGCCATAGTACATCTCCACAGACTGATGCACATTCAACCAAATGTAAGGGACTCATTCATTGTACCTACCATGATAAGGAACTTTGGCACTTTTGAGGATTTCATGCAAATAATCTTATTATCTACTTATATGTGTGTATGTGGTATTTTTATAGTGGAATCCAGTCAAAAAGAAGTGGAGAGCTTTTAAAGGTCAAAGACAAGTGTAAAGTTAATTAGTGATAGGAGATGTAGCTGGTTGGTGGTGGGTTACTGCAATGCGATATAGGGTTCTTGAAAGAGGTGTGTCTTCAAATCTTTCCTAACCTGGAGTAGTATTAAGGTGGTACTGATGGATACTGGGATGTTGTTCCAAATATATATTATGTGTTTAAGTGTAGTCTATAGTATGCAAAGTGCAATCGCTGTATTACAAAATGGCAGAATTATGTTTCAGCAAACACATAATAAAATAGGAAGTACCTTTTCATAATA
Organism: Pleurodeles waltl; assembly: GCF_031143425.1. NCBI lineage: Eukaryota > Metazoa > Chordata > Amphibia > Caudata > Salamandridae > Pleurodeles > Pleurodeles waltl. The sequence goes on from NC_090448.1 coordinate 144,282,814, forward strand.
AGTAAACAATAACCAAATATTCCCAAGTGTATATCGCAACAAATATAATTTTGGGGGTTACTTCATATTTTTATAAAGGGGTGGCAAGCTAACACCTAAACACAAGCAGACTAGACTATGGCAATGCACTTTATGCAGAAATATTCACCCATACAATCAACTGACTCCGGGCCATCCACAACATTGCAGCAAGACTCATCCTCCACTTCCTTTGACACTGCTGCATGTCTGAGAGCTCCACTGGCTCTTCATACATAAATGGTACCAATTGAATCTCCTTACACACCGATATAAGGCACTGCACAACATAGGATCAGCATTTGTTAACAACCACCTCCTCTTCCACCAGCACACCAGACACCTGTGCTCAGCCTCACTCTCATTCGCAGAAGCACTCCTGTGTCCTGAAAAAACACAACAGGAGGTCCTACAATGTACCAAAAATCTTGAATGACCTCCCTCTACACATCAGGGCCTCTTCTTTGCTTCTTGAATTCCACAATAAGCTGAAGACCTTGCTCCTCAACTAATGAGAGTGCATGTGCTTACCAGCTCTCTTCTTCATGTGCTTTCCCCCCTCCAAATGTGTTGCTCTCTCTCTTGTGTGCTGCTTTCTCCCTCTCATGTTTTACTCTCCCACAAAATTCCCCAGATTCGATGTTGCTTTCTCCCTAGTGTGCTGCATTTTCCCTACACCCACAGTCCCACACCTATTTGCCTGCTCTAGCGCCTGGATACCATACCAGGTGATTAGCACGCTATAAACATTTACATAGCATAACGTATATAAACCTTAAAATCTATGTATCTGTAAATAACTTTACTGCATGTACACACTTTTTCACATAAATATGGAGCCAGATAAGACAGAACATGGTAAAGACAGTTTTTCCAGTCCCTTAAAAGACGAATGTCCATATTTCCAGAACATATATGAATGCAGAATAATACAAATTGTTGCTTCTAGAGAGGAGCCACACTGCAGTGATTCCTTGGAGCGTTATTGCCAGCTTCGCAAAGACAGCAGTAAGTGGCACTCTGTCGCATGCACATCGGCTTTAATGGAAAGAGAAGCAACAAAGGGAAGAGCTGGACCGTTCCGAACCTGCTCGGATAATCGCACATTTAGGGCGCTCCTACAGTTTTACCCCCGACCATTCTTCTAATTGATTAGGTGAGGCTATCCATATCTTTCTTGACAGCAGAATAAGGCACAGCTGAAAGTGGTACATGTCAACGATGCCTCTTATGGACTGTCTCTTTATTTCTCTGCAACCCTGCGACACAAGTTAGTAGTTGCCCTTTTGCTCCTTCCCAAATACAAAAATCGTTTTTTGTTTACAGTTATATATTGTCTTACATGATGGTAACCTGTCGTTTGTTTTTGGGGACTGTTGACTTATTTTCGGTCATTTCGCCGATTTTTTTTTTTTTTTACTTTTAATTTCTATTCGAATGTTGTGTCAGTAATTTCCTTAAAAATAATTTACTTAAAAGAATTAAGTTTCAAAATTAAGGGTACAAACGACAAGAAAGGTAAACTCATTCTATTTTATACATTAATTGAGACATAACATTGCAAAATGGGATACAATGGATTAAGTAGGAAAGCCATTTTATATACCACAAAATATATCAAACGCTAAAGCAATGTTGAACTATTAATCACTTGAAAGAGCATAATTCATGTTTGCTATACAACAAATAGCTTGTAATGAAAGCATTGGCAAAGCCAATACTTCTGGCTTACATTTTGAGTCTGGACTATAATATTAAAAACATGGTGCAGTGAAAATGAAAACAAATAAAAAAGGTGCTTTTGTTTACAAAGCATTTACGAAATGAATAATTTAAAGTCTGAACGTTCGGTGTACTTTAAAGATGTAAAATGGATCACAATCATTGAAATGCACGCACTTCAAAGGAGATGCGGGTCGATGTACACATAGCTATAGCAGTATGAAGAGAGTGGGTAATGTGCCTCGTGATAGATTCAAAATCCACTCTATTTACATGTTAAAGAGCTAGTAGCAAGCAATATCTATTGCAGTTTCTGTACAATCAAGCCAGATTTAAATGTCCTGAATGAAAGAAAAAAGAAGATGCTTTCTTGGTACAGATGTGGGATTTGCATTTTTTTCGAAAGCATAGTGCTAATAGGGAAGCAGTAGCATGTCATTATTCTAGGAGGAAGTATAGTGATCTGACAACAGTATTTTGCTGCTCTGCATCACAGGGAAAGGGCAGTAATGTGCCGCATTTATCCCAATAGGGTGCTTTCCCGTCCTTCCCCCGGTGCTGGCACGCAATAGGCTGCCTAGCACCAAAGCAGGCACCCTTGCACGATTGTGTAAGGGTGCCTCCATTGCATGTAGGATTGTTTTTTGTGCAGGAAGGGGTACCTTCCTGCACAAAAACAATCACTTTAGGTTTTCACACTGAGAGGAATTGTGGTTTCTGCTTGAGCAGGGTTTCATCCCGCTCAGCCAGTAACCCAATTTCCTACAACTGACTTGTATCATTCCACTTTTCACTTTCAGGGTATTAATTTTTCAATTTCTTTTTCACTAAACACTCTATTGTGCATGAGTTTTTCAGCACTCTCTTTCATGTGCGTCTTCCTTTCCAAATGTGTTGCTCTCTCCCTGGTGTGCTGCTATCTCCCTCTTGGGTTTTTCTCTCCCACAAAATTCCCCAGATTCCATGCTGCCTTCTACCTAGTGTGGTTCTTGTCCCTTTCTTTATAACTTTCTCCTCCCCACCTGGCTTTATTTTAATTTTAATTTCCTCACCACACCCACTCCCCGATAGTTCCCCTTCTCGTCCCTACTGTCCCCTACTTTTTATATTTAGTTTTATTTTTTTACATTTTGTGAGGGGCCTAGCAACTCCCCTTTGCTGCTTCACTGCTATGCTTGCAGCAGTACATCATAATGTAGTTGAACTTTTTTTTACTAAATGGAGCCTGGGTCATTCAATAGGGGCTTGTATGCGTAGTGCATGCCAACTGAATAAAATGGCCTCAAAAGTGCCATGAACCACATGCCCTATTCATGTGTCTTCTCATGAAGTATTTTTTCTTTTTGCTGGCCATTTTGCATTTTATTGATGCTCTATAGCATTGCCAGAAATCATTGGCTAACCCTGTAGGTGCAATAGGCAAGACCTGTAGTCTTTGCCAATGCTTGTTTTCATTGGGTCCCAGTTCAATTTTAACAACAAATAAAAGTGTGATGTCATTCATAATTATGTAACGACCTCTCTCTTATCAACGACCTATGGCTCCCCACATTGAGATTTTGATTCTAATATACCAACGCCGGCTCGTGATGGAATAAGTGTGGGTGTGATTAGGGTTCCCACGGGCAGGGATGGCACAAGCCTAAAGTTACTTAGTGGTAACGTTGCTCGCCTGGCTTCAGAATTACAAATTGAGGGTTGGCAGATGTTTATAAATAATTATTACTTATGCAAGAAACATAAGCAGTGTTTGAATTTGCTTTGGATGGGTTAATGTCTTTCAATCTCCCAGCTATTCTCTTCCCTGCAGGCCATGCTAAAGGGGTTCTGGAGGCCTGGTTTAAGGTCAGTATTTGAAAGCAAAATGTTTCCTTTTGTGATAGAAATAGACAGTGTTCAGGCCTTTGATTTACATTGGGGAGCTTTATTTAGGGTTCTAGTGCTGAATTTTTATAATAATGATTTCGCAACCAGGGGCAATTCAAACTTTATGGGAGTATCTTCCTTAATTGGCTCCTTAGACAAGAAGGAGATACATGCTGGGACATCATTTAATCTCCTCGTGGTAGGTAATTGTGATGCTAAACTGGGCAACCAACTTCCCATAACAACATTTCCTTTTGAACCTGTTAATCAGGCCACAGGTTTTGTTGCTATGGACACTAGGGGTCGCCATTTATATTCCCCCCGGTATCCGATGATTTAGAAACCATGGTTCCCAATTCTCACACATTAGTAATTCCTACAGTTGCTTGGAGGGGAAATGGGACAATGATTGATTATGTCTTTGCTTCGTGGAATCAGCAACCATTGAGTATGTGGGGTGAGGCCATCCCTTCAATTTACAGTGACCACAATCCCCTAGCTTTTCAAGTCATAATTTGTTTGAAGCATCAGCAAAGTATTGCTGGGTTCTGCTAGGTATCAATAAATATTAAGGATGATGGGTGGAGACTGGTTTGGCACTCTGTCAATTTGACCTCAATTATGAATCATGTCTGAAGTAATTGCATACATCTAATAATGCTCTGATTCCTGGTGATCCTAACATCTCCTTACACAGCTTTGCTGAACTCATGACTCACATTAAAGCCATGTTGAATAGACCTGTTGGGAAAACCCGTGCTTTTTGCAAATCAGGGTTTGACAAATACTGTAGAGAAGCAAATATTATTCTACCACAAACCTTGAAGCAAACTCCTAGGGATCGGGATTAATATCAGCCTGTAATAAGGAATATGCTTTAGCCTTGAAAAAAAAGTCAGCTCCAAAAGACAAGCAGTGGGAGGCTATTGTAGTTGCTTGCCAAAATAAAGCTCCTCATGCATTCTGGAAGGTGGTCTGGACTGGTTTAGCCCATGGGTGATCACAGACAAAATCACTGTTCATAATACCCCTGATGCTTGGGTTGAGCATTTTTCCTGATATCTATCGTTCCCATACTATGACCCAAGAGGAACCGCAGGTTGATTTGCCATTAAATGAGAGCCTCTCATTTTCTGAGGAAGAAGTACTTAAAGCCATCCATAACAATCCCTCTAAAAAGGCCCCAGTCCCAGAACGTATCTACCTTGATTTATTTCATGAGGATCCCACATTCTGGTCTCCGGTCCTCACTAGTGTCTTTAACTCTGTCTGCCGGGTCTGGCCACTGCCCTCTTGGCATATGTCCATAGTTATACCAATTTTTAGAAAGGGAAATGCTAATAAACCAAGGTGTTACTGCCCTCTATCTTTACTCTACTCTACTACCAAAATAATTGGTAGAGTAATTTTGGAGCGATTGATTTCCTTGTCGCATGATAATAACACTCTTTCTCAAGTGCAATATGGTTTAAGGAAGGGCCAGGAACAATTGAGCAGTGCCTTAGCCTATATCTACATAAAACTAAATATAAATATGTGAAGGGCACTTCTATTCTTCTTGCATTTGTGTATGTAAGAAGCTTGTTCATTTGTGTTAATAGATCAAAGCTCTGGGATATCCTTCTGACTTTCAGCCTTGAGGTGGGCTTGGTTTCCTATCCACAACTTTTCCATCAGGATCTTACAACCACAGTTAGATATGGGGCCAATAGTGAGAGCACTTCTCCATTTAAAATTAACAACGGTGTGAGGCAAAAGTGTATTCTAACCTTAATTTTATTTTTACTTTCTATCAATGATCTAGAAATAACTTTGGAGTCGGCCGGAGCAGATGTACCTTGTATTGATAAAAGAGCCATTCCCGCCCTTCTATATGGAGACAACAGGGTATTGTTTGCCAAAACAGCAGATGGACTAAAGAAGATGGTTTCCAGTTTCTTAGATTTTATGAAGGGGCTGGAGCTGGAGACAAACTTCTCCAAGACATTTATAATGGTGTGTGGCCTCAAAAATACCAAAACTTGAACACTATGTATAGGAGGGCTAGAATTAGGCAGAGTGAGTTCTTTCCAATATCTTGGATTGGACTTTGACAATGCTTGTTCTTGCTCCCCTTGTCTTGAAGGCAGGGTGACCAGTTTCTTGCGTGCAGTGGGAACTACTTTTTCTCTTGTTGCTAGTATTGGGAAAAACCCTGTTTCACCAATTCTTGAAATATATAATAGGAAATTAATGCCAATTGTTACTTATGGTATGGGGGTTTGGGGCTTCAGAGATGTTGGCTCTATTCGTCCGGGACTGCCTTTCCAGCGATCTTGTGCTAAATATCCCAGGGTTAAAATACATTAGGGACACCAGCTCAGCCCTGGGCTGTGCTCCTATGTTTGACAAACCAGGATCTATCACAAAATAAAGTTTGGGTTCAGGACTGCTTTGTTAAACATAAGCAGGCTGCTAGGAAAGCTGTAGATGTAATGAAGCCCACTGTAAGAGAGTATTATATACAGATGCCAATTGGGATTGCACTGTATCTGTTGTTTGTGGAGAATAGTTATGAACAAATGTTCCTGACTCAAATTAGATTAGGGCATATTTGTTGGATGTTGTGTTTCCCACAAGGGCAATTCTAAACTGCTGATATGTCCTTGTCCATGCGATGAGCAATCACCTCAGTCTTTACTGCACTTTGTCTTCGTTTGTAAAGAACATTTACAAGACACTTTTCATTACCATTACTGTAAAATTATAAGTTTACCGAGTGCAGGGGTGCTCTGCTTTTCCTCCAGCAACTAAACAATCATGAAACCTGCTTTGCTGCTGACTGCTTTTTAAAAGGTATTTTAGCCTTGAGAAGCACTATCCTGTTTTAACCAATTCCTCATTATATGATACTGATTTTAATGACATATTATTATATACGAATCTTTGCTTATTTGTTGAAGCATCATGCTTAAATAGGCAAATTGTTGTGACGTGTTATTTTTATAGATTTTAGTTGTATATATATGTCTATATGTATTTCATGTAATAATGTAGTTTTTTGTATGAGTTATCGTTCATGATCTATTTTTATGATTGAATGGAGATTATCAATCAATCATTCATAAACAACTATAACAGTCAGACATCAAAATATTGGTCAACAACATGAAAATAAAGCCCTGATTAGGGAAAATGCCACCTTAGGCTCTGTAGGGTCATAAAATAGGCATTTTGCTTAGCACTGCTCCAGAAACTTGCACCATGATGTGGCCCTTGAGTCCTTGAAACTTCCTGATACATTAGATGTTCTTGAATTTCTGTCATTTCAAAGCAGCTAATTTAAGAAGTTCTTCCAGCCAAATACAGTTTATCAAAATGTTTGTCAAGGCAATTTCTGAACATAGATAGGCAGCATTAGGCAGAAGAGTCTGCTGCACAAACCAATACATAAGATAAAGGATTCCAAATTTGAGACACAACTCTCAGCTTGCTGGAACCAACTTTCAAGAAATCATGCACTTTTGGAAAATCACGTTTGAGACCTCCAAGCTTAGCATAACTGTTCCAATATGCTTCACTATCAAATACACCAATCTAGTTGATGTGCAACAAAATATTACATCAAATTATACCCTACATTAAGATCACATGAAAGGTTTTCACACCTACTTACATCTCCTTCCATATTCATACAACACTTTCACCCCAAATCTATTTTCCATTTATCTTTCATCTTTTGCTTTGATTATAACCTAATATTCTACGCAAGCACTAAGTAAGGAATGCATTTCAAGAAACATAATTTTTCAGCTAAGGAATGCCATTGTGTTTTAGGGGATGTCAAAAGAAAACCTCAATGTTGCAGTAATTTGTCAATTATATATATTTGCAGTTTCTGTCATTAGGGAAGTCGAATCAAAATTTAGTTATCCTAGTTTTTCAACCTATAAAAACAGTTCTTCTAGTTATTCAGGGAAAAAAGGGCTTGGTATGGAGAGGGGTTGTTTCCTCTTGACAGGTTAGGCTGTGGGCTGGGCTCAGGAATATTCATGAACTAATGTGAGGCAAAAAATCCCAGAACAGCCTTGGGTGAGAACCAGTTTCATTCATTGACAAAAGGGGTTATCTCATATTTGCTGTGTCACTAAAATCATGAGAGCATTCTGAGGACTGGGCCACTCTGTTTCGATGACAGCCAAATACTAACTGAACATGTTGAGAAAGGCTATACATCAGAGCTGCACGACTTTGCAGCAGATGTATGGATATGTCCCTCATTAATGGCATTGGATGATGAATATACTATAGAGCTCCTTTACTATTTGTGAGAAAACAGGGCTGATTGCAGAGGCCCCCTAACTTTTTTCCCCCATTTTCCACTTTATGCTGGTGTTTTCCTGACTCTGATGGTGCCCTGGGTACTGCTAACCAGTCCCAGGGCCTGTGCTCTGTGTAAAATGGATATGCAAATTAGGCTAATTATAATTGGCTAAGTTAACCTACCTATAAGTCCCTAGTATATGGTAGGGCATGTAGGTTTAGGGACCACAGCATAGGTGGTGCACACCTAGTTGCACTGCTGAGGTGCCCAGTGTCATTTTAAAGGCAGGCCTGCCTTGCTGGCTGCTTTTAAATTAAAGTTATATCTAAATTCGACTTTGGAATTAAAAGTAGTTCCAAAGTCTTAAACTACCTTATTTTTACATATAAGTCACACCTAAGGTGTGCCCTATGTGCCCCTAGGGCTGGGTGCCATGTAACTATAAGCAGGGACTTTATAAAGATAGATTTATAAATCCTGGTGAGGTAAAAACAGCCAAATTCGTTTTTCCCTCATTGAAGTAAATGGCCTTCATAGGCTAGAATGGGGAGACTTTATTTTAAATTTTAAAGTCTCCTTAAATGTTGCATACCAAGAATTTGGTATCAAATTAATTGTTGTAATAAATCCCACAACTTCCAGTTGTTGGATTTAATATAACTTGTTCAGGTAAAAAGTTTTAGACTTTACCTAAAAAGTTGCCAATTTCAGCCCTGCATTGTTTTTGCTGCTGTGCTCTGATTGGCCAGCCTGCAGCAACTTAGCCAAGCTGCCTTGATGAGGTGTGAAGTGGCCTGGCTTCACACAAAGGAATGTGCCTGTGGGAGAGAATCTCCCCTCAGCAGATGGTGAGGCAGGAAGGGGGAGGGCTGCCAAACTGGTCTTCAAAGGCAGAGAAGGACATTTGGAGCAACCAGCAACACCCCCACATCCTGCAACCCCAGACAACTAGGTGCCCCCTTGATTAGATTAGGGGAGGGCAGGAGAGGGATGTGTTTATGATTTTTAGCCACACCAGTGGGTGGGCTCAGCCAGATGTAACCTCCAAAAATCAGATTCAGCCATGTTGGATTTTTAGAGAATGTTGCCTTCAGGGATGGATTTTTGCCACACTTCCCAGGAAGTGGTCATCACAGGGGGTCGACCCTGTACCTGATTGGAGAACCAGGACCCCCCTGCTTTTCACCCAGGAGCAAGGATAAAACTGGCAGACCTGCACCCACACCTCAGATCCCCACCAGAATTCAACAAGAAAAGAACTAAAGGAGAAGAAGGACTGCCCTGCTGGACCCCTGGCCTGCACCTGGAACCTGCACTCAGAAGAACTGCACCAGCTGCACACTTGGACTTCACCACAAGAAGGACTTTGCCTGGCTTCAACTGGTTCAAGGAGGGACTCCCTGTTTGCTACAGGTGAAAAATTGCTATCCAGAGTCACCTGCACCAACTCCTGAAGAAAGTGACCAGCTGACCACTGTCCAGTGGCCAAAAACGAGTTTGCGCCAGGTGCATTCTGGGAGTGGTAGACCGCACCCCCCAAGGACCATCTCAGAACTTCTGGACCCTTGGGGTGAGCTGTGGACCCCAAAAGAACCTTAAAAGAACATCTGGGTGAAGCCCCAGAATTTTGGAGAAGATTTGAGAATTTTTGTAAAAAAGCTCCATAGAGGGACTGACCCGCCGCGGAAATTCTAGCCGGCTTGCCTCAACCGCGACCCGGCCTGATTTGGTGGTTCGTCCCGGTAAAGAAAAATCTCCGAAAAAGAGACTAAGGGGGTTATTCCAACTTTGGAGGAGTGTTAATCCGTCCCAAAAGTGACGGTAAAGTGACGGATATACCACCAGCCGTATTACGAGTTCCATAGGATATAATGGACTCGTAACACGGCTGGTGGTAAATCCGTCACTTTTCCGTCACTTTTGGGATGGATTAACACATCCTCCAAAGTTGGAATAACCCCCCATGTCCGAAGGTAAAAAGTTGACCGGGACCTCCCAGCCATCGTATCTAAGAAGGGCTCCATGGACGTCGGATCAAGATCCAGGTTTACCCCGGTCGAAGGATTTTCACCTCGAAAAAACGACTAAGTCCCAAGGTAAAAATCTCCACCGAGGAATCCAGCATTGCGTATCCGGAGAAGGGCTCCAGGAGGTCGGATAGGACTGGCAGGTTCGTCCCGCTGAAGAAAATCTTCAAAATAAAGACTAAGGCCCTCATTACGAGCCTGGCGGTCTGTGACCGCCAGGCTCGGGTTGGCGGGAGCACCGCCGACAGCCCGGCGGTGCCCCGCAGGGCATTCTGACCGCGGCGCTTTGGCCGCGGTCAGTGCAGGAAAACCGGCGGTCTCCCGCCGGTTTTCTGCTGCCCGTTGGAATCCTCCAACGCGGCGCAGCTTGCTGCGCCGCCTTGGGGATTCTGACACCCCCTACCGCCATCCTGTTCCTGGCGGTTCGCCCGCCAGGAACAGGATGGCGGTAGGGGGTGTCGCGGGGCCCCTGGGGGCCCCTGCAGTGCCCATGCCAATGGCATGGGCACTGCAGGGGCCCCCGTAAGAGGGCCCGCTTGTATTTCACTGTCTGCATAGCAGACAGTGAAATACGCGACGGGTGCAGTAGCACCCGTCGCACCTTCCCACTCCGCCGGCTCGATTCCGAGCCGGCGTCCTCGTGGGAAGGTTGTTTCCCGCTGGGCTGGCGGGCGGCCTTAAGGCGGCCGCCCGCCCGCCCAGCGGGAAACTCAGAATGCCGGCCGCGGTCTTCAGACCGCGTGCGGTATTCCTGCGGCGCAACTTTGGCGGGCGGCCTCCGCCGCCCGTCAAAGTTGTAATGAGGGCCTAAGTCAGAAGGTAACTTTTTAACCGAGGCCTCCCGCGACCTGTAGCCGAGCAGGGCTCCATCGCGGTCGGCCTGAAACTTTGACTTTGCCCCGGTCGAGGTGCAACCAGATGACCCGATTGGCGCTTTTTGTTTCTAAGCGCTAGAAAAATAATAATTCTTTAAAAATTCATATCTCCGGTTCCCTTTATCCGATTTTATTCGTTTTTGTGTCATTTTAAAGATAAAAATATAAACTATTTTTATGAATTGGTTTTGGATTTTTAAACTGTTTCCTGTGTTTTATTTGATTACTGTTTTGTGATATTTGAATGCTTTACACACTGTCTCCTAAGTTAAGCCTTGACGCTTGTTGCCAAGCTACCAAGGGTTGACCTGGGGTTAATTTACTGAGACCTAACTGGACCTAAGTGGAGGTTAGTGGCTTGTTGCTAGGTGTAGGTACCTACCTGCCCTTACCAATGTAAATTAGCACTTGTATAGCGCACTACTCACCCGTTAGGGTCTCAAGGCGCTGTACTCATACCGCTGTGGAACCCCTCCTGGCTTTTCCCTGTGAGGCGCCCACTCCTGAGCACCCCCAGGGTGAAGCCAGGCATCCAAGCACTGTTGGGGCTGTTGTGGAGATTAAGCAAGCTATTGCCCAGAGTTGCAGAATGGGACCCATGAATTAGATTAGGCACCGAGGCAAGAATTATCTGGTCAAGGGGAATTGAGCCCAAGACCTGCCAAAGCGGGACTTGAACCCTGGTCTTGAGCCAGATCTCTGCTTCAGGGTCTGCCGCTCTAACCATTGAGCCACACTTCTCCAATAACCCATTTTTCAACACTATTATTCAGTAAATCTAATGGAAATATAAATAACCCCTTTAACAACAAGACCTGTGGAAATTAAAAAGATATTGGTTTTGTCTGAGAGGACATGAGGTGAATCCACAGATCCCATAACCTGTGGAGTGAGTGCGGGAAACGTCAATATTTTTATGCAGTGTCATTGCTTATTAAAAACTCTTGTTCGGTTCAGCTCTCCCCGGGGTTAAATCTTGAGAGGCTATTACAGTGTTGAGATACTCTGTGCCCCTTGACTAATGACATACAAATCACTTGCTGGTACAGCAGTACTTTTTCATGCTCTAACCCTTGGTGTTTTTAATGGAACTCATCTGTGATCCGGCACTAGGCTTCTCTGTAGAAAAATTGAAATGTATGAGGATCATGATCAGCACCTTAGCAGAGCAATTACTGACGAACTAAATCCTGTCTGTGGTCGAACCTACGATACTGGGGTTCAGAGATTTCAGTATCACAAAAATCTTAGATCTTAGGGTTCTTTGGCTGGTTTATTAGCAACCATAGCCCAATACTTGGCATACTGTCTTCGAGCTGCAGATCTTCAGTAGATGTCGACGCATCCAATTAAGGCACAGGATATCCAGTCGGGCTACAGGAAATCCTAGTTCCGAGCATATCAAAGATAAATATATTTTATCTTTATAATTAACTATCCCATTTCGTGACTCAAAACATTGTCCATGATAATGTCTTGCACGTAGAGGAACTACGAGGCCTCAGTAAGCCAATGGGGCCGTTATTCCTGAAAATGAATGAAGTATACATTTACGTAAGGAATAAAGGGAAGCACTTTGTTTTGTAATGCTTTACTTTATAAGCACATGAACCTACATTTGAATAAGGGAATAAAGCACTTAACATACTATGTTTAGGAGTGTGCAATTTTTTATGCAAACACAGTTTTAGATTTTCGCCTTTGCCCATGTGATATTTTTTCCAGCTAGATTCCCCAACATATTCAGATAATTTTCACTCTAAACAAATGCAGCTAAAATTAATAAGGCATCCAAATTCTTTCTCTGCAAGCTTACATTTTCAAAAGCTTTTCTTTGCTCAATTGCAAATATCACTTAAGCAGAACTGGTTTGTTGGTGTTAAATGGTTAAAGGCAATTGTCTCAAAATCATGGTTTTATGCAAACATAGCAAATCAAAAACAGAGAACTTTTAGAGTATATTTTACAACTTTGATTAGAGCTGATGTGTGTGTCCGAGTGTGTGCTTTCACACTGGAGGCAGTGTAGTAATGGTTGATGTAGAGTTTCCATAGGAAAGGATTTTTTGTTTACTTATTAACTTTAGTGCTTTTCAATGACTCTGCACTAAACTTTCAAACCATAGTTCCATACTGGCCTCTTCATTATAAGTTTCATGCAGAGGGGACCAAGAAAAAAAAGTTGGAGGGCTCAAAAGGGCAATTTTTCCATTTTAACCACACCTTGGGCCTCATTTTCAAGGTCCTTGCACCAATGGGGCATCACTTTTAGCGACTCTCGGGTGGCGCAATGCCACTTTTGTGTCTTACCGCCGCCTTGTAAATACGGCCCCTCAACATGCATCACTTAGCATAGAAGGGGCGTGCAAAAGGTGTTGCTGTGGGTATTCCACTGCAACACCCATTACATTTTGTTGCTGCCCCAGATTTACGAGAAATTGTAAACCTGAGGCAACACAAAAAACTAATGCCACCCTTGGGGTGGTGTTAGGATGGCACAATGCGGAGAAATACATTTATTTCTCCTTTTATTGAATTTTGTATGTGTGCTGCACTCTGCAGCATACATAGAAAGAGAAAAACGCCCATGACTAATTGTTTATGTGCGGGAAGGTGCCCGTTCCTGCACATAAACAATCACTTAAAAATGATGATTTGCTACTTCTATGTGTGCTGCAGATTGAAGCATGCACCACACATGGAACTAGCAAATCACCATTGCTGTTGGTAATGTGCAGGAAGGAGCACTGCGCTGCACCCGTTCCTCATAATTGAGACCCCAAATTTCTCACAAAGGTAGAACTTTACTAAAGAATTGTGTTTATCTGATTTTGGTATAAATCTGTACAGCTGAAATGTTGGATATAACGTATAACCAGACATTGCAGGTGTGACAGAGTATGGATGCATTGTGAATAAAGCACACCACATGTGCATTTAATCCATGGTTGTTTGAGGTAGCACAGACCGTGTAGTGCTCTAGAAAGGGAGAATTAAATGACAGCACATACTGTTGGCATTTTCTTTCTCTTAAAGTTCGTAAATAGTCCTACAGCCCTTTTGTAGCGGGACCAGTATTGCTTTCTGCACACAGCCCACAGTTAATAATTAATAGATACCAAATGGATCCTAACTTGGTGCTATATTTCACGTCATATATACCACAGGCACATATACTAAGCCCAATTAAATGGAATATTGTTTATTTGCCTCTTTCATTCCGCCCTCTTTAATGCTGCTGCACATATGGGTGGGGTGAAAACCATAAATTAAAACGAATGGTTAAAGTACAATCTAAAATAATTGTCATGCAGGATAGCTGCTGCATTTTCTGAAAAGGACCATAGATTTCGACACTCCTGCCACGGCCACCATAAATATATCGCCGTGACGCCAGGCTGCGATTACAAAAGAAATCTGGTGTTTTTCTCAGTACGGTAGTTATCTTGATAGGTGGAATCCATAATTCATTATTTCCCTTTAAACTCAGCCTATACATGTATTGTCATTAGGGGACCACATGATAATACTTCATATCTTTAAATCAATGACTGCGAACCAGTAAATGTTCTAATCTAATTTAAAAACATTTTTTCAGAAAACACTGATTTACAAGCTACCCTCCTTCCGATCTTTCCTGGTTTCTTCAGAACCCAAACGTTCTCTTCTTCTTTGAATAAATTGGAAGAGATATATTTTCACAGGCTTCTCGCCTGCAAGCCTTATGTAAGATAACACATGTATATGCCAGCTAACAGAGCAATTCCAAATCTTTGAAAAAAATCCTGCTTTTACTCGCTGGAATTAGCCAGCTGGTGTAGTGAGCATTTCTTTAACTGAACAGTATATAGAAAAGGCTGCAAAATTTGGAGCCATCAAGCTTGGGGAAGCAAGATAACATTAACAGTGTATTAAAAAAACGAAGGTCACCCTGATAAGCAATCCTGCTTTCTTCAAACATAGCTGTGAGTACAATAATTACCTGACATAATAACACTTGCCAAAGGTAGTTAAGAGAAAAAAAACAACCTTAGCATCTCTAGCATAATCAGAGCTATAGAGACCTGCATAATGGTACCGTGCCCACGGAAACTCACTTTGAATATTAATATTACAAGATAAAAGGAAAGGGCTCGATAATATAAATAGGCAACTGTGATTTAAAAAGAAAATTTGCATTTAACTATTCAAGGCGAAGGAGTTTTAGAGATAGGAAGCAGTCAGCATCATCGAAGAGAGTTCAGGTTGCACCATGTACCAAAGTCTCTGTTAAAAAGAGTGCTAAAGCACGTCTCCCGTTTAAAACAAGGATTAGGAAACCAATAGGTCTGGGTTTAATGAGCAAATGCATGCAGCATAAGGAACTTAAAGCCTTCTTGCTTTCGATATAGTCTTTACTTGTTCCTAATTTAAACAAAGGTCGGGTGGCAAGCAATTCATTATAGTACATAGCTTACATATGGGAAGGAGGGAGGAGAATGATGGAGATATAAGAGAGCGGTGGATGGGGGTAATGAGAACAGACCTACCAACTCACACAGTGCGGTGCGGTATCAACGCATCAAAAATAGTTACGGAGTTGAGAAATCTGTTACAACACCATGGATGCCCAATATTTACAATACAGGGCACCATGGTGCAATGCCCAAGGTGCATCAGAAATTCTGATGTATCTGTGGGAACTTTGTTGTAATGAATCAGTCTCAAAAGTAGCGCATTGCTGAAGTTGGCCTCACAACTGATGCAACAACAATGATGCACCAAAATTTAGAGGTGCTGCACCAGTTTTAACTGATAGAATTAGCCTATTGTTTTAGGACCAATGTGAAAGACTGTAAAACGGTGGTATAGCACTTTGTATAATCTCACATAGGTGCTGGGGGTAGCGTAAGCAGCATGGCTATGTGTCATATAACAGTGGGCATAGTCTACTTATGTTTATGACGAGCTCTGAGTATGTGTGACATGGTTAGTGACAGTGTTATTTGAGTAAATACAAGTATATGATGTAATGTAATGTGGAATTATGTGTATTACCTACCTTATGTGTGTACTTGCATGTTGTCCTTTGGAGTATGCAGACCTTCCTCTATGCACAAGTGGCAATCCTGGCCTGTCTCTTGCAAACAATACACAATGGCACATATTCTTGCTGCAGAGGATGCTGAAATCAAAGGTGCTATGGTCTCAGGCTGTCAAAGGGGTCCTACAACATGATTGGCACATGTGTAGACCAATTACAACTAGTGGGGATCTGAATAAAAAGACATCTGCCATGGTGCAAAGTGACCTCAAATGGTCAGCTTCCTGTAGTAAAGCCACTGTGGCAGTGGGTTTAGGAGGCGTAGGAATTCTGACACATTGTGAGCCATGCAAGACACATCTGACAGATGCGTCAAATGAAGAAAATCTTGTAAATCGCACTGCGTCAGTTGCAAGTGAGTTTTTCCGACAAGAACATCCACTCTGTATATATTAAATTCTCGGGACACAGCCAGATCCCGCACACGTGTTTCTTTGACACCGGCCCAAAAAACCTGATGCATTTGGCCAAATGCATCACATTGTAAATATGGAGCTAACAGAGTGCTGCTGCTGAGTCAAAAAAATAATGCAAAAGCGGCACAAGCTTCTTCTAAATATCCTCCTAGTTGCTCTATCTCCGAAGAAAGATGTGACAAACTAGCAGACATATATCTTTCTTTTAACAGCAATCATTTTAATAATTTTAATGGTATGTCCAATTTCAGCTGTTCTAATCCACCTCTGAAGAGACCCTCCATGTCTGCTTTCGATCTTTTCGATAAGGATAAACTTGATCCTCTTTTTAAGTTGACTAAGTCTGGCTCTGTACTTGACCCTGCAACCCCCCACCAAAGATGGTAAGCCTCATTGTTCCTCCTGATCGTCTTGACCTGTTTTGCTTCTCACTTGCTAAGGCCCCATATCCACTGGCTTTGAAGCCTACCATAGTTCTTCCACTCATATTAGATGGTTCTAAACACCAGAATTATAGTCCAATCTTGCTTCTACTGTTTTTTGCAAAAATGATCAAAGAACTTGTCAATATAGAGCTGTCCAGTCACCTTGAATCTCACAAACTCATTCACTATTTTCAATAGTGCTTTGCCTCTGTCATAGTACTGAATCAGTGCTCCTCAAGGTCAAGGAATGATTTAAAGCCACTCTGTACAAGGGTTGAACTACCACCGTTTTCCTCAAGTGCTTAATTTATAAAAGAAGAAGTGCCGGTCAGAATCCTGGCTGGCACTATTAAATGTCTGCATACCAAGGCTGCATAGTCCTAAATCCATATCAGGCCTCTTAAATCCACTGCCAGACACTGCCCGCCACTTAATCTCACTCTTGCATGTCCATGCTTTTGCCATTGGTGACATTGTTTCAGTCTTTCCCTTCCTCCTTTTTTCCAGTTTGTGCGTTTTTCACTCTCTTGGTCTTGGGAAACGTCTGATGAGGAAAAATAAATGCTGGTCCCCAAAAATGAGTGCCTTGGCCCCCAACAGCACCCACCAGCTCAAATTAAGCACTGGTTATCCTCCTGGACCTGAGTGCTGTGCATGACACTGTATCCCACCTGATCCTAGTCAGGAGCCTTGGGGAGGGTGGTTTTGCAGAGTTGACCTTGAAATGGTTTTCCTCTTTCTTGGCAGATCAGTGGTTTTACGTCATTTTGAACTCGTTTACCTTCACCGTGAAGTCGATCAACCAAGGAATACAGCAGGGATCGTCTCTGGCCCCCACACTTTTTAATACTTATGTTTGACCTCTTGTGGAAGCATTTGACTTTTCCATATTTCTGCACAGAGAAGACACTCAAATTTTTTTCAGTTTATCCCCTGACACAGGCAATGCCCCCCTTTTGCTCAAAATCAACTTAAAATGTAATGTAATGTAAATTCGTACTTGTAAAGCGCACTCCGACCCAGAGGTATCGAGGTGCTGAATGCATACTGCTGTGGAACCCCTCCTGGCTTTCCCTGTAAGGTGCCCAGTCCTGGGCAACCCCCAAGGTGAAGCCAGGCATCCCAGCGCTGTTGGGGCCGTTGTGGAGATTAAGCAAGCTATTGCCCAGAGTTGCAGAGTAGGACCCATGAGTTAGTTTAGGCACCGAGGCGAGAAATATCCTGTCCAGGGAAATTGAGCCCAAGAACCGCTGAGGCGGGAATTGAACCCTGGTCCCAGGCCAGATCTCTTCATCAGGGTCTGCCTCTCTAACCATTGTGCCACACTTCTCCAAAATCAGTAGCTAAGTGTATGTATATGATACTGAACTGAGACAGTAACAAAACTTAGATCTTAATAGTTGACAATTAACCCACCGTGTGGAAGGCTTAATGGTGTCCAGTGATACTCAGCGCTGTTCCTGTTTTCTAGGCCTGGTATCCTGGTGTGGTTTCCCCTGACTTTTTGGCTTCTGGCCTCCTGCTTTGCTGACTTTATTCTGCTGGTTTTAGGATTCTGTGCACTTTTCCTTTGCTGAGCGAGGATAAAGTGCAGGTGCTTTGTACTCCGAATATGGTGATATTGGCTTATCCACAATTGGCATGTTTAATTCACTTATAGGTCCCTAGTAAAATGAACTATATGCGCCCAGGGCCTCTGGACTCACAATTTAAAATCGTAGCTTATGGTGAAGTCTGATTTTAAATTGTATGTCTGAAAAGGCAACTTTTAGAAAGTTGGCATTTTCTTTTTTTTTCTTTTTTCTTTAGAACACACAGCGGGTTACATGTTTGCAACATAAAAGAAGAGAAACAAAAAATAAAAATAAAAAGTCGTAAGTACATCAATATTGTCATACAGGGGAAACATGCATTCTATTCTAAATCAATAGTCATAGTTTCTGTTTTTAAAGATCTCATATAAGGTTACTTATTTAATTACCATATTCTCGAGGCCCCGAGAGCCATGCAGAAAGGGGTGCCCAAACTCTAGTGAGTCTTTTACCGGCCGCTGCTCCTTTTAGTTCTTACAGGCTATTCTCCAAGTGATACATAGATAAAAGTCGTGAAAACCATTGATTAAATCGTGGGGGGTCTACTTCACGCCACAGAGATGCTATGCAGCTGCGAAATACCGACATTGCTATGAACAGAAAATATCTATCTCGACTATTACAGACTGCATGATCAACTCCCAGCAAAACCATTTGAGGTGTCAGATAGATAGTCTGTTTCAAGATTTTCTTCAATATATCGGATAGCCCAGTAATCAGACTTTCCAGTTTTACACATTGAAAAAACATATGGCAGATATCTGCATTCGGGCAGCCACATCGTGGACACATGATTCCCATCGTTTTACCCCAGCTCGCAATCTTAGCAGGTGTATAATATAGATTATACAATACCATAAAATGTTGAGCTTGCGGGCTCACAGACAATAAAACAGTCCGTGCCATTTCCATAGATTCACAAACCTCTATCTCTTTAGCTCCAACCCGTCCTTCCCATTTTTTAACAAGTAAAACCTGGTCGTCCAATATAGCATTTAAAAGCAGCGGATACAGGTTTTTAATGCCGCAGCTAGTGGGGTGTTGTGAAGCTTCCATTAGTTTAATCTTGTCTATGTGCCAACCTTGGGTCATACTAGTTAGTAGAAAAGCTCTAATCTGTAAAAAATTTAAAAAGTCTGTTTTTTCCAGCGCAAATTCCACACTCAGTTCCTCAAATGATTTGAAGTGGCTGCCAGAATGAAAAAGGTCCCCGACTTTATGAATACCCCGGTTACTCCACCTCAAACAATAGTGGTCTCTAAATATCGCTGGAAACGTGGGTGTATTCCACAAGGGAGTGTAGTAGCAGATTCGTCCTATACCTATCTTGCGCTTAACCTGGGTCCATGCCTTAAATGCAGCATAGATTACCTTAAATTTAACCTTTTTGTAGTAGCTGGGTTCCAGAATCTGCAGAAAAACTGCATCTGCTTCTTTGCCCAAAATCAGGGTATATATCGAAGGGAGAGCATCTTGCCCGGATCTATCTGTGACATAAAGTGTCTGTGCATACTGAAGCACTGCTGCCAGATAATAAAGTTTAAAGTTGGGAAGTGCCCACCCCCCTTTCTCTCTAGGAAGAGTCATATAGTGGAAAGCCCGTCGCGGCTTCGTATAGGACCAAATGAAACAATTAACCAATCCCTCTATTAGTTTGAACCAGTCTTGCCCAATCTCTAGGGGGATTGTTCTAAAGAGATAGAGTATTTTGGGTAGAAAGACCATTTTTATCACGTTGCAACGTCCCATAAGTGACAAATGTAGATTATTAATGCGAGCGAGATCTTTCCTAGTCTTTGTTAAAATAGGGCCCATGTTTATTTTCACAACTTCGTCAAGGTTTACTCTGAGTTTAACACCTAAATATTGTACCTGTGCCAGCACCCGCTCATCCTTAAAATCTATTGAGTCGTTCACCAACATTTGGCATTTAGTTTTGTTCAGCAAATAGCCAGATCTTTTCCCAAACTGCAGGGCTTCTTGCTCTATTTCCAATATAGCAGTCCTGGGGTCCGTGGTCAGCACCACAATATCATCTGCATATGCTAAAATCTTAGTACATCCTCCTTTCAATGAGACTGGAATGATCCGATCATTCCTGATCATTCTCCTGATCAAGGGGTCAATATATAGCGCAAAAAGCAGTGGTGAAGACGGGCACCCTTGTCGCGTACCTCTCTGGATACTGATTGAGGTCGACTTTAGCCCGGCAACTTGTATCGTAGCCGTTGGTTTGTGGTAAAGTTGTTGAATAGCTTTAACAAACACGGGACCGATGTTGTTTTTACGCAAGACAGACCATAAAAAAGGCCAGTGAACCCGATCGAAAGCTTTTTCCGCATCTAGCAAGATTACTGCCATGGGAAGCTTGGCTGTTGCACTAACATCGAGTAGCGTGATGACTCGTCTTATATGGTCTGCCGTGCTCTTCCCCGGGATGAAGCCATGCTGCCATGGAGATACTAGACCTGAGATTACCAAACTCAGGCGACTGGCAAGTATTTTAGCATAAATTTTGGCATCACTGTTAATTAGAGAGATTGGGCGATATGAACCAGGCTGCGTGGGTTCCGTATCCTTTTTCAAAAAGACTACTATCTTAGCCTCCCCCCAGGAGGCCGGTTGAGGAGACCCTGCTTGTACTTCAATAAATAAATTAAGCAACTGTTTACATATCTCCACATAAAAAAGAATTCCAATGGAATTAAATCCCCCCCTGCCGCCTTCCCGCTTGCCAAGGCGCAAGTTGCTATCTCCAATTCTTCCAATGTCATAGGTACTTCTAAAGCTGCCTTATCTTCCTCTCTTAACTGATCTGATATCTCATTGCCCATAGCATTGATCCCTTCCTCTTCTTGGGGCTGTTCTTCCTGGGTATATAATTTTTGATAGAATTGTCTAAAAACTTCCATAATCTCTGGACCGTTGTGTACCATCCGCCCCTCTTCATTCACTAAACTTTTAATGTTCCCAAATACCTGCTTTTGTCTTATTCTTAAGGCCAGCTGTTGGCCCACTTTCCCGCTATACTCATAGCATTTTTGGCGATATACTAAAAATTTTGCAGCAGCATTATCCATAAAAATCTTAGTGCCTTCTGCCTTAATGATATTCCCCTCACACAGAATGTCTGCGATCTCTACTCCGCTGCGGATTGTTTCCCCTAGTCGCTGCTCTGCTTTAACCAGCTTTGTCTGAACTAATTTTAACTGATCCATGCGTATTTTCTCCTTTCTTAACCCATAGCTCAGGGTTTCTCCTCTGACAGCAGCTTTGAATGTATCCCAAACTGTCTGGCAAGAAGCGGAGTCCTGATTTATCTTAAAGAATTCCGGGATCCATTCCTTCATTTTTTGGATATACCCTGGATCAGCTAATAGTGCCCTATCAAATGTCCAAGATCTAGGCTGCGGGCCCTTTCTCCCAATCTCTAAAGCCAAGACCAATGGGTTCTGGTCTGATATGATTCTAGGAAGTCTGTTGATCCTTATTTAGTTTTGTAGAAAGGCTGTCACAAAAAAGTAGTCTAACCTGACTAATTTCTTATGCGGGGCAGAGAAAAAGGTGAACCCTGAGTCCTGCGGGCAACACAGCTGCCAGACGTCGATCAAGCCATGATTAATGGCCAATGATTGAAGTGCCCTAAAAACTTTATTCTTTCTACCCAGGTAGAGTGTTTGTTCCTGAATGGGTTCTTTATTATCTAAATGTATATTAAAATCTCCACACATTATGATAGGTGTTGCCCAGGTCGCAAGTTCTAAATTAAGCCAATCCAGTATCTCTGGATCATCTGTGTTGGATCCATAAATAGAACATAGAGTGAACCTTAGCCCCTTAGCCGAACATTCCAACAGAACCAGCCTGCCGAGTTTATCAGCGAATTGTCTATGTATAACCAAAGTACTGATCCGAGTTAATATCGTGACCCCTCCAGTGGTTGTGTGTTGTCGTGTAAAAACCGCTAGCTTCCAGCCATAAAACTCCATTAGTTGCTTTTGCTTAACTGGGATATGTGTTTCCTGCATACAAATAATATCGACATTTAATGACTTGAAAACCTCTCCTACAAGCTGCTGTTTTTTGTTATTATTGAGCCCACAAACATTCACTGTGGCAATACGTATTTCACTTAACTGTCCTATTTTCATGGATGTTGGTCCTTCTGGCTCCCCTGTATGCCCCATTCAAATTTGCTACTTTCACACCCTGTCCCTTTTTCCACTGATGAGAGCTATCCCCGCTCCTCCTGCTGTGTGTCCCATTATCCTTTTTTTTCCCTGTGACCCCCATGGAATCGCCAGGCTCCTGAGCCTGTAAGATGGTATTTGCCAGTCCCGCTCCCGTTAGCCCACCCATACGTAAATAAAACCTTTACACATCTATTACCAATCCTTACCCGCGGGCCCTCTTCTTCACCCTCCCGATCGAAAACCCTTGACCAATAAACAATTCAAAGAGAAAAAAAAGAAAAGAAAAGGCCAAAAAGAGATACATGAAGAAAAAAAAAAAATATATATATATATATATATATATGGGAGAGTAGAGAGCGGAGTGCGGGGGGAGTTTACCTGCCAGTATCACATACATTTACATACATTTATATATAAACGGCTATTTACGGCAAACCCTCCCCCCCTTCTCCCGTGCCCCCTGCCCTTGACCAGTTTTCAGTTGCGGTACATATTCTCCTGCTTTAATTTCTGAGAGAAAAAATCTTATAGTTGTTTTATAGACAACTTTTAGACGTGCAGGGCTTAACAAGTAGGCTTCCGCCCCCAACTCTTGGAATTGAGCAATCATCTGCCTGAGTCGCCACCGTCTCTCTACAGTGGCATGTGCAAAGTCTGGCCTACTAAAGAATGATACACCCTCCACCGTCACCTTTGAATTGGGGCGAGCTTTTTCAAACACAGCCTGTCTCAGTACAAAATTACCAAAATACACTATAATAGCCCGTGGATAGCTCTGGTCTCTACCGGCAGAGGTCAAGGCTTGTTTTTTCCTCATTAGCGGAAAACGGTGTGCTCTCTGAATCTCCTTTTCCCAATCCCACCCAATCAGGTCTGGGAATGCTTTCTTAAAAAGTAAAGCTATGTAGGCCCTAGTATCCTGCCCCTCAAGGTCCTCTGCTATACCCAAAATCCTCAAGTTATTCCGCCGCTGGCGGTTTTCCGCATCTTCCAGTTTCCATTGAATATCCGAGATCTGCTGTCCTTGTGTCGTCGTCTGTGCTGTTGCTGCTTTCACTTCGATTTCCAGCTCCTCAGTTCGAGTCTCCATGGCGGCGATGCGTACACCAATGTCCTGGCAGGATTTGCCCACTTTTTTAATGGATAATTGTAACTGTCTGTTTGCTGCTTTCATTTTCCTGCTCTCCCTCTGTGCCTGTTCATGATTCTGGACCATTGTCCTGTAGATAAGATCCAACGAGGGAGGCTCTGCAGGACCACCCATGGAAGGGGGCACTACAGTACTGCAGGCTGAATCACTTTTCGAAAAAGCCTGTGTGGTGGCCGTATAGCCCCACTGCATTTCACCATCCTCCTCTTGAGGCTTAAGCGGGTCTCTCCTAAGCTTGGCCCCTGAACTACTCCTAACATCAGTTTGCTCGACTGATTTTCTTCTACATGTTGAGTAATTGGATACCCAGATACTTGCTGCAGAGCTACTCTCAATATCTGAATCTGTTAAAGGGATTTCTTCGTCTAAGTCTGAGTCTCTAGACTGATCGGAGAGAGAGAAAAAGTTTTCTGCTGTATCTAATGGCCCCTGATCGATGTTTACTGGTTTTGCCTCTTTCCCCCTCAGGACTGGAGCTGGGGGGGTAGTCTCATATGTCGTTGAGGACTTGGCCATTCCCTCAGCTTGTTGCGAGTTTAACTTGCAGCTTAACGTACAAGGTTGTTTTCCACATTTCTCTGGATTAGATTCCTGAGGCCCCTGATTTGAATCTTTGAGTTCCTGCTCAGATAATTTCTCACACCCCATTGGGGGGGGGCCACCACCTCCCCGCTCTTTCCTGGACTTGTACTATCAGTCTCTCGACTGGGTGGCTCCCTCCCGCCTGCATTGCATATAGGAGTGAGTACTTCAAGAGATGTAGATGCAACAGGTACCTGCTCATCATTCACTCCAGGCACGTTAGATTGCGAATCACATACAGCCTTTTCCGTGGACATTTGCTTAAGCCGCATCACGCTAGTAAACATTGTTGGAACAGAGTACCTGGTGTCTTTTTCCATGTCGGTTGTTTTATACAGGCCCCCTTTCACTTGAGGATTGCTGTGCTCCTTCAATCCGGGGACCGGTAGATTTTTGTCCTTTCTGGTTCCTCCTGGATCTTGGTTCTGCCATGCTCGTAAGGAGCAAGGGTCCTGCTTAACTTCGGCGCCATCAGGGCATCCCACACACCCCACAAGCCAGCCAATGTTGCCAAGAAACGTCGGGGTCGCGCTCGGTCAAGAGGAACAGGAGCGCGGGTCTAGGGCGAGCGCCGCGCTCGCATCTTCTTGCGGGGCCCTCCGGTGCTTGCCGACGCGGCCCCGATCCTAGCAGGGGCCACCAGAAAGCCGTGAAGCGCCCTCAGCGGTCCGTGCTGCAGGTGAACAGCGTACGCGGCATCCGCGGTTTTCGCGGGTGAATGGGAGCTGCGTGTGATCTGGAGGTGGGCTAGAGCGGTAGTGGCAATCAGCCGGGAAATCCGGCCGCCATCTTGGATTCCGGCATTTTCTTACCTTAATCTTTCTGTTCCTCTGCCTGTCTCTGAATACACATATAGAGTGGGTGACAGCTGGGCTTTGTGCATTACCTCTAGACTGTCACACACAAAGGGTGTGTGACATTTACATCCTGATGGCCCATTTCCAGTTTGATGGGCCTTCCTGGGCTGTATGAGAGGGAGGAGCTGACACTAACACCTGAATAGGGCTGTGTCTTTTTCCACACAGAGAGCTGCATAATCCCCTGTAGAGAGTCCGGAGACAGAAAAGGAAAGGCAGGGACCTTGTGCACTTCAAAGGCCTTGCTTTGAAGTCTCCCCACTTCAGAGGCTCAACTTGGTATAAGTACTGGACCCAAAACCCCACCGAATCAGTATACTCCTGGATCTGAGGACATTCTGCCAGGACAAAAGACTGCTGTGCTGCCAGGAGGGAGTGCCTCTCTGCTTTGCTGTGTTGGCCTGCTGCCTGCTGCTCCTTGCCTGGGAGAAAGAAGGACTGAACTTGCCTCTTTACATCCTCTAAAGAACTTAGGAGACTCCAAGGGCTTGTTGGCTTGCCCTTTGCTCTGGAGTCATAGGGCCATCAAAGACTACTGTCTAGCTTCTGGACTCTGCCAACTGTGAGTCCTGTCCTGCCAAGAAGTGCCAAACCAGTTCTGGGCCTTGAAAAGGGATTCTGCAGCTGTTTTCTTGCAAAAATCGTTGCATCAACTCCATTGCGCGATTGGAACCGCTATATTCTCCCTCAGCACAGATGCATCACTGCTGCTGCTGAACTTTGCATTGCTGATTGCGTGACTCAGGACGGACACATCACCACCAGCCCTAGCACACCACCTTCGCATCGCCAGCTGCGCAGCTCAAAAGTGACCTTTGCGGCTCAACTGCAGCTTCATCGAATGTGTTCAATGCAGCACCTCAAGGACATTGCATCTCTGGCTGCCTGGCTCGATGATGACGCATACCCGGATTGCGTGTATCGGAACCCACGCATCACCCACACATTAACTCCTCACCGTCAATGCCAACCTCCATTCAAGGTTTTTTTCAGTAGGCCCTGCGTGGCTCCTGTTGTCGGCTTGCCCTCCATCGCATTCATCCTGAACTTTGGATTTACCCCTGTTTAGCTCAACATCAATAACCTTTTAATGCCATTTACTTCTAAGCACTATATTGCATTTATTCTTTATAAAATCTTATCTTGACTCCTACTTATTGGATTGTTGTCATTTTATGTCTTGTTTTTCACATAAAAATATTCCATATTTTGCTAAACCGTTGTGGAATCTTTTTCTGGTGTTTTCAGTGTATTACTGTAATTTAAGTGTTGCACAAATACCTTCACATATTGCCTCTTAAGTTGAGAATAACTCTTCTATGCCAAGCTACCAGAGGGTGAGCCAGGTTAATTTAGGTTGGATATTTGCCTTACCCTGACTACGATTGTGGTCCCTACTTTGACAGTTTGCATACCTCTACCAATGAGAGACCCAATTTCTAACAGTGTTCATTCTGCAGTGGTTAAAAACTTGAGCATCTGGATTGGCAACCAGCTCAAGTTTGACCAATAGATCAACACCGTGGCAGGCTTTAGCCTTCTCAAATATCTAAGGATGTTTCTCTGATCTCCACCCCCTTTATTCCAAAAGATTGTAGTCAACGCTTTAATTACTTCTCCCCTGAACTATGAAAATGTGCTGATTCAGGGAATAAATAAGGCTTGTTTCCAAATACCTAGATCATCTAAAATTCTGCAGCTCACCTCCTAAGGTACCTCCTAAAGTGCTATCATATATCTGCAGAGCTAAGGGATCTTCACTGGCTCCCCGTTTCAAAGCACATCCAGTTCAAGGCTCGCTGCTTCGCCTCAGAGCATTGTTTCAACCAGGGTCTGCATACCTCAAATGCCTGATTAGCCCCTACTGTCTCCCACATTCTTCTGTCTCTTGTCCTGAGATATAACCGGGCCAGGATAGGTAGAGGCTCATTCAGATACCTAGCTTTAAAATATGAAACTCTCTTACCTTGCATCTACAGAGCTGCATACAGAGGGGAGCTTCCATGAGCAATGTAAAACCTGTCACCTTCTAATTTTCTTCTGGGGCTAACACAGGCTTTGATTGGGTCCATGCAGCACTGGGAAACCATTTTCCATCCAGCCATATGCTGTATAAATTTACAAAATAGAAATAGGGAGACGTAGGAGAAGCCAGCGGGGTTGAGAAATGGTGCTATAGTTATTACATAGTCCTTCATGCATGGATCCAATGAAACAGTCAATAGCATTAGCAGAAAGATGAATACTCCACTTGGATTAGGCAAAGTTTCAAGCCACTCTTTGAAAGAGGCTTTTCGAAGAAAGCCAAGAGTTGAAAGGGGCAGATGAACAGCCATCTATGTATATTGAAGTAAATAGTCTGTTTGACAGCTCAGCTTCTAAAATCCAGACCTTAAAAGGAGCAATTTGTTCATGAGATATTGGATCTCCGAGCTTCTGTTGATGTTGCTAAACATGAGACAAGTGTGATTGTTGCGGGATGACTGAATGGAACATGCAGCTGATATGATTTATAAAAGCATTGTTGCTAGTATGTTTGCTTTCACTGACTTCTCATTCATCCATTTTGAGCACATATATTGATGCCTCAATATTCACCCAGTGTGCGCTAACTTTTGATTAGCTTCAAGTTCATATGTAAATGTTTGAACACAAATTTTAAGGAAGAGCATTTCATTTTCAATATGCAAGATTTACCATGATGCAAAGGGAGTTCTACATTTTTCTGTGTACTTTTTCTACTTGAGAGAAACATTAATTTGCACTGTAACCTGCTAATGATTTGTGTTTATTAGCCACAGAGTAACAATAAAGGTTTTGTGGTAGCAAGCAACCGCAACCGCAAGCCTACTGCACACTTTTTCCACTGTTTTCAGCTGAAAGTTGTCAACAAGGTCTGCAATGAAACGAAGGGGTAATTAGTACAAAGGTTGTACAGGGCTCAAAATTCATTATTATTTTGCCCAGAGACGGAATAGCCAAATGGAAATCAGACCTTGTCTGGCTGTGATAGGAATATTACAGCCCAAACTGACACGCTAGGATGCTTCTTCTTGATGAGAATACAAGCAGCCCCAGGTTTGTTTAAACCTTGTTGACCCTCATTTATGAGATGCACCTTGAGTCCTGTGGCACAGACCTTACATTTGGGCATATCCATGGCAGTTAGGGCATCTCAAAGGTGATTAGCGGAAATATTGAAAAAGTCTCAACTCCTAGTGATTGCTGATGGCCGCAGGTGCAATATCAAAAGCCTCATAATTACCATGCAACCATTATGAGGGTCAGTTGAATGTTATCTCTACGATTTTTGGCCTATGTGATAAAGTGGTGTATTAGTTGGGGTGGATTGGTATCCAGCACAAGTAACTATCTTGTTAGATCCAGCCAATTGCTTCAGTAATCTAAACTTGAGCTCACCCTCTGCTAGCTGTGCCACAGAATTTAGAGAAAATGTGTAAAGCATTCAGAAGTGCCAAGTCAGTTAAAAATTTGAAAACGCTGCCCAATAAAACCAAATAAACAAACTAAAATCAAAAAGACAAAAATCTAAATAAGGGGAAGGGAGGTATGATTTTTTAAAGTGGTAAAGGCAACAAGAAGTGCAGTCACACAAGACCTAGACACGATTTGCAGCCCACCATGTTCTGATCAGATAAACTAGGTAGACTGGCCTTGCTTGGGCCCGGAATTAGGGATGTTTGAAAAAGTCTCTAAGTCCCAGTCTGAAAAGGGACTTCATTGTTTTTCTGGGGAAAAACGTTTTTCCACACGAGGCAAACCTAATTACATCCAGTGCTGCGGAACTGCCCATCGAATACTTTCACAGTTGTTACAAAGAGGCACTGGAGCAAAAGTGTTAAAACAGTTACTGTTAGACTTGGCATCCTGTCTCCCCTAACTTTTTGCCTGTTTCCCAGGTTGTTGATGTGTGCTGGACTGTGTTTTGCTGTTTTTGTCACTCTGGGCACTATACCACTGCTTCCAGTGCTAAAGTGCAAGTGCTCCTATGTCAAATGTATGTGTAATTGGCTTTCCATGATTGGCATATTTGATTTACTGGTAATTCTCTAGTACAATGCACTAGAGGTGGCCATGGCCTGTAAATCAAATGCTACTAGTGGGCTTGCAGCACTGGTTGTGCCACCCACATTAGTAGCCATGTAAACATGGCTCAGACCTGCCACTGCAGAGTCTGTGTGTGCAGTTTTAAACTGCCAATTCGACTTGGCAAGTATACCCAATTGCCAGGCCTAAACCTTCCCTTTTCTTTCATGACACCCCTAAGTTAAGCCCTGGGTAGCCCCAAGGGCAAGGTGAAGTGTATGTTTAAGGTGGGACATATACTAATGTGTTTTATATGTCCTGACAGTGAAATCCTGCAAAATTCAGTTTTCACTGTTGCAAGGCCTATCTCTCTCAATGGGTAACATGGGGGCTGCCTTTAAATATTATTAAAGTGTAAATTCCCTTTGGGAGCAGATAGACATTTTGAGTTTGGGGTCTCTGAGCTCACAATTTAAAAATACATATTTTAGTGAAGTTGGTTTTGAGATTCTGTGTTTGAAAATGCCACTTTTAGAAAGTAGGCATTTTCTTGCTTAAACCATTCTGTGACTCTGCCTGTGTGTGGCTTCGCTGTCTGGGTTAGTTTGACAGTTGGGCTGTTTGCACCTCTCTCTAGACAGTGACACAAAGGGAGTTGGGGTGTAGGCTGCATAACCCGATGAGCCAACTGTGCAAGGAGGGAGGGGAGGAGTGGTCACATACACCTGAAAGGGCTGTGCCTTCCCTCACACAATGCAGTCTACAACCCCTTGGTGTGTGTCTGGGGCCTGGGCAAGGCAGGATCTCCTAAAGAAGAGAGACTTTCCTTTGAAGTAGGCCTATTTCAATTGCAGAAGGGGGTACAAGAAGAGCACCCAAACCCACTGAAAATTAGATCACTTCTGAAATCAAGAGGAACCCCTGACAAGGAGAAGAGCTAAAGAGCTGAGGAGAAGTGCTGCCCTGCCTATGACTGTGCCTTGTGAAGCTACCCTGCAGTTGCTGCTTCTGCCAGTGAAAGGGGACAAAGACTAGACGTGAAGAATCTCCAAGGGCTTGAACTCAGCTTGCCTCCTGCTGTACAAGTCTGAGGGCCATCAAAGACTTCCCCTGCCAACACCTGGACTCTCTACTGAGAATCCTGCCCTGCCAAGTGATGCCCTATCCAGTTCCTGGGCCCTTGAAAGGTGAAGCTGTCAGACAAGGACTGAACATCCACGCACAGACCGCCGAGCGAGGACATTTTTGATGCACCTTCCGTGATGCGGCTGATAAATGATGCACTGTTGGCTTTGCGGCTGAAATCAATGCTCCAACTGCATCGCGGCTTGAAGATAGATGCTACGCGGCTGGAGAAACAATGCACAACACCCTCTGATGGAGGCTGATAATGACGTAAACCCCCCACACCGCGGTTTTGTGACACCGTGCAACTGGATTTTCAACGCAAAGTCACTGGGCGTGGAAAATCAACACAAAGCCTGCCCAGACCCGAGGTGCCTGTCTGGATCGACGCATCGCTCTGTTGTGGGAGAGAAAAAACATGTGCGACCTGACCGAGGAGAAACGACTCACGGTCTTGCTTGCGAGTGAGAAATCGACGCATCGCTGGCCTTTTGCGATGGACACTCACACGATCAGCTCTATTTTGACACTACCCAGGTACTTTTGAGTGCTAACCGCGTTCTCACTGTTTTCCAAAGGATTTAAAACTATTAGTCTTTGAAACTTCATAACTTGACTTGTGTATGTTGGATTTTTGTTGTTTTGTTTAGATAAATATTTCCTATTTTTCTGAACCTGTGTTGTGTTATTTTGTAGTGTTTTCACTGAGTTACTGTGTGTGTTGATACAAATACTCTACACCTTGCTTCTGAAGTTAAGCTTGCCTGCTCGTGCCAAGCTACCAAAGGGATGAGAGGGGGTTAACTGAGGGTGATTCTCCTTTACTCTGACTAGAGTGAGGTCCTTGCTTTTACAGGGGGTAACCTGACTGCCAACCAAAGACCCCATTTCTAACAGTTACTAAATGTCTTTTGGTGCATAAACCACTACAGGGGAACACATGGAAATTCCCCAGCACTTTAGGGAAGCACTGAGGGTGCCAATTGAGGGCAATACCACGTATATTCATGGTCCAGTTACCATTGCTCACAAGGGATTGTTTGCAGGAATGTCCTTCTGAGCTTTTTCATTTCCCTTTATACGCATAGATTAGTGCAACATGAATATCTATTCCTATGATAGCATTGCATTGTTGCACAAATTGACTTTTATTGTATTTCAGGTTTTTACATTGTACCTACGTTTTATTGGAAGTTCTTTATTTCACACTGTACATTTCAGGTGATATGTAGATTTTTCTCTAGGTCATGATACACAAATACATCTTTGCCTTCCTCAGAATGTGGATTATGATGGTTACATAAAGTTTAAATCAATCGCTATTTAAACAGAAGATTTAATTGACGGTTTAGCGCGATAGCTTAAGTTAGTGAAGCATGGTTTACAGTCCACAATAAATGAGTGTAAGCAAGTTTTAGTCACCCTTATTTAGATCTTAGACTTCAGATTCGCTATTGAATTCATCTAGATTACTACAGTGGTGATAATATGAAGTTTTATTGTCCATCAAAATTGCTCTTGAGTAAGGATGCATCCTCTCTTTCCTTTTGAAGATCATAAAACATTCAAACATGGCTTTATCAGTCTCACTAGAGACTGCCATATTTTGATTTTCTTCTGTAATGCTGCTTAAAGTAGTAGTGAATTGTTAGTGTGAGAGCTACTTCAGTGTGATTCCTAAAACCTGCTGATCTTTATATATGAGCGATAATGTGCAGAAGTTTGGTGAGGGCAGTGTTGAATGCATTTTAAAAAATGGTCGTCTACAGAGAACAAGAAGGGTGTCTTTTATTGCTAAATAGTTTTCAATTCATGAGCAGATTAGATTTTGGATCACTAATAGGCACTGATGGAATCAAATGACAGATAACGCATACAGTTGCTGACATACATCATTTTCAACAGTGAGTAGACTGCATGCTTTAATTGTGCTTCTCTGTAGCAAGGATGCTTAAAGCACCAGGTGAAAGAAATGTGTTATTATGCAATAATTAAAGCAGTGTTTTAGTACAGATTGTATTCCTATCAAACAAACTATGATTGATTGTATGTCACGTGGAAACAATCAATTAGGGATTTTTTGAGTATATAACACAACCAAGCACACTCAAAGACAAACATTCATTTTTTATAGTCCTCATATCACCTTAAATAAGCACTTTCTTGATTTGAGTTACCCTGCATTCTTATATCAGGATTGGTTGTCATCTCAATACATGAGCCTAAGCACCAAGGCCATCCCCAAACGGCCATACTGATCAGGGTATAAAATCATTAAACATCATTGTCTTCAAACAGTTTCCAAATTGCCCCATTCTCCACTTCCCTCTTACCCCAGTTGTTCCTTCTGTCCAAACCCCTGAAATATATTTGCCTGAGTTCCACCAATCTTGCTAATTTGGGGACACAGATATACACCACACTTTACCAATCTCCTTCCTTGCCAGGGGTACCAAATGGAAGATGAGAAGTCTTTGTAGTCTCGAGCAGACTCCCACTTCGGACCCTACATGCTCCAACCCAAACATAATCAAAATAGGTCCTACCTTCACATCTCGACCCAGGATGCCCAGGATCTTCTTCCCCACCTCATCCAATACCTTTTCAGAGAGGAACAGCTGGCAAACATATTGACATGTTCTGCCTCTCTATCACCACAGCACTTGCATTTAGATTCCCTGGTGTCTCTCTTGCTTCTTATTTTGGCCAGCCTTGCTGGAGTCCAGTACATTCTGTGTAAAAATGGATCCTCCTTATGGTAGCAGATTGAACCACACAATATAGATACTTGTGATAACTCCTCCAGCTCCCTGCTTGGCAAGTATCCATCCCAAACCAGGTAGGGGGGCCTCATATTTTCATCCGTGGCTGCCAGAAGATATCCATACCAACATGAAAGAATGTGAAACAAAGGACATCCCTTTCTAGTTCCCCTCCTGATTCTAACTGGCAAAGTGAGGCTACCATTAACTAATAGCTTGACACAGGGTGCGCTGTAAACCTTATTTAGTACATTCTGAAATGTGTCCCCTACCCCAAAAGTCTTCAACACCCGCTCAAATATTTCCAATTAACCGGTCAAATGTTTTGGCTGCATCGAGTTACAACTGATAGGGGGATCCTAAGGAAGTGGCGAGGTCAATTGAGCCTATCAGGGTGTGTGTCAGCTCCTTCATTTGCCTCCCAGGTAGAAATCCCTTCTTGTCTCAACTAACTATTGCCCCCGCAAACTTATATAAGCGTGTTGCCAATTTACTTATGAAAATTTTAGAATCGCAATTCAATAGTGAGATCGGCCGATATTGGGTTTTTGCCAGTTTTAAAATCAATGCGATTACTGCCTTATTCCAAGAACCTGGTATAGGTGAGTCTTTCAGCAGTATGGCATTAAACAACTCTATCCAGACTGGGATAATTATTTAAACAAATAGAATATATAATTCATTTGGAATCCCATCTGGGCCTGCCGCTTTCCCTCTTTTGAGCTTCTTAACAGCTGTCAGAATCTCATTTCCAGATATTTCTTTACTTAAAGATTGTTGCTGTTCCTGAGTGAGTTTGGGTAGTTGCTTGTCTCACAGCCAACTATCTAACCCATCTTCATCTACTTCTAAAGTCTAAGAAGAGAGATCCTGAAAGAACTTATGGAAGCCCTGTTCTATTCTTTCAGCATCCTTCACCACCAAAACCCTTTTCCTCGCTCCTAATCTTCCTAATTCAGAGATCCATCCATCTTGGCCTTCCATGCCAACAGCTTTCTGCAATTCTCACCCTACTCATATTCCCTAAGTTTGCTAGCCTCCCACTGCTGAAGTCCTTTCTCTTCCAACTTCAACCTAAACTTTAGTTGGAGATCTTCCAGCTCTCTTTCCACATTATCCCTATTTTCCCCATCAATCTGCATTACTTTCAACTTTGTTTCTATAACAGATATCTTGTCCTCCAACTGTGCCAATTGCAACCTCTCCCTCTTCTACTAAGGCACTGATGAACTCTTTAGGGCCCCATTCAGCCAAGCTTTGAATGCATCACAAACTATATAGAGAGAAGTAGATGTTAGGTTCCACTCAAAAACATCCCTAACACCCTCCCGGATTTCCTCCATAATTCCAGGCTGAAGAGATATTCTCCTATTAATCGTCCACCTCCTCAGTTGCATTTTGGATGGAAGTTTTAATTGTAGTGCTGCATAATCTGACAAATGAATAGGACGATACTTTCTTTCCTGAATTTCTCTCAGCCTCTCCATTATTGACAAAGAAATAGTCTATCCTCAATTAATGCCTATTCTTTTTAACTATAAAAGGAGTAACACCTACTACCCCACTACACTCTATGCCAAACCCCGCCCAGATTTAAATTTCTCAACATCGACAAAAGAAGCTCTCATTTTTGGGACGTTAACTTATGTATGGTCTGAGGACCTATCAAGATTTTTGTCCAGTAAGACTCTGAAGTCCCTGCCTAAAACTATGGGGCATCTAACTCCACCAGGCTGGAAAAGAGAGCAGACATGGACATAGTATTGTATATATTTGGGACATAGTATCCTGCAAGGGTATACATGTTCTGATTAACCCTGATCCCTGCAACTATCCAGGGCCCTCCTGTGTCCACCCTATCTCTCAACATTTCAACCCCTACATTGGCTCTAACTATAATTGCTACTCCTTTCGAACATTGTTGCTGATCTGTATCTATAACATTCTCCACGCATTTTAGTCTATAAAAGAGGTTCCCACACTCTGACCTCATTAGATGAGCCTCCTGCAACAAAAATATTTGAGCCAAACTATCATGCAAATATTGGAGGATCAAACACTGCGTTCTTCTTACCCTTAGCGCATTCACATTTCAAAATTCCATAATTAAAAGAGGAGGTTGACCCTCCCGTTGGTCATCTCTTCCTCCCATAGATTTCACAATTCAGCTTGACCAAGCTTCCCCCAACAATCGCCAAAGCAAAAGGAGGAAATTAGAACAATGGGAGCAGTAGTCCAGTTGAGGTTCCCAGAGATTTTGAAAGTTATGTGGGCTAATAAAATGCACAACTTCATGGCTCCAGGAGAGGTGGACAATTGTTTAGCTCAGACCGTAATGGACAAAGACAAACATTCAGACATGCTTGGGAAAATATATGCGTATATAGACCCTTTAGATATATAATATTAGCCAATCGCCTTGCATAGAGGAGTTTGTGCAGCAAATACATATGTTTAAGACCTTGTGCCGATTGAAGTGCCGCACACTGTCTGCATTTGCGGAAGTTATGACCATTAAATATTTTAAAAAGGAAAGACTCATTTCTCATTTAAAGCTACACACTTGGTAGAACATTGTACGACCGGTTTAATTTATCTTGTAGTAAACCCATTTTGAGGTTCAGTGGAGCAGCTTATTCCAGCCTCATACCCACGTCTCTGTGCCCTGTGTGCAATATATTTCCTACATGTGAAAATGTTACAAAATGTATTTCACCACTTTCCAAAATAAAAACCCCCAAAAAATGACGCTCATGCAGCTACACGCGAAAATAAATTTTGCACATAACCAAGCTCTTGGATTATATTAATCACATTAATTATTTTGCATTTGAAGGACGTGTTTAGTTGTAAATTGTGGTAGGATGAAGTCATCACTGAAATGCAATGTTTTTCTACAAATTCTATTAGTTCATACATTGCCTAATACTGTCCAGAAGCAACATAGTTTTACAGAATGATTATCCCAAACTTTTGCACGATTATGAAAGCTAAATTGAAGTATTAGATGCAATTGGGGTTACCAGTATTTTGCATGAGAAAAGTTGGTTAGTTCTTATATAATTAACGGCCTAATTTAGACCATTAGAGGATGGGCTGCCGTGCATCAGTGTGGCTGAGAACTTAGGCCCATATTTCTGAAACAGAGGTGCATCAGTTCTGATGCTCCACTTTTTCTGCGCCCCTTACCAGCACCTAACGACAACATGGATACACCGTATGTATAATACGGTGCAACATGGTGGTCGTTAGCAAAATAGCATCAACATTTTTTACGCCATTGTGGCACTCTGCTACACTAGCGTCAGACATTTTGAAGCTTGTGCAGCAAAGTGCAAGGAGGTTCATAGGTTTCTATGGGTGTATCATTTTAATGCCTGCTCTAAGCAGGCTTTAAAATTGATGCCAAAAATGGTGTAGCAAAATCTGTTAAATTTCACTGTGCCATTTTTGCGGGCCTCCTAGTGCTGGAGCGCCCGCCTTGCATACATTATGCCTGGCGCAGGCATAACGTGGCTCAAGGTGCCACAAAGTGGTGCAATTAATGCATTACACCACTTTGTAAGTATGGCGCAGGGAAAAGGCCACTTTAGCACCACCTTAGCGTCAACAAAGTTATGCTAAGGCTGAACTAAGGCGGCGCTGAGGCGGGAGAAGGGCTCATAAATATGCCCCTTAATGTGCACTGCCTTGATGGTCAGTAGTCTGTTCTATTTAGAGATGACCACTGGGGCAGAAGTCATCTCTGTATGTTTAAAAGAACTGTGTCATGGCAGTTCTCTTCAAGGTACAAAGGTTTGGCGGATGCCCGCCGCTGGTTTTGATGGAGTACACTAAACCTTCACTATTTTTTGTTTCTTAAAAGCAAACTCCAAAAGGAGAAATTTATTTTTGAAGAACAAGTCACTAATAATCCTCACACTATGGAAGCTCTCTGTCTGTCTTGTTATGTTTTTTCCATCCCTCATTGCCAGTTTTTTTCTGGTAGTGACAGACAAAAGTGAAACCATCAGAACTTCCATTCTAAATATAGTGGGGGGGGGTGATGGCTTTACTCCAACAGCCTCTACTCCATTGAGCCACAAGAGGCAGCTTTCCATTGATGAAGCCAACAGTGACTTCTCTGAGGAAAAGTGAACAATCCCCCCATCTACAAATTAGATGGACAGACTGTGAATTTATTGGACAAGGTCACTTTCCGATGGAGAATCCAGACCACCTCACTTTAAATCCCCTCTACATCTTTAGGTGTTAGTGAATCTCGAAGTAAAATATATCTTCTTTTACCTCTGCTTCTCCCACATGTCTGAAATGAAAAATTAAAGATATAGTATGGTCATGTCTATTGTGTTTCAAAAGAGGCTGTTAATACTAAAGTCCCATATATGCATTCTACATATTCTAAAAGTTGGATTGATTTCACAGTCTACAAACTCCTTTTACTCATGATATCCTATGATATTTGTAAAGACTGTATGAATATGAATAGAAGACAAAATAGCTTTGACCTACCCATTTTTCATATTATTCAAGAAATACTCATTACATTAGTTGAGAGCACTATGCCATTTGACTTTATTCATCACCCATCTTCTCTTGTAGCCATCATTCACATAAAGCGCGTCTGATCCTAATTCCTGTTTAGATTTAAATTGCTGACTGGCCTGGCAATGGTCAGGTTCAAAGTCAAAAGCTGGGGAAAAGCTGCTGTTCCCATGGTTAAAAAAAAAATAATGGAGTTATTTTTCAAAAAGTGGAGGTGGCATTTCAATTAACTTTCTAGAAGTTAAAAGTTACCATCACTGGCATGCAATTTGTGACAGCAAGAAATGATGGGTCAGAGCAGGAAGGATGTGCCCACTCCATTCATGTCACAAAACTGAAAGGATTGAACTCACAGGACCAGCTATGTAAATCATATAATTGGTATTTACACCCACTGTACATTTTAATTATTAAGCAGCAAGATTTACTCACAAGTTATTTTTTGACTAAAGTGTCATTTAACCTATGATTACATTAATTTTTGACCTTTTGTATTCTAACAAATGTATTCAATCAAAGACCATTTCATTCAGTAGCATTTTGCATATTCACTTATTTTAGTGGAAGAGGGTGCGCATGCTAAGAGCAGGTAAAATGGTTAAGCATATTACTCTTATGACATAGTTCAGCAAGGTAAGCTTTGCTCATCACATTGCTCATCACAACTTCACCTACGATAGTTTTTCTTATGAGAATAATTTAAAAAATAATACTTGCTAATTCTGTTTGTTTTCCACATATAGCTATGCTATGTTATGTGTATTTGTGTAGTGCATAACTAAACTTGAAGGGGATCCTGGTGCTAAAGTAGGGCAGAGCTGGGGCCAGGTCTCCAGTTTCTTACAGAATTCAAGACCTGAGGAGGTGGCTGGTCATTCCAGGCATTAGGAGTGAAGGAGGAGAAGGCATAATAGCTGGTTCTGTCTAGTGTTTGTTTGTGGATTGGGAGCCAGCAGAGCTAGGGAAGTGCGAGGTGGAGGTTGAGTCTGGCTGCTGAATTTTGGATGATTCTGGAGTCTTCTGGTTAGATATGCACTAATTCTGGCATAGAGGCCCTCATTATCACCCTGGCGGTCGGTGGAGAAGTGGCGGTATTACTGCCAACAGGCTGGCGGAAAAAGAAATTGAATTATGACCATGGCGGTTACCTCCATGGTCATCCGGCACTTCTCCATTCCAACCGCAAGGGCGAAGATGACCGCTGGGCTGGAAACTTGGGTCTCCAGCCCGGTGGCCGTCACAAGACCACTGGCGGTATCACAACCCTGCTGACCGCCATGGATTTCAGGTGGTTTGGAACCGCCATGAAATCCATGGCAGTAGGCACCATCAGTGCCAGGGAATCACTTCCCTGGCACTGATAGGGGTCTCCCCCACCGCCCACCCCTGAGTCCTCCTCCCCCACCATCCATCCCCTGCCAGCCCCCAAAGGTGTCATGACCCCCCTCCCCACCTCTACCCCGAACATTGCAACACACCCCCACCCTACATGCATAAGGATACCACCAATACACATACCCGCACGCATACCAACATACATACCAACATACACACACACAGTCATACACCCACACATACATACAGACATGCACATGCACAAACTGACAGACATACAAACAGACAGACATGTGCACATTTTCAACCACACAGCACCCCCGCATGCATAAGCGCACTCACACACCCCCTCTACATACTCACACACACACACCCATGCATGCACACAACACACAACACCCCCCACCCCCAACCCCAACGGACGATCAACTTACCTTGTCCGTTGATCTTCCGGGAGGGGCCGGGATCCATGGGGGCTGGTCCACCACCAGCACCCCGAGCAACCTCCACTTCACCCCCGACCGCCAGTATGGCTGCTGGAAGCTCTCTGTCCAAAAAAGGATGGAGGGCTGCCAGCAGTCATAATTCGCTGAGCGTAAAACTGCCTGCACTGGCGATCTTCAGCACAGCGGTTTCTTGGCGGTCTGTCAAAAAGACCACCGAGGTTTTAATGACCACCACAGTGGATTGCCCTAGTTCAGCATGCTGGTGACTGGGGCGTGGGTGACTGTTCTACAAGTGTTTGTGAGGAGCCATTTGAAGATCTTCTTGAGCATCTTGAGTGTGTGGAAGCAGCAGACAGAGATTGTATTCACTTAGCCTCTCATGGTGAGTTGGTTCACTTTTATGTAGATTGCTGGGAGGGGTGTGGATCCGAGTTTGGCAGGCCATCGGGAGGAGTACCAGATCAAGATGTCTTTGCCAAAGATTACTACTTCTGTTTTGTCTACATTGAGCTTGAGGCAATTTATTTTCATTAATTTAGTGCCTTTAGACACGCAGGTGGAGAAATTGGAATTGCTGATTGGTCTCTTCTCAGAAAGGAAGAGCATGATCAGGATGGCATCAGCATAGAATGATTTAGATTCTGTGGGCATGGGTGACGCTGGTGAGTGGGGTCATGCACGTGTTGCACATGGTGGGGCTGAGTGAGGATCCTTGTGGAACTCCACAGATAAGGTTGAATGTGGGTCCTTGAATACTGGCTTTGTGTAGCAG
This sequence comes from Pleurodeles waltl, assembly GCF_031143425.1. NCBI lineage: Eukaryota > Metazoa > Chordata > Amphibia > Caudata > Salamandridae > Pleurodeles > Pleurodeles waltl. The sequence goes on from NC_090448.1 coordinate 144,322,954, forward strand.
TTGAATAAGGATGGGGTAGGAGGCAGTGTTGAATGTTGCAGAAAGGCCCAGTAGGATGAGAGCTGTGGTGTTACTTCTGTCCATGATCATCCTGATCATGGTGGTAATGAGGTTGGAATCTGTCCTGTAGTTAGGCCTGAATCCAGATTTATTGGTGCTGAGGAGGTGGTTGTTGTTACGGTGGGTGGTTAGGTGAGCATATTCAAATCTCTCAAATTCCTATAGTTCCAAACATGGGGCCAGATGCATGAAACTTTTTGCATGGTGCAAACATCGAATTTCGCTGTTTGCGACATGCAAAAAGCACATCGCGATGCTCATTCCCATTTTGCAAGTCGGTAACCTGGTTACCGACTCACAAAATGGGAATGTGAGTCGCAAATAGGAAGGGGTGTTCCCCTTCCTATTTGCGATTCGCATTGCGATGCAGAATTGCTTTGTGACCACGAACGCGGTCACAAAGCAATTCGCAGTTACCATCAGTGTCACACTGGTGGTAACCCATTCGCAAAAGGGAAGGGGCCCCCATGGAACCCCTTACCCTTTGTGAATGGCCCTGAAAACATTTTTTCAGAGCAGGCAGTGGTCCTATGGACCACTGCCTGCTCTGAAAAAATGAAACAAAAACGTTTCATTTTTTCGTTTGTATTGCAACTCGTTTTCCTTTAAGGAAAATGGGCTGCAATACAAAAAAAAAAATGCTTTATTTAAAAGCAGTCACAGACATGGTAGTCTGCTGTCTCCAGCAGGCCACCATCCCTGTGAGTTCTGCGGATCTCAAGGGGGTTGCAAATTGCGACCCACCGCAATAATGTTAATGAGGTGGGGCTTTGCGACCCCCTTGCCGTTCGCAGATGGTGTCAGGGACACCATCCTGCATCCGGGTTTGCGAGTCGCACATTGCGAGTCGCTCAGACTCGCAACTTGCGAGTTGCTAACTCGGAATTTCATACATCTGGCCCCATATGCCTTTTGGTGTTAAGTTCATTTAAACATTCACAATTGGTCATGATACTAACTACTTGTGTGCCTACTCCTGGCCTTTTTTGAACTACACAATTAAGTAGTTGACCATCAACTAAGATATACAATTGCAAAAGATTGGTAGTGCAGAACATATGGTGTTCCTGCACAGAAATAGTTTGCATGCTACTCAATGTGAAGCAAAAAATTAGCTTTGATTACTGTGACATACAAGTATTTGTACACACAGTGTAATCCTTCTTCAGGTATATTTTATTGTTGCAGAAGAAACACAGCTTCTGATTCCTGAACGGAAATCTTAGTGAAAAAATCTTGAGATGAGAAGTATTGTTAAATCAGATAAGCAACATTCAAAGAGTATGAGAGAACATAATTTTATTTTATATTAATAAGATTTATAGGGTGCATGACTGCCCCATCAACAGGGCCTCCCAGCACTAACCACAGTAGACCCTACATTGTACATCAGGAGAGGTGGGTTTTTAGCTTTTTTTGTGAAGCAGACATAACTCTGAGTATTACTTAGATCAGGGGGCATGCTATTCCAGAAGCAGAATCCAGAACCTAAAATAAGCGACCTCCAGTTTCTTTTTATTGAATTTCCGGGATCATTGCCAGTATTATATTTTCAGAGCAAGTGCTCTGGCAGGAAGATAGGGTAGTATGAGTTCTGAAAGAATCGGGGCTCCTGCAATATTCATAATCTTGTAGCAGTGCTAAGAACTTTAAATTGAATGTGCTTCTCAATGGGAAGCTTCTGATGGAGCCCGGCGGGGGAGCAGAACTTTGGAAAGAAAACAGTAATTTGACCGTCACGCTTTGGACAGATTGCAACCTCTTTAAGGTTGATTTCTTGCAACCCAAATACAAGATGTTACAGTAGTCGAGGCGAGACAGGATGAAAGATTGAATGCTCAACTGTCAAATGTGGGGTTGATAGAAGAAGGTCTAAGGCCTCTCAGAAGGCCAAAACATGTGACTACTAAAGTTCTCACTTGAGTCTCATAGGAGAGAGAATCGTCTAGCCAGATACCTAGATTTTTTATAAAAGGTTTGGGTGATGGAGGAGGTGCCAGGGCCTCTGGTCAACAGTGATCTCCACACATATGGGTATGTTTTCCAAGCAATAGGATCTCAGTTTTGTTAGAGTTGAGTTTAAGACAATTATCATCCAGCTGGTTACTGCCATCATGTAATCCTGAAACGTAGTGATGTCTTGAGAGGCTTCAGCAGAGAAGGAGGCAACAAGTTGCAATTCATTGGTGTATTATACCATGGACACCCCAAATAATTCACAATCTCCACCAAGGGCCTGACGTAAATGTTGAATAGAATAGGGCTCAATGAGGAGACATGTGGGACCCCATGCTCCAAAGTTCTATACAGAGAAGAGAAAGAAGGAGAAATGAGCTGAAAGGAGCATTATCGAGAAAGGAGGCAAACCAAGAAAGACCCTTGCCACTGACACCTATATCACAGAGGCACTGTAGAAGCAGCCTATGCAATATAATGTCAAAGGTGGCGCTCTGGTACAAAAGGATGAAGGCTAAGGAGTCACCTTCACCTGATACTCTTCAAAGGGCCTCTGTCATGGTCAAGAGGGCAGGCTCAGGGCTGTGGCTAGACCTGAACCTATTTTGAGACATTTTCATCAATGTGATTTCCTCCTAAAAGTCAAAAGTGTGTTAACACAACTTTACCTAAGATAGGGAGCAGGAAAATAGGGCAGTAATTTTCAGGTTTAGTGTGTTCTTCTTCAGTAGGGATATCACTTTCGCCTACTTCAAAGCCTGAGTAACAGTGGCCACGGAAAAAGAGAGATTGACAACATCAAGAAAGAAAAGTAGGATGGATGACCTCAAGGAGTTTATTGACAATGGCAGGTTTAAGAGGGTCACCCGGAGAGCCTGATTTCACTAAAGAGCATAGAGTGGAAAAAGAGGGCGGGTCTAGTTCGTTTGGTTCTGCCTTGGCTGCGACTCATCTGAGTGGCCAGGACAGGCCTCTGCATCAGCATGGCCTTTGGGTGGGAAGTGGAAATAATAGCATCTTTTAAATAAGGACCATCCAATATGAATAGCTTTCTTTGCTGTCACTGCTGCTACTTTCCGTATTTCTGTGAAAGAGTAATCTTTTAACACTAAACATTTATGAGGGGAACTCACCATTTTCTAACAGATTGAGTGTATCACACACTTAGTAGATATCAATGCTTTGTTGGTGCACAGTTTCCAATGGGCAAATATTAGAAAAATCATTTTGAATGGAGGTTTTCTTTGGCAGTTTAATAAATAGGGGTAACTAATATCTTTGGATGATCATTATGCCTTCTCTTGAGCTTAACTAATATCCAGCATTTATGCATGTGGGAGCCAAAAGAATGATATATTTAGAGAATCAATAATAACCTTGATTGGTAATTCCAAATATGTAAATGTATTTTTAAACAATACCACTCCATTCCCCAAGTTTCTAGCAGGTAGTTAAAAATAGTATGGAATTTATTATTTAGGTTAGGATTAATTACTCCTCACTAGGGTGTCAGTTTCTACCAAAGCAGAAGTGGTGGACGCTCCACTCATGTTGTAGCAAAAACCTAGAACAGCCTCCGCACACACCTCTGGACCATCACCTCACTTCCAGAATTCCAAAGAGCTGTGAAGACATGGCTATTCGAATAGGCATCCGGGATCCTGCAAGCGACTGGATATCCTATCAGGTGATTAGCCGTGCTATATAAATCCTGAATGATTGATCCATTGAGTTTCACTATCAGTATATGATATTTACATATTGTGGTTCATTCCTTCTACATGGAACTACGGGCCAGATGTACCAAGAAGGCCTTTTGAGAGTCGGAAATAGCGATTTTCAAGAAATCGCTATTTCTGATTCGCATAATACAATGTATCACATTGGCAATTTGGTAATAGCGATTTCTTAAAAATCGCAAATGCTATTACCGAATCGCAAATTGCGATCCCAGCCCCATTCGCCCATATTTGCGAACGTTTTTCATTTCCAAAATTGCGATTTCTTAACTGGAAATCACAATTTCGGAAATGCAAAACCCCAGGGTGCTGGGGGCCTAAGGCCCCCTCTGCTGCACCCCAAAGTAATTTTTTACAACATGTAAGGTGCACACAGGCCAAAAGGGCATGTGTGCTTTACATGTAAATTTTAATAATGCATTTTAAATGCATTTTTTAAATTTGCACATGGTTACCACCAGGTTCAACCTGGTGGAAAATAGTGATTCCTAAATGCCCAATTCGCATTTAGGAATTGCTTCTTACATGTGCTTTAGAAATCGCAAATAAGGAATCCTTATTTGCGATTCCTTATTTAGAGAGTCACAATTTGCTATTTTAGCGATTCCTTAAAATTGCTTTCAGAATGCCTTTAATACATTCTGAAATGGCTTTTTGCATTCGCAAAAAGGCATTTGCACCGTATGCGAATGCAAAATGATTTCATACATCTGGCCCTACATGTTGTGTCTGTCTAAGTACTAAGACACTTCACAACACAAATCTCATCAAAACAAGCTTGAATTACAGTGTGTTACTGAATGTATTCATGATTTTTAATATTGAAGATCCCACAATGTGCTATTATTTTATTGAACATAAATCACACTGGCTGGAATTGAAAAAATTCTTTGATGTTGAAAATATGTGATATTGGTATTATTTTTCCTTTTGATCTCTCTGTTTGGGATATATGAATTTAAAATTAGTATAGCATGTGTCTCATAAATACAATTAAATAATTCCTGTAATCAATTTAGTATGATGCACTCTTTTTAAAAGATAATATCATTAATGGCTGTGAGGAGGTGTCTTTGTCTTACATATGTTCATTTTGGGCCCATTTCACACTATAACTATGCTATAAGGGCCTTCTCCTTACTAAGATATAGTGGTGCCATCACTCATTAGGAAAATAACATACAAGTTTCAAATTATTAAAGTTGAGGCCTGCCAGATATAGAAATTCTTCCAAAATATGCAATAGGTCTAGTATGAATATTTTCATTTAAGACATAGAGAACAATACATATTAAACACAATGTGCAGTTAAACATTTCTTACTTGTATGTGATAAGTACTCTATCAAGTTCCCTTTTGAGAATTACTTAATACTCTTTTGCAATTTTCTCAATGGTGATTAAAGTTTCAAGAGAAAATAGGGACAGAATGGACCGTTTCCAAAAGCATTTAAAAAACACTCTCATGATCATAACTGATTATTTATTTTGAATAAGAAAATGTACATGTATATGCTATCAGGTTTCGTTAATCACAACATATGCAGTTCAAAGGTATTGCCATTAATTTGCCAAGAAACAAAGGTAAATGATTTTAGCATGTCTCTGATCTGTACAGTATCCTACTGAACTGTCTGGACACATCACATTTGGACTGATTTTCAAAATAATTTGTAGGTGTATAGTCTGCTTTTAAGTATAAATTGTATTTTTACATTCATGTTTGCTACTCTGGAAACAGTGATTTACCCTTGTAAAAAAGGATTTAGAGGAAATGTCGAAATAGACATACCTTTGGCTGTTGTCGATCATGGACTGTAAAGTTTTGGGACACCCCCAAACATAATTATTTGTGCACATTCCTGACATTTTCCTCAGCAGAGTCTCACCATAAGAAACATTCAGAGCTTTACAATGTCAAACGAATGAATAAGTTAGTTTCTGTGGCGGGCCTATGTAGGGAACATTCCCATTTCAGGAATAGAATCTTTCCTTGATAGATAACGCCTTCAGAGTGATATTGCACTAATGCAATACATTTTTACATGCATAAATGTAAACAATGCACATTTATGCATGTGGAAATACATTTGCATACTCCTGAATGATAATTAAGAACAGTGCTCTTGCTATCATGACTTTTGCAATCACAGATTTTCAGGCATGATTAGGGTTACCTTTTTGAATCCAGATTATTTTTATAAATTTATGTAAAACAAAACATAGAAGGAAACCTGCCGGGTGGCAGATCAAACTATTTGTAAATCAAGCCTGAAATATAATTTTTCACAAGGTTAATGTATATCAAACAAATTATTGTCTTATAACCCCACGATCATGGTGATATGCCATGCGTTTCCCTGGTGAAAAAGCCAATGTAATATTTTTGTGAAGAGCCACAAATATCTAACTTTGCGGATTGTCTAAGAATTAAGCAGGGTCACCTCTGACACTTCGAATCTGCTTGTTTATATTCTATTATAAAAATGTGATAACGTTGGTTGAAACACTGATTTATCTGTTTTTTGTAGAAAATTATACTTAAGGAGTTGGTGAAGTGATCCCCTCATATCCTAGTCCTTAGTAGATATAATGGACGTGAACATATGTTCTTAGAAGAGGAACATAACTTAGAGGAGTATTAACTTCTCTTAATAATGAAGTTCAAATGTTATTGAGTATCTGACTTGTGATACAAGGCTGAAATTGACATCGAAATGTGTGCTTTCTAAGACACAGGTCATAACTATTGACATTTCTTAAGAGAGGTAACAAAATACTTTTGTTATCTAGAAGATTTATGATATAAGCATGGAAAGAAAGACAATCCCTGAGAAATTTGGTGAGCAGTAAAGTACTCCACAATGGCAACAGTATATGCCAAACTCTAAATCAAGCCCTTAGACTTAATGAACAGGAGAGAATATGAGAGTGGAATTCTGACAGGTCCTGTTATTTGATAGAAAAAAATGATCTAATGGAATGGTTGCTATAATTATTACAAGTTAAGTTAATTGGATGGAAAGAGAATTACTTTTGGAAACCAAAACAAACACCTGGAAATATTGTCACCCTAGTATCCTTGTATATACATTTTCCCCAGTTCCTTAAAGACTCTGCATTCCCACCAGAAGACCTAGATAATACTGATGAGTCACCCTTAAGGTAGGGCCTAAATTTCCATATAGCAGGGTGCATGGTATTCAAAAAGTAGGGCATGCATATTTTATATTTTACGTCATGACTTTAAAAAAATCCCCTAATTCATTTTTCACTGTGGCTAGGTTTCTTCTCCCATAAGAAAAGAGTGGGTTGCATTATAACACCTTTGATGCATAATTTCAGTTTGGGAGGAGACAGAAATATTATTGAAGGATTCATCATTGTCAACAACTTGGATGTTATATTACTATTGTGGAAATAACATTTTTAGAAATTTGTCATTTTCTTTCCTAAGCTAAATATGCCTTTTTCCAGGGTATTGTGTGCTACCTGACTGTTTATGGCTCCCCTGTGGTGAGAGGTGGTTAGCCCTGATATGGTGGACAAAGGGCTTGAGTGTGAGGAATGTTTTCCTCCCTGAGCAGGAAGGCCAGGAGGCTGTGCACAGCCAATTCCTGAGCTTCAAAGTGTGCCTACTCTGGCACTGGCAGATGTAGCTCACACCTTAGCTCCTGTTTGAATTCATAGATATCTTGTCTCAAAACCAGTGGGGGAGGGATCTACAGCACAACTGTTTTTGAGTGACCATAAGGGAAGGTTTGCTCGTTTTCATAGTCATACCTCTTAGTCAGCACAGAGAGCTATGCACAGGGGAAAAATGGTATTGCCATGCTGATTTTAGGTAGAGAGAGGCACTGAGGGATAGATCTACAGTAAAACATGCAGGAAGTGCTGAAAAAGTGGGTACAATCATTTCTAGGAAATTTTACCCCATTGGTTAGGGAGTGTCCAGGAGTTTCCCCACCGCAGGCTGGCACTGGGCATAAATGGACAACTTATTCTTGCCAGTACCCACTTCAGAACCATCCTTGACTTGTGAAAGATATAAGAAGGATGGCACTGGCTGTTGTGACCTGGAAGAAGAATCTTGAGGGATGGACCTGCTCAGACTTGTGCCCAAGACTTGCTACATTCGTCTCTGGAGTGGCAAATGCAATAATGCTGACAGCATCAAACCCTCACCAGGTACAGCCTGAAGCCTAGCCCCATCGAAGGAATTAAACTTCCAAAAACAAGACTAAGGGCCTGATTTAGAGTTTGGTGGGCAGATTACGCTGTCACAAACATGATGGATATCCTGCCTGTCCGCCTTATTACAAGTACCATAGACTATAATGCACTTGTAATAAGGCAGACAAAATATCCGTTAAGATTGTGACAGAGATCCCCATCTGCCAAGCTCGTAATAAGGTCCTAAGTTTGAAGGCAAAAGTCTTCACCGGACCCGATGCCCAACATAATCCAATCAACAGTGATGGCTTTTTGAGCATGAACTCTGTGCTTTTCCCTTTTAAAGCTTTTCCCACTTTTGTCTATAGCATCACCGAGAACTTGTCCTTCGTCAACCATTAAGCTCAGGTTTAACTCATTGAAACATATACTGGTGCTTATAAAAATAGGGCAATTATTACTTCTGGCAGGCTACTATCCACCCTAACTAATAATCCACTTTCTCCCAGAGCGCAACTGAGGAGTCAGATGTTTTTCAACTGGATTTTGGTCGCAAAGCATTGATACATATCATACTGCTTTGGCATTTGGAAAGGATACTTACAACATGTCCCTTCCAAATACTGATTCAGTATGTGTTCGCAGTCCCATTTTAGGAGTCTGTAAATGTTTACTAACTTCTAAAATAGGATTAGTACTTCTAAAAAGCATTTTAAACAGCTCAAATTGCCATAACAACCAGCCACCCAAATCTCAACGCCACAATATATACAAAAGAATACTCCTCCTCTCGCTTTCTTTTCCATGTATGTCCCCGAAGTTCTCATTACCCTTGTGGGGTTTCTCCCTTTATTGGCTGCTAACACAAGGCCAGAGATAGCATCAATATGTAAGCTTCCCCTTGTGCATGTGATCACATTCAGTGCTGGCCTGAAAAGTGTAATGATCTAATGTTTCAATGTTTCTGTTTTCATGAAAACCAATTTACAGATTTCTAACAAAAAATACATATTAACATTTGTAAATACAGAATTGGAGTGTATTGGATTGCTACAATGCTATGGGCAACTAGCCTACAGTTTTCTACTTTGAGAAAAAATTACAAATGTTTTGGAAACTTTTTAATATGGGGGTTCTTTTTTACATATGTTTATACACATGAGTGCAGCCTAAATACTAGAAACAAACTACTTTATTTATTGGCTATTCTGTGGCAAACTGAATGTGGTGGTTTGTTGTGGCTTATTCATCTCTTGGGCTTTTTTACTTCTCTCAAATAAACATAAGACACAATATTGGTTTAGCTACGCATATGTTATGTGTTATTATCCTACAATATATATTGATCTAAAATAAATTTTTTAAATCAATTTTGGGTAAAATAATTTTGCTGATTCCCTGTGACTTTTTTAAACTGATCTCAAACTGCCTTGCAGTATCTATTGATGTCATCTAATATTCCAAAACTCACTCCTCCCTGTTGCATATTTTCCCATTCATCATTTGTGTCTGATACACACTCCTACTTTCATATGGCAGTAGTGTTATTTTAGCTCAATGTTCCTATAATCTCCACTTTTTTAAAAATAATTGAACTGGGGGGGCATGACCATGATGGTGCCCGAGTGAGAATGAGCTCTGAGAGCCCTCCTGCAAGTGTTGTGCATTTGGGCAGATGCTGTGCTCCCTGGGGCTTCTTCCCTGATGGACATGTGTCCGGAGCGGACCCCGATTGACAGAGGTGAGGAGTGGATCTTAGCTGGCTGGCGGTGCTCTCCTGATGACCTGCAGCACAGAAGTTGGTTGGATGACCTTGTGGCCAAGGTGCCAGTGCTATGAGGTCCCAGCCTAGAAAAGTTAGACAAGTCTCTTAGGACCACCTTGCAGTCTTGAAACACCTCCCTGCACCTGGAGAGTGCGGTGCCTTGCTTGGGTGAGAGTGAGGTGCGTGAATGCATCAGCTTGGGAGGCTACAGGACACAGACTGATCGGCAGCTCTAATATGGCACCTAACCAGCACCCCTACCTTCAGCCTCACGCTGACTGTTGGAGGGTGGCCTACGGATGGATTCCCCCTGCAGCCACTTCCAGAGGATGTCCTGTGACTGAGGGTGGCTGATAGGCCTGGAGCCGAGGGCGCACATCGAGAGAGGGCCAGAGGGGGTGATGGTACATCATGGGCCTGATGCAGCCCAGTGAGTAAAGTGTCAGCTTTGGAGGCCACACATAGAATCATACCTGCCACAGTGAGTACCACCCCCTTAGTACTAGCAGGCATGTGACCCCCTGATGCAGGCAACATTAGCACCTGATATTGTCCGAGAGCAAAAGGAGCAACACTGTGGGGGCCTGTTGGTCCTTGGGCAGTCTGGGAAATGGCCTTGGAGAAGAGAGGGGTGTGATGGAGCACATTGAGAGCCCTGCTCAACCCCTAGCTTGTAGCTAATAGCCAGCCAAGGAGTCCTCCCACCCTTTCTGCATGTTGGTCCGAACTTTTGTACCTGGCAGATCTTAAAGGCATTGATGCACACCCCACCTCTGCTAGGACTGGAGACCATTCACAGAACTGCCATGAACTAGCACCGCATCAATAAGAACGATACCACCTTTGATGAAATGCTGACCAAACCACTGCCAAAGAAGCCGGACCAGAGCGAAGAAGCATGTCCCCCCACACCTCTGGGTGCAGAGACGGAAACAGCAGGCTCCAAGGGGGAAAATGTAATGGTCATAAGAGTGTTCCTGGAAAACCTCTTTGGAACCCTCAGAGAAGACATTGCAGCTCTCAAGCTGGATATAGCTGCGGACATGAAAGATATCAGAAGAGAACTCAGTGACCTGCGTCAAAAGAGTAGACTCCTTGGAGCATACCAGTGACTCGTGCAAGGAAGTGCTGGATGAGCACCGCTGTAAATTTGTCAAGTTGAGGGACACGACCAACTAGAATATCTTGAAAACAGATCTAGGCACTCCAATATCCTCGTTAAAAAAGTCCCCATACAGGTTGAATCAGGAAAGGTGGAGGAATATGTCACCTGAATGTTTCGCCATGTGGCACCAGAGCTTTCAGACCAGGACATTGTTCTTGACTGTACACACAGGGTGGGATGCCTAGCATGCTCTCCGGGTCAACCACAGTATATACTCACCTCCTGCCATTATTATCTGCAGAAAGAGGTCATCATGTCCGCAGTACGAGACAGGAATGCTATTGACTTTGAATGTACAAAGGTATGGCTATACCAAGATCTTTTCCCAATAACACTACAGCGCTGTAGAACCCTTTGGCCTTTGACTGACTTCCTGTGTGATAAAGGGATCAAGTATAGATGGGGACACCCCTTAGGGTTCCAGTTTTTTTGGGAAAAATGAATCTGGGAGAATCCGAACATTAAGGGAAGTCTGCTCATTGCCTGATATGGATGCTCTCCAAGGTGAAAACTCAATACAGTCTCAACTGAAGTGCTCAACAACTCCAACTGCAGAGACCTGCAGCTGTTCATGTCAAGCAAAGATATGCGTTTGTAAGACTTCAGAGACATAAAGCCACAAGGAAAGGGTGGCACTGTTGCATCAACTACAGCATCAGGACAGTGCGTCGGAACCGGACAATGAATAATGGCAGACTTGATGTCCTGAGTACTACTACTGTGCAGGAGTGCCCAGCAGACAGATAACTTGCACCTCTTTGAGTCTTGAAGTGGTCTGGGCACTGCTTCCCCTTCAACTGCCACAACTTCTGTCGGCGGGGCTCACCTGCCACACCTAGTGGAGAACTAAAATGACTTGTTGCCAATTACATGGATTTGTGTGCACAGGTGGTGAATTCATCTGTTATATTGTTTACTGTTATTTCCCTTCCCCTTCTACCTGATAACCAGTGCATTTACACATGCACTTCAGGCACCGCAGCACAGGCAAGCTTATGGGGGAAACCTGCTTGACACCTGGCCTCTCTCGATCAACATGGCTCCCCATTACCCTCTCACCTATGGTTAACATACTGAGCTTGAATGTCCAAAGTATCAATGCCCCATTGAACCACCTTGCACTCCTCTTCTTCTTTAGGGATAATAAATAGGATATCTGTCAAGAAACACACCTTATTAAAGCTGACTGGGAGACTTTCCACTCCTGGTCGTTTGACCACCAGCACTTATCTTCTGCACAGGAGAAGACAGCGGGGGTGGCAGTGCTCCTAGTTACACACTACCCAGGGAGGGTTACACAAACATACATTGAATCACTGGGCAGGCTTTTATCCCTATGAATAGTCCTGAAAGGTTACATGTTTACACTGGCCAACCACTATACCCCAAATGACCATCAAGAAATCTTTTTTATGGAGGCATCAGGCTGTATACTTGCTACCCCAGGCGCAGGCATCATCATAGGGGGGAACTTTAACATTGTTATAAATGTACATCTAGATATATCCACCCAAAATGTGAGGCAAATGGGCACTCTCACCCCAACATGCAGACAGTGGTTGACAGTCATATGGTTGGTGGGCGTGTGGCGACAGCAGCAACCAAATGCAAAGGATTACACATTCTTCTCTGCTGCACACCACACTTACGCTAGAATCAATTTCTTTCTAACCTCCTCACGCATTCATGCTGCAACTGTGGTGGTGGATATTGGGGTGGCTGCCTTCTATGACCTTTCACCCATAGTTCTCAGGTGTACCTTCCCAAGTTCTGCACCCCCCACACCGCTCTTGGCGTCTCAACTGCACATTCCTTACCTATGAAACAACGGTCACTGATTAAGGGCCACTATCAAATCCTTCTTAGAAATCATTGACTTGCCAGACACACCCATTGCAACATTGTGGGACACATCAAAGGCAGTTTTGCGGTGAAAGTTCATATCCATAGCAGCCCAACTTAACAAATATAGACACAATTTCTGAAATGAGTTGAAGGGCAGGATAAGGGTTTTAGAAGAGTCACAAAAACAAACCAACTCATTTGAAACACGGCGCCAACTCATGGTCGCTCTTAAACAACTCAAGATCCTGGATATGGACAGAGCGGAATATGCTCTGTTTTGCATGAAACATAAATATTATACAGGAGGGAAGAAAGTGGACAGCTTACTAGGCCACCGCCTCTGCTCTCAGACTGTCCAACAAAGAGTATATAACCTTTTGGGATCTGATGGTAACACACTGAATCAGGACCTGCAAATCATCCAGAAATTTGAATGCTCCTATGCTGTGATCTACACAGCGGAGGATCTAGACTAAGGGGACGCTGCCTACTATTTGACACACATCCCTCATGATGATGTCTCCAAATTAGATGGGGATATTATCCCCACTGAAGTCATCATGGCTATTCAACACCTGCAACCAGGCAAGGCTCCTAGAACATGGCAATACATCAGACTTCTATAAAACATTTGAGTCCTTATTAGCTCCCATCCTGGCATGCCTCTACAGCTCCTTTAATACTACTGGCACCCTGACGGACACAATGCAGCTTGCATCAATCACTGTAGTCCAGAAGCCCGGCAAGAATCCTGTGCACTGTTCATCCTACTGCCTTATTTCATTGCTTAATGTAGAAGCAAAGATCTTTCCTGGCATATTGGCCCATCATCTCGCCCATTATATGTAGGGCCTGGTGGACCCTCATCATACTGGGTTTATACCCAAAAGAGGTTGCAGTGATAACAGAAAGTGCATTTGCCACCTTCTTGATAAGATGCAGCACTCCTGCATCCCTGCCCTTCTTCTCTCTATAGATGCAGAGAAGGCTTTCGACCTGGCATAGTGGTCGTACCTTCACTTAGTACTGATGAGGTTTATCCTTGGTGCAGGGTTACCCCAGTGGATCAACCATAGCTACAGATCTCCTAGAGTGGTTGTGAGAGTTAATGGGCTGATGTCACAGCCCTTCAATATCTCCAGAGGCACTCAACAGGGCTGCCCGTTATCTCGTTACTTTTCACCCTATATATGGAGCCCTTTGCTGAATGGGTATGCAGCAATCAGGATATGACATGCATCCATATGGGAGACAGGGAACATAAAGCAGTGTTATACGCAGATGATGTTTCACTTGCCTTATCAAAACCGCACACATCTCTGCCTACACTGGTGTATGAAATGGCATCCTTCTGACGTGCTTCTGGATTTAAAACTAATTTACTGAAATCCTCTGCGCTCAACTTCACCATCCCTAGGGCAGGCTCAGCTTGAACGCCTCTTCCTGTTTGCTTGAGCCACACAAAGGATAGGGTACCTGGGTCTGCAAATAAACTCCACACCTGGATGCATACCCGAAAACAACTTAACAGTGGCCCTAGCTACTGCTCGGTCCATTCTCTCCAAGTGAAAGGCATATGGGCGGTCATTCTGGCTTTCCCGCGGGGCCGGCGGGCGACCGCCAGAAGACCGCCGGCCGGCCCAGCAGGAAAGCCCCTTCAACAATGAAGCCGGCTCGGAATGGAGCCGGCGGAGTTGCAGGGGTGCGGCGGGTGCAGTGGCACCCGTCGCAATTTTCACTGTCTGCAAAGCAGACAGTGAAAATCTTTGTGGGGCCCTGTTAGGGGGCCCCTGCACTGCCCATGCCAGTGGCATGGGCAGTGCAGGGGCCCCCAGGGGCACCACGGCACCCGTTCCCGCCATCCTGGTTCTGGCGGTGGACACTGCCAGAAACAGGCTGGCGGGAAGGCGGTCGGAATCCCCATGGCGGTGCTGCAAGCAGCGCCGCCATGGCGGATACCCTGGGCCAGCGGGAAACCGGCGGGAAACCGCCGGCTCCCCTTTTCTGACCGCAGCTTTACCGCCGCGGTCAGAATCGCCCAGGAAGCACCGCCAGCCTGTTGGCGGTGCTTCCGCCGCCCTCCGCCATGGCGGTCATGGACCGCCAGGGTCAGAATGACCCCCACGGTCTTTTCTGGCTGGGGCACTTAGCAGCAATTAAAACTGAGTTTTACTAAAGATTCTTTATGTTATGCAAATGCTGCCACTTCAGCCCCCCAAATGTACTCGACAAGCTTGAGGACTTATGGGATGGGAATAAGGCATGCATGGCAAAGAAGCAGGCGCATCTGTCCCAGTCAGAGGGTGGGTTGGACATCCACAATTAATATGCTATTACTAGGCCACACAATTGCATTACATGGTGGAGTGTGCTAGACCTAGCACAGAAAAGCATTGCGGCTTCATAGATCTGGCGTGGCCAACATTCATATTGGAAGGTGCCATGGCTCCCAAAACAACACTGGCTAGTGGGGGGTCTATGTCTCACTGATACTCCAAGCTATGATTGGAGTATGGGAGATGGTGCAGGTCGTATGGAAACTGTCCACCCTCATTTTGCCCCAGAGCATGATTATAGGGAACCCAGATTTCCCCTCCTGCATAACATGACAATGCATTTACTTAGTAGCGAGATGCCAGAGAGTGGAGGACTTTTTTGATGTGGATGGTCTCATGGATCTTTCACAAATTCAATCTGATTATGGCCACCCACCTACTTCCTACTGGCAGTATTCCACTATCTGGCACTGGATCACACAGTCTCAGACCTGCTCACACGCAGGTAGGTCTACACACCCTTCAATAAATGGTTCCTCACTCATTTCTCAGATAAACAACGTATCTCAGACATTTGCACATTCCTTAATACATCTCTAGTGCACTTTAAATCACCAGCACAGCGACGGTGGGAGATAGAATGCAAGCACACATTAACCACCATTTAACAGGGTGATATCCTTCAACGAGCCCGCACCTCCATCCTCAGTGCCTATGGCGTGGAAATGCTTCTTAAAATTGCACACTACTGGGATTTTACACCAGCTAGAGAGGCCCACTGGATAGAAGGCAGGGACAGTGCTTGCTGGTGGCGCTGTGGTCAGACTGGCATCCTTACATATCTTTTTTGCCATTGCTTAAAAATACGTTTTATTGGCCGTAGACAAAAAGCATGATACCACCCTCCCCAGACTGCCAAGCTACATCCTTCTGAACACCATGACATAGCTCCTAAAATCAGCAAAGAGACAAGCCATTATCTTAGCACTCAGTCCTGCCAAACAAATCTTGCTCTCTCGTTGGGGCACGGACACAATACCAACAAGACTTGGCTGGCTCCATAAATTGCGGGAGCTGTTGGGAATGGAGAAATAGATGGCAGTGGTGACCATTGCGGTACCACAGCTTGCTAAGATATGGGGGTCTTGTATACTGTTCCTTTTGGACATATTTAGAAAGTTGACTTACCCGCTTACCTGCGGCCCTTTGTTTAATGCACCCAGACCACACACCTTACTCACCTCACATATGGCATGCTGTCTCTTGCTTTTCACCTGCCTCCCCCATGCACTGTGTACTCCGTACTCCTATTCACTAAGGGTTGTCGAGGTGCCCTTACACCTCCCCCCAGGCACCCTTTACCCTATTGTGTCCTTCCTTCCCTTTTCCTATACGTTGACTCCATGTTTTTGGTTGTTTTCATTACTGCCAATGGATGTAGGTGGGATTATTGTTGTACTTTGACCTGCTTAAACTAAGAAACAGATTTAAACCATAAATAATTGAACTAATATTAGTGCTTTAAATTATATGGCTTCTGTTGATTGTGGCACTAAATCCTTATCTTTGTAACACTTTTCTTATAAGACGTACTTACTTGTGGCATAGTTACACTCTGGGTCTGATTACGAGTTGAATATACTAATCAGATACATAAAAAAACTAAGGGCCATATTTATACTCCGTTTGCGCCGAAATTGCGTCGTTTTTTTTGACGCAATTTCGACGCAAAACTAACGCCAACTAACGCCATATTTATACTATGGCGTTAGAGGCGAATAGCGCCAAAGTTCCCGGAATGTGCGTCATTTTTTAGCGTGAACCCCTTCCTTGCGTTAATGATATGCAAGGGAGGCGTTCCCGTCTAAAAAATGACTCCCAGGCCTTTACGTGGTATTTATACTCCCGGGCAAAAGAGACGCCCGGGAGTTGGCGTGGCAAAAAACGGCGCATTTGCGCCACTTTTTAACGCCTGCTCAGGGCAGGCGTTAAGGGGCCTGTGGGCTCAAAATGAGCCCACAGGTGCCCTCCCATGCCCCCAGGGACACCCCCTGCCACCCTTGCCCACCCCAGGAGGACCCCCAAGGATGGAGGGACCCACCCCAGGGACATTCAGGTAAGTTCAGGTAAGTATGATTTTTTTTTTTTTATATTTTGTTTTGGTGGCATAGGGGGGCCTGATTTGTGCCCCCCTACATGCCACTATGCCCAATGACCATGCCCAGGGGACAGAAGTCCCCTGGGCATGGCCATTGGGCAAGGGGGCATGACTCCTATCTTTACAATGATAGGAGTCATGTTGATGGGGGATGGGCGTCGTTAAAAAATGGCGCAAGTCGGGTTAAGACGATTTTTTCGACGTAACCTGACTTGCCCCATTTTAAGACGCCCATGCGCCATTTTCCCCCTACGCCGGCGCTGTCTGGTCTACGTGGTTTTTTCCCACGCAAACCAGGCAGCGCCGGTCTGATTGCGCCGTCTAACGCCATTCCATAAATACGGCGCCCGCATGGCGCTTCAGAATGGCGTTAGACGGCGCAAAACTTTTTGACGCTAAACTGCGTTAGCGCAGTTTAGCGTCAAAAAGTATAAATATGGGCCTAAACATCCCTTAAATTTCAGCAGGTTAAGCCTGCTGAAATTTAACAAGGGAAAACATACTGTATTTACGGTATCATGCAGATTTTCCACATTATTATTCCTTAAGAACTTGTAATAGGTGTTATTTATCTCACCCGCTAAATAACATACTCCAGGGTACCGTTATTTATCACGGGTGATAAATAATGCCTTAACTCTTCATCAGGCCTTTAGAGTTTATTTATCCAATATATAATTTATGTTGAATTTCTCTATTTTACTGTGCCAAAAATATATTTTAGGCCTTAGACACTTACTTTATATCCATTTTATATTTTGAAAGGACCTTTCTCTCCTCAATGTATTCATTAATGTATAGTAAAAATACTGATAAGTACTTGTTAGGGAAATATAAAAGGAATAAGTCATGAATCTTCCTGATCTTTTGTAAATGAAGTACACTGCAAGCTCATTTAAATGAACTCCTTATGAAAGAAGCACAGGCAAAGTCAACGTGCCTGGGTTTAACGAGCAAACGTGTGTAGCATAAGCGAGATACCAGAAAAGAGTGCTCTGGGGGTAAAGTAGTACCCACCTCAATTCAACGTAAGTGCTTGAGTGGAAGTGGAAAACTGCACCCAAAAAATAGAGTTCAGATGTGAATGTTTAGGCTAATGGCACATATGACTGAAAGAAAGCCAGTGCTTGAAAGTGGTGGATTCAATACCCCCTTCATGTATATTGTTAGCAATAGGTCTTCGAGACATGGTCTTTACATTAGTTTTTTATATCATTATCAATATCCTGATTCTGATTCATTTTCCTTTTCAGCTCATGGATTCATACACATACATTTTCTAGAACTTAGAACACTTTCATTAGACACCTACTTTTGAACTTAAGTGTCGTTGGAGCCTGCGGCTTGCCAAAAATTCATTTCATGACCTGCACACTGTCAGCCCTTTAGCGTTCTAAAGAATATTGGCCACTGTTACTATTTCAACCATCACAGCTATTTTCTAATTCAAGTAACCCTCATTGCATACTCTCAACCTGCTGTTTCCATCAGGCTCAATTGATACTGGGGCAGATTCACACATTAAATGATTTGCATTAGTAATTCATCCTTGTATCTTTAAAAGTATCTTCTCCCCACCCCGAATTGCATTGTTATCTGCAGCTTCTGTTGCATGCTTCATTGTAGTGGTTTTGACTTTGATAATTCTTGTTCTGCCAAATGCTGTGGTTTACAAGGCTTATTCCAGTCTCCACAGACCCATGAGCAGGATCACTAAAAGGCAAAGCAGACATTTAAAAGAAACAACCAATTCAGCCTTACCTTTGAATTTCAATTTGCTGGTTTAAGCACTCATTCTGACTGAGCAAATAGATTATGTAATGTTTGCAACCAGGATGGATTTTATTAATCTAAAAACGCTTTGTCCAAAAGCAGAATCCCCTATTAGCCATAGGTCAAAATAATGGAGAAAGAAGGCAGCTCATGTACTACAGGGGTGTTCTGTCAAGCTTACGTTTTGTATTAGAAGGGGTTTCTTGCAGTACAAAAAGTATGCTTTAATACTTTTTGAGCTTTGTTTGTGTGCTCAACAGTGCAGCACACATGCAACGTTGGAACAATGAGGAGAGATTTATAACTTGCTCCACAGTTATGCCTGCCTCAAGGATTCATATATTGTTAGAACAATTTCCTGTCTATCAATGATAGTAGGGACTTGTCTCAAAGATCATGGGTGGTTGCATGGGAATGCCCATGGGTCACCCATGGAATTATCTATTGATGCAAAGTAGCACAGATTGGCCAACCTTCTAACACAGATCAGAGGAACCCTCCTTCAAGGAACTAATCAAAAAAGAGATTGATGAATACATAGAAATCAATAGGTCGTCTGGTCCAAATGCACAAATCATCTGAGACGCCCTGAAATGCACTATCCGCGGGCACATGATTAAACTTTTATAAAAGAAAGACAAACTTGACCACAAAACCTTAGATCAACTACAACTAAAAATAAAAGCATTAGAGAAAGATCTCAAATGCACCAAAGACAAAACTCAATTAAACAATCTAATTAAACTCGAGTAGGACTACAAGAAGATTCTGAGTAACAAAGCCCACCTAATAGTCCAAAAATAAAAAGGCATCAACTTAATTGGATGTGATAAATCTGGCAAAATAATTGTGTCTTCTTTAAGACAGACTCATCAGAAGTTAAGAATAACCTCTAGAACCACCTAACATGGCGTCACATCAACAAACAAGAAGGACATCCTAAACACCTCCGAAAACTATCACCATACCCTCTACTCCAAAAGTAATAACACATCTATGACATATGCTTAATCTACCTCAACAAAATTAATGTAACTAAGATAGATGAATCAACAAAAGAATCACTAAAACTGATTTCTCGCAAATACATCATAAACGCAATCAAAACAATGAAAGCCAGGAAGGATCTGGGCCCAGGAGGCTTCCTAGCATCATTCTATCAAACTTGGGGTACCTCCCTAATCACTCCCTTGCAAAACATGTTCGCTCACCTCTCCTCCACTAGCTCCATTGGAGGCAACTGTAATTGTTATATAGGAAGTGAAAGACCCATCCAAACTCAAGAACTACCGACCCATATCCGTCATAAACACAGACTGCAAAATATGTGCCCTCAGAATAGAGCCCATTCTCAAAAACATAATACAACTCTCTCAATCAGGATTTATCAAAGGAAAATTCAGCACTGATAATATCAGACTTTTTATCCATGCGATTGAAATAGGCAAACTCTTGCACCAACCAACCTGCACGATAGCATTAGATGCAGAGAAGGCCTTTGATAAGGTATCATGGCCCTTTCTCCAAGCCTCACTCACTTCCTTCAACTTTGAACTAGCAAGGATGCCCTCTCTCCCCTACTATTTATACTAAAGCTAAAACCCCGACTCACATTGTTCTGAGAAACTCCACCCATCCATGATTTCTCTTTCTCATCAGGCCCACGAAAACTAGTCACCTAGGCGGATGACATTCTCCTTTTTACCACCCAGACAGACTCAGCTTTGCCACACATCATATTCACCATCACCTACTATCCCTAAGATGTCAGGCTACTGCCTCAACAAGGAAAAGACAGAGGTCCTTCCTCTCAATGTGTACTGCAACAACTCAAATGGGCCCCAGATAAGATAAAATACCTGGATATATGGTTCACCCATAACGTTAAAGAGTCCATCGATCTCACAAGAAAAAGATGCTAGATAACATCAAACATAGTTTAGACAAATGGTCAACCAGGTTCATTACTCTGTGAGGTAGAATAGAATCTATCAAGATGATGATTATCCCCCTCATTAACTGTTTAACCAGCATGTCCCCCATTTACCATATACTTACTGAATTCCTTCAGAAGTCTAAAAACCCAGAATTGCCCTAACAACACTGAGACTTCCTAAAGAACTTGGCGGCCTAAACTTACCCTGACTAGCGGAGATACCAACATGCCATCCTAGCGAAACAGGGGAGCCACTGGCTCCTAACCACCAACAACCCTTCAATGCCATGGCTTGGTATTGAAACCACCCTCACTTAATTTCTAACCATCAAAAAAATTAAAACACACCACTGTATAAACATTCCATACAGCACAGCACATGCACTCTGAAAAATTTACAACAGACTAAACAGCAAAATTAAACACTCATGTCCAGCCTCGCTATGCTGAAAACTTAAAACTAGAAGGAAGAATGATGTATATGTAGAAATGGGCAGAAAAATGTATTCTCCTGGTGAGAGATATCGGCACCCTGCAGTACCCATACCATTCTCTCAAATTAAAGACACATTTGACCTAAGCAACCTAGACTTTTACCATTCCCTTAAAATAAAATCACTTATAGTCAAACATAAACCTCGAACCCTACCCTGACCAACCCAAAACATTAGAAAAATTTACCAAAGGCGGTCACCTAGCTTCCAAACTGTACTCCCTCCTATCTCCCACATCAAAACTCACTAAATAAACTAACACAAGACAAGTGGGAAATTATTTTATCAGACTCCAACAACACTCCAAAGGTCTCACCAGTCTGGCCATCTATCTGGAGTAACCTCACTTTCAACATAATAACCCCATCACTAGCACAAAGCAGATACTGGATTGCCAACATGGCCTACTGGACTCAGGTCGAACTTTATAAACTAGGCCTCCGATCCTCCAACCCGTGCTGGAGCTGTGAGATGGAAACAGGAGACTTAAAGCACATGCAAATGGTGTGAACCTTCACCAAAAAGTTCTGGCAGGGCATCAGTAATACAATATCTCAAATACTTCATACAAAATGAACTCCTACTTTAGCCTCTATTACACTCATCATCCTCCCCACTGACATTAAACAGGCATTAAACAAAGAGGACTGTCTCCTATGGGAAATTCTAGTCACAACGTGCCTTAAAATTATCCTCATTGAATGGAAAGATTCATCCAAACTATCCCTCCACACAAGGTGGGAATGGGTCCAATTCACCAGAACTGCCTGCAACTCACCAACCTTATACTTGAAGGCAACACCAATGTAGAATGGAAAACTCTGGTGCAAACTAGACACATTTATGTCTCACTCATCTATGTAACCACCTTAATCAGATCATTTGATCATTCATGCATTCACTCACTCATTTTCCCACCCTTCCTCTCCTCCCCCCACTTTCCTATCCCCTCCTCTCCCTACCCACCCCTTCCCCAATGTACTCCATACTTTTCATCCTCTATCACCTTCTTCTTCTCTTCTCTCGTCTCCGCTCTTTTACTATGTCTTATTCATCTACAACTGAGGTATCTTAATCATTCACCACAACATCAAAATCTGCTCCATCACAGTACATACACTGTTTAACCTCATCTCACCATTGCAAATGAATACACTGATCTCTACCCTCTACTTTCATAAATGTGGACCGACCCCTCATGCTATATCCTAAACTACTGTTCCCACTTGATTTTCATTTATGTCATTAAGTGTTCCTATTGTATAAAATCCCAATAAAAAACTCTTGAAATAAAAAAGGAAACTACTGCTGACATAGCTTGTGCCAATTTTGGGAAATACAATGTCACATCAATATTTTTTGGCTTTCGTAAATAAAAAAAGCAACATACCTAACATGCTAGGAGTTTCTCGCTGTGGGTGGAGGCATTTTTAAAATATTTATGGCCTGGAACCACCAGAGTTGATATGGCGGTCCTAAGCAAAAACCCATCAGAGCGAATGGTGTCATAAAGAGTCATCCTAAATAAGGAGGTTTTCAAATTCCATTTTCTTCTGTGGTTGTGATACTCATTGGGTGTTTCTAGTGGAAGGGCTAAGGCAGTCCTGATGTCAAAAAACAGGATTCCCCACTCATTTAAGGATGAGGTCCAATGTCTGATATTTTACATTTCTTTTCAAAAGGTGGATCCATAATGAAATATTTGTTTATCAATGGAACCTTCAAGGTATGTGCTGGTTTTGGCTGGAAATATAGAAGCATTTCTTGACATATCTAAAGTAAACATCTGAACATAATGCAATGACATACACAAAGCACCATAACAATGAAATTAAAGCATAACAGGGCACATCACAACTTTTGGGAGGTGGTTTACTAGTAGGTGAAGATAAGTACCTAGCGTTAGTGATAACACAACAATCACAAATAGGGTCCAGTCAAAGTCTCAATAAATTAATCCTTTCTTAACCCTTGGTGGCTAGGCTGATGAGCAGTCAGGCTTAACTTAGATGACAGGTGT
This sequence comes from Pleurodeles waltl, assembly GCF_031143425.1. Lineage (NCBI taxonomy): Eukaryota > Metazoa > Chordata > Amphibia > Caudata > Salamandridae > Pleurodeles > Pleurodeles waltl. The sequence continues at coordinate 144,346,313 of NC_090448.1, forward strand.
GTAAAGTACTGAGTTGTCACCAAAACAGTAAATAAATAACACACAATAGAAATCAAACACTGATTTTTTAAAAGAGAGAATATTCTTATCATCAAAATGACAGCAAAACAACAAAATTCCAATGTAGGGAACCAGAGACATGATTTTTTAAAGATTACATTTAAAAATGTGCTTCTAGCACCAAAAAGTGTCATCCGTGGCTATCTGGTTGTGCTGGACCGAGACCAAGTCAAACGTTTAGGCTGACCGCTATGGAGTTCATGTCTGATACAACGATTTGTTGGTGCTGGTCAAGTGTTTACCTCAGTGCTTAGTCACTGTTTTTATCATCGTCGAGTGAGTCTCCTTGGCAAGCTGGATGGCAGCTCGACGATGGTGGTTTGCTACAGTGTGAGGTCTTGATGGTTCCTGGAGGTCTTGGTTCTAATCATCGATGGTGAAGAGCTCCAGAGCTTCAGCCGGGCAAACTTGAATTACAGGCCGACTAACAGTTCAACGTCGTCGGTGCTCGAGAGCACGCAGAGGTCTTCTTCGCGCCTCGGGTTCAGAAACCGCATGCACTCCAGTGAGATGCCACAACTTATTCCACATCACTAGAGGTTGACCAAATCTTTGGACTCAGTGAGGAGTGTGGTAATCAGATTCATTCAACACAGATCAATAACATAAGAAACATGAACAATTCTATTCACTATGACCAATTTAACAACAAAATCAAACTCCAAACAGGATAAACCTTCAAAGCTTTATTATAATCTCCAGGTTAAAGTATCATGAATAGTATGCAAAACTAAGTTATAGACATACATGAAAATCATGGGCTGACCAAAATATCTAAAAAAATTAAGTCTACTAATGCTATCAAACATTCCAATAGAATAACACAAATTAACAAAGCTATAATATGGCCATCAAAATCTGATTTCAAAGCAGATGATGGTGACATCAGAAAATCATCAAAATTCAATTCATAACAATCAGTAACCAGGGCTGGGTCATCCTTATCACTAATACAAATTTGGACTTGCATGTGTGGGTACAGATTAACACATGAGAGCTGTTAGAAATGGGGTCTTTGGTTGACAGTCAGGTTACCCCCTGTTCAAGCAAGGACCCTCACTCTAGTTAGGATAAAAGAGAATCACCCTCAGCTAACCCCTGCTTACCCCCTTGGTAGCTTGGCAGAGCAGTAGGCTTAACCTCAGAGTGCTGGGCGTAAAGTATTTGTACCAACACACACAGTAACTTAATGAAAACACTACAAAATGACACAACACCAGTTTAGAAAAATAGGAAATATTTATCTAGACAAATCAAGACCAAAACGACAAAAATCCAACATACACAAGTCAAGTTATGATTTTTTTAAAGGTTTAAAATAAAAAGAGTCTTTAGGTAGTTGTAACAACACACTAGCGCTGCTAGCGTGTAAATGTACCTGATTTGCGGCAAAAATAACCCAGCACGGGCGGTGTGCGTCAAAAATAACCCTGCACGGGTATATGCGTTGAAAACAGCTCGGCACGGCGAGGCGCGTCGAAAAAGCCAGCCACGCGACGGTCCGAAAGTCCCGCGGCGCTGGTTGCGATCTCTCAGCCTTCGTCAGCGATGCTGCGCGTCGTTTCTCCTGCTCCGGGCGTCGATTCTCCGGTCGCGTTTCCTGCGGCGTCGTTTCTCAGCTGCGGAGCCGGCGTCGCGTCGTTTTCTCAGCCGCGATCGGATTCGCGTCGATCTTTTCTCCGCACGGTGCGCGGTGCGTGTATTTTTGTCCTTAGGCTGCCAGCCTCTCCTTTCAGGGTCCCAGGAACTGGAAGGGCACCACAGAGCAGAGTAGGGGTCTCTCCAGAGACTCCAGGTGCTGGCAGGAAGAAGTCTTTGCTATCCCTGAGACTTCAATAACAGGAGGCAAGCTCTACATCAAGCCCTTGGAGATTTCTTCTTCAAGATGGAAGGCACACAAAGTCCAGTCTTTGCCCTCTTACTCTGGCAGAAGCAGCACTGCAGGAAAGCTCCACAAAGCACAGTCACAGGCAGGGCAGCACTTGTTCCTCAGCGATCAGCTCTTCTCCAGGCAGAGGTTCCCCTTGATTCCAGAAGTGTTTCTAAAGTTTGTAAGTTTGGGTGCCCTTCTTATACCCATTTTAGTCTTTGAAGTCACCTTTCTTCAAAGGGGACTCACACCTTCTTGTGAAATCCTGCCTTGCCCAGGCAAGGCCTCAGACACACACCAGGGGGCTGGAGACAGCATTGTCAGAGGCAGGCACAGTCCTTTCAGATGAGAGTGACCACTCCACCCCTCCCTCCTAGCAGAGATGGCTAATCAGGAAATGCAGATCACACCCCAGCTCCCTTTGTGTCACTGTCTGGTGTGAGGTGAAAAACAACCCAACTGTCAAACTGACCCAGACAGGGAATCCACAAACAAGGCAGAGTCACAGAATGGTTTAAGCAAGAAAATGCTCACTTTCTAAAAGTGGCATTTCCAACCTCACAATCTTAAAATCAACTTTACTAAAAGATGTATTTTTAAATTGTGAGTTCAGGGATCCCAAACTCCACATGTCCATCTACTCTCTAGGGGAATCTACACTTTAATCATATGTAAAGGTAGCCCCCATATTATCCTATGAGAGAGAGACAGACCTTGCAACAGTGAAAACGAAATTGGCAGTATTTCACTGTCAGGACATATAAACCACATTACTATATGTCCTACCTCATCCATACACTGCACCCTGCCCTTGGGGCTACCTAGGGCCTACCTTAGGGGTGCCTTACATGTAAGAAAAGGGAAGGTTTAGGCCTGGCAAGTGGGTACACTTGCCAAGTCGAATTTACAGTGTAAAAATACACATACAGACACTGCAGGGGCAGGTCTGAGACATGATTACAGAGCTACTTATGTGGGGGCACAACCAGTGCTGCAGGCCCACTCGTAGCATTTGATTTACAGGCCCTGGCACCTCTAGTGCACCTTACTAGGGACTTACTAGTAAATCAAATATGCCAATCATGGATAAACCACTTACATACAATTTAAACAGGAGAGCATATGCACTTTAGCACTGGTTAGCAGTGGTAAAGTGCTCAGAGTTGAAAAGCCAACAGCAACATGTCAGAAAAAAATAGGAGGCAGGAGGCAAAAAAGTCTGGGGATGACCCTGCATAAGCAAAAGTCCAACACGACCCCCTACCAGCCTAAAGCCAGGGGAGAACAATCAATACCTTGATGTACTTCCCTGATTGGGGCGATAGAACAGGGACCCAGGCCCACAACAGCAGGGGCATGTTCCAGTTCTACGCCTTCCTGACTCCAGTTGGATCCCTCTGTCCATACTCTCAGGGCCCACTAAGCTAACCCATGGGGAACCCTTCTCCACATCTACAGACACCATCTGTGCAACACCTAACTTTACTTGGCTCACAGATGTATTGCAATGGGCAGATAGTACCACCAGGGCCAACACAGTGGTGTTGCCCACTCCACCCCCGGGGTGTGACTCTCGTCCTCCCCCCCCCAGGGGCAACTCTGCCCACCAGGACAGCAAGCCACAGTGGCCCCAGACAACTGTCAGGGATGAGAGCCCGACCTCAGGCCTCTCTAACCACTGTGACTGTGGAGAGTGGGGGGTGGTAGCCCCAGGTGCCTGGCACCCTTTGACCACTCTCTCTTCCACCAGGTCAGGGATGTTAACCTGACCCTGGTCCTCCCCTCTGGGGCTCTGTACCCTCCCTGCAGAAGCGGCACCCCCAGAGTCCAAAACTGTCAGGGTGCTTGTAGAAGCAGTCCTGCACAATTCTTCCATCAGTGCAGGGATGTTAACCTGCAACTTATCCTCCAACCTGGGGTCTGTACCTTCAGGTTGGACCTGGGCCAGGGGTGAGGCTTCCCTCCCCCTGCCCTCTCTTCTGGGGTCCTGAACCACCCAACTAGGAGCGGCCCCCCCAGAAGACAACATGGTAGGGGCACTGTTAGCAGTAGCCCCTTCCTCCAGGTCAGGGGGGACACCCTTAACCTGGCCTCCCAATCCAGGGTCTGTACCCACAGACTGGATCACTGCCTGGCAACCCAGGACTTCCTGGGGGGCATACCTACCCCCTACCAGGTCAGAGTTTACCCTCTGAACCTGGTCATCCAACCCAGGGTCACCACCCTGCGGTTGAACCACTGCCTGGCACACCAGGACTTCCTTGGGAGCACACGTACTCCCCATCAGGTCAGAGTTTACCCCCTGAACCTGATCATCCAACCCAGAGTCACCATCCTGCGGTTGAATCATTGCCTGGCGCACCAGGACTTCCTGGGGGGCACACCTACCCCCCACAAGGGAAACACTTTCCCCAAGGGCCATACAAGAGTCTGGCTGGCGCAGGTCTCCTGACCTCTGCCCATCTGACAGAGTCTGGATTCCCCCCAGCCCAGAAATGGTCTCACCAAGGTCATTCCTGGGGGGCTCTGCACTCAGAGCTGACCCCTGACCCTCCAGGTTCTCCACTGGGGTCCGCAACCCCCTCTCAACCCTCTGTCTGGACTTCTGCAACCCCTCACTAGGAGTGGTACTGCCAGACACCAGAACTGGTGGGACGCTGGCTACAGCCGCCCCCCCAAGTTCTCCTGACACTGTGGGGTCTCCCTCAACAGATGGCCCTATGGTACAGGCTAGGCTCCCCTCCTGGGGTTCCCGCAGGGAACCCTCCAGGACCTGGGACCGGATCTCGGGCACCTTGGGCCTCAACCCATCCCCATTCCCTCTCCTCTGAGACTGGACATGGGGTCCCTCACCCATCCCACTACACTGGGACCTACCTGGGACACTACAATCCTTCCCTACCTCACCTGGTTGGGAACTACCTAGACCACTCCTCTCAGGAGCACCCCCAAATGCCTCTTCAGACTCTCTGGTACTCACCCAGAAGTCTGCCTCCATTGTAAGCTCCCTGGGGTCAGAGAACTCACACTCCACCTGGTGTTGGCATAGCTCTGGAAAATAAGGACTAGACATATGCTCTCCAGCAATTACATCACTCAGCCCCTCACATGAATTAACCAAAGTACCCTTCACCCAACCATCCAGTGACTCTGCTTTGACAAAGCACCCCACATCACCCTCCTGAGACTGGTGAGACAGTACCTGACTGTCCCTGACACTCAACCCACACTCTTCTGGGATGTTTTCACACTCCATAACCAGGACTTCTACCTGGGGGGAACCCCTCTCCCTGTCACTCTCAACTAGAGTCAGTAGAGTGTCCCTCCCACCAGTAGGAATATGACTCCCCATGCCAGTTCCCCAATCCACCTCAGGGACCCTGTGCATCACTGGAGCTACCTCATACCCCTGAACCTCCTGGCGTGTGTTAACTCCCTCCTTCAAGTAGGGCACCACATCTCTGGGCATGTGCACTTCTTCAGCAGTACTGGATACAAGATTTTTGCTGCCACCATCTGAACTGGACTCAGCCCTCATGGCCTCCAGCTTCAGCTCTTCACAGCTCAGCTCTTGAGCTGCAATCCTTTCTTTTTCCAGGACTAAGGCTCTCTCCTCCTCAGCCCTCTCAAGCTCTGCATCTAGCTCTTCCAGACTCCGGATTCGAGCTAGGAGCCACTCATCTCTTTCTGTTTCCTCCTCTTCGGAGTAGTCATCCTCCTCAGACTCATTTGGTGGTGTTGCCTGACAACGTTTCAATTCATACTGAAACAGGGCTGACTCAAGATCCTCCCTTCTGGATTTCTTGTTCACAGCCAGTCCCCTTTCCATGCAAAATGCTTTAAGCTGCCACTTTTTATACATAAATAGGTGCCAGAAATTGACTTCCATTCTGCAAAGGCTTCACAACCAAAAAACAAAGTCCAAAAATATTATCAATACTTCCAGGAGGACATCAGAGAACAAAAAGCAGAATCACAAGACAAGTAGTATGTGGTCACGTAGTGGTCTGAGATCAAAACAGTAGTGTACACTTAATTACTGTATGTCAAGTACAAATACAAGTCCAAATCCCGACCGCTGGTCACCAATGTTAGAAATGGGGTCTTTGGTTGACAGTCAGGTTACCCCCTGTTCAAGCAAGGACCCTCACTCTAGTTAGGATAAAAGAGAATCACCCTCAGCTAACCCCTGCTTACCCCCTTGGTAGCTTGGCAGAGCAGTAGGCTTAACCTCAGAGTGCTGGGCGTAAAGTATTTGTACCAACACACACAGTAACTTAATGAAAACACTACAAAATGACACAACACCAGTTTAGAAAAATAGGAAATATTTATCTAGACAAAACAAGACCAAAACGACAAAAATCCAACATACACAAGTCAAGTTATGATTTTTTTAAAGGTTTAAAATAAAAAGAGTCTTTAGGTAGTTGTAACAACACACTAGCGCTGCTAGCGTGTAAATGTACCTGATTTGCGGCAAAAATAACCCCGCACGGGCGGTGTGCGTCGAAAATAACCCTGCACGGGTATATGCGTTGAAAACAGCTCGGCACGGCGAGGCGCGTCGAAAAAGCCAGCCACGCGACGGTCCGAAAGTCCCGCGGCGCTGGTTGCGATCTCTCAGCCTTCGTCAGCGATGCTGCGCGTCGTTTCTCCTGCTCCGGGCGTCGATTCTCCGGTCGCGTTTCCTGCGGCGTCGTTTCTCAGCTGCGGAGCCGGCGTCGCGTCGTTTTCTCAGCCGCGATCGGATTCGCGTCGATCTTTTCTCCGCACGGTGCGCGGTGCGTGTATTTTTGTCCTTAGGCTGCCAGCCTCTCCTTTCAGGGTCCCAGGAACTGGAAGGGCACCACAGAGCAGAGTAGGGGTCTCTCCAGAGACTCCAGGTGCTGGCAGGAAGAAGTCTTTGCTATCCCTGAGACTTCAATAACAGGAGGCAAGCTCTACATCAAGCCCTTGGAGATTTCTTCTTCAAGATGGAAGGCACACAAAGTCCAGTCTTTGCCCTCTTACTCTGGCAGAAGCAGCACTGCAGGAAAGCTCCACAAAGCACAGTCACAGGCAGGGCAGCACTTGTTCCTCAGCGATCAGCTCTTCTCCAGGCAGAGGTTCCCCTTGATTCCAGAAGTGTTTCTAAAGTTTGTAAGTTTGGGTGCCCTTCTTATACCCATTTTAGTCTTTGAAGTCACCTTTCTTCAAAGGGGACTCACACCTTCTTGTGAAATCCTGCCTTGCCCAGGCAAGGCCTCAGACACACACCAGGGGGCTGGAGACAGCATTGTCAGAGGCAGGCACAGTCCTTTCAGATGAGAGTGACCACTCCACCCCTCCCTCCTAGCAGAGATGGCTAATCAGGAAATGCAGATCACACCCCAGCTCCCTTTGTGTCACTGTCTGGTGTGAGGTGAAAAACAACCCAACTGTCAAACTGACCCAGACAGGGAAGCCGCAAACAAGGCAGAGTCACAGAATGGTTTAAGCAAGAAAATGCTCACTTTCTAAAAGTGGCATTTCCAAGCTCACAATCTTAAAATCAACTTTACTAAAAGATGTATTTTTAAATTGTGAGTTCAGGGATCCCAAACTCCACATGTCCATCTACTCTCTAGGGGAATCTACACTTTAATCATATGTAAAGGTAGCCCCCATATTATCCTATGAGAGAGAGACAGACCTTGCAACAGTGAAAACGAAATTGGCAGTATTTCACTGTCAGGACATATAAACCACATTACTATATGTCCTACCTCATCCATACACTGCACCCTGCCCTTGGGGCTACCTAGGGCCTACCTTAGGGGTGCCTTACATGTAAGAAAAGGGAAGGTTTAGGCCTGGCAAGTGGGTACACTTGCCAAGTCGAATTTACAGTGTAAAAATACACATACAGACACTGCAGGGGCAGGTCTGAGACATGATTACAGAGCTACTTATGTGGGGGCACAACCAGTGCTGCAGGCCCACTCGTAGCATTTGATTTACAGGCCCTGGCACCTCTAGTGCACCTTACTAGGGACTTACTAGTAAATCAAATATGCCAATCATGGATAAACCACTTACATACAATTTAAACAGGAGAGCATATGCACTTTAGCACTGGTTAGCAGTGGTAAAGTGCTCAGAGTTGAAAAGCCAACAGCAACATGTCAGAAAAAAATAGGAGGCAGGAGGCAAAAAAGTCTGGGGATGACCCTGCATAAGCAAAAGTCCAACAAGAGCAAAATTAGATAAAAGGCTAAAATAATTTGAAAAATCATTTAACTAGAGTAACTCCCTATAAAGGTACACTGGTGTAATCCACTGGTGTAATCCCTAAACTACAAAGGAAATAAGAAACTACATTATAAATTATACCTCTCCTAATGGGACAGCAGACAACAAAGATTCGTCGACACAGAACGTTCACCGCATCGCAGCATCATTAGACAGCAGCATTAGGGCATTGCAGAAAAAACTGGCTGTATATAGATCAATTCAGCAGTTCAGAATTTATTAGGAATATTCTTACTGAACAGCATAAGCAAATGGGGCAAATAGAAAGGATGACTTGAATCCTTCAGAAGATATATAAGGGTGAAAGAGAATTTTGGAGATGAGACAGTAACTTTACAGCAATGGGTCCTAAGCAAGACTGACTAAAAGTTTCAAAAGTCTCACCCTAACTGGAAATGTTCATGAAGTTCTGATTGGTTGACTACGTGGGCTCATCTTGTGCAAATTGTTCAATATGCAATGGAAAATCGTTAACAACATCATGTTTGTAACTATTCCGGATTTTCTCAGGGAGTATGCAAAATAATCTTGACTAATTCATACAGTTCTGCCACAATATAACACTTAATCGTTGATTGCAACTTTACAATTCTTTCTCACGGTACATAGAATGATTCTAACATTTCTCATGTGAATTTAACAAAACGTTCTGTTTTGATCAACAGCTAGAACAAATATTGTTACATCTGTTATTAATCAAGGCATGTTCTCTGTCTTTAGTACAATAGGTAATTCACCAACACATTAGTAACCTATAAAATAAATTAAGGTAAAAGGAAACAGAATTAATCAATACTTTTCCTCCTGCTACAAAAAGGAATCTTCAGGCCTAGTCTAACTAAGAAAGCCTAAATACATAATACAATTAATATACATAAATCCTATTGTGCACCTTACATTTTAAATAAAATATGCAAAGCAAATTATTTATTTGTAATTGTTATATATAACATTAGTAACAGTTTAAACGTGCATTCATTTTCTGCATACATGTGACACGCATTAGTAGAATCATTTAAATCAATATAAGTGTGATTAATTCATGTTCATTTAACACTCATAATACACTTCAACTCTACTGTTTCACTAAAAGAAGTGCATTTAATATTAACTAATGTCAGTAATTCACTTGAATATAAATGCACTACTCTTTATTTATGGCAAAACGTGATGTCCTAAACAAATGGAGGTCACAATGTCAGCCAATATTCGAACATGCACGTTTTACATTCCAGGTTAATTTCTTTGTTAGTGTTTCAAAATAAAACTTGCAAGTTGCCATGTGTTTACTTCTATGCCACCAATGTATTAGTACAATTTGATGTCTATCACCAGCTTGACTCTCGTTATAGGAGTTGGGCAACTTATGGAGCTTTTTGACAAAAGTTGTCCAAATGTTCCAAACTTCTGGATCTTCTTCCAGAAGGTCTCCTTTGGGTCTTTGAAGGTACACAACACCAGTCACAAATCCAGAGGCTCTGCGTTGCCTTTTAGAGGTTTTGGGCTACAATTCCCACAATACACCTGGTCAAATCCTTAAAAGTCCACATGAGCTGGTCCACTGGTCTTGTCCTTGCAGGAGTGGATGCAGATGATTTCTGTTTGCTCTTTTATACCTGTTGCTTTAAGGAAGTCCACTCCTTAGTCTTGGAAGCAAGGCATAGTACTGTTCAAAATTGTTTGTAATAGTATTTGTTGTTCTTGTATGGTAAAGTGATGCCTTGTAGTGGTTAGTGTTATCATAGCTTACAACCCTCAAAAATATCATAAGTTTAACTATTTAGCAAGTAAATTGACTGAACATTTCCAAATGGGTTTGTGAGACTAAGGTGGTCATTATGAACATGGCTGTCTGGACCGCCGCGCTGGCGTTGGCAGGCATTACCACCAACGGCATGGTGGTCCAGACCGCCATATTCTGAACACAGTCAGGCCAGATTCAACCGCCAGGCCGACTGTAGGCACATTTGACCTGGTGGTGAAGGCCGGACCAGCGGTGGGATTTTGATCCCATTTCCACCAGGGGTTTCCTGGCAGGAAACCCTGCAAGGTGATCCCTGGTGGAAAGCATATGGGTGACAGGAAAAACCATTCCTGTCACCTGTATGTGAGACTCCAGCCCCCCCTTGCCACTACACCCACCCACCCCCCAAGCCCCTAGATCCGCCCCACCCGAACCCCGAAAACTGACCCGCACCCCTCCACCCCAAAACCCCATGTAGGCCCCCCCAGCTCCACCCTCACCATCCCCCACCCGTACATACAGGTCCCCACCAAACTCCAACCACTCACATCCTCATGCACCCATTCATCTACATGCACACACGCATACATACACTCAGACACACATCCCCCCACATACACTCACGCACACCCCAATGCACTCGCACACTCACACACACCTCCCTCCCCCACTTCCCTCTCAGACAGCACTTACCTCTTCCGTTGCGCTGCTCCGGGAGGGAACGGGCTCCCTGGATGCTGCTCCACCACCATCGCCGCCTCTCCATGTACTGCCATGCCTATGAATGCATCATTATAGGATTATCGATGTCTGGACTGACTTGGCGGTGAGGTTGGAGCAGCATCCACCGCCGCAACCGACCACCAGCATGGCACCTGGCAGCCCTCACCACCATCAATGGCAGTGAAGCTCCAGGCATCATTATTTGGCGGAATGCCGACCGCCGCCATTGGCGGTCTTCCAATGACCGCCAGCACACTTGGCGGAGGGGCATCCCGCCAAGTTCATAATGTGGGCCTGAATCTTGCTGTCTGTACTGTCCCTCAGATTATTTCACTGCAAAACATCCTCCTTGTTGATCCCTTTGCATCTATAAAATTATGTTGTGTTTATCATCTAGTGTTAGAAATGGGGTCTTCAGTTGGCAATCAGGTTACATCTGTGTTCAAACAAGGACCCCCACTCTAGTCAGGGTAAAGGAGAATCACACTCAGTTAAACCCCCTTCACCCCTCTTGGTTGCTTGTTACAAGCAGGTAGGCTTAACTTCAGAAGCAATGTGTAAAGTATTCGTAGCAACACACACAGTAACTCAGTGAAAACATTACAAAATTACACAACATTGGTTTAGAAACATCGGAAATATTTATCTAAACAAAACAAGACCAAAACAATAAACATCCATCATACACAAGTCAAGTTATGAATTTTTAAAGATTAAACTCAAAAATAGCACTTAGAAACACAAAATGCTTCGATGAGGTGATAACGCAGCATCGTGAAGGAGTCTTTTTCAACAATCTGACGCCAATGGTGTTGGATACAGAGACACGCAGACCCCCAGGTACAGTACCTTTAATAAAATATGAGAACAAGCGGGTGTGCGAAATCAGGGATGAGGGCATTGCTGAATGCGAGGCAGCATCAGTTCCGGTGCTGCAGGGCGAAGGAGCGGAGGCGTCACGAAGAGGTGTCAGGTCCATGCTGCGGAGTGGTGCAGTTGAGACGTCGTCGGTGTGAAGCTTTGAATCGGTGCACTTCGGGAAGAGTTGATATCCTGCGTTCACGATGTGGTGCAACGACCTCCAGGGGGCTGCAGTGATATCGGGCCTGCGAGTGTAGTCACACTCCAGCGAGGACACCGAAGCGGTGTCAGTCCGAAGTCGTTTTTCTTGAATTTTCACCAGCTTCTCTTTTCAAGGGCCCAGGGACTGGATAGGGAACCACCTGTCAGGGTCCCCTTTCACAGGCAGACGCAGCAACTACAGGATAGCCAAGCAAAGCACAGTCACAGGCAGGGGCAGCACTTCTTCTCAGCTCTTCAGCTCTTCTCCTTGGCAGAGGGTCCTCTTGATTCCAGAAGTGATCTAATTTTCAGGGTTATGGGTCCTCTTCTTATACTCCTTTCTGCCTTTGAAGTAGGCCTACTTCAAAGGAAAGTCTCTCTTGTGTGTAAGATCCTGCCTTGCCCAGGCCAGGCCCCAGACAGATACCAGGGGGTCAGAGACTGCATTGTGTGAGGGCAGGCACAGCCCTTTCAGGTGTAAGTGACCACTCCTCCCCTCCCTCCTAGCACAGATGGCTCATCAGGATATGTAGGCTACACCCCAGCTCCCTTCTTGTCTCTGTCTAGAGAGAGGTGCAAACAGCCCAACTGTCAAACTGACCCAGATAGGGAATCCACAAACAGGAAGAGTCACAGAATGGTTTACGCAAGAAAATGCCTACTTTCTAAAAGTGGCTTTTTCAAACAATCTAAAAAACAACTTCACTACAAGATGTATTTTTAAATTTTGAGTTCAGAGACCCTAAATTCCACATGTTTATCTGCTCCCAAAGGGAATCCACGCTTTAATAATATTTACAAGCATCCCCCATGTTAACTTATGAGGGAGATAGGCCTTGCAACAGTGAAAACTGAATTTGGCAGTATTTCACTGTTAGGACATGTAAAACACATAAGTACTTGTCCCACCTTTAATGTGCACTCTACCCTGCCCATTGGGGCTACCGAGGGCCTACCTTGGGGGGGGGTGCTTTATATGTATAAAAAGGGAAGGTTTGGGCCTGGCAAGTGGGTAAACATGCCAAGTCGAATTGGCAGTATAAGCTGCACACACAGACACTCAAGTGGCAGGTCTGAGCCATGTTTACAGGGCTATTAATCTGGGTGGCACAACCAGTGCTGCAGGCCCGCTAGTAGCTTTGACTTATAGGCCCTGGGTACCTCTAGTGCACTGTACTAGGGACTTACTAGTAAATCAAATATGCCAATTTACACATACATTTTACATAGGAGCACTTGCACTTTAGCAGTGGATAGCAGTGGTATAGTGCCCAGAGTAACAAAAACAGCAAGAACAGAGTCCAGCTCACATCAGCAACCTGGGAAACAGAGACAAAAAGTTAGGGGAGACAATGTATGTTGATGTGTGTTGCTGTGTGTGGGTATGTATGTGTGCATGTGTGCGTCGGTGTGGGTATGCATGTGTGTATGAGTGTGTATGTGTGCGCGTGTGGGTGTGACCGAAGTCTCCAACCTGGCGGCTGTTACCACCCTGGCGAACGGAGTGGTACATTTGCGGTTTGGCTGGAGCCAAACTGCCAATGTCATCATTTGGGAAAAGGTACTGCCAGCCTTTTAGCAGTACCTTTCTCCAAATTACCACCGATCACCAGGGTCATAATGAAGGCCTATGGCCCTCATCACGACTTCGGCGGTCTTACAAAAAGACCGCTGAAGTTGCAACCACCACTATACCGTCAGTGCTGGCGGTATTTGTGGCTCCCTATTATGACTTTTCCACTGGGCCAGCGGAAAAGTCACATCAACATTGCAGCCGGCTCATAATAGAGCCAGTGGCAATGTTGATGTGCAGCGGGTGCAGCAGCGCCCACAGCGCATTTCACTGTCCGAAATTCAAGCCAAGTGCATGGGCAGTGCAGGGGCCCCCAGGGGCACCCCGAGTCTCCCTTACTGCCAGCCTTGACAGGCTGGCGGTAGGGGATTCATAATCCCCAGGGCAGCGGTGCTTGCGGACTATGACCGCCTGGCAGTCAGTTAGAGGGCCGGCGGTATGGCCGTGGTTAATGCGCCACGGTCATAATACACTGCCAGTACACCGCCAGCCTGTTGGCGTTGTTACCGCCGGTGTACTGCCGGCCGCCAGGGCCGTAATGAGGCCCTATGTGTTTTGGCCTTCTTAAGGAAGTTGTTTGTGGTCCCAGTATTGAGGGAGTAACTTGCATTGCTGATCGTTGGCCCTCTATCTACTTGTCTTCCTGCTGCTGCCTTGTAAGAGTCATTCTGCCATGTAAGTAATGTCGCCTTAAATTAAGCCCACGGATGTCAGTGCAGACTGTGACAGTCGACTCGCAGCAGATACAGATAAATATGGTGCTCACAGAGATGCAGGCCTTTATCTCTTGCTTTCCTTTGATCTTTTTGCAAACATAAGCGGATAGGCAGCAGCAGACACAAAATTGTACAAATGAGCGGTAATGCTCCGGTAATTGGATGTATGCTGAACTTTTCTAGGCTGAAAATGGTACAGGTGAGTACATGAAGTTGCACGGAAGAAACTGAGCATGTTTTTGCTCTGCACAAAATATCAGGAACAGGCTCACTTTGGCTTCTGAGATGATATACAGTTTTCCTTCACGATAATGTGTGCTTTGTATTTTCCAAACGGGTGAGTGTGGGCATATTTTCCATGAATAAAGTACCATGGCAACCTTACGATGCCACGTTGAGAGGAAAAAAGTAACTGTGAACATTTTTGGAGAAAACTAAAAAGGTCCACGATAAAGTTTTCACTACTTAAAATGGGACCCTTTTCCTAGTTTCGATTTGAAGACAATTTCAACGATGTCATTTCAGCTAAAGTTCTCTCTACAAAAAATATTAATTGCAGTTACATTTGTACAACAGTGGAGTTTTGCATTTACTTCTGTTACTATCATAAGCACATGAAGGACAGACTAATATGGAAACAATCGCTTGGCAGAGGCCTCCAATTCAACTTTGGAGCATATATATTTGGAAAAAACGCACCCATAGCTAGGGCTTTCAGAGTGAACATTAAAAGGACAATTACATTATAAAAAAATAAGGTAAAAGGAAAAAAGAAAACTACTGCTTTAAAAGCCATTGGTACCATCAGAACTACATGGGTCACCAGTCTTTGTCATCTCTTTTGCAATTTTAAATTTGTGCTGCTCCTAGTAATTGCAAAACACACGTGCGGGAGTCTACACAGTCCCAAATGCAGTGTGCGAAGGAGAATTAAGTATGGTGAATGCAAAAACCACAGCAAGGCAACCACAAAGGTGAGCAGGAAAAACGATGATAAAAATATCCCTGTTAGCACTGGTGCCTAGGACAGCATCTCCAGGAGTTAAACATCGCAGCATTGATGGAGAAGGGAAGCCACCGTTGCGTGAGCTTCATCCTCTCTGAGTGGCATAGTGAGATTTTCCATTAAAGGTTTAATGTTTGCTTTTGTTTACCGTCATAAACTCTGCATATTCCACCCCGTCTGTCATACGGTGCTGTAGGGGCAGCCGCCGTAAAATGAGATGTCTTCCTCCTGAATATATTCTTTCACCCAGAAACGATGTAATGGGAAATATAATTAGATTCTCAGATTAGCTGTACACAATAAACATATTTGAGGTGTTTTGCAGCTTTTGCTGATGTTAGCACTTCATACATTTGCATGGTTCGGTTCCATAACTCAGACAGTGCTACCGCTCCCCAAGCAACAAGGCGCGCGTAGAATCTTTAAACCTACTGAAGTGGAACTCCGGAGTCAATGAGTAATTATTAAGAGCTTTCCAGAATATTAGCTGTTTCGGTTACTGCAGTGACTGGTGATGGAATAGTCCATTAGACATTTCTGTTTCTGGCAACTCCGGAGAATTGATTCTGATCCGTAACAACCAGCCATCTTGATCAATACCGTAATTACTCTTATTAATGGACTGTTTTACAATGGTAGTCATCATTGCAATGTGTCGACTTGCAAGGCGTCAAGGCTGTCCCCGGACGGCAGTAGTGCGCCACAAATATCTGACTCAAATCAACACGCTATTGAGGCGGTGATGGCAAGCGTGAAATTAATTGTTCCTCTCCATGCAAGAACGGCATTCTTTCTTTGTGAGAGTAATTTGTTGCTGTTTGTAGCATGGGGGTGCCTGGCTTTGGCGCTGGCTTGTCTTTCCCAGCAGGAACCCTTTGATTTCAAGGCGTAACAATGGATGGTAGGAACAGATTTTATAGGGCAGCCCTTTATACTCATGAATACCACTGATTTAGAAAGAACATATTGGTATCAGAATAATCATTCTATTTGGAACATGCATTCAAGATGATGCTACTAATGCTGCTATCTTTCCGCTTAGGCTCCCAGGGTACCACAAATGTTCACACCTGTTTCAAGCACATTGTAGCTATAAAAGGCCGACCATGATTGTTGTAGGAACGTTTTCATCAAATGCTTAATTGAACAAAAAGTTACAAATTGTTAAGGGAAAATATTTACAGATAGACAATTGGGCAAAAAAAATATAAACTTTAAGCATCTCCAAGTTCAAAAACCATTAACCTCAGCTATTTCCTCAAGTGAAATTCAAGCATCACACACCCACCAGTGGGAGTGGGCTTGAAAATTGTATAGTCTCTTCAGGATTGAACATTTGAACATCCTTTGTGTGGTACCACCACACATTTTACATTGTGTATTTTTGTTGGCTGTAGAACTCTGTCCTTTACCCTTTCTAACCAGTGCTAATGTGCCTGTGATCCCCCTTTCAAAATTATGAAATTGACATTCTCCCTGATGGGCATACTTAACTTATCTATAAGTCCTTAATATAGTGTACCACAGTGTACTCATGGCTTGTGAGTTAAAAGCCATAATTGGGATGAAGAACTCATTGTGCCATCCAATATAGTGACAATGTAACCGGGATTGCCGGCTTGCTACCATCAGCCTGATTATAAAGGTTTAAACTGCAAATTTGACTTGACAAAATAACACCTTTTTTTGCAAAAGTTAATCCTCCTTTTAAATAATAACTTTATCTCTAAAATGGCCGTACATGCGCATAAGGCAGGTACACGAAATTGGGTTATTGTGACAACAACCTAAAGAAAGTTACAAGTTCTGGCCTGTTACGATGCAGCACTGACTGGCCATAGGGATTCAGGACCGCTGAACAGAGTAGCATATATCCTGGATTGCGGAGCGTTCCGAGGATCCACGTCAAAGATGTGTCACACAGCCATAATGCTGCATCAGTTCTGAGATGCAGCGAGGCTGTGGTATGAGGTCCTGCGACATTGTCAAAGATCCCGTTGATGGGGGCTTGCAATGCAAAGTCTGACATCGAGGATGCGCCATGCAGTGGGGGTGATGCATTAGTTCCTAGGAGCTGCAAGGCTGCGATGTGGAGTCTGTCATTGAGGCTGCCATTTGTGAGAGATGCAAGGCCCTGTGCTGAGGATGTGTTGCACAGCAGTGGTTCTGATGAGGCAATGGACTGCAAATGCCATGCGATGTGGGTCCTTGTGGTGGTTCAGATCCACGGTGCAGCAGCATCTTGTGGGTTCTGCTGGATCCACAGGGGCTAGCAAGCACCTTAGTCCCTCTTTCAAGGGTCCATTACTGGGGTGGCACCACTTAGCAGGGTAGACTTACAGATGGCAGAGTGCAGGCATAGAGGCGAGGTTGTTGGAAGCGTTTGTGCCCCCAAGACTTCAGATTAGGAGGCCAACCAATTAGCCTTGAAATCACTCTGGAGACATGGGTTCAACAGATGCAGGTCCAATCATTCTCACCCAGGGAAGAGGGCAGCAGGTCAGCACAACAGGGCAGCAGTCAAGCAGTGTGGCAGTCCCTTCAGCAGCACATTAGTCCTTGTTCCCGGCAGAGTACCCACAGGTCCAGAAGTGTACTGAAGTGGTGGTACCTAAGGTCCGGTATTAATACCCAGTTGTGCCTTTGAAGTAAGGGAAATGCTTCTAGAGGTTTCCCTTTGAGGTCCCTAGGCATTTTGACCTCCCTGTCTTAGCTCCAGACTAACAACATGGGGCATGCACTCCTATGTGTGAAGGGAGGACACTGCCTTTTGAAGTGTAAGTAGGGCTGTGCTCAGCTCTGCCCTTCCATCCTACCACTGATGGCCCATCCAGGCACATCTAAGCTCTCTATTGTGTGTGGCTGCCTAGGAGGAATACACAAAGCCCAAATGTCAGCTATATCCAGTCATGTGACCCACACACATGCTACAGGAACCTAATGTGTAAGGGAAGAAAATGCCCACTCTCTAAAAGTAGCATGTTCAAAATTGTAATTTTAAATTTGACTTCCCCATAGCTTAGGATTTTTCAATACAATTTCAAAGGCACCAAACATGAACTGGTCACCCGATCCCACTGGGAAATTTCAGCTTAATAAATGTAATAAGGTAACTCCAGAGTTATCCTATGGGAGAGGTAGACACTGAAGTCATGAAAAAAGTATTTAAGAACGTTTCAATAGCAGGACATGTAAAACTTAAACGTACACATCTAGCATTTTAAATACCCTGAACTCTGCCCTCTGCCCTCTGGGATGTCAAGGGCCTGCCCTAGGGGTGACATATGCATTAAAAAGGAAAGTTTGGGCCCAGCAAAAAAGCTTATTTTGCGAAGTCAAAATGGCAATTTAACAACTGCACACACATGCTGCAATGGCAGGCCTAAAACATGTTTACAGGGCTACTTTAGTGGGTGGCATATTCAGTGCTGCATGCCTTTAATTTACAGGCCCTGGGCGCATTGTTAAGGACTTACAAGTAAACTGAATATGCCACTTGGGATAATAAAGTCAGATCCGTAATAAATATATGAACAAATATTTTAAAACAGGTACTTTAGAAATGTTGCCTGTTGTCTACCAAAATCATATAGAATCCCATTAGCATGAGCTTCCCAGTGTCACCCAGGAGATTTATAGCTCCCTGAAGAGGAGTGAACTTGATCCCATAGCTGAGCCAAGGGCCATTTGGAGGGGGGAGGTATTCTGCTTCTCTGGCAGAATGACTGACTGTCCCTAGGAACCTAATTAACTTTTAAATGGCCTACCCTCTCATAGGAAGATATGGCTAACACCTGGGCCTGCCACCTTCCTTTGTTCAACTAGCCAGTCAACTTCCAGGCCCAGTGGGAGAAGAACTACTCCCATAACTGGCTTTGAATGACCAGACAGGATGACATGCTCATTTCCCTGGGCTCACCTCCAGGCTGGGCACAGGAGCTCTGAACAGGGAAGGAAAGATCTTTGCATGAGAGTGTTGGGCAGAGAGGGGCACTATGGTATTGACTGCAAGAAAACACACAGGAAGTACTGCAAAAGTTGGTTGGGTTACCCCTGTGAACCTTTAGCCCATTTGATATGGGGTGGCCTGTAGTTTTCCCCATCCATGGACTGGCACTGGGCATTAATGTGGCACCCACATTACCCTCCTGAGATCATATGTGGAAATATGGAAGAAAAGAAGAGGATTGTTGTTGGACCTGGCTTGTTGACGGGGACATCCCCAAACTTTTTGCCTCCTTCCTCCTATTTTTTCTGACCTGTTGTTGTTGGCTTTTGACCTCTGGGCACTTTACCACTGCTAACCAGTGCTAAAGTGCATATGCTCTCTGGGTAAATTGAACTACTGATTGGTTTATCCATGATTGACTATTTAATTTACTTGTAAGTCCCTGGTAGAGTGCACTACATGTGCCTAGGGCAGGTAGATTAAATGCTACTAGTGGGCCTGCAGCACTGGTTGTGCCACCCACCTCAGTAGCCCCTTAACCCTGTCTCAGGCCTGCCATTGCAAGGCCTGTGTGTGCAGTTTCACTGCCACTTCGACTTGGCATTTAAAAGTACTTGCCAAGCCTAGAACTCCCCTTTTACTACATATAAGTCATCCCTAATGTGTGCCCTAGGTAACCCCTAGAGCAGGGTGCTGTGTAGGTAAAAGGCAGGACATGTACCTGTGTAGTTATTTGTCCTAGTAGTGTGAAACTCCTAAATTCGTTTTTACACTACTGTGAGGCCTGCTCCTTTCATAGGCTAACATTGGGGCTGCCCTCATACACTGTTGAAGTGGCAGCTGCTGATCTGAAAGGAGCAGGAAGGTCATATTTAGTATGGCCAGAATGGTAATACAAAATCCTGCTGACTGGTGAAGTCGGATTTAATATTACTATTCTAGAAATGCCACTTTTAGAAAGTGAGCATTTCTTTGCACTAAAATCTTGTTGTGCCCTTCAATCCACGTCTGGCTAGGTTTAGTTGACAGCTCCTTGTGCATTCACTCAGACACACCCCAAACACAGGGTACTCAGCCTCACTTGCATACATCTGCATTTTGAATGGGTCTTCCTGGGCTGGGAGGGTGGAGGGCCTGCCCTCACACAAAGGACTGCCACACCCCCTACTGGGACTCTGGCAGACAGGATTGAGCTGAAAGGGAACTTGGTGCATTTCTTAGAGACTCTTTGAAGTCACCCCCACTTCAAAGGCACAACTTAGTATAAAACCGGGCCTCTGCCCTACCTCATCAGACACTTGCTGGAGAAGAAACCTGAACCAGAAACTACATCCTGCCAAGAAGAACTGCCTGGTTGCTCAAAGGACTCACCTGTCTGCTTTCTACAGAGGACTGCTGCCTTGCTGTTGCCCTGCTGCCTTGCTGAACTCTTGTCTGGCTGTGAAAGTGCTCTCCAAGGGCTTGGATAGAGCTTGCCTCCTGTTCCTTGAAGTCTCAGGACCAAAAAGACTTCTTCCTTTCACTTGGACGCTCTGTGCGCCGAAACTTTCGACGCACAGCTTGTTTCGCGGCGAGAAAAACGCCGCACACCGACGCTGATCAACGCGACGCCCTCGGGACGATCGAGACTTCGACGCACAACCTCGCAAGGACAACGCCGCCCGACTTTCCAGGAGAAATCGACGCAACGCCTACCGTGAGCGCGAAACTTTGACGCACGGCCTCGCAAGGACAACGCCGCCCGACTTCCGAGGAGAAATCGACACGACGCCTGCCGTGAGACCAAAATTTCGACGCACGGCCTCGCAAGGACAACGCCGCCCGACTTTCAAGGAGAAATCGACGCGACGCCTACCGTGAGATCGAAACTTCGATGCGCAGCCCCGCAGAACGACGCGCAGCCGGAAAACAAGTAGGAGAATCCACGCACAGACCCGGGACATCTGGTAATCCCCGCGATCCACGAAAAGAGACTGTCTGCGCGCCGGAAAACCACGCCCGACTTCCCCGCGTGGAAAAGAACGACGCAAGTCTTTGTGTGCTGAGGAGAAATCGACGCACACACCCTTTTTCCACGCATCTCTTCTCCTGTGGCCCTCTGAGGAGATTTCCCACCAGAAACCAGGTACTTTGTGCTTGAAAGACACTTTATTGCTTTTTAAAGACTTAAGACAC
This sequence comes from Pleurodeles waltl, assembly GCF_031143425.1. NCBI lineage: Eukaryota > Metazoa > Chordata > Amphibia > Caudata > Salamandridae > Pleurodeles > Pleurodeles waltl. Next base: position 144,367,464 of record NC_090448.1, read on the forward strand.
TTAGGCCCTCATTCTGACCTTGGCGGGCGGCGGGGGCCGCCCGCCAAAGTCCCGCCGTCACGTTACCGTTCCGCGGTCGAAAGACCGCGGCGGTAATTCTGACTTTCCCGCTGGGCTGGCGGGCGGTCAGCGGGCGGTCGCCTTCAGGCCGCCCGCCAGCCCAGCGGGAAAGAGGCTTCCACGATGAAGCCGGCTCGGAATCGAGCTGGCGGAGTGGAAGCTGTGCGACGGGTGCAGTTGCACCCGTCACGTATTTCACTGTCTGCGCAGCAGACAGTGAAATACATTTAGGGGCCCTCTTACGGGGGCCCCTGCAATGCCCATGCCAGTGGCCCCCAGTGGCCCATGCCCATGCCAGTGGCCCCCAGGGGCCCCGCGACCCCCCCTACCGCCATCCGGATCCCGGCGGTCGGACCGCCGGGATCTGGATGGCGGTAGGGGGGGTCGGAATCCCCTCGGCGGCGCAGCAAGCTGCGCCGCCTTGGAGGATTCAATGGGGCGGCGGTACACTGGCGGGAGACCGCCAGTGTTGCCGGTCCGACCGCGGCTTTACCACCGCGGTCGGAATCCCCATTGGAGCACCGCCGGCCTGTCGGCGGTGCTCCCGCGGTCCTCCGCCCTGGCGGTCTTTGACCGCCAGGGTCAGAATGACCGCCTTAATATCACTTTTCAGTGATATCCTTACAAATTCTTATTGCAACTTTGATCGTTTTGACCTGCAATTACCCAGATAAATATTCTATATTTTTCTAAACACTGTGTGGTGTATTTTTGTGGTGTTATACTATGGTGTTGTATGATTTATTGCACAAATGCTTTACACATTGCCTTCTAAGTTAAGCCTGACTGCTCGTGCCAAGCTACCGGAGGGTGAGCACAGGCTGATTTTGGATTGTGTGTGACTTACCCTGACTAGAGTGAGGGTTCTTGCTTGGACAGAGGGCAACCTGACTGCCAACCAAAAACCCCATTTCTAACAATTGTACAGACTGTCTGTGACATGAGAAGAGCCTTGAAGACTGGACCTGCTCTCCTTGTATCCAGGATAAAGAGGTGGACTTCAAGGATCTTCAGGCTGACCTCTTGTTTGGTCTACAGGGCCACAACAAGCTTCAAGATAACTTTTTCTGCATTCCAGAATGACCAGTTCCAACTGGACCAGCCCTGAACCCTGCTGCTAGTCTTGACCCCAAACTGTTGTTCTCAAAGTCCTAGACCATTGGCTGGGGTCAAAGTGTACTCCCCAAAGGTTTCTTGAAATCTTGGACTTAGAAACTTTTTACCTACTTTTTGCTCTGGGAACTGTCAGGGGACTGAGACATACCTTCCAAACCAATCCAATGAATGTGAGTGTTGGATGGAATACTTGAATTAGTCCCAGCCAACATCCCAGTCCATCGTTTTGGGCCCACCATGCCTCATCAGTTTGGACCCAGCCATTCACAGATCAGTTTTGATGCTTCTCCAGTGGAATCAGTCCAGCCTGAACTGCCAGGCCAGGTCATCCCTAAATCTGGAACACAATCAACCTAGCACCAGTTTCACCCTGCTTATGGCGTATCATTCAGGTATAGCTTGGTTCCAATGACACAATGAGAACGGGGCCTACATCTGGGCATACCCATCACACTTAGTGTGGCAACTTCAACAACAAAAAAAGTGACAGATGGAATGCTTTAATTAATCTCAGCCTCTGGCAATCTCTTGCATGCTGCACCTTATTCCATTGTTCAGCACTCACCATGCCACCTCAGTTTGGACTCAACCATATGCAAATCCATTTTGACCCTTCTCCAGTGGAAACAGTTAAACTCAAACTGCTAGGCCAAGACCTCCCTGAACCGAAACATATGTAATCTAGGACTTGTTTCACCTTGGTTAAAGCTCATCAGCCTGGTATAGCTTGGCTTCAGCTGTTCCTGGCAGATAAGACCTAATTAGGGCAAAACTAGTCCTGGGTTGCTAGTGCTCTAGTTCAGAAAGGATCTGGTCTGGCAGTTTGGGCTGGACTATCCCCATTGGAGCAGGGTCAAGACTGATGTGCATATGGCTGAGTCCAAACTGAGGTGGCATGGTGTATACTTTACGTTCTTCTCTGAAGCAGCAAATCTGAATCAGCTTGACTGTCTGGGGAAACTACTCAGCCCTGTGGAGCCCTTGTCAGCTACATCTTGCAGCCTTGTTACACCTCAAAGAATATGAACTCCAAAACAGTGACGTAGTCTGAAGGTAGAAATTTTCACCAGGCGAAGGCATGAAAAGTATCCGGCCAGTGAGAGACCTTTTCTAGGCACAAAATGTAAACTTCTCCCGATTTGAGCTTTCCTGTCAAATGTAAATGTATTCACTGAAACATCCTCCAGTGGCTATCCAACCACATGGAACCCTATTTGGCCTTAGTCTGCTACCTTACTACACTGAGGATTTTTGAGTTTCTATTCTATTGTCTAAGTCAGAAGGTAAAACGTTTCACACAGGCAAACCAGGTCATTGTATCTGGCCAACTTTCCATCATGGTTGGCCTTAAATCCTACTGTTGCTCCATCAAGTGCAGCAGGATGACAGTGGTTGGCACTTACTGCTTTTTGGTACTTTTTTTAACCATAAACATTAAAAATTCAAAACGTTAGCTCTACTTATAGTATACTTATAGTATTTTGGGCATTTTCATCTAATTTACTTTTTACATTTAATCTATTATTCTACATTTATAATTTGTTGTGGAATTTTTATTGTTTTGTGTTTTGACTTTATTACTGTTTGAGTACTACACAAATACTTTACACATTGCCGCTAAGTTAAGCCTGCCTGCTCTGTGCCATAGCTACCAGAGAGTTGAGCTCAGGTTAGTTTAGTGATTTTAGTGGTTCACCCTGATATGGATTGTGGTTATTATTTGAGGTGGGTCCTCGCCCACCTCTACTAATAGCCCAACGTTTTACAGTTTTCTATTTCTTTAACCGAATGGCAGTTGCTAAGACATTCTATCATACTTTTATATTTTTTTCTGGTGTAACAATCAAACTGTCTGTGCAAATAATGTCAAACTGCTTGAATGTTTCATTTTGCTCATGAAGCTTTAAGGGAACACTTTTAATGTGTACAACACACTACAAAAACACAAACCTAAACTAATTTGACTAATAAAAAAACATTTGTAATAGGCTTCAATATTGTATTTACTACATTCAGTTTATTGAATAGTGCAACAAATTGCAGACCACTGCCACACTGCTGAACCTTGCAATTAGAGAAGTACAAGCTTTGCTAAATGTATTCAAATGTTACTAGAACCTGCGTTGGCTATAATGTTGCAATGTGCTGTGATGTGATGTGCAAATTAGCGTGTCACACAATAGCCTGTCCTACCCTACCAAGGTGGTTATAATAACCATATCCATGCTTCACACATCTTGATGACTTGGATGTCGAAATTAGTGGGAAGCTATAGCCTACTTCCATTAATTGCTTTCCTCTTCCTCACACTTTATCCCTTACTAAGTATTTATATCTTCATTTGTCGGTGACATCATGCCAGCCTTTATCTACTGCTTTCATCTAGGTGGGCTTACATAAAACACAAGCCATATTAGAGTTCTATAGTTCTTTATACAAGATTGCAATTCTTTTTTATTGCATATTTCCAGTACATCACGGTTGCTCAAGTGAAAAAAATATCATGATAGCAAACCATTGCAATTCATAGCACAAGCCTTGTTTGTAGAAAGGTTCCAACAAACAATGGAACAGATGTTAAGCCAGTTCCACTGCATAATAGGTCCCAGGTGCACTCCTTTCATATGCTGTAATTAGATGCTTGCCATGTTTGACACAGTAAATGTGGTTTATGCTCCTCCTGTGAAGTGGGCTTCTGGAAAAATTTGGATTATAAGCATGAACACGTGCACATCACATTACCTTTTTCATTGTGTTGCTTGTAGCACGGTCAAACATACTACATTGACAAAGATGTATTGATCAACACTTTTCACCATTGTGCCCCAGTATAAATTGGTCACAAATTAGAGTTATATCGCGGAATGGTATCATGTATACTTTTCATCCCCTCGATTATGTTGCACAAGGAGGCTTTGATTAGTATTTTGTTTCTTCAACTAGCCCTAGACATATGGACATCACATGAAATCGGTCTTGAACAGGACAGGCATACAAAGAGCAATGCATATCTTTAAGAATTCCTGCCAATCTCCACAGTTTTATCAACAACTTTTATGCCCCAGTATTAAAATAATAAAAAAAAATGCACAGTAACCTCCATATTTATCTACAAATAGAACTACATTCTTTTCAATGTCATGGTTTTGCAAACACAGCAGTAATATAGAAAGTCAAATTACTAATTTTTAATTTTCATACAATTTGGTGAAAATAACGTGGTCCAGGGTGCCATTCTTAGCCTTCTGGGAGTTGTCTGAAATTCTTTTTTTTCTCAACTGTAAATATGATTTCACCAACCGACCTTCAGCATCACCTTAAGAGAGAATCTCCTAGACATGAAGACATCCTGCCCCACATTCAATGATAGCATAAGATGTATTTTCTGCATACACTTAATAATGCATCAAATATGTGCGTAGTCACAGCTATAAAAAAATCAAGAAAGCCCAAATCCCATTGTAAAGGCTATCCTCCTTTGCCCTTGGCTACAAGCCTTGTACAAAACACGCTTTAAATAGCAATCCTCATTTAATATGGTATGTTACTATCTCAGTGCTTTAATTGCCTATTACAATTACCCAAGTATTTTACTTAGGGGAGACCATAAACTCAGTGTTACCTCAGTTGACTCACAATTTATGTTGTACCACAAATTAATGCAACACAGTTCATTCTCTTAGCAACCAATCACGTTTAATCTAAGAATACAATATTGTCAACACATTAATATATCTAGTTTTCTATCTTTTCTCTCCCTTAAAGCTACAAAGGGAGCTTTTTATATTGCTTAGGCCTTTTGGTTGATATGGAATCATACTGAGAACAAAAGGAGTGTAAACATGCACCACTAAATCACCATTTTATGAAAGGATTGGATGCAACTACATTAACATATTTAGAAATGTTATTGTTTTGCCCATTGTTTTAATTTGAACCTTAGTGTGGAGAATAGAGCATTGATCCCTGTGGGATGTACTAAAGTAACATATGAATGCCACATGAAGAGTCTGCCAACTTGTAGTCACATATATTTCACTTATAAATCTGAAGGCCATAATATTTTGACAACAGCCCCTCTTCTTCAGGCCAAGCCAGCTAAAGATTCAGTATGTGCTTTGCAGCACATTCAAGTAGATCCATAGGACTATCATTCTCTGGTTTATAGCAATCATCCCTTTTTGTATATAGGCAGGTATAGACTTCTACACCAGGATGATAGGATTTGATCATAGGATGATAGCATTTGTACAGGTTTTAAATATATACACAATGAAAGACTGTTCAATGTTCAGCTCATTGGTATATTTACATTGTCAGTGTTAGCCCATATTTGTAATCGATAAACATGCTACTGGACAAATCAGGGTTACACTGCACTTGTTTCTCCTTTTCTCTACCTTATCCAACCATACAACACTAGGATGATGTTCATCGGCAAGACATAACCCCAGGGATGCTGAATCTTCTGCTCATTCTTTCCTGTATATTACGATGTGAAAGTTATATTATGAAATCAGGCACTGAAAATGCTTAGTACAACACTAGAACCAAAGGTGATTAAGGAAACGTTAACATAATAAAAAAATAGAAACATACTGAAATTGATATTGTGTTTGTAAGACGCTACCTAAATTCCAACAAAACTTTGGAGCAAATGTTTTCATAGCAGCTCATAATTTATTTCTCCTTTATCTACAGTGGACTGCAACAAGCAAAACAACCCTATAGCAGTGTGGTGAGACCAATAAATAGGATCCTCCACAAGGCACAATGACAAGCATGAATAGAAATTGACAAGGTGGTTAAAGTTTTGACTGTTCTACCTCAGCTGATTAGCTGGCTGCTACTAAAGTTGAAATGTATACCCAAGCGTTGGACTGAAGGAGATGGACAGAGTGATTCAGTGTAATTCCCATGGGATTGCTTGTGTAGTGAAAAAGGGTATGCCAATGTTAGATGTGTTTAGTATTACAAAAAATAGGCATATACTATTTAACATTGCCATTAGGCAATCCAAACAGTTCAATCGGATTTGGAGCAGCAGGATGAAATGAAAGTAAAATGAAAGTAAAATGGAATTATCATCGGTATAAACATGGTGAGGATACAAGCAAATAAAGTTATCTCTCATGGGGAATATAGCAGAGGGAGAAACAGTGGAAGGGGTTGTCAGAGACAAGTTCTGAAAGACATTATTAATTTGGATGTTTGAGGTGTAAATAAGATGAGTTGGTGTCTGAGATCAAGGTGAAGTCATGCAGACTGATGAGCAAAGGATGGGGAAGGAATAGGTTTTTAGAGTGGATATAAAAGAGAAGTTGAGCAAGTATTGTGCGTTTTCGAATTAATGTTTAGGTTGTTCAGAACACTATTGAAACATTGCAAGGTAATAAGGGGCACATTGTTCATTGATCAATATATTATGTTATGTTCAGCTGCCGACCACCCCCTCTCTTTTCCTGGGGTAGTGACAGATTGGTTCTAATTTTAAGCAAATGCTGATTGAATTGTGAGATGTGGGTCAGGTTAGGCTCTGCTGAGTAGGGTTATTGGAATGTTAGTGAGAGTAGATGAGTGAAAAGAGGCCCAATTTATATGTGAGGTGGTGAGACGAAGGAAGTCGGCTGAAGCAAGAATACAGATCTATGCATTGTTCTTGGTGGGAGCCTGCTAAGTATAATAAAGAAGGTGCAGGGACATGTGTTTATAGGAGGGAGGAGTGATATGAAACAACAAAAAGCAAAACGTAGGATTCTCATGGTAAGGTCCAACAAGGCCCAGTGTTCTCAAGCTAGTACAAGTCATAGGTGAAAGGGATGCAGTTGATTTAAGTGTTGTAGTTTATTGATGGAATGGACATCATTCACCTATTGTTGAATGTTGTAGATCAAATGGGGAGCCATTCAGGTAATGTAGGTCACAGATAAACGTGACATAGATATTCTCAAGTAAAGCATGTTTCATGCTCCTCAATTACTGTTGGGTCATATATCATGTGCGCAAAACACACATAAAGGGTGCAAAGCAAAGACTCACTCAAATCAATCAAAACACTAATCAAATGGGCACAGATTTTCTCCAGCAGTGCGATTCAGTGAGCACTAAGATTGTGCAACAGAAATTCTCAGATCAAAAGGTCTCCGAGTAACTCAAATTATTTGTTTCAAAGTTCACTCATGTAGTGATAGATACAGATAGTATGACCATATTGAACACGGTTAGTGTGGCATTGCCTTTGATGACACTGGTAAGTCAGCAAACAGAAGGACAATGGTGACTAATGGAGGGCGTTGAGTCACACACACATTTTTAGTGATGCAAGGCTTCTGACTTAGACTCAACAGCCAAATGACCAAAGGACACTTTTATAATGGACATAGCCTGCTTTTTCTGCAGCGTATCACATTGTACTGTGAAGTAGTGTTTTGTCTCTGTAAGCAGAATTAGCTAGTAGGAAGTGAATTTGACTGGTCTTCCAACACAAGGTGGTTGACTGATTTGGATGTGATCATTGGATTCCCCATTGATGACAGCTGAACGGGGGTTCACAGCTTTAGATTCTTATTCTTTTCCTTGTGTCGAATTGGCTTGGAAGAGCAAGTTCTGGAGATTCGACCCCTTCCACTCTATGCCCGAAATTAATCCTCTGTTCTGCTGTCTTCAACATTTCAAAATGCCAATAGGCTTCACTTTATAATAATCCTTTATTTAAAGCATACTACATCACAACAAATATCAGATGGAGAAATAATTTTACGAGTAAAAACGTTCACCCGTCAAACTACATGTTTAATTATAGCTTGTAAGTCAAACTTCATCTAAATTGATGTTTTTAACTGACAACGGGCTACACATTTTTAAACTTATGAACACAGCAATTAGTGTATCATAGATAAGTGCCTCCTATAAAACGAGTTGCAAATAAAGAGCACAGTGGAATTGTGCTCAGTCTCCCTGAGTCTGTAAATGTATCAATCAATGACAGCTCTAATGACCTTAGCTCCTGGCAACACCTTAAAGGTCCAGTGCAAATTGCTGTTTTGGAAGAATATTTTAATGCAGCATATGATCAGATCATTGCCACACAATATCTGAAAGCAATAGGTATCCGAAATTAAAAGGCTAAATGCATTAAAAATTCCCATAGAGCACTTTCAGGCATTTGGATTACAAATGAGGGGGGATACAGTTATGTATGTCTTTCTTCACTTCTGTTAGTTCTTGGCCACGATTCAAGGAGGGAATAGTGGGCAGCGTTTAAGGAATAAACAAACATCCATACTGTGGCAAGTGACCACTGGAAGGAGGGGCCTCGCTCCACTTCTTATTTCATCGGTTTATCACACAGTTCAGCACACCTCGATGCCCCTTGTTCCTTCTCAACCTTTAATAGTGCTGACATTGGCTTTTGACCCACTCATCTAACTGACTTAGAACTGCATGCGAGGGGGCTCCACTTGCGCATGCAAACGCCACCAAGTGAATGCTTAATGAATACTTTGAGACTTGGTCAAGTCAAATTACTAAATTTGCTTACAGGTTTTTAGTTCCGAATTTTGGGCCATATGTACGAACACATTTTCCCATAGACACAAAATGGGAAAAAACCCTTTGCTACATCTGGCCCTTTGAGCCTTAAAACTCTAGACACATCAGTGTAGTAATTTGTGAATTTAAAACCATGTCTTGCCCACACCATAGTGAATTACAAATAGATAAACGTCATTTTGCAAATTGGTTGCTATTTGCTCAAAATTATGTATAAGCATATGTGGGTGTTCAAACACATGTCCTGGCTATAATCAGCTCAGCTAACAGAAGTAGCTTGCCCGAGACAATCTGAATGTGTTTTTGCAATTAGGCTGACGTAGATAACACCAAAGGGGACCAGGATTAGTGCAATTTAAAGTTGTAGAGCGCTGTTTTAAAATCAAAGAATATAGGAACGTATTAAAAAAAAAACATGTAGGTCCCTGTTGCTTATATATTTTTTTTATTTACACACAGAACCTATACCACGCTAGTATAAATCATGCGTGTGTGTGAAAGTGTACAGTAGTGACACATATCAATTCATCACTCACTGTAAGTGTGAAGCAAACTATTTCTGTACATGCTGACATTTTAGAACAGAAAATAGGGAGAAAATAAGTGGGGGGAATGCATTTTCCCCATTGACTTCTATTAACACAGGGGCAATTTCAGGTGGGAGGCGGCTAAAATAAAGCCATTTTTGGCGTCAAAAATCTGGATTCCCCTGTTTGACTTGGGTCTTCTGGCATGTATGTGTTTCGGCCTGATTCACAAACTGCCTTTTTTAGTAAGTAAGGCAGTACCACAGTAGTACTGCTAAGGACCACCGGACTCATAATGAGACCCATATACTTTTTTCGTGACAACTACCCCCGTCTGATCATTCAATGGTACATCCACATTTAGACTTCCTGATAAAATTACTTGGTGTGTTTTAAAAAATTTCTGGAAACAGTAAATAATTGCTGCATAGTTAAGTCTGGCTGTTAGAAATGGGGTCTTTGGTTGGCAGTCAGGTTACCCCCGGCTAAGCAAGGACCCTCACCATAGTCAGGGCAAAGGAGAAACACACCTAGTTATCTCCCAGTCACCCCCCTTGGGAGCTTGGCATGAGCAGCCAGGCTTAACCCAGAAGCAATCTGTAAAGCATTTGTACCAACACACACAGTGATACAGTGAAACCCTACAAAATGGACACCACACAAATTTAGAAAAATAGGTAATATTTATCGAAATCAAACAATACCAAAACAACAAAAATCCAACATACAAAAGTAAAAATGTGAATTTTCAAAAGTTTACTCCTTAGAAAACAATGGAAACTATGATTTTGCACAAAGTACCTAGTTAGCATAAAAAATAAAGCTGCTCAGGCGAGCGTGCATCAGAAGAAGAAGGAATGCGTTGATTCCTTCCTCGCAAGGGAGACCATGTGTCATTCCTTCTCCGGTCGGGTCAAAGATGTATCATTTTCCTCACTTGCAAGAGAGTGATGCATCTATTCCAGGACAGGGCACCTCAGATCCACGCAGAGGCAGGGTGACTTTGACGCCCAGGGACGAAGAGAGGAAAATCCTGTTGCACGGTGTTAGAAAACCACACTGCTTGGGGTTTGCATCATTATCAGCAGCCACAAGCGGGTGTTGCACATCATTTTTCCAGCCACAATGCATCGATCTCCCAGCAGCGATGCAGGTGGAGCATCATTTTAGCTGTGAAGCCAGCGGCTCGTCATTGATCAGCTGTGTTGCAGATGGTGCAACAAAAATTCCCCTGCAATGCCTTCTGTGCGTGTATTTTCAACTCTTGTCTGACAACTTCACCTTTCAAGAGCCCAGGGACTGGATAGGACACCACTTAGCAGGGCAGGAGTCTCAGCAGAGAGTCCAGATGTTAGCAGAGGAAGTTTCTGTTGGCCCTGAGACATCAAAACAGGAGGCAATCTCAGTTCAAGCTCTTGGAAATTCTTCACAAGCAGGAATATACCACAGAGTCCAGTCTTTGTCCTCTTTCAGAGGCAGAAGCAGCAACTGCAGGATAGCCCAAAAAAGCACAGTCATAGGCAGGGGCAGCTCTCCTCAGCTCTTCTCCTTGGCAGCGGTTCCCCTTTGTTCCATAGCTGATCTATTTTTCAGGGGGTTTGGGTGCAATACTTATGCCCCTTTCTGCCTTTGAAGAAGGCATACTTCTAAGGAAAGTCTCTGTTGTTCACAAGATCCTGCCTTGCCCGGGCCCCAGACACACTCCAGAGGGTTGGAGGCTGCATTGTGAGAGGGCAGGCACAGCCCATTCAGGTGTAAGTGACCACTCCTTCCTCCACTCTAGCATAGATGGCTCATCAGAATATGCGGGCTAGACCTCAACTCCCTTTGTCTCACTGTCTAGAGAGGATATACAAACAGCCCAACTGTCAAACTGACCCAGACAGGCAATCCACAAACAGGCAGAGTCACAGAACTGTTTTAGCAAGAAAATGCCTATATTCTAAAAGTGGCAGTTTCAAACTAACAGTCTAAAAACCAGCTTCACAAAAATATATATTTTTAAGTTGTGAGTTCAGAGACCCCAAGCTCCACATTTCTATCTGCTCTCAAAGGGAGTCTTCACTTTAATAATATTTAAAGGAACCCCTCATGTTAACCTATGAGAGGGATATGCCTTGCAAAGGTGAAGATGGAATTTAGCATTATTTCACTGTTAGGACATGTAACACACAGTACATGTCCCTCCTTTAACATATACTGCACTCTGCCCAAGGGGCTACCTAGGGCCTACCTTAGGTGGTGCCTTACAAGTATGAAAAGGGAAGGTTTAGGCCTGGCAAGTGGGTACACTTGCCAAGTCGAAATGGTAGTTTAAAACTGCACACACAGACACTGCAGTGGCAAGTCTGAGGCATGTTTACAGGGCTACCGAGGTGGGTGGCACAACCAGTGGTGCAGGCTCTCTAGTAGCATTTGATCTACAGGCCCTGGGCACCTCTAGTACACTTTACTAGGGACTTACTAGTAAATCAAATATGCCAATCAAGGATAAGCCAATTATACATACACTTTACGTAGGAGCACTTGCACTTTAGTGCTGGTTAGCAGTGGTAGAGTCCTCAGAGTATCAAAAATAGCAAAAACTGAGTCCAGCACACATCAACAACCTAGGAAGTAGAGGCAAAACGTTAGGTGAGACCACGCCAAGGATGCCAAGTCTAACACAGGCATTAGTGATCAATTCAATGGTCTTATTTTGCACATTGCAATGTGCATGGTATGTCTCATACTCATACAATCACAAGTTTGCATTACCGTTTCCTGCTCTAAATAGATATGAGACACCCCAGCCTTTCAAAATTAGTGGGTAACTACTCTTTGGTAACTGTAATATGGAAATGGATTACCATTCTGCTGCATCTAAGAATCAATGATCTTAATGATCTCGTGCCCTTCTGGTGTTTCAAATTAGTGGCATAAGAACACATGTAATTCATAACTTAATAATGTGAGAAATAATTAGGAATAATTATGTCAGTATTTATGGTCATAAGGAAGTTCACTGCCAGATGCATCTATTCAGTTCATTTCATTGTATCTTTTCTCATAGTGCCACATATAAAAATCTTAAGATCATGACGCAAATCCAGGGCTACTGGCAGGGAAGTGCCACATTTTGTGACAGGGTTGAGTAAAGTATGTGGCAAGAAAAGGAAGATTAGGCGTTGTAATGTGGCACATTTTATGATAGTATTACTTCATTATTTTTTCATTTTTAAACTTGTTTACACTGGGCATTGGTTGCACCTCATTAGAATCAGTTTAACACCCAAATTAGCAATAAAAAGCAAAAAGCTGATCAGTCAAACTTTGCAACTGGCCTTTCACTGTGCAGCAATACTTTTCGCTGTATGTTGTGAGGTCAACATGAAATAGGAGGCACATTTTAAAAGAAGAAACACATTTAATATACATACAGCAAACGACTGCTCTGATAGCCCATCCTGCTAAGGCTTAACTCTTGAGACCAGAATGTTGCCGCCAGAATGTTGGCATAAAGGTTCTATACAAATATTCTCTGACCAGGTTCCAAGTTACAGTGTGGAACTGAATCTTTTAGCAATTATACTGGTATCATCTTTTACTTTTTTTTTGTCTATTGACAGCTTCCATATAAGTATCCAACTCACAGTGGCGGCCCGTCCTTTAGGGCGGAGGGGCCACGCCCCCCCCACCCCATGAAGAGTGTCTGTCAGGCTGAACAAAGGTCAGCCTGACAGACACTCTTTATGTTCAGGTCAGGCAGCCAGGAGCAGACATGCGCGATTTGCGCAGACTCCTAGCTGCCTGAGCTGAACTTTGCTGGGCTGAGGAGATCACGACCCTTATGGGCGTGATCTCCTCGGCCCAGCAAAGGTGCCTCCAGGCCCTCCCCTGGGTGACGAGGAAAGCGTCACCCATTGACACTCTCCCTGGGCGCTTCAGGTTTAAGCCCTGAAGCTCCCAGGGCGAGTGTCAATCAGTGACACTTCGTCACAGAGTGAGGTGGGGTCAGCAGTCTCACTGACCCCATCCCACTCTGTGACGAGGCTGGGACTGCTGCCTTCCTTCATGGGCTGACCTAAGGTCAGCCAATGAAGGAAGGCAGCAATCCCAACCCTCCTGGGACCTGGAGGCTGAAGGTAAGTGTGTGTGTGTGTATGTGTGTTATGTTTTCCTTTGAATGTTTGGTGCGCGCGTGCATGTTTGAGTGTTATGAGTGTTGTTCATGGATGTGCGTGCGTGTGTGTGTGTGAAAGAATGAATGTGTTTGATCTTGTAAAATGAATGTTTGGTGCGTGCGTGCATGTTTGAATGGAATGAGTGTTGTTACTGGATGTGAGTGCGTGCGTGCGTGTGTGTAAGAATGAATGTGTGTGAATTTGTAAAATGAATGGTGCGTGCGTGCATGTTTGAATGGAAGGAGTGTTGTTAATGGGTGAGCGTGCGTGCGTGCGTGTCTGGGTGTGAAAGAATGAGTCTGTGTGTGTGTTTGTGTGTGTGCCCCGCCCGCCCTCCTCCCAAAGCTGCCGGCCGCCACTGCCAACTCATGTTGGGAGGTTGAATGGCCGCGTGCAAATGGTATATGTTGACTTTCTTCACCCAAACAGTTGTAGAGAAAAGCTAATTTCCTCCCTGAATTAAATTCACCAGCAATAGCAATTAAGTATCTTTCAACATTTTTAAATCATTGTATCCACTTGTATTTTCGGACACCTGCTTCTTCTCTGAACTGTGGAGGAATGTTAGCACTTTGTATCTTTAAGGAGAAGACTTTACTGAATAATGTAGTACTACAATACTGTGCCTGTCGCTGGCATAAGGATGAGATTTAAGTATATGATAAATTAAAATTCAATGTGAGCACTGATGACAAAGATAAAGTTCATATGTGCTTTAATTTTTTTTCAAACTGTATATATATATATTTTTTTTTATGCGCAGCACTAAATAATTAGATAACTTGTAGAACGAGGCATGCCTATTGCTGAGGACAGGCAAGTAACCCCATGAGTGTGCCTGCCAATGAAGATTAATTATAGCATTTACTACTAGGCCTGGGCGGAGTTAGCGGAGCTTCAGGCTACGCGGAGTTCCACAAGCCATGGAGTGCATTTGTGCTGATTTTTAATGCAGGGTGTTTGTCCCACACTTAAAAATCATCGCAAATGGCACCAGGCGCAGAGGTAGAGGGTGCTGCTTCTTTTCTGCTGCTCGAGTAGATTTTCTACTCGAGCGACAACTTCCTCAACGCGAATAGAACATATCTCAATGCGGGCGGTAGCGACATTCTGCCACCGCCTGTGTTGAAAAATCTCGCTGAAAGGTGGTGATTTTCCATATTTGTGTTAACTTGGCAAGCGCAAATGAGAAAAACACTCCGCTCTGCTATGTGGAGTTTTTCAGAACTCTGTGCTCTAAGGGTAGCGCAGAGAGGGAAAAACTCATAAGACTCCGCAAGCAGACCACTGTTCACCGCCCACCCCTATTTACTTTAGTGAAGGTGTGACTGTTGTGGAGTTAACATTCAGTGAGGCATGCCTATCGCCAAAGACAGGCCAGTAATTATAGAAACGTGTCACTAAATATGACCGCCAAGTGTGAATAGCATGCTTTCCATGGCTGGTTAATCTTGTTGACAGAGCACATGCCGTGTACCAAGCCAGTGAATCAAAAGAAGCAGCGCGTGTCCCAGACTGCACACTCCTACCAACGAATGCAGGAGGCGCACAAAAGGCTGTGCTTGAATAGGAACTGAAGTAAGTTCTCTTACATTTAAATATAAGCACTGCTGAAAATGTGCACTAAAAGGTGAAAGTCTCAAAATATGCACAAATCACGCAAGGCGCTTCCAACTTGACTGACACTTGACATATAAAAATGACGTGTTGTACGACCTCTCCAATAGCCCTCCTGCTAAAGCGTAACTGACAGGCCCAGAACGTCGTCACAACAATGGAGTGACAGGAGGCCTTGAAGTGGCCATAAGGCCAGGGTTCGGATTGCTGCAAATAAAAATATTACATAGATTCTACACAAAGGTTCTATCACCAGCTTCCAAGTTACAGTGTGGAACAGAACAGAACACTGTCATTTTAGTAATTTGAACCATTTGAGTTTAAAACCTTTTTTTGTTAAAGTCTGCAGATTGTGCTGCGATGATGGATTATGTGACACATGCAGCAAATCTATAATTATGGGGAAAATGCCACAGCCACACAATCAAATAATTCCAGTAGCCCTGAACAACATGAATAATAACTGTACCAGCAAATGAGCATTAATGTTAGCATTTCTCAGGAGCCCCTTTCAATGATTCTCATCTCAATGGCTGAGAGGATCTGCATGCGTGTCAACCATGAGAAATTATCCAAAGGAGACTCAGCCAGACAAAGGAATGAGGTTACTGTGGAGTAGGGAAGAAATAAGGGAGGAAGGTAAAAAAGAAGGAGCGAGACACCCTTATCAGCCAAAGGAGGGATGGAGAAGCCTGAATATGCCTGACTAATCGATCCTGTCCTGTAATCGCAGCAAAATCAGAAACCAGCCTGCCAGATCAGATGGTTTGTCAGTGGCAAAGATGAGAAGCTGGCGGCTTGTTTGAAAGTTTGAGCCAATTCTCCCCGGATAGAGTTTTGACTATTTCTAATTAGGATGCAAGTGACTGCGAATGAATGACTAATTGTGGAATCCTTTATAGGACTGAAACTGACAAACCAATGGTATTACCAACAATGAAGAATAATTATAGGACTCTAATTAACATTTTCTAATGCGCACTTACTGCATACAAATGTGTTGAAGAAATTAATTGTTTTTACCGATGCTAAAAGCGGAACATTCTTCTGTTTTTCATGGGCACAAAGGTCTCATTGAAAAGAATGACTTTGACATTCCACTGCCATCCATGATATAGAATGAGAACATCATAATAGTGACTCAAACGCCATTAATGTGCTGATGATGCTGGATGGCCTCTACTTAAAAAGTACAGGTGTTTATGTTTAATTCATGTACAATTCTTCACAATGTTGATTATTGTTAAGCCTCGTGATATTGGCTTGTGTATGTCTTAAATACCATGCTGGTGATATATCTATCATTTAGTACATTATGCTCAATATGATTTCACACTGAGTCCGCAGTTTGTGAAAAATATTTTTGAAAGACTAGGGCATTCTTGTAGAAAACAATAGCTTATATGTAAAAAGGAACAGAAAAGGAGATACAAAATCAGAAGGGAGCGACAGGCCAGATAACCCACGT